>NC_139318.1:17737500-18450000 GCF_056507025.1 Lutjanus erythropterus | reverse complement strand
CGCAACATTGTACTTAGGTATTAAAAGTAAAAGTACTCATTACAAAGCTTGTATCTAAAGCTATCAAATAAGTGTAGTTTAGTAAACAGAAAATAAAAACATAGCAGAAGAAAAGTACAATTTTACAATTTGTAATATGGAAATATGAACTGCGAAAAAGTCATGTTTCACAGAATTGAGTGTTGCGCAGGGGTTTATTTGTGCATCTTGAGACCAATATGTGTTTTTGTGTTTTTTGGCATTTGTGTGATACAGGTATACAGGTAGGTATTTTATGTGCTTTTCTATTTTGAATGTCTAATTCTAATGTTCTCTTTTACAACAATGGATGTATCAAATTAAGCAAAATTTATTAAATAAAACTTTAGACCAAAAACAAGTCAGTAGTAGCATCTTCTGTATTATTTTCTGCCTGTTGTAGATTTGTTTTGTTTACATTTTGTTTTGATCTGTTGGTGCAGCTTGCTGGAAAAGCTCTTCCCTGTAACAAGTTCAACACTATACAGAGAGGGTCACAGGATAGATGCAGAAAAGGAGTGTGGAGCAAGTTAGAACCTCAGTTGAACTTGAAAACATATGTCATTGTTGCTTATTTCTTTTTGAAGTTACTGCTAATGGAGTACTATTGCATTGTAGCGGACTGGTTTTGACCCTAACACTGCAGCCTGGCTGTACTAGTTATATACTGCAGCTGAAACTTACTGACTTAAACAACTTTCATTGACTTGAACACATCAAAGAAGAGCTGAACTTTGTTATAATTTAGGAACACTTCATTTGAAGGAATTGTGGACACTGAAAACTGTTTATTCACAAGTTTAAGTGGTTTAAGTTTTGCATTTCTTATGCTCTAAATACTGAAACACTGGGGACGAGCATGGTTTGTATTTATATTTTTTCCATATTAATCTGACCTGCTGGCTCCTGCTACTGTTTCAGAAACTTAATTTTGCTGGCCTGTGAAGGAGGTTTTGAAAAATCTGAGGGGGCTCCCATGTGAAATCTATGCTTAGATGCTAGGTTTTACAATGAGATATGTTCGATATGTTGAGATACGTGTATTTAAATATTCAAGAAACAGTAACCAAACCAAGAACTAAAACAATAATGAAAATTCTATGTGGCCAAACACAGAGGGTGATTTTGATGTTTAAGTGCATGGAATAACTAGCAGGACCTCTGTGGCAGGCTAGAGTGAGTCAGTGAAGTGATGGGAGTTACTGAAACAAAGTTATTAAACTGTATTTATGTAGGATGCAAGAAAGAACTTCAGTTTGGGATGAGGTTGTTAATTCTGGAACTATTGAAATTAGAGTTTGGGACAGTTACAAAAACTGAGGGAAAAAGTTAATTTGGAGCCCTGGGTTATACACTAACAGAGGCTCTTTTTCCTTACATAATCACATTTTTACTTCACTTCTCTACCTCTCAGTCTCTTCAGCCCTTCAGCCTGTCCCTTCAGCAGGGTGTGTTACGGCTTATCTTCCGACAATCCCTCCCTACCTGTTTTACAGGATAGGCCACTCCTGTCATTCAGAGCCAGGGGCGTGTTGCCTGAGGTGGAGGGGAGGCTGGACAGCAAAAGTGAGAGTACAGGTCGAGTGGCTCAGGAGGATCCTCCCCCTTGCTCAGCACAGCCATAAAAGCAGGCCGTGTCTGCAGTCAGACACTCAGAGGGATTTGGCTCTCCTTTTGAAGACACCACAGCTTCTGTTTTCCTCCACTCCAACTTGACAACCTTTACCACTGCAAACATGAGGAAGGCAATGTCAACTTCAAGCTACAGCACTAGCTCCAGGAGGTCGGTGGGACCAGCCACTGGTGGCTACACCATAAAAAGAACCAGCTATGGGCTTGGTGGTGCTCCTAGCTCTGGCAGTTATGGTTTTAGCATGGCTTCAATGGGGGGTATTGGTGGTGGCACTGGTTTTAGCAGCTTTTCCAGTGGCCAAGCAGGAGGCTTTGTTGCTCCACCGATCACAGCTGTCACAGTCAACCAGAGCCTGCTGGCCCCTCTGAACCTGGAGATCGACCCCACCATCCAGGCTGTCCGCAACCAGGAGAAGGAGCAGATCAAGACCCTCAACAACCGCTTTGCCTCCTTCATCGACAAGGTTGGTTCTTATGAGCTCT
This sequence comes from Lutjanus erythropterus, assembly GCF_056507025.1. Lineage (NCBI taxonomy): Eukaryota > Metazoa > Chordata > Actinopteri > Lutjaniformes > Lutjanidae > Lutjanus > Lutjanus erythropterus. The sequence goes on along the minus strand of NC_139318.1, from coordinate 18,447,867 downwards.
GTGTGACTTATCTCTCATGCACAGTTTCCTGTAGGCCTTATTACTTTGCATGCATGCTCTTCCTGGGTAACATTTACCTCTAGCAGCTGACAAAAGTGAATAGTTTTCAACCTGTAATTGAAAAGAAATGACTAGAAAGTTAGTGCACAGTAGAATAACAGCAATCTGCTTTAATTAAACTGCTGAGCACAGCTCACTTGGTGAAAACAATTTCTTTTTTACTGCCAAAGCTGACAAAGCAAGAGATCTGTGAATCTTATCTCTTTGGTGAATCCGTCAATGAGTTACAGTCTTTGGGAATACGAAAGCTTATAAAAATCTCAAAGTCTGCCTCTGATCATGACCCCATCTTACTGTGGCGAGTCCATCCAAACTCTGCCTATGGTAATAGTTGGCCTGCAGCCCTGCCTGAGCCTCTCTGCCCACTATCTAAACATGGGTGGGGATTATATATAGCAGTGACTCACCCATCCCTTACCTGGGATACTGGCAGAGAAAATAAGGATCTGTCCGAACTTTGCCCACAGAGTCCAAAGTCTGCAATTTACACACTGCACCTATCACCTGGTTGTTATGGGCAACAAGAATGCTTAGTACAGAACAGTTAACTGTCAACTGGTTTTTATGCTACAGTCACACACCTGTAGTGATACTTGAAAGCTATATGGCGATTTCCTTTTTATAGAGTGAGACTCTACACACTTTTAGTTGGCACTCACACAAAGACTCACAAAACAACATCACGTTACCTCACTGCTTTGTCTCTTGGGGTTTTTATCTACCACACCTAGTTTTTTTTATGGCTGTCCTGACAGTGTGGCCTTCATAGCTCAACAGAGCATACAGGATGAGTCATAGCCAACGAAGAGACAAAAGGTGAAATGCTTAAAGCTACATGCAAATGTTGGTGAAACATCTGAATAGAAGGAACAATTAAAAATATGTATTCTATGAGCATTAAAAGGCTTTCCTTTGCGCTTTTTAGTGTTAAAATTGCTTGAAGAGCAAGCATGCAAGATATGCCGCCATCGATTGTTGTGACGAGGGTGTGGCCATTCAGATAATGTACTGTAGATATCAAATCAGTCATGCAGGTAAAGGTTGGGCATTTTAAACCTGATACCACAACGACACACCCTTCAAATCCTTTTTGTGCTGATCTGTCCCATTTAAGAATTATTATAGTCTTTTAATCAACATTGACCTAAATAACGATTCAGGAGGAGCATCAAAGGATCAAGAGTCAAGCTGAACCACATTTACACACTATGCTTTTTGGAAACAACACCTGTTTTTTGTGTCTCCACAGGTCCGTTTCCTGGAGCAGCAGAACAAGATGCTTGAGACCAAATGGAGCCTCCTGCAGGACCAGACTACCACCCGCTCCAACATTGAGGGCATGTTTGAGGCCTACATCGCCAACCTGCGCAGACAGCTCGACGGACTGGGCAACGAGAAGGTCAAGCTGGAGGGAGAGCTGAGGAACATGCAGGGCCTGGTTGAGGACTTCAAGAAGAAGTGAGTGTTTGCATCACATGGTCACTAGTTATACCACATATATACTTGATAAGATAGTGAACAGATACACTAAAGCGTTGCCTTGTGTTCCGACAGGTATGAAGATGAAATCAACAAACGTGCAGCTGCAGAGAATGAGTTTGTGCTCCTGAAGAAGGTGCAAATACATCAAGATTATTTTTTTTAATCCTGGCTGTTTAATATAATGTGGTCAGTTATAACACTTCATGTTTGTGCATAATGTTCTTTCTAGGATGTTGATGCTGCCTACATGAACAAGGTGGAGCTGGAAGCCAGGGCTGATGCTCTTCAGGATGAGATCAACTTCCTCAGGGCCGTCTATGAGGCTGTATGTATCTATAATGTTTCATTACACTTACATCACTATATGGTAATAACCATCTGATTCTCTTGGTGCTGTATCAAGGCAGCTGGACTTGCTTACGTTTCTTTAAGACTTATCACCTCTCAAGCCTTTCAGATGAGGATGAAATATCATCAAGAACCTCAAACAAGTCCAGTTGCATTTGTACAGCTACTAGAGAATACCATTACCAGGGTGGCTGAGAATCTTCACAGACAAATAACCATCTGAGTTAAAGCTAAAAAGGACAAAGACTTAACTGTTGTGCAACAACTATTGGTTCTGTAGGAGCTTCGTGAACTGCAGGGACAGATCAAGGACACCTCTGTCGTTGTGGAGATGGACAACAGCCGTAACCTGGACATGGATGCTATTGTGGCTGAAGTGCGTGCCCAGTATGAGGACATCGCCAACCGCAGCAAGCACGAAGCAGAGACCTGGTACAAACAGAAGGTGAGAAAAAAGCAAGGCTGAGGTTTATCCCACCTACTATTTACTTTTCCAATGCCTCTCCCAACCTTCTGGATCATGTTTTATTTTTCATAACAGTATGAGGAGATGCAGACCTCTGCCGGACAATATGGTGATGACCTGCGCACAACCAAGGCTGAGATTGCTGAGCTGAACCGCATGATTGCACGTCTTCAGAATGAGATTGAGGCTGTAAAGGGACAGGTACGTAATAAGAACTTATTGTGGATGATGTTCCCTGAAGAGGATTTGCGTTTATATAAAAACATCATCATTGTCATGTCATCATTTTTAACAGAGGGCAAGCCTTGAGGCTCAGATCGCAGAGGCTGAGGAGCGTGGTGAGCTGGCAGTGAAGGATGCCAAGATCCGCATCAGGGACCTGGAGGAGGCTCTGCAGAGAGCCAAGCAGGACATGGCCCGCCAGGTGCGCGAATACCAGGAGCTGATGAATGTCAAGCTGGCCCTGGACATTGAAATTGCCACCTACAGGAAACTGCTGGAAGGAGAGGAGAGCAGGTGGGATAAACTTGAATATTTCATGTAGTTTCATGGAGGCAGCATTGGCTTCAACTCTGAATTAAGCACTAACACTTCATTATTTGACCATTAGACTGGCCAGTGGAGGCGCCAACGCAACCATCCACGTGCAGCAGAGTTCTGGAGGTAATTTCAGATTTTATGCATCATAAATGATATCTAAACCATCAGAATACACCAAGAAATGGTTAGATAAATGATAACACTTATCTGTTTGTTTCCTGCTACTCCAGGATCACTCCAGTCCAGCTCCGGTGGATATGGCTTCAGCGGCGGCTATGGTGGTTCTGGCTTCAGTGGTGGTTCTTCCATCAGCAAGACCACAACAGTCCAGTCTTCCAGGAGAATACTCTAAAAAGGAGAGCCACCCCTCTTTCCCTTCAGAAACTCTTGAATTTGATCTAAATCTGTACCCTTTCATGGTGCTACACAATACTGCTAAGGCTGTTTAACAAGAGAACTGAAAGTTCCAAAAAACAGATTTCTAAAATCTGAGAGTTTCTGAAGGTAAACATGACCTTTAACACACAAAGGCCAGGTCAAAAGCAAGGGAAGCAAGTTTTCTTTCTGCACTATCATCCAAGAAATAAGAAAAAATAATGAGGTTTTGTGTTAAAACTAAGCAAGGAAAGCATTTGTAAGTACTTTCATTTTAGGTACTCTTCATACTATGGTACACTGATAAACTGCTCTGAAAAAAGATGAGAGGGCCAGGATGTTGTCTTCATCTGAGTGCTAATATAAGTAAAGAGAGCAAGTCATTGACCAAATCTGATCACAGGAGAAAAGCGAAAATATTGATGTTTACAGTTTAACTTTGAACTGATTGGCTGCTGGCTTGCTCTTTTTTTTCTTCACTGTTCTGCCAAATGTTGCCCTGCTTAGTTTTGCCTTTCCTCACCTTCACATTCAAACTATGATGAAACCAGATTTATCTTGTAAAAGTGTTCTTAGCAACATGACTAATCAATGTTGCAGCAATGACATCAAAAACATCTGAATAAAATAAATCTGAGAACTAAAATGATTGCCTCTCACTGTCATTATTGTTGCAATAAATGAAAGAAAAGGGATAACGCAGACTTTATTTTACCAGCAAGATGAAATTTCCCCACTGATTCACATGGGGGCAGTGCTGTTCTACTTTTACACTACTCACTTCCTGCTTGGTTTTGCAGTGCATCAGATATGCATCTACAGTGTGTCAACTCTACATAGTTGTTTCTATAAAAATAATGGCTCACAAAGATTTTCAATCCACAAAGCCTCAATTATTATTCACCACTTAGTGAGCCCACACAAAAACTGGAAGAAAACTCTAGCATTTCACTAATTAATCCCATAAACAAGACATTTTCCTGTTCAAACCTTAGCTGCAGTGGAGACAGTCAGTTTCAGCAGATACTGCAGTGGTTGTAGTGTGTTGCACAACAATGCAAATGCCCTGTAACCTGAGAGGAGTTTATGCTGGTAGCACATTAGGAAATCTGGTTTTGCCCGTATGAAGAATTCTCTATTAAAAACAAAACCCAGGCTGCTCTCTGCTCACTAGCTCAAATCTTGACAGGCAGCTCTATAAATTCCCAGAACCACCAAGGAGAAAAGGAAATGCATTGTCAAGGGAGGACATTTTTATCCCCTCTGTCTGTACATAACTGGTGAGAATGCAGTTACAGGTGAAAGTGATGCAGTTTTACTTAAACTTAAATCTTTTCAGCAGTTGCAGTCTCAACAAAATTGTGTTATTTGGTAAAACTTTCACTTAAACTTGAAACTTTTTTTTCCTTTGCAGAGTGCTCCACTGAAGTTTCCTTACATGCATGACTGCAGGGAAATTGTGACTTCTGCAACCCAGCAGTTACTTTCTGAGTTGACTGAAAATGTGGATAGATGGTAAAATTAAAGAGTCAAGATCAATATGATATTCTTCGGAAGTGAGCCCCTAGTAGGGCAGGTTAGGTATGACTGCATCTACCAAAACATGATTGAACACACAGTGTAACCATGGAGAGGGAGAGACAGTGGCTCAGACAGGAGGAAGAGGGAGAGGGAGACTGTACAGACTCAGTTGGGGTAGGGGGAAAGGATAGATATGTTATGTGATATTATGCTGTGTCATGGTGTGTTAATTTACTCATAAAATAAATGTGGAAAATGAGTGAGCAGAATAAAAAAAAGACTAATCTGAAACTTGAAAAAACAAATGTGGGATGTATGAAGTGTGATGGAATGAATCACGGGTCAGATGTCAAAATGAATGAAGCAAAAATTAAAAATCAACAGTGAAAAACTCCAAAACATAAAAAAAAACCCCCACATAATTTGCGTACAAGTTAGCAGACAAAACAAACTACTTCAAACTTCTGAGTTGCTGGCAGACTCAGCTGACTTTGTTTAACCATAAAGAGAATACATAGCTTGCTTTTTGTGCAGAGAGTGTCTACTGGGTTAAAAAAAAAAAACAACTGTGTTGATTGAAGCACATTATTTTCTGCGCACACACAGTGGTGTATTTTTAAATGTGCCTCATCCACTCTAAATCTGTATTGGCAGGTTAACAAGAACAATCCTTTCATCATCATCTTCACCTGAGGCTGAGAGTGCTGGCAGTGATCATACATTTAATTGTTTGAATTTGGTCCCAGTGGAATTAAAGTTGACTCACGATATTTATACAAGGCACACGCCAGACTGAAGTTGTAACCGTTCGTGTTTCAACAGAAACTGTTACATCACCATTACAACAATTACAGATGATGCATCTTTTCTCTTGAAGACAGACAAAAGGAAATTACTCTTCCTGTTGTTACAAATCCTGCATTAATTCTCACTGACACACCGGCAGTCTCAGCAGCTCACGCTCAAACCTATTATCACTCGCACAAGGCATGCGGACCTGTTGTTGTTCTGTGCAGCACTGTAGCCATCAGTAACTGTGATGCTTGTGACAATCTGGACAATTAAGACGCCCTTGATGCAGAACAAGAGGCTGTAATTAACATGTATTCATTATGGTCACATCTGTAATGCTGTGCTTGACAGCACAAGGGTGGATGGCAGAAGAACAAAAAGGCAGTGACCATTACACACTCCAGAGAAGGTGAGTATGGTCTATAGGCAGTTTGTCCTTGAAGAGAAATTACTGGTCTTATGTTTTACCATTTCTCTGTGTCAGCAGACAATATATCTCAGCAAACAGGTAATGTGCCCCTTCAGAAAAAGCAACAGCCCTACAGGAGAGTCAGTGGTGTCAGTAGTTACGATGAGCCCCAGTGCAGGCTGTTATGAGGGGCCCTAAAGCATGCTAGTTACTAGATTCATGTGTGTAGGTGTGTAGATTTTACAGTCAAACGAGTTGGTCAGTTTGCTTTGTATCTCATAACGTCTCATCACAAATCAAATACAGACTTGACAGTCATTGCATGTCTGTATATGACAAAAACAATAAAAAAAAAAATAATTTAATTTAATATTTTATAGGTAATTTATAGTTTGTGCAGAATATGCATGTAATTTTTTAAGGTTGTTGTTGACTATTTACTAACCATTTGCCTTTTCGAGTGGATATTTGACAAATGATGGCATTTTCACTTTAACTTGAATTATTCTTTAAACACAGGCATATTTCCATAGTGGACATCTGAATCACTTGCAAGGACCCATTGTTTGTAGGAAGGTCTGGTCTTTCTCTGGGTCCCCCAACTCACAGGCCTGACTGCAGCCGCACTGCCGGCACTGGCTATATTTACACCCCTGAGGAGAGTATTAACACACAGGCTTGCAGCTAAAGCTTAATTAGTCAGTTAAACTGGATTATTTCATTTTTGTTTGATGACTTCCCACCTGAGATCATGAGTATTAAAGGACAACTGTGGATTTTTTCAATTCACTGTCCACTGAAAATGCTTGTTTTACCCCTGACAGGCTCAGATTGCTATTCTGAAAACATTCTGAAAATAATTTCTATAGAGATAGGTTTGTTAAAGACTTTGTTTCAGAGTAACATCCTTTTTGTTTCACGAGAAATAGTTGTTAAATCATCACCTCAGAGTCACCAGACTGTCATAAAACATACTTAATTCAAACTCAACAGAAACAAAATAAAACTGACCTAAACCATCTTGGTTCATCTTACCACTGCTCCAACAATCACCATCTCTGGTTTTGCTGATATAAATCCTTAATTCATGTATTAGATGTGAAAATATACTGGCTCTTCACACTGTTTCTCCCCTCTGCCGCCCTGTTGCTCAACTTCCCTCCTTTCTTGTCAACCTTGAGGCCTCAAAAATAGAAAGGATATTATTTATTATTATTTTCATAAAGCACGCAGAATTGTGACCCAGGAAAGAAACCGGGAGAGGGCGAGGAGGCTCCTGGAAAAATCGTGAGGATTGGAAAGTATGTGTCCCACTCAATCCCCTTCCCATATTTTCAAAAACTGCTGTCCCAAAGTTCCCGTTTAAGATTCTTCTCAAACAAAGGCAAAAAACCCCCCCCAAAAAACCAAACAAACCAAAAACAAAGCAAGTCGAGTAGTCAAGTGACTAGATGCACGTCAGATGTGTGGCCCCTTAAAAGCCATCCCCCAACATATTGTAGCTGGACATAAAACTGTACTCAATGATTTATAGGATAATCTAAAAGACATAGTGGGAAACAAAGGAAATGCTCCGTGTAAGGCACCAACTATACCACAGATGGAGTAAAAACACATATTAAATCATATGACCCACTGATAAACAACTGTTTTGATATAAAGCGTCAACCATTAAAGAATAAGGAACAAATAGACAATTTTTTGGGCTTACCTTCAAAAACCAAACAAAAAAACAACATGTTACAAGATGGTATATAATATATATAAGTATATAAATCATTTTAAAATCCCATTTAGTTTAACACTGACTTGGGCCATAGACAGTAAAGTAAGAGGATGAAGCCACTATGACACCACCCATTGTTTTATGGACTACTGGTTTAAATTATGGAGGTTGCTGTGCTTTTTGTGACCAGTGCCTGTGCAGTACAGATGAGAGTGGGGAGCTGGTGCGTGATGTACCACGACTTGGGTGGTACTTGGTCTTTCAAGCAGGAAATAATGGACTGCGCTGAGTTTGCACTGACTTTTTGTAGCCTAGGTTAGAAACACAGAAACACAATGACAGCTGCCTGGTCGTAAAACTTTCTCATGTTTCTGAAAACAGCGATGTAGGCAGGGTCATTTTCTCACAAGTCTCCATACAGTTAAACCGACCGGTGAAGTCGCCCCCTGCTGGCCATTAGTAATAATGTAGGTTTAATGCACTTCATCATTGGCTTCACTTTTCTCTACTGTCAATGGTTTAGTGATAACATTATTTTATTTTATTTTCTGTGTTAATTTCAGTCAGTTGCATAATTAAAACATAATGATTGATTATCTTATTGTGCTTACACTGACAAAGTTTGTGTCTGTTCAAAGCATAATGTAAGTTTTAGGTCTAATGTTGGATTTTTATTGCGAGTCTTGCAAGTCTGGTCTTATTCTTTTTATGTATATCACAGTTTTAATGGCGCACAAGCAAGTGGTTGACTTTATTATTTGGGGATCAGTATGTTTATCTAAGCAGAGAGCAGAGAGTCTACCTGCTGTGTCTGGGTCACAGTGTTCGCTGTGGATTAGTAAGAGCAGTGAAGCAGCCAAGTGGATTTTGTTTAATGTAAGTTTACTCAGCTACAGATTGGGAAACACCAGGAGGCAAAATTTAACTGAAAAAAAAAAAAAAAGATATTTTACATTTTCATAATCATTTTCAGACATCAAGGTTGATGAGCAGTGGCATATGTATACTACCACACACAGCAGCAAAACATCTGTTAAAACAAAAGGTGTCAGTTTCAAACAAAATCATGATAAGATACAACTGAGTGTTTCAATAAAGTACAATAATGATGTGTAAATTGCCTGTTTACATGTTCAGTGTGAGAGTTATATTACCTGAGGACAAAATACAGCTACTGTCTGCAGTCCTGCCTTCACTGACAGTGGTGGAAAGAGAACTGAAAATCTGTACTCAAGTAGAAGTACTATTACATTGCTAAAATATTACTCAATTACAAGTAAATGCATTAGTGTTAGAAAAATACTTAAGTAAAAGTACAAAGTATTTGCCAAAAAAAATACTACCGATGATGTTACCATCATCTCTCCAGACTAGGGCTCTAAATTTTCTCTGTTTTGCTTTACCAATAGTTAGAATACTAACAATCAATTAATCAATCAAAAACTATCTTTAAAAATAGATATGTAATAACATCTAAGAAATAATTTAGGTAACAGGACCGAATGGCATTCTTGTTGATCATGTCGATGCTGATCCACATTTTTAGAGGGGTTTTGTCAGGGTAACAGGACTGAGAGCAAACCTGGTGACTAAAATGTGTATTTTACCCAAGACATTATGAAATTTTGATGAGAAAATATACTTAAATGTCTACATGGAAGATGTAGTCACACTATAATACAAAAGGATTCATTTTATTTCATGGTAAAGTGTAGTGTTAAAGAGTCGGGGTTAAACAGGGTAAAATCCTACTTTTTTTTTTCCAGACATCTACTTTGTAACTTAAAAATGTGATTAGGACAAAGTGCAGCATACTTTGCTTGATTATATAATGTATTATATATATAAGCCTATTTTTATGCATATTTATGCACATAATTTTATGGAGATAGAAAATGCACCAATGCAGTGAAATGGCCAATATACCTATAAAAAAGACAACAAGCAACAAGCTAATTAATGATAAGAAAATAAATAAATAAATAAAAAAATTAAACATTTGCAGCAGGCTAAAATAATCCAGGCAACACTCATTTTTAAATTTTATGCCTTTCAGTTTTTTGCATATCAATACTTATTTCAGGCTGTACACACACAGTATCTCTTAATCACATCTAATTATTCTGGCAATTTACATTTGTCAGCTTTCATTTTCTTATGAATCAGGTTTTGACAATGAGTACGAACATCTCAATCACTGCACTGGAGAGAAAAGTTAATTAGGAGGCCGATCCTTCCATAGAAAATGACCTTTGTTTTCTTTGCCCTTACTACTGCGTGGAGAAGCACAATAATGAGCTATTGATTCAGGGGGGGTCTTCCACGGGACTGGAAGAAATCCTCAGGAGCGATTGAAAAGATTGACCTTACCCTTAACCCGAGCCCAGCACCACGATCAATAAACATTACACCTTCTACAAACCCTGACACCTCGATCGATACGGGTGAATATCAGCAGCCACGATTGGGAACACTGATGAGCGGTGTGCTGCATGCCGAGTGGGTAAGGGTCAAATCACTTAGTGTCTTTGTCAGGCTGTAATGAGTGTGTGTGTGTGTGTGTGTGTGTGTGTGTGTGTGTGTGTGTGTGTGTGTGTTACTGAGCTTTACAGAATATTTTTAATAACCCCTAATACATTTATAATGAGAGTTGACGGTATCTGATGGGATGATAATTATATTTTCTTCTTTCTTCCCAGCAAAAAAACAACAATTAAAATGAATGGCAGTTCCAATGAAAACATTCACATGATGGGACTGTATTTACATGCTTTCATGTTAATAAACATAATGTTTTTTTTCCATGTGATAGCAACTCTAGCACTCCACCATGAGCAAACCTTTGAAAAAGAAAACAAATATTTGCTGTTGCCTTCCCACCAGACACCTCTGTAACTATTGCTGTTGACAAATCTTTTTTTTTTTTTTTAACTTTATTTTAATATTGCCGGAATTAACATTAATTAACATTCGCTTACATACTCAGCAGCATTCTCAGAATATTTATATATTTCATAGTGAGAGAAAAACAATGGTATAGTGAGTGTAATAATTTAAAATAAATCATATATCATATGTGTGATGTACACTTACATACATACATGTATTTGACCCCCCGCTCAGGCCACTCTGTTCATTATTACTCAGTTTTGATTTCATCCCGCTCTGCTCAGATCACTCACTACAAAAAAAAAATCTGCATTATAATTCAACATTAGTTCAAGCTGTAGCCTGCAGGCCAAAACACACTACGTGCGTCAGTTGAAGCATCTATGGCAGATTTATCATCAAAAAACTTTTATATCAGTCGGCACTTCACACACATGCTCCCCTCCCTCCCTCCTCTCTGCTGCCTCTCTCTACTCCTTCATAGTTATGATTAATCAGCGTGGAGTAATCAAGCATTTAAAAGTATGCAAATTTGACTTGGAGTGAAAAATCACGCACCACAGAACTGTACAGTAACATTATGATTGTTGATCATGAACTGTTTAAATCAAGTCGAACACATTCTCCCTCTCCTCTCTTCGGTGTCTTTTTAGACTCTTTACTGACTGAAATGATCTCTCCACATTCTTTTTCTTGTATCGTTACTTTTTTAATGTACTTCGTGAGCTCCATTATTGAGGTTGCAACAGCCGTGTTTTGACTGAAAATAGGTGTCTGTGCAGTGGACACTTGGGCATGCAAAAGACTCCTGGTGTGAGCACGAGCAGGAGATAAGGCAACCCTCCATCCTTTTAAAAAAGCCGCTCCACGCTCCATCTGCTCACATGCTCTCTTAGCTACACATCCACAGACGCAGAGCAACATTAACATTAATTTGAAGTCCAATATTCACTCTCCCGTATCTCTGTTTTTGTTCTCTACCAACCCCCGATGGAAATATGTGACTCTTTAGCTCCTAAATGCTACCATTATGTTCACCAGCTAGTTGATAACTTTGTCTGTTCAGGAGTTTGGCACCAAGCAGGTAGTGTAAATGAGAATTTTAGAACATTGAACCGGAACAATAAATTTGCAGATTGAACCACTAAACAATTCGCACAATAAAATCTGTATTCTAGTGTGACTGACCTCTTACATCAGTATTCTTCTTATAGAGTTTAGTTAAATCAGTGTCAATGCCCAGTGCAGCATCAGCCTGAACAGAGCATTAAAACATAATTTAGAAGATGGCTTCCAGACATGATTTCATCCTCTCAGTCTGCCAGTTATTCATTGCATTTATGGTTAAATTTTGAGTTTTGCATTCGTCATTGTTTAGGTTGCGTCAGCTGTGTCGGTCCCATGTTCTTTGCTAACCCCGTAGACAGTAGAGGAAATGGGTGGAGCTTCTGGGTCTGAAAAGTGATGGCCACCAAGTCCAATTGTATGGAGTCTTACAAAAAATGATCCTACTTTTAACTTTTAACTAAAATGTATTACTTCAGTAAACAGTTTCCTAATAAGTCTATGGTCTCCACTAATTTCAAGTCCTCTACAATACAACTTGATATTCATTTTGTAAATTATGGTGCCATTTAGAGTAAAATAGACAATAAGGTAGGGTATACAAAAACAAAGAACTATTACTAACTATTGTCTGTGGCTAACCCCTAACCCTAAACCATTATGTGCTATATTGAGCTGGGTTACAGAAGACCCTGGAAACACAGGAATGACTCCGTATCACACGTGCATGTCCAGTATACCTGCAGTATCAGGGTTCCTGAGAACTAGTCCTGCATCCTGAGTGCCCATACTGACCTTCACTATGCAAACAATGATGTGGATGTAAATTTGAATTTGCGTGTTTCGTCGTCAAGTTCTTTCACAGTCACCACATTTGATTAGTGTTAATTTATGAAATCAGTGATCTTTTTGGCATTACGTTGTGAAATGCAGAATCAGAATTAATTTGGAAAAAAAGATCTGAATGTGTGGGGACAGTCGAAAAGGAGAAGGCGTCCTATTCTGCATCCTGATAGTGATAAACTAAAAATGTGTAACTGAATCAAATGAACAAGAGCAACTTAAAAGAAATTAAACACTTTCATAGCACCAAGCACATAGACTATACTGTAGTTTCAAATATGGAGTAAATCTCTCATATAACAAAAGCCACTTTGACAAAGATGTGATTTCAAAGGAAACTGCTTTTGGCCTGCGTTTACAAATCTTAGACCTCAGGTGTGTTATTCCATTGTCTATTAGTACTGAGAAATGAGTTACGTGTAGAATGTCACAGTATATTAACCCACACAGTCGACGGCATCTGAGTGATCGGCTGCCTTGTGTTAGCGCTGCCGGTCGGTGCCCTCCAGCTGATGTGTTGTAGCTCTTGTCCAGTGTTCAGGCACTTCTGCTCTTAAACAGGCAGAGATTTATGGTGATGTCAGCCATGTTCTTGCAGCTTTGGCCTCAGCGGAAAGAGATTTTAAAGACTTCTTTTTTGTAGACAGATTGATCTTCACTAGTGCTATATTTTCACATTTCAAATGATGTAAAATAAGTATTAACAGATTATTTTTTGGCATTTCTTTCTCGTAAACATCTTAAAAACTGACAACAAGAGCATTCTCTCGATCCAGTTTTGTTGCATGCAGAGTGATTTTGCCATTGTTGATGCTCGCCACAGAGTATGCGTTAAAGGACTGTTTGCTTATGTGTCCTACAGCAATATGTCTCTGCTCCGCAGGCACTACCTCTGTCCTCAGTGACAAGTCAGTGTGTTTGAGCGATGGTGCTTTGAGGCGGGACGGACAGACGTGAGGAGACAGATTACCTATGCCAGGGCTCCGACACCAACCTATTCAGCCGGTGGGAAATGATAGATGCCCGGGCTAATTTTAAACTCTGTGAACTGAATTCCTGTTACCAGAGGCGGTGATGGGTAACTGGGGCACAGCTGGAGGGGCTAGATAAGACCTGCACTCACCTGAGTCTCCACGCCTTCCATGCCCTTTCAACTTCCAGACACTGCAAAACATGTTAATAATGACGGGGGCGTTAATGATTGATTGAACTGAGTCAAGAGTTGTTGGGGGCAGGTGCTTGTGATGTTGCGGTACATGGTGGTGGTACAGATGTCAGTGAGGTTGGCCAGATGTCAGGTTCAGCAGCTGGATAGAACATGCAAAACAAACTGAAAGCTGCACTGAGCAACTTCACGTGCAGCAATATTTTATTATGATGTCAGTAAATTGTTTAGCAACCTGGCTGTGCTGCTTTGTAATAAAAGAACCCACAGAAAGAAAAGAGGCAAAATGATCCTGCCAGCGAGTCCAGTTGAGGACTGTAGCCATGCCCAGACTGAAATATTTCAACAATTACTGGAGGAGGTTCAGAGGATGTACTCCAGCACCACTAGCAAGTTAAAGCTTTCGCTTATCCAGTGACATATTTTAACTGTACTACATGGACTGACACAAAACGTTCTACAGACATTACTGATTCTCAGATTCTGTATCCTCATGACTTAAGTGATCCCTTAACTTTTTATCTCGCCATATGGAAGAGGTAGATAAATCTTTACTAAATATTTATATTCACCTCCTATCTGAAACTTCTAAGTAATATATTACAGTCAAACCAGATACAAGATCCTTCGCAAATTTATGTAATATGAAACGTATATAATTCGAGAACTTATAAGTACTATATATGACAGTAAATCCACATACAATGTCCTTAGTAGATACTGTATGTGTAATATCAATCTTATATGTGTCGAATTAGTAAAACCTAAATCTCGAAAGTATTGTACGGAGTCCATGAATGCTTGTATCAAGAATCCTCACCACAGTGGTTTAGGTTGTCATTCATCCCTTCTCTGTCTCTGCCCAGCTGACACTGTCATCATAACAAAAGAGAACGTGGCCACTTTCATGAGTAAATAATGAATGAGACATATTAGTCTTATAAGACATGCAATACATATAAAACATAAAAAATTTTACTATTGGGGACAATTAGGAATATAAGTCTTTCTGTTTCGTTTATAGTGCCACCATGAGGTTGACATTTGTGGTTATTTGACTAAAATTTCTTGCCATTAAATTTGTTGCAGACCTTCATGCCCTCCTCAGGATGAATTATAATCACATTAGAGATCTCTTATTTCTTATCCAGTGCCATCATTAGGTCAAAGCATAGTTTGAAGCATAGGGGCACTGACAAGGCTGCTGTATTTAACATGTTGGGAGTGAAAACAGGCCTAACATCATACTGGCTAACATTATCACATTATCACTGGGTGCATGTTAGCATGCTGACATTTGCATATACAGTTGTAGTTGGCACAGCTGTGCCTTAGTACAGCAACACAGAGCCACTGTGTGATTGTAAATATAGTCCTGTAAGGAAACTGCATTTTGATAAACATATAATACCTGTAACTTGAATATAATTCAGGGGCACTTTCAGTTTAACGCTGTCTACCAGGTTGATTCTGCTGCAGACCTCCTCTTGGGTTTGAGCATGTAAGCAACATAATAGAGTCTATGTCTACTGAATTACTGTGTGTCTATTGAATAGACAGTTTGCATCTGATCCTTCATTTATCCTTCAGGAGATTAATTCTGCATCAGATGTTTAAACAAATTGATAAGAAGTGCAGCTTTAAAGTTTGTGAAAGTGACCATAATGTTCTGATCTGATTCTTTGTGGTGCAACAGTCCAGCATTACTCACTGCACCACACCTCCTCTTCACGGAGAGTCGACACTGCGATACCTCAGCACACCACACTGCAACAGTTCTGTGTGCGAAAGGACTAACAAGACAAATTCATTTAATTGGATCGCACACAAGCAAAGATGTTTGGGAGGGATAAAGCTGCTTCACCGCTGCCACCACTGTAGTGGACATCAGCCAAATGCGTTTTATACTGCTGACACTGTGCTTAGCTGTGGTTTGCACCTTATCTTTACTAATGATGCTGCAGTGTATCATCTGCCCTTTTTCTGGTGTAGAACAATTAACTATAATTATTCTTATGTATTCTTCTCTTTCTTTCTTTTTATAATCTTTATCTTTGTCCTTATATATTTTTTCTTTATGTTATCCAGCTTGACTTGTTAAGCTCATTCATTTGTAATGAATTAATTATGGATTTTGATGGAGGCATAAAAATCTCTAGTCTTGATCATCCTCTTAAAGTCCTTCGTGCTATTGTCTGTCATCTCAGCAACATCTGCAAAGCTTGCATCAAAGTTGCAAAAAATTGATAAAATTTTAAATTCTTCAAATGGAAATTTAACATGTATTGACCTCTAAGCACATAATAAAGCATTTTAAATCAGAGCTACAGTAATTCAATACAAAGTTTGAGCCTTTAATAGTGTATATTTTATAGATTTGACTACCAACAAGTGTTGCCCTAACACAAGTTTGTGTAACAAAAAGTTTTTAAAAGCAGTGTGTATTGATGTGTTATGCCTTGGGACCTCGTGGAAAGTGGCTATCTGGACTCATTATCAGACAGATCAATGGCGGCTGCTGATGTTGATTGGTGTCTTTGACTTTGCAATCTATTGCATGAAAGTCTGTATTGACACCTGGAGCAACAGTGGTAACAGACCATGCATAAGAAGCTGAGTGGGTAGAAAACAATGGTAAAGGAAATTCTAAACTGTTAACTTTTAATGAGCCCTTCTTTGGCGCGTGTTACAGAATCAGAGACATGGGACATAGTATCAAACCTGTGGTTTTATTCTGTCAAACATATAAAAACTTGGTAACACTTTATCAAAGTGATTAATATAAGATGGATGATGTTTATGAATGTGTGACTGTTGACATTAAATGTCATTTGGTCAGTTGGTTTTTTTTGTCCAGTATGTAAGATTGGAAGAGTAGGGTGAGGGAAGGTGGTTGCAATCTGCTTACTCACTGCTAAATGCCACTAAGTAAAACACACTGGTCCTTCGATGACAACAGTCATAAACATTCATAAAGTCTCCTTCATGTTTTTGACAGGTCATGTCATGTCACGTTATAACAGTGTGAATAAAGTGTAATCAAAAACTTTATTGGTACAAAAGTACCAAGTGATGGATTATCTTTCAGATTAATAACCAGAAACAACAAAATTCCTTTATCTGGAACAACAGACAGTGTGAGAATAAACAAAATAGTAAACCTAGATTTTGATTCTGCAAATTTTAGGAAGGAATGAACACCACCATTTTTTTATTTCTCTGCAATCCAAGCAGACTAATTTTAGGGGTTCTCTAAAACCCAACATTCACTGTCTAGTTTAGTGTGTACAGTGGTGTAGTGTGTGCGCAGCTATATTTTTAAGTGACATTGCATATATTTACTTCTAAACCTCTAATGTGCATCATACTCGCAACATTTTTTCCTAGGATAGCAAAGGCACGATCCACCCTATTCTACCTCTGATTGGCTAGTACTCATTGCCTTTGTTCATTAAGGTTGACAAGTTTTAGACATGAGGAGTAATGATTGGTTAGGGTTATGCCTTTGTTTTGCCAGCCTAGGGGAAAAAAATTAACTAATCTTTGACTCACCAGTAATATTCGCAAACTTGACAATGGCTGACAATGTTGTTTTTTTTAAGGGTGGTACACTGTGGCCTACACTATCTGTTGCAAACAATAAATGAATTAATGAATAAATTACTAAATAAATAAATAAATAAATGAACTACTAACAGCTGTACAATTTTCATATGTGGATGATAATCTGTGCCATTACTGATTGCAAAATCTGCACCCCTTCTGTAGCTAAATTTAATTTCATAAAGATCCATAGTAACTGAATTAAAAAAGGGAAGTTAAGTGATAATGTGCAAATAATACTGGCCCATTTTTAGGTGAGCTAAATATATAACAATCAAGGGTTATCTTACATATCACTGTTTATAACAGAGAGTGTTCATTCTTTGCTAGACCGGCTGCTTTAAAAAAATCTGCGGCATAAATTAAGAGTATACACTCTTCCTCAGGCACCAGTACACAACTGACTGGAAAACAAGTAATCTAGACACGATCTGTAGTTGTATTGTCTCGATAGGTAGATATGTGACCCACAGATCTGCCAGTAGAGATGAATTTCACAGCCTTGGCCTAAATTCAAATAATGAATTCTCCTCCCAGGTATAATGCACCAAGAGTAAGAGTGAACAACAAAACATGAGGAATCTCCTCAGTGTTGAACTGAAGAGAAACCGTTTCACAATCAAGCCCCAGGTGAGTCCAGTCTGTCGTGGTGATGGAGGATTTCTCCTGGCATGTGCTGATGAAAACAGTCCCACTGTTCATTAAGGCACCCCGGTGATCGCGCTCTGTCCAGTTCCTCCCTGTGTCTGATCATCACAACACAACCTCCCTGCTCGCCAACAGCTGACGGGGTGTTTAAGGAGACGAATGAGCGCTGACCTTATCAGGTAATAGATATCCTATAGTGGAAGAATGGGTAATTGTTCTGGGTTTTCATTTTGCCCTCCTTCCTGTAGAGCTTTTTTATGGCAACAGAGGGGAAAAAAATCTCTCCCGGTCATCACTTCACACACGCCCTCACCCCTGACAAACAGGGAGGGAATTTCACCAGGCTTCTCTCTCGGTCTCTCAATCCTATAGATTGCATGTGAGGCATCACCAAAGAGGTCTGGTGAAATTCCCTCTGTGGACTGCATGAAAAATGACACTGTCCTTCCAAGAAGAATGACAGCATCAGTCATTTCAGTAAGTGCACCAAAACAACAAAGTTTTCAAGTAGATCCTCTAGTGACTGTAGTAATTATGACAAGAACAACAGGTCACATTATTACACAGTAATAAGGGGCCCATGTGCATAGGAGATCAGGTTGGATGGATAGGGTCAACAACAGGGTGGACTTTAACATCAAAGACAACAGGCTGATTCTGTTTTTTAAAGCATGACCAGAATTCTTCATGATCTTACCATAATCTACATGTTGTAACCATGATAATGAAGGTCCACTAACCTTAACAAAGTCCAGCCTCCTTTCCTTTTTCTTCCACTTTCTCTGGGGTTGGGTTGGGTTGGCAGCAGGCTAAGCCAAGTAGTCCAGACATCTCTCTAACCAGCAGAACTTTCCAGCTTCTCCTGGTGGACCCCAAAGCGTTCCCAGGCCAGATGGGATATGTAATCCCTCCTGTGAGTTCTGGGTCTCCTCCCAGTTGGATGTGCCTGGAAAACCTCCAAAGGAAGTTGTCCAGGAGACATCCTAATCATGCCTGAACCACCTCTGCTGGCTCCTTTTGACACGAAGGAGCAGCGGTGGACGTCCAAGCTCCTCACCCTTTCTCTAAAGCTGAGCCCAGACACTTTACGGAGGAAACTCATTTTAGTCATTTTTCGGTCACCACCAAAAGCTCATGTTCTTAGGCAAAAGTCAGAGTGTAGATTGACTGATAAATCAAAAATCTTTGCCTTCTGGTTCAGCTCCCACAACGGCCCAGTGAAATGTACTGCTGTTGGGAATCTGCTCATCTCATTTTCCATGTCATTTGTATACATGTTTGATACTTTTAAACAGAACCTAAAAAGCTACCAAAACTTAGCACTGTTTGAGGCTAAATGTGCACACTTTTCTTAAAAAAACTTATTTTACATCAGGGGACAAATCTAACGAGAGAAAACCAAATCAGTGGGTGGTGTTAGTGAGGTTATGCAAGACTAATGGGATGTCAGCTTCTATCAGATCAGCCTGGCACATGACCCTGGGTCAAACCGAGAAGCTTTACAGGAAACACTGTCACTGTGCTTTCACAGCAGCTTTTAAGATTTACTTCCCTGCTGTCTATAAAGAACATGCTGGTTTTAGCAATCTAAATTGAAAACTGCTGGAGGGGAAAATGATAGTGTGTCACAGGCAGGGAGGTGCCAACAGTGGAGGGGACCGTAAAGAGGCAGCGACAGGCCGACGTGTTGGCACCTATCAGGGAGAAATGATTACCTTGGTTAGGAGAAAACAGCAGAGAGGAGAGGGGAGGAGAGATTATCATACACACAGCTTAAAACCTGACGATTCATACTGATCCACTTTTTGGGATAAAAATATAGGCACAGATTCATAGTCTAAAATTAAGTCCAGCAACAATAGATGTTTCACAAGGCAGCTTTGACCCAAAAACAGACAAGTTACACAGACGAAAAAGTTGTTTATTGGTCTGGCTGACCATCAATAAGAGGCAGGAACAAAGGACAGGGTGATACAACAGGTAAGGGGACAGGATTGATCAGATTGGCAGTCAGGTGAGTAATGAATCGCTGAGGACACCTAGTGGACAGGTGTGGTACAACCTGGAGATTACAGTTTTTGTTGTTTGCTTTGGCTGAATTCTAGAATGAGATTTTTTTTTAAACAATTCAAAGTTCAAATCTCTGAACAATTAATTTGTTGTTCCCAACAGATTTAAATTTCTCATTCATTCAAGCATGCATACACATGCTTACACATGTTGTGGCACATGTGTGCAGAAGAGTTAGCGATGGTTTGAAACCACTTTTTGATGTTAGATACATCAGTATCTGCTGATACCGATGTCAGTCAGATACCATCTTTTTCCCTCTGTTAAACAACTAGGCAGTTAATAATACATTTGTATGGATGCACTTTGCTTAAAGACACAGAAATATGCGTATTTAACAGTTTGACAAGTGTGTGTTAACAGGAACTTAAGGTATTTCTTTTTTTCTGAGTTTTTCATAATGGCTGCCACTGGGTCAGAATCTCCATGAAATTATATGAAGTGAGATTGTTTACATTTTCCCAGGCAACGTTACGGTGATTAGTACATTAGGCAGTCAAATGGACACAGAGAGAGATTTTTATTTAGATAAGGTGACAGTGTTTTTCCACAGAGGCCTCCAAAATCAAAAAATATTAAAGATTCTTGTCGCAGCTTTAACCTAAAAACATCATTCTCAAATCATGAAACAAATATTTCACTGAAGGAAGAAATTCGTAGCCCACAACTATTAAGCACAATCGTCCACATCTTGCACAATAACCACTTGCCAGGGCTAGCTGATCAAAATTACTGAGTTGTTTGTCAGTGAAATTTTCATACTCCTCACAACGTTCTTTATTGTTTGAGTCGTCTCATGTCTCCATTCAATTATCAAAATCTTTTAGATATGTATGTATATTCCATAAATAACTACGGACATGGAACGTCTCTCATGCCTGCTAACTTGGCAAATGACCCACCAGGTGACAGTGATGAATGAGGAGGCACATTGAACCAATCACAAGTCTGGAAACATATGGAGCTCGCTACCATTTTTGAAAATGCAGTAAGTACAGTCACTTTTGCAGACATGCAATAGAGTTGTGATGTCCCATTAAACAGTTGCACCTACAGTTTAGAGAATGTTAAGACTTTTTCAAAGAGCCAAAGATATTGAGACAATCTTTAACATCCTAATTCCATATTACATAAAAACTGTATACAGTATGTACCATAACTGTGTCTTTAAAATACCACTTCCAAATTAAACTTAACAAACAGAGCAAAAATGTTTCTCTAAAGATACAAATATATCATTTCTCTGTATACTTTGTCACTTTTCCAGTGTAAACACATTACATATTCAAAACCTGCTTTGAAATATGTAATTAGGACACAGCAGGTTACATCCCAATTCCCTAAATGTCTCCCCACTTTTTTAACTGGCATCCACCCATCACATCATAGTTCCTCCAACTTCAAGACACAACGAAGAGACTCTAGAAAGTAGGAATGTGAAATCTGTGAAATGAGAGATCTGAAGCTACATCAGTTACTGATGGTGGATACACGACTGCATCATCCATCACTGCAGGGCTTTACCTGCACTGTAAACACAGATGATGGGGTGAAATGTCCAAAGAATAAAGCCACAGAGTTACTATAACATCTAATTCAAGCTATGTCTGTGAACTGACTCATTTTCTAGCCCCATCAGTTTATCAATGGTCAGTGTATTAGCCACAGTTCATGGCTGTTGGCGCATCTCTAGTTTGGAGAGGCAGAGAGCAGCACCATCACAGAAGCTAAGCAATGTTATGCTGTGGACCAGATCAGCAACAAAAGGCATTTTAGCCACTTAAAACGGTCTACCTAGAAAAATCAAAATCAGTTCAAGCGTACTCTATATTTAGAATATTTTCGCTGTTCTACTTTGCCATCAGGCAGCCTGGAAACTGTTGTTATATTAGCCAGATTTTAGTCTCCAACCAACCAAACTCCATGGCTGGAATTGGTCATTTTACTTTGTAGAGCAGAGGATTTGCTGGTCTATTACTGTACTGATCTGTTGCTTTATTTCTGTTATTGTGTGACTTCTGTTAGTTCGGATTCACCAAAGTCACACAATAACATAAACAAACTAACAGGTCGAGGCAGCAGAAAACCAGCAATTCCTGTGATCTGCGAGGTAAAATTAGAGATTTATAGTTTGCTTGGTTTGGAGAGAATTTCATTTGGTATAAATAATGGCAGTTTCCTATCAGAAAAGGCTCTCTGATGGCAAGGTAAAGCAGTGAAAATATTCTTAATGCAGCACACATTTAAACTGATACAGATTTTTTAGGAGTCTTTTCTTAAATAGCTTTTGTTACTGACTCTGTCCACAGCAGAGCATTGCTTAGCTTCCATGCTTGTGCCCCTCATGTACCTTATACAAGCCCACATCAAATAATTTGAACCATCTCATTAAAAAACCTGTTTCTCTCCAGACATTAAACAATGCAGTTACAGAGATGTTTCTGAATAAACACTGAACATGCTTTGAGTGTCTCATACAACCACACCTGGAATATTCCAAACTTTCCCTTAATAGACATTTATAATAATAGAAAATATGTCAGATTTAAAGGTCACTAAGACGAACAGCGTGTTTATCAACACACTGTTACTCTTCTACACGATGAGCTCAGATCCACTGAGCTGCGGTGGACCGCTGTGTCTAAAGGGACTGAATGCTGCTTTGTGATCAGCTACAAATATAGAAAATTCATTTGTTCTCATCCAACCACAGAACATCAGTCATACAGACAGTCCTGGTCCACCAGGAGTTCACCAGCCTCTGGCCAACTTTCACTGAGGTCTCTACTTCATGAGAGGTGTAAAAATAATTGCACTTTCTCTCCACTTGTTCTGTGACTGTGTGTGTGTGTGAGTACACTTGACTTTAGCCATGAGTTGTGTTGGAAAATCGAAAACAGAAATTGATGTGCTGCAACAAAATTAACCTCAGCTGAAAGGTAGCAGCTGGGTGTACTGTTGCCTACCCGATGCAATACTGGCAGCGAGAAAGCACCTTGCAGCTCTGTGACTTCACATTTGTTCTTATTAAGTCCTCTCTGTGATGCTGCTGTGCTCCTGAACACTTTCCTCTTGAGTTTAAATCACCATTATTCTACCTCTTATTAATTACAGTCCCATGAAGAATCAAACCAAGGAATTTATCACACTGTTTTATGCGAACACTTCATTGTTGTCCAAAAGTATTAAAGGGATAGTTTGGATTATTTAATGTGAGGTTGTAGGAGGTACTACAGTAGATCTCGGCATGCCCCTACTTTGGAGAAGCAGAGAGGAGTACTAGAAGCTAAGCTATGAACTGCTATGGACAGGTTCAGGGACAAAAGGTATTGGAGCAACTTAAAAAGATTCACCTAATAATATCAATATCAGTTTAAGTGTACCGTATTTAGAACTTGTAAATGCTTTACTTTGCTGTCAGACAGACTTTTTCTGACAAGAAACCTTATTTATATAAGCCAGACCTCTCTCTAAACCTACCAATCTCCATGGGTGAAATCAAACATTTTACTTCATAGTACACAGGAGCTGCTGGTCTACTGCTGCCTCCATCTGTTAGTTTGTTAGTTTGCATGATTGTGGGACTTTGGTGAATCAAACCTATTTTAAACTAAACTAATTTTAAAACACCAAAGTGACCCAATAACACAAACTAAGCAACAGATCGAGGCAGAAGTAGACCAGTAATTCCTGTGGTCTGCAAGGCAAAATAACTGATTGTGGAGTTTGGTTGGTTTGGAGAGAGAGTGATATTTGCCTTATATTACTGTTTCCCATCAGGGGGGGACTGTCCAATGCCAGGATAAAGTGGTGATAATGCTCCAAATATAGTGTACACTTAAAATAATAATGATGTTTTTAGGTGGTCCTTCTCTAAGTTGCTAAAATGCGTCTTTTTTGCAGACCCTTCCCACTACAATTCACTCATTACTTAGTAGTAATCGCTGGTGCCCCTCGTAAGTACCTCATACAACCCCACATTGAATAATCTGCACTATCCCTTTAAAAGACATAAAATATTCTCTTCACAGATTAAAGAGTGCATTTTAAGAGATGTTTCAGAATAAGCACTTACCTGAATCTAGTCTGGCGACATTAACCTTTGAGTGAGTTTTTGTCTCTTCGGGGGATTTGTTGATAATAATGCAGATATATCCACAAAAGATATGATTGCCAGTATGTAACCAACCTTGTCAAATAGATCATTCTCCTCATCTCACTCTCTGCATGGTCTTTCTTGCCACAAACTGATGAAGACATGTCTATTTCATGGGTCAATTCATTTTAATCAGCCCTCATGCCAATATCACAGGCATCTGACAGGTTGGAGTAATTGAACTCGCAGCTCTCTCACACCCTCTCAGGCCAAACTGAAGTCAAATTTGACAAGAGAGATACAAGGCTCAGATCAGCCTTGAGCTGGCTGAATATGAAATGTGCACAATTATGAATATCGCTGATATCATATTAACTCTTTAAGTGGATGGGATAATAGGGACTGCCTTTACCCAGCGTATGTATTTAACTCTATTACCCACCAAATGCCAGTAAACTGTTTTTATTCCAAATCGCTGTCCTCTGTCTAACCTAGTCATCCCAGCATTCAAAGGTAAATATCATTTGACCCTGACAGATTTAAATTTACTGATAAAGCTGCACTTTCTGCACAGCAGCTGCATGCAGTGGTCCACTGTTTTACTGGTTACTGGTTAGCCAGAGTGATCACTCAACATTCAACAAATGGTGCTATGAATGTTACAGCTCATGGGGACCCATCTCAGTTGCTTAATAATAGGTGCAACACAGAGTGCCAAAAGTATAGCAGTGTC
This sequence comes from Lutjanus erythropterus, assembly GCF_056507025.1. Taxonomy (NCBI): domain Eukaryota; kingdom Metazoa; phylum Chordata; class Actinopteri; order Lutjaniformes; family Lutjanidae; genus Lutjanus; species Lutjanus erythropterus. The sequence goes on along the minus strand of NC_139318.1, from coordinate 18,423,036 downwards.
TTATAAATAACCTTCAAATGAAAAAGACAACCTTTTGATTGTGGGAGGATAAGCGTTCTTACTGTCAGGTCTGTTCTTGTATTTAAATGTAATGCAGCAGTTTTTATACAATCATTAGCATTTTACACAGTCACTGGCTTACTGCTGTGATTTTGCACTGGAGCTTTTCCACAGAAACAACAGTTTAGTTTCTTAAAATAAACTATAACTTGAAAGAAATTCAAGCCTCCTGTTTGTCTTGTTTCTTTCTAATATTAGCTACCCAAAAGTAGTCCCTTGACTCAAAGGAATACTTCTACTTGCTGATGGTGGAGCCCCAGTCAGGAGGCACGTAGGCTAGTTTAGCATAAATATTAGAAACAGCCAGGATTTGTTAAAATGGATACAGCCAAGCTAGCTGCTTACCTCAGGCTCCAGTCTTAATGATAAGTAAGAGATAATGTGCAATGAGCGGGTCATTAAAACAGAATCAACCCTTACTTTATTTGAAAATTAACTGCTTCCATTGCAACGGCCTCTTAGGGCCCAGTCACACATATGTGAACGCAGTAGCATGGCCGCCTGTCGAGGTGAACAACGCTCCACCGGTTGAGGCTGTGACTCCGTCCTCTCAAATTTCACCAAAGTTGAACTTGACGCGAAAAAAGGTAGCACATTAGTGCATGTGTGACTGTGCCTTTACTCAGAAATGACAGACCTTAACATGCCCTGTTTTACAAATCAGGATCAACAAAGCCATGCAATAAGTGAAACGAATCACCTATTGAATTTTACAGTTTACCCAAATATGCACAAAAAACACAATTTGAACCCCAAAGCAAACATCCCTTACCCCCTGCTGTCACCTGGTTGGTTAAACTTGTTACACTTTATAGAAGAATGTACAACGCGGTATGCACATATCTATTTGTACCCAATGAGAGGTCAGTAAGGTAAAATTAAATTGAAAAAATGAAACTGAAAAATAGAAAGCAGCAGAAGACGTTAAGCAAAAGCAGCATTTCAACTTAAATTCACTGAGGCTCCCAACTGGGATTTCAGATACGAAAGAAATATTAAAAATTGGTCATGTGGGGTTTAGATTTATTCATTATCATGTCAACATGAGTTTATCTACATTCACTATACCAAATATCTATCAAAGTACTTCTAATTTAACACAAGCTAAATCTGTGACCATTTCTCTCAGATCAGCCTCTCTAGCTGTTCATTTCATTCTCTTCATGCTCCCACTTCCTCGAGCATGAAAGTTTAAATTCCTCTCGATTTAAATTCCTCCTGACTGTACAATCCCAAACCCCATGATCCCCTCTTCCAGTGGTAATGGCCATGTCTCCAGGCAGCCCATTCTCCATTAGTGACACTGATTAACCCCGTGTTGTCTGGCTGCTCACCGCTTGATGGGGCTGGACAGGCGTTGTTCAGAGAAGAGGACAGTTGAGGAGAGAGGTAGCCTGAGTGCACTTGTTAAAATGTATGAGTTTTATCACATCTTACTGAGGCTACTTCATTTGCTGATTGAAATAGAGATGTACAAGAACGCAGCTGAATGAGATTTGGTATTGGATTTTTTGACCGGCCTGCCAATTAGGTGTAATTTGAATGATGCACCTTGAATTTGTTCCCTCTTTAGCTGGAAGCAGACAGAAGTTCATCTGAAAACAAAGAGTAGATTCCTTGTGCTATGAGGAAAGAGAAAGGATTGCTTTGATGGCTATGATGTTACATAATTCAAACTGGTATTATATTACACCAACAGCTGGGGGTGCTCCCATAGCTCAGTTGGTAGAGCGTTCATCCCATGTACAGAGGCTGTTGGTCCTCTGCAGCGGCTGCTGGTTTGCCTCCCGCCTGTGACCCATTTGCTGCATGTCATTCCCCCTCTCTGTGCCTCTTTCCTGTCATGTCTTCAGCTTTCCCTATCCAAAATAAAGGCAAAAGCCCAAACAATATAACACCAACAGCATGAAGAGTGTTCTCAGTTGAGTGAAGATCTCTGTAATAACATGTACCCACTTAATGGAACTTGTTACATGTAAGTAAAAACAAAAAAACATAATGTTTCCAGCCACAGTTGTCGTCAGTATGGAGACAAAGAGGTTTTTCAGGGTTTTTAAAAAAATTCTGAATCACAGGTGTCCCTCAGCATACAGTAATGAACATGCTCAAAAAAAAAAAAGATTATGCTGATGGCTCCAATAGTATATATGATTAATTGCAGACAAGCTACAAGTCTGTTGATCACCTACACACACACAAATATCTGTATGATCCACTTCAGGTCTAGGCGTGGTGGAGATCATGAACAACTGAACCATCTTCGCTCAAATATCTGACAACATTCATCAGGTTCGGGCCTCAATTTGTGTTTGGTTGTAACGAAAATGGATCAAACAAGAGAAGGGTCTACACAACAATGCTAGCAGCTCTGTGAGGATGTACTTAAGTAACACTGAATGAACCGGCAAAGAGTAAGCTAAATTTCCTCCTGAGTTCTTCCACCAAAGCCACTCCCCAAAAATACTGTACATGAACCCATACTGCCTGACGAGGACGAGCTGCTAACTGTATGCGTCTACCTCACGTCTCATTCACATGAAAGAAAACACCTGACATTATAATAATGAATGTAAACAATGAAGACAGCTGTCTTGGGAAACTGAACTTTTTCTGCCATTCTTGTGTGACCAGCTCGATAAAGCTTTAGCAATATATCTGTGGAGCACAGGGAGAGTGTGTGCAAGTAGGCAGGTGTGTAGGCAGACAGCTGGATGGGCTTATTACAGGCCTGCTACAGCCACAGACAACCACAGCATTTTTTGCCAGAGCATTTGATTTATTGATTCCTGTCTGGATTCAAAAAGAATTTCAACAAATATAACAAAAATGTTTTCATTACCTTCTCTAGCTTTAATGAATACGGTTCTGAATGTAATACAGTGTAGGTTTGCAGCTTGTCCTTGGTCAACAGCAGCGACCTAACAAAGCAATCAGGCATGAAGAATTTGCAGCTTTGTGTTTAGGAGCTCTCTGCTTTGCAACTTAAAATGAAAGAGATAAAGATAAAGCTTTACTAACAAGAAAAAAAAATCAAATCACCGGGATAATTTTCAAGAGCAATCAAAAGGTCAGTCAGCAAAAAAAATCCAAAAATATGCTGGAAATGAAACTCTGCTGGGATGGAGCGTATTATTTGGATAGGAAATGAGGTGGGCAGAAGGGGAGGATTGCAAGAAAATAAGTTTTTCTCCAACTGTCATTTCATCTGTTGGTTATTCTGAGAAGTGTTTACAGATTTGAAACTTCATGAATCACTTTCAGCTGAGAGGAGAAATGATTAAATCAAGGACGTAGGATGAATTAAAAAAACAACAACAAGGTATTACACAACAGTACTACCAGCTATCACACATGGATCAGAAGTTTCAAATACATGAAATTATTGCAAATGACTTCACAATGTGTCAATCAGCACAGAGGAATATGAGGAAACGAGCTGACAAGAAAGCGGATGGCAATATTGGCAATATGGATTAAAGCAAAGGTTGGGGCATAGTGATCAGTTATGTGACAGAAGTTCATTAGACAGTCCTATAGTCCTGTACGAATCTGTCAGACCTCACATGTACCAACACTGCAAGTGACTGATCAGACTTGAAATCCCAAAAGTCTTCAATATTTAGTTGAAGGTCCAAAATGTAAATATTGGTTGACCACTTACCTTGGCTTTCACAGTATACATGTCACTAATGAGCTGATACTGTGCGTCTCTCTCCACCCACACCCCATCTGGTTGCAGGCTTCCAGTTGTGTGTAACATTTAAGGACCTCAGCTGTGTATGGCCTTAGTGAAAAAACAAGGTAGTTTACATGTTGGATCATTCCAGGATGAAGGAGCCACCTCATACGGATCTTTACCACCCATTACCTGAAGTTTCTCAAACTGTTGCATCCTTTGCTGCTGTCCAAGTCCTTCTCTGTAAGTTTTAGCGGCTTCCCAAAGGGTTCCTGAATTTTTTCATGGTTTAGATATCATAAAGTCAGCTTGACTTGAATATTCAGTGTGTAATTAATGCTGTTGTTTACATCTCAGTATCTCCAAAACGGCTGTACATCTGGGTTACTGACCAAACTGCGACGTTGGTGCAAACATATATGTGCAATTATCACAAAGTAACTGAAGACATTATTATGTTACTGAGGCATTATCAGTTTCACTCACTCGGTTTACTGTCTAAAGTCACTTTCTCACTTTAAACTCTTTTCTTATTACGTCAGTGTCTCTTTTTTTCCTTTCAAGGTTAACTGCACCAGAAATCTTGCACGACTGATGGCGGGTGACAGCCATAGCAGGTACCAGACTCATAAACATTAGACATGCTTGGAAAAAAGGGATGATTTGCCTGTCAGACAGCACTTGTTGCCCACAGTTTACACTTTCAAATAAGATAGAAGGCTGTCACCATGCTGCCAAGTTCAAATAAGACAAAGCAAGTCACAGAATGTCTGTGACATTACTTTGGATGTCTTATTCAAAGTTTGAATTTGCTGGTTTTTGCCACTGTGTTCATTGATGGAAGCATAAAAGTCTGGTCTGAGCATCATGATAGAGCCTTGAGCAGTGGTGGGTTAGACTGAAATCCACTACATTAAGTTTTAACAACTCATACTACTTAAATCCACTGTTCTTACCCACTTATCCCTATCTAAGTTATTTGTAATTCATTGCTTGTTCAGAAGAACATGACATTTATGTCAAAGGGAAGATTTACACGCATTGTGTGACTGACCATATTAGTGATGTGACATCTGTGAAAGATTCAGTTCTTTTCAACAACTCCTTGGTATGAACGAAGGGAACTGAGTCATACATAACAGCTGTTCTCTTCATCGTTGTGTCCAGATTTGACTAACCTGACATGCCGGGTGGTTTGTCACACAGAACCATCTCAGACATCATCCTTGAAAACTGTTGAAAACTAAAATAGCACAAGCAGTACTTATAGAAAAATTATATTGAACCACTTGTCTATAATCATCATTCATCATTCATCATTATCACGGGCTAATTTCAGTCAATCAGATCAACAAAACATACAATGTAGTATGAGGGAAGAGTCAGTTGGTAAATAAAACTCTTGCTAAAGCCGGAGGTGGGAATAGTGAAAACAGCTTTTCCTCCGAGGACAATGAATTGTTCTTTTGAACAGCTTTCAGAAAGGAATGCAGCCATAAGATCTGGCTCATGTCAAACAGCTGTAATTCCCATCACTAATTCATACAATTTTACTAATGATATTTATCGTGCAAGACAATTTAGTAATGGCTTAATCATGGTTCTGTTATCTGTTTGCTCTCATAATCAGCCAATTTTAAGAGAATTAGATAAATAATTTATGAATAATATGATGCTAATTGTTAATACTGAGTAAACAGCTTAGTCTCACCCCTCGGATGTGATCTCTGCTCTCATAGAAATCTGTCTTTTTTTTTTTTGCTATTGGGCATTAAATACAAAACTGCAGTTCAAAGGTTAATAATTTTCTCCTCTTGTAAAATTATTATTTAATTTTTATAGCACTTGTTTGTTATAATTAACTTGGTTAAATATTTTTTTTATTAAGTTATTATTTATATTTTATTTTCGTTGTTAACTCTTTTATGAATCCATGTTTGTAGTAGAGGAACTCCTCGTTATGGTTCCTCTCCAGTTTCATTTTTATAGTCTTCTATGGTATGTTAATCATTTTATATTCAAGGTTTGCATTATTCAAAAAGGGTCACAGGAGTTATGTTCATTTGGGTTTGCTTTAATACATTTGGCCCTCTCCTGCGGTATTTCCTGAGATGCACTAACAGGAATTACATGGTGGGGAATTGAGAGGTGGAAGGTGTTAGTGCTCCTTAAAGCCCTGGAGAGGTGGCCTGACTTCTTTTATCTCAAATGAGCGGATCAGAGGACTGCTGATGGATTGCTGACTGCGTGTGAGAGATTTTCAGCTCTGCTGGGTGTACACCAGGTAAGTCGTGCTGTGGATTTGCACTTGCATACAAATAGGCCTGGATTTTGATGTACAAGCTGTGAGATTGAATGCTTCGAGACTGAGCCACAAACATACACTGAGCGAATACTTTAAGAGCAGCAGGTGGTCTGGAATATTTTATAGTAGCATTCAGGATTTCATTTGTGGATGATGTGCAAAAGCCTGATCCTTTTACCACATGTAGAGACATATGCACAACAGACATCAATCTTAAAATGCAGCCAAAAAGGAAATAGTCACTGTTAGACTTTAATTATCACTATTATCCTATTTTCTAATATTCTAGGGCTGCCATGGTATCAGATTGTCACTACACGATTATTGTGGCTAAAATAATTCATGATATGATATTAATGATATCTAGAGTTCAAAAAAGGGCTAGTTTTTGGATACTGTACACACTTGTACTGAAACCATACTGATACTGGTGCCTGAAATTTAGTACCGGTACCCAATAATACCTTTTTTCAGTACTTTGTGCTCTCTGATACAATTTCTCAATTTCAACATTGTTATTTATTTACAATATTTTGTTATTTATAAAGAGCATTTTGCACACCACACAAATAAAATCCCCCCCTTCCTATCCTCCTATCCCTCATGTTAAGTTGTTGTTGTTGTGCGGTACTTGCATACTTAAATATTTCCTTGTCTGTAATTCACAGCTATATGTTTCAGACTGTGGTTTTGGACATACTAATAAATCTCACACACTGATACTAAATATCATGCTGGTAGGGAGTTTCAGATGCAGCAGGCCCACAGTATTCTCCCACCCACAAAAAATAGGGCTCCCCCGACAGCCACTGTGTAATTGGAACACCGATATCTTTTGGGAAAAATACTATCAGTCAAATTCATCTTTAACTTTGTTTATTGTGTGTTTTGTGTTTTTGGCAAATGGATTACACTCAAAATACGAGAGCAGGGGGGTAGAGAGAGAGTCTTTAACCATACAGTAACTGTACATAAGTTTACAAAAAGTGCAATTACACTGAAAAGATGAACACTGAACTGATAAGTGGGCATAGAGTATGTTTAAAAGGTGCTGGATTATTTACATAATATTATTATATTCTAAACATGACATGAATATTTAAAGCTACCACAAGGAGTTTATACCTGATCATGAAACAGTTTGATACTGATGTCTCTATATGACCAAGAACATCTGCAAGAAGACCAGCTATTTCTACATAATTATTCTCTGTGAAATCAGATGAAACGTGTCCGTGTTTATGTTATTTTCCCAGCCAAAGTAATAGTAATACTAGTAGTACTAGTATTAGTACCTTAGCCAGTTAAAAAGAAGCAGGGGAGATTTTTCTTTTATTCACAGGGGTGGGTTTTTAAATAGTACAGTTATCATTAATACTGGACTTTTTCAACACCTCTGCATTATACAGTAACTGATTTTTGCAGAAAACAAATTATGCTTGTTTTGATTACATCATCATTTACTTATCTTTATGTCACCCTTAGTTGTAGACAGTTTTCCATTATTATTTCATGATTTGGCATGACATTGGTCAATGTTTTGGGGACTGACACTGTTCTCTGCAGCATCAGCAGCAGTAATCATTGGGTGGTGCACTACAGCAGCAAACTGTAAAGCTCAGAGGATCTGTTATGAAAGACAACAAAAATTCAGCTGGCTGAAACTGATTACAACCCAGATAGCAGCTTTAGATAATTGAAAAAACAGACAAACAATGAAGACATTTCCTGGTGATAATTATTAATAAACAATATAATATTGTTCCTTATGAAAATACTTTTGTGTCAGACAAAAAAGGTCTTGTCTCAGCACTGGTGGGTTTAAGTCTCATATTGCTTACGTTTCAGTCCTCGAGAGGCGTCATAATTTCCTGTTGGCTGCTCTTGTTAACAATCACACTCTGACATTAGCAGCTGCTACAATGACTACAGGTCAACCTGTGATTGAAGTCTTTATGTGAGAGAATTCACCGGAGCCCGGGCCACAGAATTAGCTGTTTGGTATGCAGACAGACACACTGTATTCCAATTGAGGCATCACACTGTGATCCGCAGCCCCTAATCCATGTTGTTCATGGTCACGACTGCGCAGGAATGTGCTCCTCATAGCAACCAAGTGATTAGGGTTTTTTTTGAAACATCTCAGAATTGCATTCGGTGTCACGGACAGGCAAACTCTCCATTTTAATTACATTCTGACTCATTCCTTTTCTCCCACTTGTCAAATTCTGGTGTGGTATCTCAACGTTGACACTGCTACCACTGTGCATGTCCGCTGCATTCACTGCTTATCTAGCCATTTATTTTTCTGCTAAGTCCCTTTTGCAGGCTGTTGTTCTTTTGATGGCAGCGAGGCAGAATTGTGCAAATCCATTTTGTAAAGGGATCACAAACAGATGCTCTGTGTCCTCATTGGAGACTATGTGTATCTCTCTGTAAACCTTGTGTCTATTGTCAGAAAAACCTGGAAAGTACATCTGTTCACAATGAGACACAGTAAGACTTTGCATTTGAGCTCAAATACAACGCATTACGAATGAGATAGCAAATGAGCATTTGAGGGATAAACTAAATGCATTCAGAGGCGTAGATAGTTTCTATTTTAAACTGAACCCAGTTTCACTCCCAACACATTAAATATGGCAGCTTGGTCAGACTATTGCAGTATAGGTAACCCCTAGTGTCATGTTTCTGTGTCCGGGGTCTCTCATTGTATTTGGCGCTTCATAATGCACCACACATTTTCAATGGGAGACAGGTCTGGACTTCAGAAACACCAGTCTTGTACCCATGCAGACATGCAGAATGTCTCATGGCATTGTCCTGCTGAAATAAACAGAGACATCCATGAAAAAAACATCTGGATGGCAGAATATGTTGCTCCAAAACCTGTATTTACTGTTCTGCATGAATGGGGCCTTCACAGACGTGACAGCTGGCCATGCCTTGGGCACTAACACACCCTCATGCCATCTCAGAAGCTGGTTTTTGAAGGCGGCGCTGGTAACAATTTGGATGGTTCCTTTCCTCTATAGCTTTGTTTTGTGAAAGAAATATAAAATGTGGACATGAGTTCAGGCCCAAAGATGTTGGTGGTGTTTCTGGATGATGTTTGAGCATCACACAAGTTTTACACAATGTCACAACTTTTTTGGAATTGGGGTTGTAACTAATGTACTTACCCAAACCATGATCTTTTACTGAATCTGATTTTTTTTTTTTTTTTGCATCTAAACCTGCCCAAGTATTAGTGTGTAAACCTATCCAAGTAGTTGTTGTGCCTTTAATTTGAGCGCTGCACATGCAAAACCGATGCTAGAGAGGTATCTACAACATTAGAGTTTGGAGCTTAGGGCCACTGACCAAGCTTTGCCAAGTTAGGAGTGAGATCATGTTGTTTAAATCAGTGATTCTCAACATGGAGACTGAGTCACGAACACCATCCTAATTATTCTTTGAGGTTGCGATTCGAAGATTGAGAACCACTGGTTTAAATCACGATTAAGCTATACACAACTATGTGAAGTGTCTGCGGTTCTATACAGAAATGGGCTGACTCACTGACTTAATTCAGGTGAGAGATAAAAACAGAAAATTATCCTCTTCTGTCATGTCATTCTCATAACTACTATATTTTCACTGTATACATAATTCAAGTTTCATTTTGAAAGCTGTAAAATGTCATTGTGAGGCTCAGGCAGAAAAGCCACAGCAGTCTTGTTATACAAGGGGAAATGTAGAGCCTCTACACTTTTATGAGCAAACCTGTGAAGTGTCACCGTGGCTGACGGCTGGTGAAGCTCAACCCTGTCTGACCTCACTGTGGTGTCGGTCCCCTGGGATTCATGAAACTTTATACTCTGTTCAGAGGACCAGGGTGGATCTGGGCTGTGCCACATAGACTGTATATTGTGTTATGGCTCTTTGTGTTCACACAATAATAGAGTGAATACAGAAAACTTGGGGGGTTATTCAAGGAAACTGCGTGGATCAAATCATCATGGAGTCATCACATTAAATGACTAGTGTCTAGGATCTAGTAGCATCTAGTGGTGAGGCTGTGCATTGCAACCAACTGAAAAGAGCTTATCTCACCCTCCCCTTCCAAGCATGGAGGTGAACCTACAGTGGCTGTGAAACCAGCAAAAAACATAATCGCTCGAGCAAGCGTTTGGCTTGTCTATTCTGAATTACTGTAGAAACATGGCGGTGCAAAATTGCAGAGAAAAGGTTAATTCTAAGGAAATGAAAACACAGTGATTCTTATTTTCAGGTGATTATAGTTTAATGAAAAATACAGCACTTAAGAATATTACATTCAATTTCTGCCATAATCTGTCAATAAATTCCTGTAAATCTTAAATTCTGTACTGAACCTTTAATGTTTTGTTTTGGTTTTCCTGCTATGGCGAGTCAAAAAACTTCACTTTGTTTTTATTTATTTTGACATGTTATGTGACGTGAATTACAATTTGATTTAATAACTGTAATAGAAAATGGTGTGTATGTCCAATAAACATTTGCAGCAATAGGAGTCATTTTTGTTATTTTTATAAAAGAGAAAAAGTCAACTGTTATTGCTTCATTTTCACAAATCAATTTTAACCGGGCCATTTAACTTTTTTTTCATTTGGAAGTATGAAGTAAAGTTTTTTTAATTAAATTTTCCAATATCAAAGTCATTCATCATGAATGCTTAACTTTCCAGGCTCTTATAAGGGGTCCGGCATTCACAATTTTGTTGTATCATAGTTTGTGTTAAGTGATGTTTTATATGTATGTTTGTGTTTTGATGAGTGTATTTTCATAAAGGTCTTTCTGAGGATAAACACATATTATCATAGCCTGTAGATGCTGTGGTAAGTGGCATTGGTTCATGTTTTTTACTTGTTCCCATACAAAAATAAATATTGGTGTCCTGGTAGCTCATGTCAACCCCACTCTCTCTCCCCCTTTCCCATCCTCACTTAAGCTGCCCTATCTGATACAGTCATAAAATAACTTGATGTTTTGAAACACCTGTATTGCATCTTAAGACTATTCTATCGGTAATTGGAGTGCAGATGAGTGTTTCCTCCGGTACAGTCGGGATATATTGACATTCTCTCAGCGTCTTCACCAGTTACTCTGCTGCTTCAAAAGAACACTTTCCTCAGCTGGGATGCATCCTTCAATGAGCACCAAAGTTTGATCAATTTCCTCTCTATTTTGTGCATCTGTCAATGTTAGCTATCCTCTACCATTTGTTACCATTGTCTCTGCATCTGCTGTCCTCTCTCAACCTACCTCTCCCCTCTCCAGTGCCTCATCAATCTCTATTCTGCAGCACTATCTCTAAATCAGCCACAGTACTTTCCTCCTCTTCCTCTGGCCTCCCCTCTCCCTTTCACCTTAGTGTTCGTGTGTTCCCTTGAGGAAACCACTTAAAGTGATGTTTTATTACAACTTTCAACGGGCCGACTTTTCTCACAGCTGCTTTACGCCCTCTTTCTTAACGACAGTCACCCATTTAACAGGCCATGTTTTATGTTTGTATGGTTTTATCTTAGTATGTACGTGATCATTTTGTACAATGGCACTTCAAATCAAGTGTAATTTCAATATCAAAAATCTTTTTTTCTCATTCTGCATTAAAATTATTGTACATGGTACGTAAAAAGAAACTGGCTGTTATCTGGAATTATTCCTAGTCTGTTTTTGTTTGTTACCTCTTAATACAAAACTAATTCTGACTTCTTTACTGTTTCATGTAAATAATACACAGAATTGTATTTATGTGAGAAAATATAAAACATAAACATAAATAAATTTGTGTAGACAAATTTAGTTTTTCCACATTTCCTACCCCAGTCATACTCTCATGACCCATGAAATACATTGTACAACCTTTTCAACTTGTTGGTTACGAACCAACAATCTACATGTCAGCATTTACTCTTCATGTCATCTCAAATACCAACAAAGACCAGGATATGAAAATACAATGTAATATAAAATATATGTATACAACATAAACACTTTAGTAACACTTTAATTACCCCCAAAATCCAAGGAAGTTTCCTAAAAAAGACCATGTAATTCATTCCTAATATGAGGTAACATAGAGAAAATTATTAATTGCATGCTTAAAATAATATTATTTCAATTCATTTTCCTGTGCAAACTAGAATTCTTTAGAAAATGCACACAAATGTTCAACTTGAGGACACAGCTGCTGGATTGCACTGAGATCTGGGGAATTTGGAAGCCAAGTCAACATCAGGGCACCTTCTTCTTCTTACTCAATGGTCCAGTTCTAGCACTCGCATACACTTTTTTCTTTACGTGTTTTAAAATTATTATTATTATTATTTGCCTTAAGTTGATGGGGACAGCTGAATATATGACAGGAGAAGGGGGTAGAGAGAAAGGGGATGTTATGCAGCAAGGCAGGAGTTGAACCAGTGGCTGCTGCAGAAGACTTATAGCCTCTGCAGTGGTGCCTCATCAATAGAGGGTGCTAGGGTGCCACCCCACCTCTCCGCACATCCTAAAACCAAGATTTAATTACTGGGTGGCTCTGGGTGGCAGCAGAGAGCGAGCAGCTGGATCTGCATCTGACATTTAATAAAGCAGAGTGAGATGTGTTGATGGTTGGAGGAATTCAGTGCTTCAGCTGCTGTAACAGAGACATAAAATCCATGAAGTCACTTTAAACAAGATCTTTTCAGAGGAGAACATTAGAAGAGAATCTCAGAGTTAAAGAACCTGGACTTGATCAGGCTGATCATAAACCAGCAATCAGAGGAGGATGATAAGTTGTCTGTGGAGAACATAGTGACAGTATAACTCAGCAGCAGCTGGAAACAAAGACCTCACATTGGGACCAGGTGATCTTCAGGAAGGTGAGCCATGCTGGATAAAATATTCAGATCCTTTACTTCAGTAAAAGCACCAATACCACACAGTGAAAATACTCCACTAAGTAGAAGTCCTGCATTCAAAACCTCACTTCAGTAACAGTATGTAAGTATTATCAGCTATTATCAGTATGAAAAGTAGAAGTAACCACTGTGCAGTAAAATGTTCCCTGTCAGTAACTATAGTATCTGTATCTGTCAGGCAAATGTAATGGAGTAAAAAGCTGAGTAGAACTACTAACAAATAAAGATCCTTTTTGTATATTAAAATACACTGGTGCAACATCTTATGATGTTTGTCTGAGCCTCAGCTTTTGGTAGGTACTAACCACTACACACTGGGAATACCCCACAAGACCTATCGATTTTGCGGTGCTCTGACCCAGGCATCTGGCCATCACTATTTGTCTCATATCAAAGTTCCCGAGATCCTTATGTTTGCCCACTTCTCCTGCCTCCAACACATCAACTTGAAGAACTGATTGTTTAGTTGCTGCTTACTGCAGGTGCCATTGCCACAAGATGATCAATATTATTGTGTTTTTAATGTTGTGGCTGATCAGTCTATGTGGCCAGTCATTTTTAACCCATTACCAGTGACCTCCATATCTTTCCTGTTGAACTTGAAAGGGCCATAATCCTGTGATTAAGGTAAACAGAGGTCTTCTTGGGGTCAGGGAGGAGGTAGAGGGTGTCCCCTGCCCCTGGCCTTTGCTGTACAATAGATTAGTAGCACTGACAGGTCATTACGTACCTGGAAGCTGAGGCTAATCAGAGTGTCAGAGGAGCAGCAGGCCCCTGAAATGATTGCCTCTGTTTTACCTTTCAACGCTCATCTGTACTAATAGTGTTGTCACTGTGCTGGCATTTTTATGGCCACCTATAGCACATTTCCAATGCAAACACTGCAGGAAGGTGTCCATAAGTCACGGGATGTAAGATTCTTGCATAAAAAGGGGCCTAAATTAAGCGCATGAGGACAGGAAAAGCAGGCACAAATCTTTTAAGCAAAAAGATCTCACTCAGGCAGGAAAACTGAGAGGTATATTGCTGAGCCACAAAGCATTATGATGGGATAATAATGTACAGAATTCACCACTTCTTGGCATCCTGTAAATCTGTTCTCTCAGTGGTCATTTACATCTACATGTCTAGACACATCTGTACTCACCACATTTTGTTACCATCAATATGACAGATTTCCTGTTGTATAATCATTGGGATACATGTAAATCATCATATTTCTCATTGAACAGCTTGTATATTATACAGTTCTAAATCTACATATTCAGATACTGCTGCTGCACTCTTTGCATGTGTCAATCACCACATTTATATGCATTCTAATATATTTTTTGTTTACTGTACAGTTCTATGTCCAATAGTCAGTCTCCTAACTCATCCAGATCTCATATAGACTTGTTTATCTTAGGCTCTTTTATTGTTGGGAATATCTTTCACAGTCACTGGAACAGTAAAATTTCATATCTCTGAATTTCTCCTCGCTGAATCTCTCGAAGGGTTCCTTTGTGTCAACAAGCTTTGTGGTCTAATTAGTTTCTGCTTTTCAGATCTTATTTATTTAGCTTTGTATAGTATGCTCAGGGGTCATGGTGAAAAAACTAGTATGAAATGTGTCAAATGTGTATCTGCAGTGGCACAACCAGGGATATCGTTCTCTGTATTGTTCTTTTTAAACAAACAGGCAGCACAATCTTACTGAAATACAAAAGGGTTTAAAATATTAACATATGCGCTTAAAGTGTTGAGGTCACTAATTGATGTGAGTGTGTGTATATATGCAGCATCCCTACACATCAAATATGGCAGCTTGGTCAGAGACCCTATGCTTCAGTCTGTGATGCTTTATGAACCCCTCTAGCATTATGTGTTTATGGGCCACTGAAGTCAGGTGACGTAGTATAAAGTAGTATAGTACAGAAGTATATAAAGCCTGTGCATGGAGGAAGTGGGGTGGGTAGTATGTTACTTAAGTTAAATAAGTTTCATATCTTATGTTGTGTAAATAATATACTTATTTGAACCCAAACCTACAATCTACTCCAAAACCTGTCACCAACTAGCAAGATGTTACTAAGTGGTTTTTCTACCTTTATTTTGAAAGTGCACCATAAAGCTGCGTGTTTATTAACTGCAGAGCCCTGAACAAAATCAAAACTGATGGTACTTACAGTGTCACAGTTTGAAGTGTAGGTCCAGCATGTAAGACTGGATTTTTTTTGGCTGAATATGACAGAAACTAAATATAATATTAATTTCAAGTATGTTTCCATGTCTGTATAATCACCTGAAAATAAGAATTCTTGTGTTTCTGTGATCTTACAATGAACTGTTTATATCTACAAGGAATGAGTCCTTTTCCAAGGATGTTGCCATGTTGAACCGCCATGTTTCTACAGTAGCCCAGAGCAGACAAACCAAACACTGGTTCTAGATACAGATTTTGTGTTATTTGTGGCCATCGTACGTTTAATGGGAGGGAGAAATCTGCAAGCTAACCACTACATGCCACAAAATCCTACACACTGGTCCTTTATGACAATATTATGTGTGTTAAAATATAACTAAATGTTTTGTTTGCTTCATCTGTATGTAAATGTGTATATTCTCATCACAATCTTTAATTATATACTTTTCTGCTACCGCTTTATACAGCAGTGAAAATAACTGGTCAGGGAAGCAATTAAGATGATTTTTTTCAAAATCAGTTAGTATGATTGAGGATGATGAGAAAACAGCTTCCAATGTTTGCCTGATAATTTCTACTGGAAAAGTCTGCATTTCACTAAAACATCTAGATAAAGAATCCTTTTAAAGTTCTCTTAATGGATTTAACATTCATCAATATATTAATTACCATTTGGGGTCACCACCCAGGTACAAATTGTCTACCTGAAATGAAAACAAAGAGAGATTTTGCACCATAAAGCACTGTGTTTTTACCCCTCTGGTATTAAGTTATGAGAATCCCAGTGAAATCTCAACAGAACATTTTTCTGTATGCATTATGATGAAGTTTTACTGCCTGCTCACTGTTCTCCTTCTGTTGAGTCCCAGCGGTTCCACTTAGCACATATTGCACCATTTATTTTCATTACACTCTGACACTGTGTCTACAGCCTAAAACCAGCATCTCATCATCTCACTGCTTTCTTTGTTTGAGCCCTCTACGGTCCACAAAACATTGGTTATTTTATTTCATTCTACACTTAATGTGGAATAACGTTTTCTTTTTGGAGCTTTCATTTTGAGATTCAGAACATTTCATTTCACATTTAAGTTATATAATAAACAGAATCTTTGAAATGCCAAAGAATAATAACTGTGTCAAAGCTTTAACTACAGACACCTTTATTAGTTTAAACCCGCATTTTTTGCAGCAGAGGTAAACAATGAACAACATTGTCTTCATCCTTGAATAATGCTCTGCCAAATATCAGTTCAAAGTTCACACATTTGGTTTTTTGTGGTGAGTGAATGCATGAAATGAGCCGAGTGTCCAATATCTTACATCTGACAATGAATAATTCATATCTCCCTAAGGCGTACATGTAATCCTGCATGTGTATGATTTCTTGCCCAGTGTGAATGAAGCTTAAGCTTTTCCATAAACACACTCTGCAGTCTGCTGCTTTCATCCTGAAGAGCAGAGCCCAATCCCACAGAACCTCTGAAGGAGCAGCAACAGGACCACAGAAATAAAGCCATGCTCCATTCAGGGATGTTGGCCAGATGTGGACAGACTGTCCCATGTGGAATCACTGTCTGCCAGCCTGACAACAGGCGATGACTGTGTGCTATTCAGGAAGAATAGCACATATGTGCTCACACACAAACATCAACATAAACCTCAAACCCATTGTGAAGTATTCTCCATGTGGTGCTGTCCAACTCATCAGCCACTCCTCTCATCGTACGTCTCCTGCTGCTGAGCTGTTACACACACAGTATGATCCTAAATAAGAAATAAGATAAGCCCCTCCCCAAAACAGTGATTGTCCAGTAAAATGAATCTACCATAACTAAGCACGTGTTTAAGTGTTAATTATAGGCCTTAACAGTGAGATATTCATAAGACACTCTGTGTTTAAAGGCTTTGGAGGGAGATGTATCTGTTTTAGTCTTTACAAGATAAAAAATACAAGGAAAAATTGAAAAAAAAAAGAATTTAAGAGTGATTTTGTCTGCTCTAATGTAATGCAAATGTTAGCATGGCTGGCTACTTGCTTAATAACTGAGCGTTTCTTTCGAGAAGCATATCATTAGCTAACAATGTTAGTTTGTGGGGTTGCAGGTTCCATAAAAATTAAAAATTAAAAAGGCCTGTTCACGACTAGCACATCCACTGTGTATTTCTCCAGTGTGTGGAAGTCAGTTCTTGATGCTATCACAGTTGGGGGCTCTTTGTCAGATTTGAAGTTTATTCTCCAGAAGATTCCCATGATTGAATTAATGTTATATTTACCAACAATTTGACTTTAACCACAACCCCATTAAAAGGCAGCATATGTGAATGGTCATTGGGTAAAGGGTAGTTTGTCTGTGTTGGGGGTTCAGATTAAAGAGAAGGTGAAGATTAGAGCAGTGAGCAGATGCAATACTGATTGACAACAGTGTGAACTCATCACAGTCCCAATCATGTAACCTAAGAAATTATGGAGTAATAATTTTACTTTACCAAAAGTATTATGTAAAATTTCAGGTCTATAAGACAGCACAAACCTTTATGATCACATCTTTATGATCATGGAATGATTCAAGTCAGTACTGTTGTCAGCTAAGTAGATCAGACATTAAAGTTTCTGAGAGAGAAAATACAAAACTATCAACTTTCAGACTTGGAACAAAACTGCTTGGCTGTCAACAACCATTGTGCCTGTTCTGCATTTTATCATCACTATAAAGTTGGAACCATACCGATTGTTTCACTGCCCTGCTGTTAAGCTGATTTTTTACAGCTTGGCACCCTGCACCAGAGCGCTTGTTGTTCATAAGACACATGAATTCGCCAGAGGGGCAGTTTGGAACACATGCCAGTTTATTTGGTGAGCTTGGCATCGCTGCACATGAAACTGTAATAAAAACCCATCTGTTAGAGGACTGACACTGAGCCAGTCCACTGGAACTGACGCTTGTCCTCTGCAGCATGTTTTTTTGTTTCAAGGTGTGTGTGTGGGCGCATGTATGCATGTGTACACTTGAGGATTTGGCTGACAATTTCAAAGAGCCCTCTCCTCTTTCAAGGCTCTGACTGTGATTTTTAGATGTTTTCCTAAAATCAGAAGTATGCTATTTCAGTTTCCACAGATACATATGCATGCATCACACCAAGGCTGTTGCCAAAAATAAAAGAGAACATTTTCAAGAAGATTTTATGTAACACAGAAAGTACAAGCTATTGAACACTCCGACGTGATCCACATTGTCCTCACAAGCTGTCAGTCTGTCTACCTAATGCTTTCCAGCAACTGCAAATGCTCAATGTTGAACCTCTCATTTCCCTTTGAAGGCAATGGCAATGTATAATAGTGTTGTCATGACAACAGGGTATAGTGATGGAATTAAGTAGCTGCACACACGAGCAAATGCAAAAGTGATTGACTCTGCATAATGTGGTCTGAAAGGAGCACGGTCTCTCTTTGGGAATGCTGATGAACACGGGACGAGTCTCATCAGAGAACAAACATACTGCAGGATCCTGCACACCCTGGAAATCCCATCATCTTTCAAATGAACTAATGCATTTTTTAGCCGGCCATGGGGCAGATGGAGCTCTATCTTCCTTCATGTGCTTCTTATTACACACCACACCTTTAGGTTTCTCTTCTGGAGCAGGTAGTTGTCTTGAAATTGGAGACTCTAATACATTTACCCATCTTAATAATGTGAGATGGCAACAAAAGGTGTCATGCAGCACCTGAACTGATGTCTCCCAGTATTCTGACAGTGAGGCCGTTTGGGGATGAATGTAAGCAGGGGGACTGAATGTGGGTGATCTGCAGTAGACGCATACATTCACATGATTTAAACCTTATGACTGTGAGATGTGGAGTGGGTTGTAATGAACTCTATACAGAAAATGCATGGAGATAGGCAGGCAGTTCAACATGTCAGCGTGGTAAAATATTATCAAATTTCTCACATTTCAGTGAGCTGCTGCAGAAGGGTTCACTTTACAGTTGCTACTGTAGCTGAGTGGGACAAGAAACATCATCCCTCTGGGAAATTTTCAAGTACAAGCTTAGTTTTAAAAATGTATTGTTTCATTTTTCTTGAAATATGAAGGGACATAATAAGTGACAACAGAGCTCAAAGCGTGTTTCAAACAGGGGCTCACTCCATCAAATATGCACAAAGGCAGACAACTGTATCACCAGCAGCCCACTGTAGCCAAAACAAATAATTTCTCATGACAGTCTTCTAGACAACTTGCTTTATTGGGTTTTTTATAAAGACAGACCTATAAATAAATGGCTGCAGTAAATCTTGCAGCCTACTAGTTTGCCAGCTATTTTCTTTACTTCATCCATAGTTACAGGAAGCTGCAACCTCTCAAGGCACTGAGCTCGCTTTAGGCAATTCAAATTCTCCGGGCCGTGTAATGCGGTAAGAAAACGTATGAAAATATAGACAAAGACATGCCCACTCTGTTTTTATTTATGTGACAATACTAATAACTAAGCCATCACAGCATTGTAATGTTTATTGGCTTTGAAATATCAGTAGCCTAACTGTGCTGTGCATTGATAATACCATAATATCCATGTCACTCCCTGTGGTGCTGAAATCTATAATATGTAACATCAAAATGTTCAAAAATGTTATATATATGTACATATGTTGTATATTTTAAGTTCTGTACTTACATTATCCCAAATGTTTCCAACAATTGTAAAACTCTGAGAAATCTCTAATTTATTCATGGTAACGGTGCATTTCCTGCTAACCATTACTAGCCTGGAAAACATCGGAAATGTCCTGATATGTCAAATATGTCAGAAAGTGAGGAATGACATCAACTAACGTCAATAAAACATTTATAGTACCTCGACCATGAACATGGTTTCTGCCCGAGTCTGAGCGTGGCTAAAATAAACAAGATATAACTTGTTAATTAATGAGCTTTCAAGTTGTTGGTTGTTACATTTAGACAAAGCCACGCTAGCTGTTCCCTCATATCCATCATTATACTGAGCAAAGTTTGCTACAGCTTCATATTTAATGTACAAACTCTTATCATCTAACTCTGTGAAAGTGAATTAGAGTGTTTCCCTAAACATTAAAATATACTTTGTAAAAAAAAGAAAAGAAGAAAAAAAAAATGAGGCAAAAAGCTAATAATCATAAATACATCAATTACTAAATTCATCCAGAGAATATTTTGTAACAACAGAGGAAACAGGTTTTTTTTTTTTTTTTTGAATTTTGTGGTTAATTTTTTCCTGTTGAGGAAAATGCTTATATTTTGACAGGTTTGTTCAGAGTTAACGGAGGATGAGATTATTTAAACCTGCAGTGCAGAACTTCAGTCTCCCTCCACTGGCAGTGAGAGTAATTAAACAAACACTGTCCATGTGTTCATGACATTTGCCAACAGTCTTCCACCATAGACTCTGCTATGCTGTAGCTTTCTCTATCGGTTGCTTCCCCCTCAACTCTGGCAGACCAGTCATTAATGGTTCATGTAAGGATTGTAAAGGATCACGACTGGTATGCCAGCACAGAAATTTTGCCACAGACACCACTTTAACAGGCAGTGATAAGTTTAAAGAGCATTGTGTGGAATTGTTTGGCAAAGTGCTTGAATGTAATCGATCTTCATTTATTTGTAGAGGTCCCACACTGCAGGTTTTTTAAAAAAAAGATGACCTGCTAATGAATGTTCAAAGATAATGCTGAGGGCTTGCCATGTTCCACATAGCCGACGACATGTCCAGTCAATGTTGCGTTCACTTGGCTGATCAAAAGGTTGGTCACTTAGCTGGCGGGTAGGAAGCTGAGGTGGAGTTCAGAAAAATCAGGGAATGCATTGGGGATGAAAATTGGTAGAAGATTAAAAAGCAGTTGACTGCAATCTGCGCCTACTGTGCTGAAATGCCAAGGGCTGCTAAGAGTGAGAGCACAGAAAATTGCATCACCTCCTGAGCGAAGAGCTTGCTCTAATGAGGCTATATTAACACTGCACTGTTTAATAGCCAGAATGGATCTTGCTTGTCCGGCTCCCAATAGACCAGCTGGCACTGTGAGCCCACAGAGGTGGCCTTTATAGTAAGTGATCACAAAGATATCGACTGCAGTCATTTGCTTGTAAAGAACAATTGTTAAGTAGAAGGAAACTTTACATTATGCCCCATTGTTATATGCACTTTCTGATATGCAACAGAATAATAGAAAAAAATATATAATTTACACCATTACAATTAGAATTTTCTCTTAATATTCAGCATCATTGCTTTTACATGTAATACACAACAGACTCATCACTGCCACACCTTGATCTATCCTTATTCATTGCAGGTTCTTGTCAAGCCACATTAGCCTCAGGAGGAAAGCGGTAAACGGAAAGAAGGTTAATGTGCTGCACCTGCTGCTGCTGCCGGGATGCTAGTTGACATCTTCGCTTCTCAGCTCAGCAGCCAGTTAAAATTGTACCAGAAATGAACAGGAAAGATTTACTGGAGCACGAAGCTGTATCCAGTGAACCAGGAAATGGTGGCAAGGTTTTTTGCCATCATATAATTTTTCCTGAACGGTCAGCAAGATGACAGGTAGAGACAGAGGAGAGAGGCCAGCCGACGATGTGCCTGACTGGAAAGTGATGAATTCTGTGGAGTGTGAAAATACTTTTCCTCCTGTTGAGAACAAGTGTCATGGTGTAATGTTCATGAAGGGCCCTGTGTAGGCAAATGACAGCGCATCAGTTGGTGCTACAAAAGATGGGTTTGACAGTTTCCAGTCGGCTGGTTCGGCAGCTGTAAATGAGGGATGATTTTTCAACCACACACCAAGTTCTGTGTTGCTTTTCATTTTTTAAATCATTGGAAATGTTTTTCGCTGCTGAACATCCTGCAGTTTAAAAGGCAAGGCACTTATTGACATATTGTGCAGCATCAAGAGAGAGAGTGGTACAAGAACGCTTTATTTAAATGTCATCAAAATGTGATGTACTTTCGATGCGCAGCAAGTCAGCTTTCTCCTCTACTTGACCCCTGAGAGGGACACTTACACTCAGAATGTAAGCCCTGCACGTCTTCATCAGGCTATGGCAACATTTGACTTACAAAATAGCTTTGCTTTTGGAGAGGATGACTGCGCCATCTAGGCCTACATGCTAAAAAGCTTGGCCATTGCAGAGATAGTGAGGGAGGAAGAGATGCCTTAGGATTTACATGCTTTTGGAGTTAAATCCTTCAGGATTGTCTAAAGGATCTCAAACATCCTGGAAAAACAGGAATGATTGAGCATGCAAGCGATTGTGCCCACACTTTACCCTGTGTGTTAAAGCTGTGGTTATATGGTTTCCAAAGCTTGGAGCTCAGTTTAATATTCATGAAATGCTGAACATCCTGAGATCTCTGCACACTCAAAAGCCAAAAGATATATTGTTATTTGATGTGGTAAACAGAGCACTGGAAAAAGGGAGCAGACAGGCCATTTGCCACATACAGTGCATTTTCCTCAAGCTTTTAAAAATGGGCAATAGATACATCAGAGTTCACAAAGCTAAGAAGATAATGGGCAAAGGTGAATTTCATAGATGGGGAAGGCAGAACTAAAATAAACCCCATGGGCATTAGGAGACCTGAACCATTATTCTAGCATGCAAAATGAAGAGAATTTACCCATTAAAAATAAAGAATAAAGAGAGGAGAAAGAAGAATGAAAATAGGACCATGATAATCAAGGCCAAAATTTAGCAGGTCCTTTTTTTTTACTAGCCTAGAAATTGGACTGAATTACCTTTTTTTGGTAATTTGGTGCAATTATTTTGTTTCAGTTTTTTTTGGCCCTGATCAATCATTATTGAGTATTCCCCCCGAAATCAATTTCATACAAGCTGTTGTAGTGGTTGTTTGGAGCAGTTTACTTAATGTTTTTCACATTGTTCAAAGAAATATGCTGGATTAACACTTATTATTCCTGTTCATGGATTTATAAACCTTGTACAACTGTGTTAATCCCATTCAGATTTGTAACCTTTTTTCTGTCGCTATTTTTCATGAATGTAGCGAGGTAGCAAGCTAGCTTGACTCAAACAGCTGTCAAAGGATGCCATGCATATAAATATGTGACATAGAACGATTCAGAGATGTTAACGTAGGGTTTGATTTGTTCGTTCTGGGCTAGAAACATGACAGTGCAACATGACGGACTCCTTGGAAGAGGACCCTCAGCCTCTGTAGATATGCACAGCTGAAGGATTTCTGGCACCTAATGGTGCAATTGACTGAATACTGCTCACCTCACCCTCCCCTTCCAATTGTGTGGAAAAAACTACAGCTGCCACAAAACTTGTAAAACACATTAATGTTCCTTTCTAAAGCCAGTGATTGCTTTGTCTGTTCTGGGCTACTGTAGAAACATGGTGGTGCAACATGGTGGCCTACATGAAAGAGGACTCTATGAATGGCTCATATGGTAATAAAAACACCATTCTTATTTTCATTATACACAGGTGATTAACTGGCAAAAAAAATCCCCCTAAATCTTACATAGTGGATCCTTAAGTAAATTAAGATTGAAACCAGCCTTTTCTCTCCTAACTAATTCATTTGTATTATGACAGCGCAGTGATGTCCAGGGAGAATATTAAACATTCATGAATATTTAAATGATTTATTTTAGGAATTCATATGAAAAGTACCACAGTTTCTTTTCATGTGATGCTAAAATGTGGTATAATTAGCTTCTGGTATTACTTTATTTATATGGCTGTGGAGAATATAATGACAACAGAAATCAGTCAGTGGGGCCCCACAGGATTTTCTGCCAAGGGCCTGCATTAAAATTCCTAAAGCTGGAGATAATCCACAAACCCATATTATAACAGTACAAGATGAGCAAAAATCTTTTTTAATTTTCCAATAAACACAAAACCCTTTAAAACTAATGATTAGTATAATGGTATTTAATTTATTGTCATGTTGAGAGCAGCTATCGTGCACTACATTCTCTGCTGATTGTATCAATTTGCTGAGAAAGAGGAGCGACTCTTCTGTTCTGCTATCTAAAAGCAGCAGGTAAAAGAAGCGGCTGAATGTGTCAAAGAGAGCTCAATAAATAATGGATGTCATGAAGCTTCTGTGGAAGCTGTTGGCTTTGAAATCCACTCCCTGGTTGACTCACACTCCCAGTTCGCTCCCTTCATTTTATATTTTAACAGGCCCTGCGCTGTATAACCGCCATCTCCAACACACACACGCACACGCGCACGTGTATACCTCATCTCTGACTGGAGGCTGTCTGAGGCAGTTAGCGTTGGGGAGGTGCTGAGCTCAGAGCTACCAGGCAGGTGTTGTGTCCGTCTTAGGGGCTCATGTCTGCATACATCAGCTTCAATTTCACCCTCAGTTCTCGGGGCTCGAGAGCCTGGTTGACACCCACAGGAAGGGAGCAGACAGCAGCACCAGCCGAGAGGAAAAATAAACAGGCTCTTTTGGACCAGGCACACAGTGAAAATTGTAGGGTTTCTGAAAGATCTCTGAGGTTAACCGGTTTTCTTTTGTGGCACTGAATTGATTTCTGAGCTCTTCAAATGGCGCTGTCTGCTCATGCTCATATGTAAGGGGAGCAAGCTTTTAGCTGTGGAAGTCCCAATGTCTAAACCCCAAACTAATAATTTCCCAGTGTAGCTAACACCAACAGCAGGTGGCTTGAAATTAAATACCTCATTAAAGTCGGAGCAAGCAAATTGATTCTATGGCCCCACGTGACTTGAACACAACACATGTAAACCTGAGTGATCAAAATAACAGTTTAAATTTGTTTAGACTTTAATTTTAAAAAGAAACGTTGGTCTCCTTTTCCGGCAGAATATCTGAATGCATGCTGTGAGCTCCACATGTCAAGCTCTCACACAGATGGATCAAAGTCAGCAGGATAAATGGCTCTCTTGCCTTTGATAATAATTAATTACACACTCAAGCAAAAACAAATGCGTGTGCAGGCAGCATAGCAAATGTGAAGGGATTATACCTCTCTTAATAAAACCCAGAGATACTGTGGAGTATCATCATATTCTGACCATGTACTTCACATTATTTTTCACCTAAAAGAAAACAGCAGAACTTCCTTTTTAAGCAAGATAGAGAATCTGTTAGAATCTTAGTTGTTGTTTTTTTTTAAAAATATGTGAATGAAATATATTAATTATTAAGCAATGTTTATATAACAGTAAGAGATCTGCAGGAAATGTCTGTGATATTTGACATATTGTATCATAATACATTTTGTTCATAGAACACTGTAAAACTAAATGCTCAAATTAGTTAATTAACCCTTCCTAAGTCCCACACTTTTTGCTTTGTTCTCCAGTTCTCCACAATTTAGCAAACTTGGCCAACTTTCTATTTCCTGTTTCCTGTTGCCTACTTATGTTACGTGCTAAGCTTGTCAGCATTAAAAGACACTGCTGGGTGACCTCTAAAAACAACATATAGTCACAACTTAAATTCGCCAATGTTAGCAAAATGCTAGCTAACTACTAGCTAATCTACATAAATTATCGGTTATCTAGTTAGCTAGCATTTTACTGACATTAGCTAACTTAAGATGTAATATGAAAACTTAGAATTTTTCTTCTAAACACATTATATATGTTAGAACATATACATATACAACTCAAAACACTGAAAAATGTTATACTGAATTCTGGAGTTAGACCAATAAACTGCTTTTCATGATTTCTGTGTTCGTGATTTTTTGGGTGGTCCTGAAACTTGGCTCGTGATGTGTCAAATAAGTCATTATATAAGTCCCACCAACCAACTCACCCTCCCTAATAGTCAGTTACAAATGTACCTCTGTGACTCTCAGTCCAAATCAGCCCAGCACTTCACTTCAGTTCCCTCCAGCTCCAAAATCCCAACACAGGAGGCAAAAAATATCATGCTCTCTGTGTCCTCAGTCTCTGGTGGCGTGGACATATCC
Organism: Lutjanus erythropterus; assembly: GCF_056507025.1. Lineage (NCBI taxonomy): Eukaryota > Metazoa > Chordata > Actinopteri > Lutjaniformes > Lutjanidae > Lutjanus > Lutjanus erythropterus. Next base: position 18,396,926 of record NC_139318.1, on the reverse strand, counting down.
AATAAAGCTGCTAGATGGAACCTCCGTGTTTAAGGTCGCATTCAGGTTGTAGTTGTGTTTGACACTGAGACAGCGGAGCGGACATGTGCCCAACATTTCAGAGTTTTGAGAAAACTGCTAATTTTCTCATGATTTTGGGAATTGATTTTACTGTATATAATTGTTTAATCATTCAAATTTGACTGGGTGGTTAATAACATGTTTTTATAGTGTGACAAACTCAAAACATGCATTTATTGTTGGTTTACAATACTTTTAAAATTTTGCGCCAGTAGAATTTCCTTTTTTTTAAAGTTAAGTAAAGTCATAATTTTGGAGTAAATATAAACTTTTTGCAGATTATGTAAGTATATCATTTATGTCCTGTTTTGACAGACTAAGTCAATAGCAGGTATGCAAATGAGCTACAGAGGCAGAATAGGAAAGATAGTAGTGATAATAACAATAATAGTAATATTAGTAATAATAAATGTGCAAATGTACAAACTGTATGTGTTTCTTTGCAGAATACCAGAGAAGGCAGAGGACAGCAGAGAATATTCTCCATGTCTCCAATATGAGACCATTGTTCTTCAGCTAAAATGCGCATCTTCTGGCTGTCAAACTGGGAAAGAAAGAACACTGGCTAAGGGCCACTTGTCTTTTCACTGAGCCCAGACTGTATTCCCCTTGTCATCCCTGGACAGCTCAACACAGATCTCTAGTCACCTCTGTATCATGTGAAGGTGACTCTAAAACACTTACATAATGAGCTATTGATATGATCAGGTTTTGATTTTGATTGCTGTTGCAACACTGCCAGTTCTAAGCTGTACCACACCTGTTTAGCACTGTATCTGGCAGCACCACAAAAGTCTGTGAGCAACTCCAATGACCATTAAAAGGCAAGGATTCATTTCCATTTCCATGACCATTAAGGTTGCAAACACTCTACATGCCATTATGGGCAGCCCTGTAACACTCACACTAGAGCTAACAATCCTGTTGCTTAATTATACTGAGAGGCAGCAGTTTATTTGCACTGACATTGTAGAATTTCTCTCAAACAGCAGCTGCTTCTGCATTAATGCCTTTCACACCAAAAGTGACTTGAATAAACGACACAAAATTAGGAGGCAAATTTCGAAGTGCCTAACTATTCTTATCAATGCAATTTTACAAATAAATTAAGTGTTTTTAAAAAAAAAATCAAGCCACAGCAAAAGGGAAATTAACATCAAGTGATGATGATGTGGTGCATTATTTTATTTAATAAAAAAAAGAAAAAAGAGACAATATACCAGGGTACACCCAGTATTGAAAAAGAGGAGAAATTGGTGAGTTCCACTACTTGGTTTACCACCTAGTTTGAAGAAGCAGAGGAATAATGCGAGAAAGACAACTGATGTTTTCCAAAGACTTGAAGGTTGATACACACTGTTGTTATACTGAAACTCATTTGCTATTCCTCTCTTCACACTGTCTTTTAAATCATTGTCAGCTATATTTCTTTTCCCTTTTATCATATAAAATAGAGTTCTGTGACACAAGCAATCCCCCTTGTTGAATTTTTTGAATGTGATGTGTTGCAACATGCAGTTTAATCGCTCATATTTGCATATAATAAGGGCTGCAATATCCCTCAGTGATTTGAAAGCCTACATTGGCTGGATACAGGTTTGAAAAATATTACTGTGCAAATTAATCATATGAAAAAACATGTCTTGTGTGCAAAGGTCTTCAGAGCTGATCTGTTTTTCTTGGAACCTCCTTTTCTTCTCATACCACATATTCTCCATGCTGGCTTTTCCATCTCATTGACACATTTAGGGAAATAAGGCATGTACTGCAGGTCACATTCAGGCCCACACATAATGTTTCTGAGGACCATCATTGGCCCACAGGCTGCACTTTGAGAAACTACGGTTAAATATGATGCTGACTCCAGGATCATAATTGACATAGCCATATGAGTGGCATCAATCTTCTCTCCGTTAAATAGGTGCATTTACCAAAATGCATCAAAACCTACTCCTTTAACTTTTAACACTATTATCAATGGTTAAATCATTATCACCCACAGCATTGTTCATATTCATACTCTGTCAACAACAGGCTAATAGTTAGCCTATAGTAATAAAAATAGGTCACCTAAAGGTGTGAAAACAAACAAATGACAGTGTTTTCCCTCCTTCCATGTATAGGCCTATCAGAAAAAAAAAACAGATAAATACACCTTGTGGGAGGTTTAACTTAAAATATAATTTAGGTGACACTGAAGTGAGTAAAAATGATCCAAATGTAGTGCAAAAAAAAAAATTAAACTAACGTCTCCGTGAGATCCCTCCGCCTAATTGACTCCCAGTGTGAGCCGCTGCACCTGTCTGCACGCTGCTTGTTCCTCCGCCTCCGCTGGCCGCATCATCTCCTCCCGCAGAGCCGAGAGGAGCAGCAGCGTCCGCCTCTCCTCCACCTCCACTTCCAGCTTTATGTCTGTGAGGGCTGCTCAGCGCCGGCGGGGACGTTTTTATCGATGCTCTCCACCTAATGTGACTATTTAATACAACTGTTTGAAACACCGACTGAAGCGATGGGAGCCTTTGGAGTGATAACAGGGATTTTACAGTATGCGGGACTTTATATTCAACTTACCGCGGCTCTCAACGTCGGACACGGGGAGGTGGATAATCACATCTCTGGAAACGGTAAGTTGTTTTCTTCTTCTGTTTGTTAGTGATGGCTTTAGTGGAACAACAAGCTCTTAATATCATAATATTCACTCTTGAGGAGGAGTCACAGGGTGGGGTGTCACTGAACACTGATTGTTCTTCATGTAGTGGTGATTTTCTTTTTAAGTTTTTATATATGAAGATAAATTTTGACTATTTTTGCAGCCTAACTGTTGTCTGTGATTAGTTTAGATAGGATAAGTAACAGTTGGGGGATTTAATAAAGCGCATGAATATTGCATTTTTATCATCTTTTAATGTGCCCAAATTCAAGTGGTTGAATTTAGTGCAAGTTGTAATTGAACATGACAGATCACTTTTAAAAGCTGAGCTTCACAGTTGATAAATAAATTAGTTTTAACAACATAACCTGTTTGGTTTGACTAAATTCGGTGAAGCAGAAAGAGCTTTTGTCTGTCCAAGTAGCTGTTTCAATATGTCATTCAAACAGTAGCTGCTGACCAAAATGTCTTTAAGATTATTGTGTTTAATTATTTATCTGGGAAAAGTTAGGATAAATGTGGACTAAATTTCAGCAGAAAAATAAACAGGTTCCCATGGAAATAATGATATCAGAAGAAATATTGGACTAGCCAGTGCTATAATAACATCACCATGACACAAACTATCCCATATAGGCTGTTGTTGTCTTGTTTTTTTGTTTTTTTTAAATATGGTTCATGACTGTAACGGTGGGATCAGAATGGGAAATGAAAATCTATTTGTTTACCTATATGAGTTTGAGAGGTTTAAGGGACAGTTCACTCCAAAATCAAAATTACATGCTTTTTATCTTGATTGTTTTGGTGTGAGTTGCAGAATTTTGAGGTTATTGGCTGCACAGATGTCTTCCTTCTGTCCAGCGTAGTGGGATTAACTAAATGGCACTTGGCTTGTGGTGCTCAGAGCGCCAAAAATATACCAATGACTCTTACCAGAAATCATGATATATCTTAACTGACCATGTCATGATTTCTAGAAAGAGACATTGCAACTGAGTTTGTCCAAATATCATTTTTTTGGGCACTTTGATCACCACAAGCCTTGTGCCCTCCAGCTCCATTGTACTGCAGAGAAGGCAGACATCTACAGCTGATACCTTCAAAACTCAGTAACTCACACCAAAAAAACCTAGATAGATAAATAGCACTACAGGCCAGAGGGAAAATGTGTATTTTTTTATTTTGGGATGAACTCTCCATTTAAAATAAGCTTTATGTTACCTACACTATGCTTCCCTGGCTTAACAAACATCCTGGAAAATGTACAGTGAATTTTTTGTAGCCTATAGTGATTGCTCCAGGCTGAGCTTACGTACTGTTATCATACAATCAAAACCTGAAAGCTTGTCCTCTTGGACTCTGAACAGCTCCAGTTATGTATTTGATGAGTTATCTCTCCACCAAAACACACTGGGCATTTGAACCACCACCACTGGTGCAAACATTCTTGTCTGACCTGAAGCTCCCATAATCCTATTAACCAAATCAGAGGAGGACCAACAGTAGAGAACAACAGGCAAAAAACCTGAGGAAAGAGCACAGGGGGACACATGCATCATCAGCCCTACTCAAAGGCAAATTGTGAACATTGCAATTACAAGGTAGGCGAATTAGACCACTTGTCCACAGGCAACTAGAAATACTATGTTCTATTAAAAACACATTTGATATTTTTAAGACACTAGTAGAGAATTATGAAAAGCAGATCTGGTGCTGTGTGTGTAATTATACGTCAAAGTCAATTCTTTGACAGTAGACATGCTTTTTATAATAACACAAGAGCAACGGTGCAGGATGTCACCTGTCCAAATTAAGAACAGATTCATTTATGGTGAGAAGCAAACAGCTCAGGTTTGGCTGAAGGTTTCAGTTGGTGGACACGAAATTGCAACTTGTAACACAACACAGGCCAATGGGAGCTGTAAAAACAAAAATTAAAGAGCCAAGGGTATGTACCTCCAGTGTTCTTGAGACATATTACAGCTCCTGTAGGCACCCAAAGGAGAGAGAGGGGAACTGTGCCGCACGGTGTGCTTTTTATGGAAGTGGGTGAAGGTTTGGGATGCCCTGTTACTGTACTGTAACACCTTCACCATATTTTATAGTCACAGCTGGGTGCTTCTTGTTGGAACAAAACTCAGAGGGTGAGCGTATAATTGTTCAGTATTCCTCTGGGAACCTTCATTACTGTTTCTTCAAAGTATAATATGTAAATTTTCTGCAAAAATTAAAAACAGTAGACCTACTTTATATATTTTTTGTTGAGCTGTTTACTTGCAAGGGTCAGGAGATACAGCATAAAAATGTTTGATAATGCAATTTTTCATTTCAGTCGATGTTTGATAATTATTTATAATTTTCAGTGACCTATTTTTAATATAGACCAGAAGAAAAAAAATAATTACTTCATTTTGAGTTTTGCCATATTTTAAATTTAATTGCTTGATTAATCAAGGTACACAGGTAATTGGGCTGTGCATCTGCCGATACGATTGATACGATATGTATCAAGAAACAGATATTATGATTCAGTTTATTGCCTAATATTGCAATATTGTAAGCAAGGTGATAAATTGCTATTGTTTAAATCTAATTTTAGGAAAACTGTCATAGTATAAAGAACGCACCACCATATGCATTAAATCTGAGTTTCAAAAGTTTGCTTTTTAGGTGATCAGAGCAGTCAAGCTGTTTATGAGCCAAAGGATATTCGTTATGTGCTATCATGCATTTAAGTGAAACTGTTGAACATTTTATTGAATAATTTGATCATGATGTTTGATGTTTTTAACCATGTTCAAACCCAGAGACATCTGTCATTTTATTCAAGGTGATGGTGTGTTTTATCTGGTTGCTGGTCATTGTTAACTTCCAGAGAAACTTGGGATATATCAGAGTGAGGAAGGAAGTCAGCAAACTTTACATTACCTCATCTATGAACATGATTTCTGCCGTGATTTCATGTAAGATAGATTTTTATCTGCAATGGTGGTTTAACAGTGAAGACAACAATTCTCATGATCCCATGCTGTTTCACAATATCATGAAACTATGGCATTTGTTATTGTAGTGACACTCTCTGTCCTTTAATTTGCAGTCAATACTATTTTTTCCAATGTAGAATAATGAAGTTCTGTTATTTTAATCATTGTCAGCTATTCTGAGCACAATTGGCATTTTTTTACCTTCTAGCAATCTTACCTTTCTGCACCAGCTCGAGACTTAGATTTACTGTTATCTAATTAAATTGTGTGATAACCACTTCATCACAGTGTCTCACCAGTTTGTCCCTCGAGCTTTCTCTGCTTAGCAAGTTAGCTTTAGCTCGATCACTATAAATGGATCTGGTGCGCAGCGGTTCCAAATGGATTGACTGTCTTGGACAGGTTAGAAAATCAATTAGTAGCATTTCTCCCAAAGGGAGTTAATTAAAATTGGCTATAATCATTGTGTTCCCACTCCTTGTCTCACACCAGCCATAAAGAAGAAATGCCTCAGGATGTGGAGCCTTAACAAGAATGAAAACTCCTCTGTTCAGGTTTTTTAAAACTTGATCCAGAAAACAAAATAAAAGCCTTCTATTTTTGCTTTTGAACAAACAGCGGCTCCAGCAACAGAAAAGACAGTTGTGGTATCCTTTGTGGTTAAGTAATCCTCTGGATTTTATTTATTTATTTATTTTCAATCGGGTTCTTTGATAAATTGCCCAAGCAGAGGGGAGCTGAGCCGTCATGTAGAGCAGAGAGGCTGCATGCACTGTTCTGGAGAGTGCTTGTTAGATTCAGCCCTGACTCATTTGTTTCAGATAAGTGCATCTGGCTGGGGGCCGCTCGGCCCCTGCACCCCAGTTTCCACTTCAGCTCAAGTGTAGATTGATTGCATGCGATGCAAAAATATATGTTCATTGTGAAGACAAACGACCAGGTTACATGGATCAATACCTTCACCTCATAGTAGGCCATATGTGTCAGAGTATGTCTCACACCTGCTGTACGCAACTGGGAAGACGTGGGAATTAAAGTAAAAATATTTTGTGACTGTACTTAAATATAGTTTTCAGGTGTCTGTACATAAGTATTTATTCTTCTGACATCTTTTTCTGACATTTTAACACAATTATCTGTACTTTCTACTCTGGCTTGTTACTTCAGTTTTAATGCATTTCAGGAGAATCATCGATTATTTTTATTTTGCATCATTACACGCTGCCTTCCTAACATCAAGACTGATTAACACCTAAATGGAAGGGAAAATAACATGAAAAAGATGATTCCTTGATGTATCCATGAGTGTATATCACACATGACGGACGCACAAAGATAAAAAACTGTGTACATACGTAACAACAACAAAAAAAACACATAGATGATGGAGATGTAACAAAGTGAAAAAGATGTCACAAGATGAAAAAAAACTGAGCAAGATGAAAAACATCGCAGGAGACGTAACATGACAAAGTCCTAACAAGATGAAAACAACATGAAAGAAGTAACACGATTTAAAAGATGTAACAAGATAAAAACAATGTAAATGACATAACAAGATGAAAACAGCATAACAGACATCCTTTTTTTACCTTTATTTGGGTAAAGAATGTGAATCAGTCAGTATCTGTACTTCTACTTGAGTAAAGAATGTGTGTACCATTGGCACCTGTAGGGGTGAGTCACTGAAGGCAGAGAGGAAAGAGTTTTTGTTCTTAAGGACGACATATCGTGGTTTCATCATCAATTCTGATCCCTTCATTTCCAGTGCAAGACACGGCGATGTTGGTGCTCTTTGGCAGTGCTCGTCCTGTTATCCATCGTGAGTGTAGCACTTTCACAGTGTGGGGGCGTGTACCAATTCATTAGGCCTCCAAAGTGTCTGGGATCCTCTGCCAGTCCTCTGCTTGGTGTCCTCTTAATGAGGACGGCCAGCCCAGACAGTTTGCATTGGCTTTCAATTTAATGGAGCTCTGACTGTGCAAAGGAGGGGGGGGCAACAGATTGTACAGTCATGCTGTCACAGTGGAGGGTGCTGGCGGAGGCTCGGCAGGAGAGAGAAAGGATGGCTGAAACAATGCTCACCTCGAGAGGATACCGGAGACAGGATTACTTTTTAACATGTCGTGACTTGAAGGGACAGCTGCTTCCTCTGGTGACGCACTTATCTCTGGTGTGAAAGAGTTACGCCTGTCATGACCCATGTTTGAAAATATGTTCATCTGGTTTTACTGATTGTTCTGTGAAATCATTAATAGAATTATTTTGGGGATTTTCTGGAAATCTTGATTAGAATAGGTTTTCAGTTTTATTCATTGTTGATTATCGTTGAATGGCAACCTTTTTATGAGATTTGACCAATTAAGAATACACACAAAACTGTCACATAAAAGATCTGAATGGTTATTCCTGTCTCAGCTGCATAACAACACTGGCTGCAACTAACGATTGTTTTCATTATTGATCTGCTGATTGTTTTTTTGTTTGTTTTTCAGAAATTGATTAATAAGGGTTTTCTCTGCTAGCTGAGTTAGAGCTTGCACCTGATGTACTGGTGCTGAGTCCTCTGCAGCAGTCGTGGGTTTAATTCCAGCCTGTGACCCTTTGTTGTGTTATCACCCCACTCTCACTCACCCTCTCCTGCCCTATTGCATGAAGGGAAAAACGAGACAAAAAATGACTGATTACTCATTTGGTCAGTAAAATGTTTTAAAAACGCACATCACATGTTCTCAGAATCCAAGGTGTTGTTTTTAAAGTATTTATGTTGTCCGACTAACAGTCCAAAACCCAAAGATATGTAATTTGCTGTCATAGAAATCAGAGAAAAACAGCAAATGTTTATATTTTAGGGCAGGTTCACATTTAAGGTCTGATTCTTGAATTGAACCAATGCAAAGATGATGCACTGTTTCAGTTTTCCAACTGAACCTGGTCACATGCACGAAGACAAAATTCAAATGTTCCAACAGAAATTGTAAACATTGATCCATAAATGACACGCTTGTCTCATCGAGCAGCTGTAAATGGGGTACACTTCATTTCCTATAAGTTATTGCGATAAAAGTCCCCTGTTGTTTTGTTATTAAAATCTATCATTATAAAGCAGTAAAATCAGCACTAACTTAACACAGCTCAGCTGAAAGCGAAAATGAAAGTACAAACAGGCACGCAGGAGGAAACTAAATTTAAAACCTCAGAGATTCAGTTAGAAGCTACTAGAGTACAGAGAGCTGGACACAGAAAAAATGTCTTTCTCTCCGCCCTCCTGCACAGACATGAGTCTCGCAACACGCTTGTTTGAGGGGTTAGATTATCTTTAACTCGACTGGCTTGTGTCAATATCTGTCTGTCTTTAATTTTAAATGGATTACATGAATGATTCTTGTCTCAAAACTTTCATTGCACATAAATTAACATAATGACAACATGACTAAGACACACTAAGAAGGCAGGGAAGAAAGCATTTGACACTTAGAAATGAGCCTGAGAAATGTAGCTTTGTGTGGGGCCTTATCACCTGATGGTCAGCTACACTCAGTTTAATCTGCAGTGACGGTAAAATACAGATGTTATTTTAACCGAGAGGATGGAGATTATAATGTACAGTACATTTGTGATGAGGTCCAGGTTGTGTAAGCTCACTTCAGTTGAGAGATTACATTTCATTACCTTAAAGTCATGCTTCAGCTTATAATGCTACTTCAACCAAGGTGACACTGCTTCAATTTCAATTCATCTTCCAGTTAAGTTCTTTGGATGGGTGCAAATTGGACAGATCATGTCTAGCAGAGCGCTCCGAGCAGCTTGGTCACTCAACTGTCCCGTCTCATGAAAACATACACAAGATCGCTTAAAGGTTCTCAAGGGCAACATACCCAAACAGAACATAATGTTGTCTTTCATCCCCGGGGAGTCCAGATGGAGCACATTGTGCATTCTTGAAAGTGGCTCGGAGCACAGGTATATGTTGTCAACAACACGTGCTACTTCGTGTTGCCACACACCGGGAGGAAACTCAGAAATAGCCTCTGAGTCTTGTGTCTCAAGGGCTATGAAAAATTCACTGTGCATGCCCGGAGTATCGGCGGCAACAGGCAGACAGCTGCAGGCTTGATTACCGACTCCATTCTTATTTCATTATTTTACCTTCCACCTTGAATGGAGGCTGAAGGTCTCGCAGCAAGCGATTATTTCCCCAAGGAGGCTCCTGTCTGTTTGCCCCGCTGCTGATCCAGGACCAAATACAGCATTATTGACTTTCTGGCAAATTCCCAGACTACATATTTTTATTTATCAGTGTTATTGTGATTCCTTTATACATTTGGCTTAAGTTTGTCACATGTACAGTAACTGTGCTGCACAGAAATCTCTGGCACAATAAGTCAAGGTGACAATAATCATATTTATATATCATATTTATAACACTGGACTCATCCTTGACTGCACGTGATGGAGAAAACTCCTGGAATTAATAAGTTTACAATAAGTAAAAGGGATTTATGAGGTATTTAATGATAGTCAGTGATTTACCTAAAAAACAAACAAACAAACAAAACAAACTATCAGTTTAAGTGTATACTATATTTAGAAGATTTTCACTGCTTTACTTTGCCTCTTCTGATGTAAACCACTGTTGTTTAAGCCCAGTATCACGCTCTCCAAACCAACCAAACTACAGTTGCGAAATCAGTCATTTTACCTTGAAGAACACAGGAGTTGCTGGACTACCACAGCCTCGATTTGATAGCTTGTTTGTGTTATTTGCGTGACTTGTTATGGCTTACATAGAAATCATTGAAGTCCCATAGTAACACAAGTTTGGTTGGTTTGGAGAGAGCAATACTGGGCTTTTGCTGTCTGAAAATGCTGTCTGACATCAAAGTAAAGCAGTGAGAATATTTTTAATATAGTGTTCCTGAGCTCAACCACAGCAATTGTTTCCAAGCTGGTGGCCTGCTATGCTTCTCTTAACACTTAGATTCTCGAATTGTGGTGTGTGCACCACTGGTGGTACATGAGCTGCCTCTAGTGGTACGTGGAGGAATGTCAGAAATATTAATTCATTTAAAAACATACTATCAGTACTATCAAACTGCAGCAAAAAATTCCAAAGAAAATACATAAAATATGAGATCACTTAAATGCAATTTAAAAATAATTTATGTCTTTCCTCTATTTTTAATATCAGTCTGATTAACAGTAGCTACAAGCTAAACTGTGATGTTAAGATTGTAAGCTGAGGTTAAATGAAGACAATGAAAGTAAATGCTTCAAGAACACTGTAATTGTGGCTCCAAATGGGAACTATTACAAAGAGAAGTTCAGATCAGGAGGAGAATATTTCAAGCAAGTCGTGTTGAAAATGAAGCGGACAACACAAAACGGTAAGGTAGTACTTGGAAAGCTCAGTATTTTCTGAAGTTGTGTGTGCTGTAAAAAGTTTAAGAAACAGTCTTAACTGAGGGTGTGCAGGCAGCCAAAGACTATCAATAAGTACCTCATACAACTCTACATCAAATAATCCGATACCTTTGATAAAACTGACTTAATCAGGCTGTAAAACAATATATTAATATTGGTTGAAAACTGTAGCCCCTAAACCATTACAAAGAGCTGTAACCCCTGAAGGTTTTTCCCATATTCCCCAAGCAAACATAAGTTCTTCCTCTAGTTGGTTATCTACATTCAGGATTAAAGCTTTTTAAGATCAAGATAAATATCTGCAGCAGGTCTCTTTATTACAGGAGCTTCTTGTTGTTTCATCCACCGTTCCCTTAGGACTTCCCTGATTATTAAAGCCATTCATCAAGTTAGTGAAATACCTCTTCCCACAGGGATTCTGTTCACGGGCTATTTACATTCACCTTGGTGGAAGTTACGACATTAAGCTGGATTTTTATGTCTTGGTATTTACTGTGTCTGATTTTTTCTTTTCAATGAATCATTTCTTCTCTTCAGTGCCCTACGGGTGTGACTCAAATGGAAACATTGAGTTAATGACCCTGATTTTACTGGCTGTCCCCGTAAGGTAGCAACTTTTCAGGTGAAAAATGTTTGCACTTAACCTAGAGAAGGATTTTCAGCAGTTATTACAGGTTTCATTCCAAAATCTTTTTTTTGTCTTATTCTTGCTATGCCTTTACATGACTGTGAGGTGTGTGGCAACGTTTTCAAATCCCTTGATTTCATACGTGGTGATACAAGTTCATTCTTCCATTGTTTGTATTTTCCTCAAAAATATCAGAGGTATCCAAGTGGACAAAAAGATTCACAAATTATTTATCACAATGGCCAATTGCTAAGAAGTGCATTTGCTAAAACACTATTATTTTCATCTAGTGAAATGCTGTTGTTAGCTTGTGAGCCATGCTAGCTCTCACTTTATTCTTATAATACTCCTCATGCCTCTTTTCCTGTCCTTTTGTTTCACACAGCACACCTAAACATTTTGCAAGGTAAAATAATCAATCAATCAGCAGAGACTTCATTCTGAGTGTAAAAAATATATTTGATTGACATGTGTACAAATCTGGATGAGAACTGTGGAAAGTATTTGGCGATTAGACCTCATTGTGATGTGATCATGTATAAGGGGGTAGTGAAGCTGTGATTAATGTAGGGATGGAGGATGGAGTCTAGACACTGGTGGTGGTGAAGGGATGGCTGAAGATCAGGACATGATGAGGGCACTGGATATGAAGAACTGGAGGAGATTCATAACGATTCTGCACTTAAATGACAGCTGACAGCAGGGAGGAGAACAGATTTTAAAGTTTGTCGGCAACAACACGATTGGCTGATTGAAATAGCGCCAACATCTGTTTGGTTAACTGACAAGTGAACATCCATAATCAGCTGACTGAGAATGAAAAGGAAAGAAAGTAAGAGAGAGAGCTGTGAATGAATGAAGCGTGAAGATTGTGTCCCTGATTAAACCTAAGCTGAGCTTCAATTCTCACGGCGTTCAGTTCATCTGCAGTACGTCCGCTGCCTTGCTTGAGTGACAAGTTACATTTACTGTATGGCGGTTGTGTTTTAAGTCATTTAACTGATGGACAGTGCAGCTTTACAGGTTGAAGTTGTGGCTGAAATTTCAAATAAATTGTGACAGTTCTAGTATCCAAAGCCTGATTAAATAGCTTATTCATCTGCCGCAGAGCTCCACAGAGCTTCAGCCGGGGAACCACATGAATCTGCCAAGATCATGTTTTCATTTGTGCCGGCAGGTAAGTCTGTCCCCCTTCCATTTAGACTGAATTCCACCAGCCTTGGATCTGTTCGGGTTAGTAGTGACCTTTTATTTACTATTTACTTTTAGGCTCTACAGAGGTACGTCACTGGTCCACATTTGAAAAGTCAGGTGACATGTTTCGCTGCTGTGATTGGTTGTAGGTCTGTCCAATTCCATCCTGTCAGCAGGTATGTCCAGTGCTGCACCTCAGGCTTCTGAAACTCAGATCAAACTGTCAGACTAGGTAGTACTGATCAAATGTGGATCAAGATACTGTCAATGCGTCGCACAAAATGTTTTCAGACACATATTTTTGTGTACTGTTTGGCTGTAAAATGAGAGAGATCGTTACCAGTTAGCCACCATTTTGTGTCATGCTTTCGAACAAAAGCTCCTTAAAGTCGTGTAAAACTCTAAAACTAAAATATGGGTCAAATTATGTTGCTACATTAACTATTTCTAGACTAAAACATTTTCAGAATATTTTGTGTTTTTGTGCTCTGTTTAGCTGTAGTAAGGGACAGATTGTAAACAGTTGGCCAGCATGCAAGTGTTGATAAAACCCCTTGGAAACTGAAAATTAACTGAGAGTTTCCCGACTAATTCACATTTAAGAATTAACTATGCCAGTTTACCAAAACTATTAAAAACACATGCACCTCCGTTACACTGAATGACATTTCATTTACCATGAATACAAGCATTGTAGTTTATCGTAAGTCACTCCCACATGCACCTTTTCAGCGCTGTAGATGCAACGTACCAGCAGTGCGGTGGCCTAGCTAGTAACAGATATTACACAGTACTCAAGCACTTAAATGTGGCGGAGGTGATAAGTTGTTCTTCTCAATTATCTATTTCTGCTATTTTCACAAATAGTGTCTAACCAATATGTAAAATCTAAAGAAGGCACCTTCATCAGTTACTGGGGCCCCTGTCTAACATCGTCAATCACTTTAAATGCACCATTTACTCCTGTTTGAGTTACATTTGCTAAAAGCTTTTGTAAAGATTGGGGAAAGTATTGAGAGATGCACTAACACGTTGTTGGTGTTGGTCTTTTCATGTAATATGTTTACACCAGCCTTATCCTTTAATCGTTTGACAAAGAAAAACCAAAGCTTGCAGAGCTGGGACAAGCTTACCCTGCAAGCTTCTCTCTCTCACACACACACGCGCACACAGGCACACACACATGGACCAGCACAGATACGGGTGTCACACTTGCTTCTCGTCCATGCTAATAAGCCCTCTGTAATTTAGTCATCCTCAAACAGCTCAAGCTCCCTCCATAGCAGGGAGGATGGGGGAGAGGATCGATGGATTGACCTCACACTGCCACTCAGGCTGGATTTATCCTCCTCATTTTGCCTTGGACCTGAAGAAAATATTTAAAAGTGGTCTCTTTTGGACTGGTGAAGCATACATTTGTTTATATATTTATGTCCTCCACCACATTGCTTTCTTTGATTACTTTCTCCCCTTTTCATTTTTAATGAGTCTTTGGTGGATAGCGAGCAGCCGCCTCTGTGTTCTCATGGCCTCATTTCTATCGTTGCTCTCTGAGAAATACCGTTAAAAATGCCAAGGAAGACCATTTTAAAAATGCATGTACTGTACTCGCATCTTCAAATAAGGGTCCCCTGCCTCTACTGGAGCACGGTTCTCACAGTGCTGCTTTTATGAAAATCTATACTTAGAAAAGGCCAAGTCAAGCAAACTCTTTCTGTTCAAGCTCTGTAGCATTATAAATGAGGCAACCCAGCATGCTTGAGATTTCCCTGGAAGTCAATATTCACATCACAGGTATTTCTTATTATCCCCCTTTTCTCTGCCAGTTCGGGGCCATGAAAATGTACCAGCGGAGTCGGGTTTTGTGTTGATTTAGCATTCCACCAAGGTTATGGGATTGATTTCTGGTGACGCTACTGTGATTAAAGTCAGGAAACAGTTGGACGTCTGCTGAGCAGGCTTGTCAGGGCCTGACGTTGGCACAGCAGACACCGGGAGACAGTCTGTTTGTCAACAAGTCGTGTTTCACAGGCAGGTTGAAGATGGTGCCTGCATAGCAAACTGAAAGGCAATTTGACAACTGTCAGATCGATAAAGCAGAAGAGGAGGAGAAAGGAGGAGGAGGAGGAGGAGGAAGGACAAGTGAGGCAGGACGGTGTGATATTTGTTTGGGCACAGCATGATTTGGTGGTGTTAATGAGTTTCATGAATGTTTCTTTCATAACATATGATGCAAATATATTTTCCACTTTGCATGATGGCAACAGGTTAAAGGGACAGTTCGCCCCAAAATCAAAAATACATATTTTTCCCTTGGCCTGTAGTGTTATTTATCCATCTAGATAGTTTTGCGTGAGTTGCAGATATATCAGCGTAGAGATATCTGTCTCTCTTCTATTATTGGATTAAATGGTGCTCAGCTTGTGATGCTTAAAGCACCAAATGCATTTGAAAAATTCAACACCAGCATCCCTTTGTAGATACCATGACTCAATTACTCAAAATAATCCACAGACCTTGTTGTGGACAGTTTCATTAAGGAACTACTTTCTTTCTGCAGTAGAACCTACCTGAACTACTTTCCTTTCTATTAGACCACAAGCTGAGTGCCATTTAGTTCCATTATACTGGAGAGAAGACAGACATCTCTATGGCTGATATCTCCAAAACTATCTAGAAGGATAAACAGCACTACGGGCCAGAGGAAAAATATGGATGTTTGATTTTGGGGTGAACTGTGCCCTTAAGGCTGGGCAACAATTCATTCTTATTATCTTTTAACTCTTAGTGAAATTGTATCATGACAGTAGGATCATATTTTGTTGCAGTTTGCCAAAGTTGTTTTTTGATTCCAAGCAAATTGTGATTAAAAACAAATCAATTAAATGTTTAAAACATTGTTTTTTTGAGTGTGAAGCATACTTAACAATCACATGTTGTCAATTTACCTCGTAGGTACAACTTATTAACTAGATATCAGTTCACTTCATTTGACTTTGGTTTGTTCATGAGCTTTTAAATTGTTATGTGGAAACAACATGGATGTTTCACAGGGCAGGGTAGGATTGTTGTTGTACTTGCAGCATCTGGTTGACAGTTGGCTGAAAGTAGCACCCCAGTGAAGATTCATGTTGCAAATCTGCTGAAACAGTTTGAAGCTTTAAATTACAAAGTGACTGTGTCCCAGTCTTGTTTCTGCACCAGCACACAAAACATTACCTGACTTGCCATCAGGATTAATGTTAATATCTCCTCTAACTAATCTTGGTCACCCTACAGGGACAGCAACTAATGTTTACAACCTAATACAAATATTACAAATCATGATGATTTCAACATAACAGCTCAGTAAGTTGGGCAACAGATTTTTTTTCTGATTATTCTGACACCACTTAAGTGCAGCTGAGTTTTACATGGGTACCACAGCTCATGAATAAAGAACAGGCTGACATGAACATGAGGAACAGCCAGCTCAGAATATGCAGTGGTTTGGTGTCAGGGTGAGGTGGACACAGAGAACATTGTATAATGCTATGAAAACTTTTTAGTTTTAGTAACTGTAAGAGGCACAATCTGGATGAGGTACACACTTCACTTGAAAGTCACATATGGATTTTTTTCTGATGTAACTGGGGGTTTAATGCATGGATTTTGAGGAAAATTGTAAGTAAGTTTCAATGAGAAATTAAATTCTAGTGTACTCATATTGACACAGATCCTCAAACTTTTGACTCCCTTAGCTTAAGCAAGAATGAACTCAAGTCTTTCAATATCCAACAAATTTTGGATTTAGTTCACTTCCCTCGATTTCTTTTTCCTTTCTGTGGTTAGTATGCACCAGTACCATTTTGTATAATTAATGCTCTTCATTTTGGTTAAAATTGCTCCTTACCTGGACTTTATGTCCCAACCCTCCCAAAGGTAATGTTTCCTGGTGTTAGAATGTGCTGATCACTGCAGTTTACCATAAAGGAGTTTCTATTGCAGCTCACAGAAATTGCCTCTGGCAATGGAAAGTGAGGAGATAAAACTGGAGTAAGTGCAAGTGAGTGTGAAGCCTGATTCTCTGTATTATATTTTAATTATATTTTCACTTTAACTAGTATTTCTAAAGTCAAAAGACAGATACATTCCTGGATTGTTTTACACAGATCACATTTGTGATAACAGGTTTTAAAAGGGTTTTGTTTTTTTGTTTTTTTTAACAAATGTACAACAGACATTGACATATGATATAGAGTTTAAAACTAAATTACAGTAGTACAAGCACTATAAAACAGTGTTTGACTGAATAACATGCAGTACTTGAAAAATCTTACTTTTATTCGCTGTAACTCATGGATTACAGCATGAGTGAGGTCATGAAAAGTTCCACTGACGAGTTTGAAAAAGCAATAAAACTGATAAAGCACATTAGCGACAGAAAGTTTTATTGTCAATATGTCCAAAAATTCAATTAAAAGGCTTTAATGGATCTCCTTGAAGAATTACTGAGAAAATCATATCCATTACTGAAGATAGAAACTGAAAGAAGCATATTGTAACTCCATTCACAAGAGCATGCGCTGACAAGCCATATGGTCATTGTAGACTGTTATATACCACAGGGGATTATGGGGTTTGATTGCACTTCTTGTCACGTTTAAAGCACAGATATTGTACATTAGTGGTGAGGGTAGCTCTACTCCATATAAAGATGTTTTACCACATGTAAGATGATTACGATGTCACTTCTTTTTTTTTTTTATTAACCACTAAAGCCTGTTTTACAAGAGTTTGTTTTTATTGCATTGATCTTTGTGTCTGACCCACAGAGGTTTAGTGGATGTGAATGCATCTGTCTTTACTGTTGTCTTAACTCAACTAAAGATAAGCACTTTATCGTGAGAAGAGCAATCAGGTAAACTTGCATTCTCACCTCTCACCCCTATAAACTTTATGTCAGCAGTAACATGAAGTTGACGTGCTATCTGCAGTGCAGTCTCTCTCTAGTCTGTCTGTCATACAAACCAAACATTAGCTGGGCAGTGCATCTTTTTGTTTGTTTGTGTCTTGCTTGCAGCCTCCTCCAGGGCTGTGTTCTGTGACTTTGTGCCTGACAAAAGTGACAGTGACATACTATTCATAAGGCTATGTTTAATAAACACCAATGAGCAATGGTGTTTATAGACTGGAGCTAGAAAAAGATAACTGCATTGCGCAAGAACATGCACATGTACAAAATGAAACCTGTCCTTTCCAGTAGATACCTCTATTGGGACCTGTCCAGACAAGATATGGACATTGTTTACTCTTTCTTATCAGTTAACCACCAGCCCATGTTGTCACTAAAAAATTTTTTCAATAAACGTGCCAACAAATATAAAAACATATTTATGATTCTGCTTATTTAGCCTATAATAACTCATTGAAATGTAATCCCTGTGCATTTGTGCAAGCTTCTATCTGTTTTATCCTGTATTGTAATGCACGCTAATTATATTGTTTGTTTATATCTTGTTGTGCTCTGTATAGGTCTACTTGTTCATAGACAGACAGATGGAGCAAACTGTTTTAAAGGTGAGAGGGCTGTAGTGGGACACCTGGGGCGTCAGATGTGACTGTGTGAAGAATTTTACTCAGGGCCTCAGGAAGGTTTTGCTGACAGAAAATGTGCATGTCAAAACATAAATGATCAAATTATCAACATACACAACACCTAAATACCTGTATACCAACATTAACAATTCTGACCAATATTGGACAGAGTGGTACCAATTGATTTAGCGTATAGTATGTCTTTTGATTTTATATCTATTTCTTTTTTGCCTTTTATTCCTAATGCTTGTAATAAGGATATTTGCTCTTCAAACTGGAAAATAAAGTTAATGATATGTTGGATTCAAATAGCATACAACACTTACTTTTAATCTGCATGATGGAACAAAGAAAGTAAAAGCAGAGTTTGCAGTTTTCTAATGATTGCAGCACATAATGTGGAGAGTCACTCATACATTTATTTTCATTTGTCATTTCTCTGTCCTCCTCCTCCATCTGTTAAAGCCGTTCTTCTTTGTCCTTTGAGCTTTTTTGAATCGTTGTGATTTCTTGTACTTTGGTTGAGATGAATCTGTGTTAGTGTTGAATGTTGTAAAATGATCATAGAGAGGCTCTTTTCTCATTCTCTGCCTCCACCTCGTCCATTACTTTATTGTACAGGGAGAATCTGTGCATTATGGCTTGCATACATAAACACACAGCAGCACCAATTGCGTCAGGAAAATGTTACGCAATTCAGATCCACTCAGCTGCATTTGCACACACATACTGTACACTGTGTGCTGACAACAAGCCACAGGGCACCACACACAGCGAGACGCACACAGGGTAAGACTCTCAGGATGCTGAACACCTGCCAGAGCCGGTGGGCAAGGCTCCAGGAGATGTAGTGAGCTACTGTGGGAGTTGGAAGCATCTCTTTATGCCAGACACCAGAGAGCCAATAGACACAGACTGCCCACTCAGCGAGAGGGGCTCAGAGAGGAGGAGAAAGTGTGGAGGGGAACTGAATTAAGGAAGGAAGGTGAGAGTGGAAGAAAGAGGTAGGAACCTGTAATAGGTAGAAAGTAAGAATGAAAGGGCAATAGAAAACAGAGAGAGAGGAGTAAAAGTGTAGTGTTTTCAACAAGAAGAGGGGGAGATTTGTGGGAGATGTTAGTGAGCTGGAGAGAGAGGTGGCAGGAGAGAGAGAAAGAGCTGAGAAAGGATTTAAACGAGAAATAAAGAGGTGGAAAATTGAGAAAAATCTTGCGTTTGCGGAACTGAGGTCTTATTGGCCGGCTGGGGAAATGGGAAAGTGCAGGAATTACCTTGCAGCTATAAGCCAGTCCTACTGTAGCTGTGGACTCCCAAATGTATTTGAGGACTCCCTGTGCAGCTCTCTCCTTGACTTGACTTTGATTTCACACACTGTGGTTTAAGATGGCTGTGGAGACTCAGCTGGCTTCATTAGTTCTTCACCAGTTTTCTATTTTGCTTGTGAGTTGTAGAGTATGACTGTTTCATGACATAAATAGTGTGAAATCACAGGTTTCAGGCAGTGGTACACAATCAGCTGTAGCTAGCTAGCTAACCAAGCCAACTTTAGCTTTATTAGTTGGCTGAAGACACTGTCTCCAGCTGACTCATATATGTATTATATGTACGGGATAATGGCAAAGTAAGGTAAGACAAGGTATCTGTTATCAGGACTTAATGGTTGACATGGAGTCCATTAATTCACCTCAAGGGACACCTGTCTAACTTATACCACGGTCACTAGCCAAACAAAAAAATAAGACCATTAATTTATATTTTGATGCAATCATTAATCAAAAGTTCTTCACAAGCCAAATCTCTGTTACCCTGGCAGCGGCTGTGGGTTTGACTGAT
Organism: Lutjanus erythropterus; assembly: GCF_056507025.1. Lineage (NCBI taxonomy): Eukaryota > Metazoa > Chordata > Actinopteri > Lutjaniformes > Lutjanidae > Lutjanus > Lutjanus erythropterus. The sequence goes on along the minus strand of NC_139318.1, from coordinate 18,376,576 downwards.
ACCTGGCACCATAAAGTTCTTATTGCAATGTTCACTACCCCAGTAAATAAAATGAACCTTAGATAGGACTTGCCAATGAGACATATTCTAGTCCACTCAGCTCATAGAACCGTTCAAGCGTTCTGGCTCACAACTGAGCCTGACAGCTAATGTTAGCATAGTTAATGATCTGCCATGTGAACCTGTCAGCTGCAGCCTAAAGTCGAGTTAATTAGCTATAATTTAAGCATTATTTAATTTTCAATTAAGAGAGTATTTTTCACTTTTTTCCCTATATAATCTTTACCGGTTCACTCCATGCTCCTTGTGGTGTCTTTTGCTGTGTGTCCCACAAACATCTTTTTGTGTGTGAGAACGCAGCCTGTTCAAAGTGACAGATGCTGCTGTCTGTGCTCTGCTGCTAGCTGTTGATACTGTATCTGGATGATGAAAAAAAAAGTGCCAGCGCCTGTATCGCATACTAAGAAAACTCAGATGATTGAAATGCCACCCTCTGTTGTTTTGCTCATATATTTTATGCACAGTGAAGTTCTCTGCTATTCCAGGCTTCAGCTCTGGCACCATATGTTCAGAACACATTATTACAAGACATTGTGATAAGTTTTGTCATACCCTCTGTGCTCTTCATCACGCATTCGAGTGAAGGAGTGCCAGCCAGAATAATAAGACGCATGGCCAGAGAAAGGAATGTAAGAAATAATAAGAATACGCCTGAATAAGAGGTGAAAGAATTATTTTACTCATTCATCCCATTTTAAAACACTCCTACAAAGTGCTTTTTCAAACATGAATTATTAAAAGAAACATCCTTGGTGTGAAACCATAAAGAGAATTTCTTCTCTTTGAAATATGTCTGAAGACACAAAGGCAACAAATCTGCATCTTACCTCAACCTTGCCCCGTTCAGGATATGTTTTTCAATTTATGTTCTTTATCCCATCAGAGTGAGAGGAATTTGTGGCAGTAAATGAATAAGAGGGATTTATCTTTTCACTCAAGTATTCATTTAGCCTTGTTATGTGTAGAATTCAAGAAATAATTGGCTGCTTAGTGAGCTAGGGCTCAAAAGTTTATTTTGACTGATACTGAAAGTGTAATATGATTTGTTATAGTAGAGGGAATATTTAATTTTAACAAATAGACCATGTTGCAATTTCGATAAAATGATCGATTAATTGCTCGGCCCTGCTGTGAGGTCATCTGTCGTTCATCTGACATACAAAGCTTTCAAACATCAAATGAATGTATCTCATATTGTATATATGTATTAAACACTCTAGTTTGCCTGATTTTCCAAGCTGTAATAATACCTGATTAACACCTTCCCCCAAAACCAAAGATTAAAAAGTAAGTGCCACGAATTAATTAATTTCCCTTAATTTCGAGAATCATCTAACATTAATGCTATTCAGACTCAGAGAGTCGACACTTTCTTTCCCCGAGCCACTTTGTCTGACAGCATTCAAACAAGTTGCAGGAAAAAAATTAAGTCACTGAGCAAAGACCAAAGAAATTTTTGTACAAAATCAAATCTATGTGATGGTCAATAAAAACAAAATGGAAAGGCTCTCTTGTGAAAATACCATTGCTACTTGATTAGGACTAGAAACTAAAAGTGTAGGACTTAGGACTTGTCAGTTGTGATTTGGGACTTGAGTGAAAAGATTTGACACTTACTTGTGACTTGCAAAACAACAGGCCTCATGCAAGAACATTTTCATATTCTTGTCTTAAATTTCTCTTCCTTTTTTTCATACAAGGGGTGCATACAGACACGCCACCTCAGATTCAACGCTCGTAACTTCAGAAAACCGTGTAAATTATTCACCTGTGCATATTTGACTGTACGTGCATGAGACCTATAAATTAGCATAATTAACGCCTCAATAATACCATATGTGGCTGCACTTCTTGCTCCATAAGTGTTCACTCATGAAAAAGGCATCAAAAAGAAGAACTTGACGAGTTTGGAGTTTGACGTCCTGCTTTCAGAGATCCATAAAGGAAAATCTGTCATTTTAACAGCATCAGCAGTGGAACTAAAAGACCTGCTAAAGCAAAGAAATGGGAAAAGTGAGTGCTGTTAATGCCATGTTACCGGAGGGTCGGACTGTCACTGAAATAAAGAAGAAGTGTCTCAATATGAAAATGACTTAAGAGAAAGAAAAAAAGACTCGCCACAGCCATAGTAATGACTACAGCAAGAGGAGAGGATGAAGGGGAAGAATAGAGGAGGACAGAATAAGTGTGGATGTTCACCTGGACAGGGACTTCATAAACCTGCATGTGAAGATACACAGCTAATACACCTGACAGCAGGTCATAATAGATCACTGAATGAGGTTTTATATGTACACTTACAATTATATTCTAATTTGAAATGTAGTCAAGCAGGATAATGTTGACATAATTATGAAGTGTAATTTATTTTTCAAATTCAAAATGTCTTTAAACTAATGAAATATACAGTCATTAGTGAAAAAACTTGGTTTGGATAATAGCAAACTGACTGCACAGGTCTGGACCACTCGTAGATTGTGTTTGTATCTGAAAGAACGTTCAAAATATATATATAATAAATCACTCGTATGCACCGCTTAAGTATAAATCTGTTTGTATGAGTGGTTCTTGCATGAGGCACAGTGATTTGGCCCATGCCTTTCACATAGTCTTGATTTTGGAGGCCTCTATTGACAAAATTGGTAGTGCTATAATCACAAAATATAATTATCTCAAGAAAAATGTCCTGCTTCTTTTTAACTGGCCACAATATTACTCACTATGACTTTGTCTTTGTATTTCAAGGAAAATCTGGTGGCAGCCATTTCTTAGTAGAAATAGTCAATCTTCTCGTGCATATTGATTTAGAGGCATCAGTAATAAGCTGAGAGACTGTTTCATAACCAGTTAAAAACTCCTTGTCGTAGCTTTAACTTAAGATAATCATCAGAACTTTCCCTCAGATGTTATTTCTGATCTCTTGGACTTATTCAATTCAAAATGGGTTGCTTTGTTATCCTGAAAAATCTTTTCTGCTATCAGGAAAGACGAGCGTCATCAGATGAAAGTGAATCATTAAGTCAGTTGTGATTACAGTTGACAATGACATCGCGGAACAGCTAGCGCTACATGAAATTGTCCCAGAAAGTATATCCCACTGTGCAGCAAAACCACAAGAAATCTGTGCAGAAGCAGTTAATGTTTTTGTCTCCTTTTGCTTCACACAGAGCTGCGCTGAAATTAAAAATCTTCTCCAGAAAACCATCTATTTCTCTGCCTTGATATCTTGTTATCTATCTGTCTTTTACTGTTTTTATGTTTGTCTTAGTATGTAGTGACATGAATGTGAATGTAATATCTGCAGAATGCCTTGTTTCTATTTGTTTCAGTGGTATTTTATTTCTTCAGTGAAAGAATCAAACTCTGCTGTTTTAAGCTTCCACATAATAAAATTTGATTCAGTTAAGTTATTATATATTTTATTTACAGCATGTTATAGCTTTACAATAAAACATGGAAATATGAATATATTTGAAAGTTCTCTGAAGAATGCCATATTATTTTTGCCTCTTAATGCCATGCATGCCTGATCCTGCAATTTTAGGACCACAATTGAAATAAATACATTGTTTTGCTTGGTTTATGCTAAATTCTTCCTCAAACAAAATGCTGTGCCATTTAAGTTCATTTGTGTCAGTAACAATCCCATTACTGTATTCTAATATACCAAGACTAGTACTGGAATTTGAAGCTGATGTTGAAATGGATATCTGGGTTTTAAAAATTTGATAACAATATGAAGCCCTTTTTTAAAGCTTATTTTTTACATAAACACATGTAAACATTGCAAAAGATACAACTGAGTGGGACATTTACAGTTGAAAAATAAGCTTCTTTGCAGTGGACAAAGTGGAGTTCACTGACAGTTGTGATGACATGATGACATTTTAGACATTTTAATGTGGAAATGTTACATATTTTAACTTTAACAACTCTAACTGCTGCACCTAACGCATTTAAAAATAATTAATCTAATCGTTAATCATCTAAATGATTATTTTTTGATTCATCAATTAATCTATCAATTAATTCATCAATTAATCTAATGATTATTTTTGTTATTATTCAATTACGTAACAATTTTTGTACCTAAAATACATATCAAAAACTTGTCTCATTAATATTTCAATATTTTATTTAATCATAATACTGAAAAATAAACACATAAAGCACATTAGAATAATTAGAATAGTGGCATATTATAAAGTGTGGACCAAAACTAGCTGTGATGCAAATTAATTTAACTAATCACTGTCATGAAAATACTGAACTGGACAATTAGTATTTTGACTAAAAACTAGATATGACATGTGGTTATTTCATCACTGGAGTCATATGCAGATTATCACTGTCAGTGTATTTTTCATCAGTGTGGGCCAAAGAAAATACTTTTTGTTGTTTTTCTGGCAAATTAAATGAATTACAGACCGTCTGTAACATTATTTTTAGCTATTTCTGCCTCATACATGGCTAAGAATGTGTGCTGAAAGTACAAAACGGCAGAATAACACATCAGATGACGCATGGTGTAAAGTTAGCAGCGGTGGTGCAGACATCACTGTGATTAAGAAATTTCTAGAAAGTCTGATTAAAGTGATTTCTACTAACAGAAACGTGTTCCATGTGTTGATAATCCTCATGTATCGTGTTTGGGTGCTGACAAAAAGTCAACAGGATGATGCTGCTGCTGCTGCTGCTGCAGGAGGAGTACAGGTCGCTTGGTGCTTCTCCACAAGCACTCGTATGGAGCAGTTTGTCCTGCTGTGATAAGTCAAGAGAGCCCAACTGTTACATCTCTGTCTGAAATACTCTGGGCGAATCCATGCTCTTACTAATCCTAGCAGTATGCAGTGAAGCGTTGCTGCACGATCTGCAAATCAACATAGTTTTGTAATCAATGACATTGATTACAGTGATGAATCGCCCCAGCCCTAGTTAACAGCATCTCATTGTCTTCAACACTGAGTTTGCTAGTTGTCATTTTGGTTGATGAGTACCTCACTAATGAGAAGAGTTCTAGAAGATGTGTGTGAGTGGTGTTTGAGTTCAGACGTATTTTTTATTTTACTTCAGTATTTGGTCAAACTGCTGTTTTCGAAGTAAAGAATGAAAATTAACACTCAAAACCTATTGTTTCCTCCACAGAAGAAATGCGGCGACGCCTGTGAGTTAGTTCAGTCAGACAACTCGAGCTGCAATGCCAATCGTGTGACATACCTCACTCTAGATAGTACATACCAAATGCACCCTTCCAATCTGACGGTCTATTTAAACTACTGAACCTCCCATTTCCCCCTCTGCCTGCATGCATTGCTGCCCTGCACAGTGTTGCTGCCAGCTCTTTTTACCCCACCTCCACCCCAGCATCCACCTGTAGGCTCCAACGGGAGGTTTCAAGAATTTGCTCATCACTCCCCTTATGTCTCTATGTAACTTAACCTGTGGGGAGTGATGAAGTCGGAGTCTAGACGCCAAACTTAAGTCATGTTCTGCTGCTGAATAAACATCCTAAAACATGAGTTGTCTGACTGAAGTTATGTTTTTGGTAATGCTTGTCTGTTTGTCAGGATTATCGAAAAAACTACCAGTCCAATTTTTGTGAAACTTGGTGGAAGGATGAAGCCTGGGCCATTGTGGAGCCGATCACGTTGCAGATACACAAATTATTTCTTATTTTTCATTAAGATTGCAGGATATGGCATTTGGCCTCGCTGGAGGGTTGAACTCTCTGAGTGTCCTTGTATTTTAGTAGTTTTACTCTGATCACAGCATCATGTTTTTTTTATTGTTACATACCATAGCTTCAGGCAATATCTATTTACATGCTACAGCTTCAGGCCATGTGTTTTCATATGTTATAGCCTCAGGTCATGTGTTGTATACCATTCCTGTCATGACCTGCTTGTAGCTGACAGGTCTGAGGATTGCACATTCTCTGTCCTGCATGAGAGCTGACTCCTGACACGAAATTCAGAAACCAGGAAGAAAGCATGTTCTCTGCCTTCCAATCTGTCAGCATTATAATAATGACTCACTCATATTGTAATGTGGAGATGGAACAGGACTGGAGAGGTAGGCTGAGTGTGACTGAGATGTATCCTTATCTCACCTGTTATTTTTCAACCTCAGGAGAATTTGCATAATAGAAGAGAGCTCAACAAAAAAGCAAAAGACAGAGATATTCTCAAGTGGCTGGAGTGTGCTATTTTCACCAAGTGCTGCCTGCTGACATGACAAAACACACACTCAACAATTTTACACCTTACATAATGAGGGAAACATTCCCAAGACCGTCAGTCCAACATATGGAGAGATTTTGTTTTTGGGGCTGTCTGCTAACGTTTATCTCTCAGCTGAAGAATTAAACACATACACAAGGATTTGAATGCTTTTGTGGTTTCAAAAATGACTCAGTAGCTTGTCAGGGATAAAAAGAAAATGTGTTTATTTGTAGTTTGTGTTAGTGCGTCAGCAACTCTGGTCTGTGAATACAGATGCAGCTTTCAGCTGAACTAACTCTCTGCAAGAACATTGACTGAAATGCTTTGTGCCAAGTTCTTTTTCCCTTTTTTCCCACTGAGAAATATTGATATATATTATTCCAAGTTGTTCCTACATACTGTAAGGCATTGCAAAATGAGAAGAAACAGTTTGTTGGAGTAATTTTTGTGTTCATCAGTGTGTATGTATGTGCATATGAAGCAATACATGTTCACTTGTTGTAATTCCCCTTTTTCTCAGTAGGTATGTGGAGAATGGGGAAAGTAATCACAGTGCTCTTTTGTGTAATTAACTTGTTGACCGGTGAGCTGTTGTGCTATGCCACACCTCTTTTGCCTCCATAATGCTGGCACGCTGTAAAATTACATTGTCATGGCTTTACGCTAGCACTGCTTGGTTCAGTGTAAAAACATTAAGGCAGTATAGAAGCGAGCTTTCGTTGTGGAACTATTGCAGAATGTCTGTGTAGAAAGAGCTTTACTGCTTGCAGATATTGATCCTCTGTAGATCAGCCTCTTTTTGCTCTGTGCTCCAATAACAGCACGCCTGGGTCCTTGTTTAACTTAGGTCAACTTTCTCCTTTCCTGTTTCTTGACATCTACTCAGATATGCTCAGTGCAAGGCTCCTCTGTGTTGAAAAGAAAAACACATTTTTTGATCTCCCAGTAAGCCAATCAGAGTTCAGTGCATTTGAGTATATGTTGCTCTGTCTGCATACGTCTTCATATGTCATTCTTGTACATTTCTTTTACAGTCCTCTTATTTCCTTCTCATTGGTATGTGTGTACAGAATGTGTGTATTCAGTCACTGTGTTTCACAGCTCCTCTCTCAGTATTTCGTCTCACTTTTCCTCACTTTGCCATCTATCTTTCTCATCTCTTTCTTCTCAACACACTTGCCTCAGTTCACCTCTGCTCTTGTCCTTCTTTTCTCTCTTTTCCCCTCTTTCCTCTTCCTCTACCCTTCTTGGCCCCTATCCGGCTCCATCCCTACAGTACATCTCTTCCTGACAAATGAGGCCACTGCCTGGCCACAAGCAGCGGTGCATCAAGGGCACGACTCCTGAGGGCCCAGTCAGTCAAACAACACCAAAGCCGTCACTACCGCTCCTCTATTCTCACCTTTTTTCCTCACATCTTCCTGTTCATCACTGGGTCAGCCTTGCACAAGGCAGACTGAATGACAATTACAGACACGGTGACTGACTTCTGTCTTTGCTCACCTGGTCTTGAAATACTTAATCTGTGTGAATTTCTCTGACAGAGAATTATTCTCTTATCACACTTGATGAGCCATACATGAAACTTATCACTGTTTCACTAAAGAGTTGGTCTGGTTGAGTGAATAGATAACATGAAAGTATTCGTTCCTGTTCCTGTTTTTTTCTCAGAGCCTGTTATAGTGTATAGAGAGTGTGAGAGGTAAATGAGTGAGATGAGGAGGAAGTGTGTATTTGGTGTGTGTGACTCAATGCGGTGTGATACTGATCATTTGGATTTAATCAATGCATATCTCCTTGGATAGTTTATGTGCATTATACTTTCACTGAACAGTATATTAATATATTATAATTAGAAATGTCAATACTGTATGAATATTGCCTGCACGACATTAAATAGACTATAATGAGATTACACTTCATGGTATATAACCATGGCGAGGTGTTTGTATTGATTGTATGTGTAGAAGTTAATTATACAAAAGAGCAAAGCCACCAAGTATTTTTTTAATGATTCCTGAATGTGATTTAAATTTTTGAATATATAAATATTTGTCTGTTAGCCTGATGCTAACACATAAGGGGAATTCCTATTGATGTGCTAACTGGAAAATAGCATCATGATCGCAGTAATATCTAAACAATTGTGAACATCAACATCAACAACGTGGCACAGTTCTCAATACTGACCAGTTACAGCAAACCTGAAGGGTCAAAAGTCAAACTCAAAATACTGCTGCTACTTGGAAGAGACATTGTGTGCCAGGAGAGGGCAGCACATGTATTTATATTCTATATTTTATTTACTGCTCACTACTTGACAAGCAGGAACAGCAGAAGTTTACTACTTTCATGTGCAGTATAGCGATGATGCTGCTGTGATAAAACTCAAAGAATGACTGACATGATGTAAATTGTTTTAGAAATATGAATCATGATAGACAGTCATGTAGGCTATGATTCAACTGTTTCTCACGGTCCAGTGTTAAAGCAAAAAAAAAAATTGCAATAAATCGTAATATCGAAATGCAGTATTTGTAGAATTGCAATACATATCAAATCAGCACCCGAGTATCATGATAGTATTGAATCAGGAGTTAAGTGTGTCGTCCCAGCCCTAATAAATTATTCAAAATTATGCTGAGTGTGAATCAGTGAAAGATTTCTGATGTGTTTGGTAGGTTTCTTAGTTGGAGCAGGGAGTTTCAGAATCAATTCTGGGATTAATATAAATTCTTCAAATAGCAACTTAAAAGCTGCAGTAACCTTTTTTTTTATCAACAATGAATCAAATGAATATTTGTATGTAAAAGAGGATGAACCCACAATTATCAGCCAACACTGCAGTTTCTTTACCTCTATAGCATCTGTCAGCTCACTGTTTTGGTTTCAGAGCCCATGATTTTACTGTTCTGGTTCAGTCTCTCTGTAAACCTGTGTCTAACAGCAGCAAGAAGCTGTTTCGATCATCAATCTCTCTGTAAACCTTCTGTGCTAGGGTTGGGTGTTTTCTACCAAACTGGTATATGATGTCCACAGTGAAACATCGTGGTGTAGGGAGATATTGTTGCTGGGTCTCAGAATCTCATAACCACGTCTGCAACTTACTCATGTTTAAAAAAAAGAAAATAATAAACACAGCATGGAGATCTAGTGCAGTGAACAGCGGCAACGACGTCATTTTTTTCTCTCCCACGTGTCAAAAACAGAACTCAGGCATTTTCATAAGTTGAAGACTAAAACAGAGTGAAAAGAAGTATTGGTATTACATTTATCAGGTGGCCACAAACATGACTGCTAATTCTGAAATGTGTGTGTCAGATAAGTATATAAACAACTGTTTGCTAATACTTTCATCATATCAACTTTGTAAGGTGATAATTAGTGTTGTGTTCAGTGTTGGGGATGATTGAACTAAGAGAACATTCATTGACTGAACTCATGATTTTGTTGGACGGTGAACTGAATGTAGACTTTTGCAACTGATGAACGTGAACTCATAAGTACCGTGTTTGCAGACACATTTCTTGACTTTTAAAAGTAATGTCTGTGATACTGTAGCAGTATAGAGTAATTTGTTTACTTTGGGGAGTGGACAGTGGTAATAGTTGGAGTCTTGGGATTGGTTCAGTAGCTCAGTGGAAGAAAAGAATGTGAACAAGTTCATTTCAGTTACTGAAGTTAGTTCAAAATCCAAAATCCAACTATGTGATACAAATTCAACAAGGGGGAGAACCCAAAAGCAGACAACATGAAGGAAACCAGGTCAAGAAAGTTTTAATGAAATTAAACAAATGAAACAGATAAAGGGAGGTAAAAATCCACAGTCAAACGAAACAGAATCCACAAAAACTCAAAAAACAGTCCAGGGGAAAAATAACACGGTAGAAACTCGGGAGGGAGACACAGGGGACGCAGGTTGACTGACATAGAAACACAATGAACTGACCCTGACACAGAGGAACACAGGGGCTAAATAGACAGAACTAATGAGAGACAGGTGGACAAACAGGTGACTCTAATGACAATCAAAAAAAGCGGGAAAACAGACAAAGACAGGAAGTAAAAACAAGACACACGAGGGAGGACCAAGACTGCAAAATAGAACAGGAAGTGACCAACAAAATTTCCAAACCATAACACTATGAACATGAACTAGTTCATTTTTCAGTTCAGTCCACTCTCACCTAACAAATACTCTTTAACACTTCAGATATGGAAAAGATAATGTTAAATTTTCAGCTTTTGTTAAAAGTGCCTTAAAAACAAAAACTAAATAAATTATGCAAAAAGCTACAAGAGCTATGAAATATATAGGAAATTATATGGAAAATGCCCACAGCAGCACAACAGAAAGAATCATTTGTTCAGCACTCTCACTCTGGTGATATTTCTTAAATATGCTCATATAAAATCAATGCAATCAGTGAGACTGGTAGAGAGAATGTGAGAGGTAAATGAGTGAGATGAGGAGGAAGTGTGTATTTGGTGTGTGTGACTCAATGCGGTGTGATACTGATCATTTGGATTTAATCAATGCATATCTCCTTGGATAGTTTATGTGCATTATACTTTCACTGTGCAGTATATTAATATATTATAATTATAATTGTCAATACTGTATGAATATTGCCTGCACGACATTAAATAGACTATAATGAGATTACACTTCATGGTATATAACCATAGCAAGGTTTTTGTATTGATTGTATGTGTAGAAGTTAATTATACAAAAGAGCAAAGCCACCAAGTTTAATTTCATATCATTTTTAAATGTCGTCTGGGTTCACGCTGTTTCTTTCACAGTCTTAGATGTCGTATTAAAGTAATTTCCAATAACTGTATATTTATCATTTTCATTTAATATGAAGTTGCCAGGCGGTGGTGCAGTGGTTAGCACTGCCGCCTCACAGAAAGAAGGTCCTGAGTTTGAATCCCCTGGCTGGTCTTTCTGTGTGGAGTTTGCATGTTCTCCTTGTGTCTGCATGGGTTCTCTCTGGGTTCTCGGCTTCCTCCCACAGTCCAAAGACTTGCATGTCAGGTTAATTGGTGACTCTAAATTGCCCGTAGGTGTGAATGTGAGTGTGAGTGGTTGTCTGTCTGTGTGTCAGCCCTGCAATGAACTGGTGACTTGTCCAGGGTGAATCTCTCGTCCAATGTCAGCTGGGATAGGCTCCAGCAGCCCGCGACCCTTGAGGAATAAGCAGTTACAGAAAATGAATGAATGAAGTTGCCAGGAACATTGATTTGATCTGAGCTTTTAAAATCTTTTCCTGTAGTAGTCAAGTGAAATTTGTAATATTGCAAAATCGGAAGAGATGGGGAATAAAAGGTTTTTAAGAAAAAAACTCCATTAATTTAATGATAGCATCATTCATGATTCATGCTTTTCTTTTTTCTTGTTTTTCCCTGTTTTATTTAATCACAGTCACCACATGGTGCCTTATGGACAGGGAGTATTATCTTTATTTCTGTGGTTTTGATAGAAGTGGGTTGACTGAATTTCATGATGTGTTTTAAGAAAGCATAAGCAAAGGCACATTTAAGTCAGTTGATGTCTCCATTTTCGTTGAGCTTCTGCAGACTAGAAGGATTACAAACTGTACCCCCCACTCACGTACTGCCTGCTGAGTCAGATGCTATGTGATGGAAAATGTGCTGTTCTGTTGAATTATTGACCATTACTGGAAGCCAGTCCAGGAAAAATGATGTTCTCTGTGTAGGTGGTTGGTCTTCAGTGTGTGGGATTGAAGAGCATTGACACTTCCAAATTAGTATATCGGTAAAATGTTCCGCTCAGGCTGCTGAACCATCAACAGAAGAATTATACAACGTACCTTCTTGGCACCCTTTCAGTTCAATTTATATTCTGCTTCCTTTAAACTAGAAACAAAGACAAAATAGTGTTCAAATTGTAAAAGTTTGTACATGTACACTATAGATAATTGATGATAGATCAAGCCAAAAAAAGGCAGCCAAGAAAGAAATAGAGAAATAGAAGTCTTTAGTATTTGTGTTTCTGTTGTTTTATGGATGTCTTAAGCTCATCATTTCCCCTTAATATTTATGTTATTTCTGTTCCATGTTTATTCTCTTGCAGCTCTCTTTACAGAGGTTCCACACGACATCACAACGCAGAGCGGGGAGGATGTAGAGATGGCTTGTTCTTTCCGTGGGGCAGGCTCTCCCTCCTACTCCCTGGAGATCCAGTGGTGGTACATCAAGGACCACAGAGACTGGAAGGAGAAGTCTGCCCAGATCACTAATAACGTAAGCCGTGAGGGAAAACAGGTTTTCTTGTTTGTTATGTATGTGCTGAGCATCCCAGCAGGGGTACTTGTAGCTCAGGGGGTACACTTCTGCAGGTGCCAGGGGGTATATAGAGAACTCTGTTAATTAACTCAAAGAACTAACCACATTTGATGCAAAGAAAATATACCAACATGTTTGTGTTGAGGGAAAAATAAATACCCAAATAGACTTTGAAATTGGTACGATGCTGATCTTTAGTAAATTTCCAGTAACCAGAAATAACCTGAGACAGTTTTTACACATAAACACATGTTTATGCACATGAGTGCATGAAAAAATTTTTTGTTTGTGTCGTTCACCTGCCATGAGCACACCAACTCATGTACAGCTCTTTTGTTTCTGGAAAGTTTGTGTAAAAGTTAGAATATTATAGTTCTAAGATGAAAATGACAGAGGGGCAAGACTCAAAGTTGTCTGCTATTTCAGCGATTTATTTCACCGAGGACAGTGCCGTGGATTTACTGATATTTCAGAGCCATGGTCAGTTTCATAGATTCTAACTTGCACAAACCTCAGTCAGATTTGGTAGAATAGACAAACATATTAAAGTAGAAAACCCCTCTGTCCTTGCAGTCTGCTATTAGATGATGGAGAAGGTGGTGGCAGGTTAACAAGGGGAATGCATTTTGGTCATTTTGTTAATAAAGGGGATGACATCCTGCTTGACCACCCCTCAAGTTGCCTATTGGCTGAAATAAACTTTTGAAATGGTTTGCTAAAAAATAATGGTTAAACTGATCAAATGGTTAGGTAGAAGTAATGAGTAAACAGTTGACATAGTTAAGAGTAAAAACTGTTGTGGCAGGTAAGTAAAAGTCATCGTTTAATAGCTGAAACATTCAAACTCTCCAAGGGGTCAACTAGTTTTCATTTCTGTCCTTCTAAACTTTGGGCTCATCCATTGCAGATTACAAGACAACGCTGTAACAAGATGTCAAATACCACATCAATAATATTATTTATCCACCAGAATTACACTTTTTCAGGTAACATATTTATATACAACATTTCAAAATAAGTTGTTCACTGAGAAGAAGAAGAAAAAGAAATTAACTGTCTAACTTAAATATTTCATATGTGGATCACCAACTCATTCTTTGCATATTGTACGTGTTTAGAAAATTCTGTTTTTATTTCTCTTACCAAACAAGCTATCATGTGACGACAAGTAGAAAGGACAACAGAAAACCAAAGGGCTTTTTTTTTTTACTCAGAAAACCATATTATTTCTGTGGTTGAGCATTTATTTTTTATCTGTTTAGTTGAATAAAAGTCCATTTTCAGTTTCCCTTTTTCCATTTTTGCAGCTCAATTCGTATGGACGGAGCTGCTCGGACTGAACGTAAAGCTGACTGTATATCAGGCAGGAGGAAATGCAATATTAGCCATGGCAGAAACCCTCTGGCACGAAAACGAAGGGATAATTGCTGATTAGCATTTGCCAGCACTGGGGGAACAGGTTGACTCTCTCCCATCATGGGGGAACTCAGGCTCCCCTGTTGTGCCTCTAGACACTATAATTGGCACTGAGAAAGAAATAGATTTTCAAAATCTCTCTCTGCTCCATGCATAATTCATACCTATGCCCAAAAGAATACCTCTGTGCCTCTGCATACACATTCACACACACTCTCCTGCTCAGAGGCTTACGTGCTTGGAGCCGTAGAGTGTGTGCTCATACACACACATTTGAACATGCACATATAAGTATGCATACGCACTCACACAAAGCTCAACCACCGGAGAAAATGGTAACTACAGCACAACAGATCGGTAATCCAGGGAAGTTTTTGTTAAGAAATGCTGCAGAAAACATCAAACGTGTTTGTCCGCTGCAATGTTTTGCTGTTTGTAAGTCAATGAAATGAGATTATTTTTGGCATGAGATGTTTTTAGAAAAGCGCAGCCCCGATCAGCCCTCTGTCACTAATGCATCATCCATATTTCTGTACAGGTCGTACCCCAGGAGGAAACGTCCAAAGATGCCACTAAAATTAGCGTGAGTTTGATCTTGCTTCAACTGTCAACACAAAGAAAATGAGATGATTTTGCTTGATGTATTTCCATTCATTGATAGGTGCTTCATTAAAGGGGTAGTTTGGATTTTTTTTAAATGGCACACCCTCAGTCTGGACAAGTAGAAGCTATATTTGGAATATTTTCACCCCTTTCTTATCCACCACACCCTTGATATTGTGTGATGTTGGTGTTTTGTTTTGTTAAGATTTTTTTGGGGGGCTTTTGCCTTTATCTAGATAGGACAGCTGAAGATATGATAGGAAAGGGGGAGAGAGAGAGGGGATGACATGCAGCAAATGTGCTGCAGGCAGGAATTGAACCAGCAGCCGCTACAGGGGTCTGATAGCCTCAATACATGGTGCACACACCCTACCAACTGAGCTATAGGGGTGCCCCCATGACATTGGTGTTTTAAAAAGTTAGTTCATAAGTTAGTTCACCAAAGACACACAATAACATAAATGAACTAACTGATCAAGGCTGTAATAGATAAGAAACTCCTGTGTTCTGCAGAGTAAAATGACTTTTTGCCAAAAGAGTCTGGTGGCTTTGGACAAAAGTGATATTTGGCTTATATAATGGCAGTTTACAGTTTGAAAAGGCTCTATCTGATAGTACAGGAAAGCAATGAAAATATAGTGTACACATAAATAATTTTTTTGTAGGTGCAGGTTTGATTTCATATTGTGTCCACCACATGGCCTTAAATAAGAATGCACATCATATTTTGTCCCCATTAGGTGGTAAAAGTGGCCGGCAGCAACATCTCTCACAAGCTCCGTCTCTCCAGCGTTAAGCCGTCAGACGAGGGCACATATGAGTGTCGTGTCATTGACTTCAGCGGCACCGTGGCGCAGCAGCACCGTGTTCACGCCTACCTCCAGGTGGAGCCTGAGAGGAGTCAGGGGTCGGATGACGTCAAGCAGCAGGAGCCAGGGCACCGGTCTGAGGGGAAACACCCGCAGCACCAAGCAGAGGGCAGGGAACTGAAGAGGAGATCAGCCAGCAGCACCACTGACTGTAACGAGAGCTGTGTGCTGTAGAGTGTGCAGTCTGCCTGTCTGTCTGCATGTTCATGACTTATCTCTAAAGAGGGACAGTCATCAACACACACGTCACCACAGAGCTGAGGCATCAGACGTAACTGGACCCTTTGTGTTTCACGGTTTGTTTGTCTATCTTTAATATTTCTGTTTGGATGCCAATGCTGTTGAATGCCAATAAAGGGCACAATTTTATTGACTGTACACACGATTGTGTTCTTTTTGTTGCTTTGTTACTTGTCTCTGTGCTTATTTACTAATGTTTATTGGTTTATTTGTGTTAATGTGACATTAAGGTGGAAATAACAGAGAACTTTTATTTTGTTAGTTTATCTGAGCGGGACTCTTTCGATGGCCAGAACTTTTCCTCACCAAGTTGCAGCACATGGCGTTGTAGAGTCAGAATTGTCATGGCTTTCATGAAATACAGATACAGAACAGACCATGTCCTTTGCAATGTGCCATTTCTACTGTCTTTTACCAAAACATGTGCCAAACGCTGCTGTACAGTATCAAAATGTATATGCTTTCTAAGAAATAAAGAACAAATTAAGCTTTTTTTCATTCATCTGAAAACTATGAAAGTCCTGAGCAGCAAGTGAGAAAAAATGGGTGATCCATTAGCTGAGTCTGATCTAAGTTGTTTTCTCTCCTGTGTTTCTGACTTAACAAGAGAGGAAAAATGTTTTGCCTGGATTTTCACCAGTAATTTCTCTAAGTTACTTTTTTTAAAATCTCCAAAAATAGGTCAAAACTAGAAGAGTGCACTAAGCAGTGTGCGGAGCCCTGTCAGGCAACATATGGTGAAGCACCTACTGCAATACCGCCACAACTGCCGCAGAAAAAAAAAAAGAATTTATGTCTCGTATGTCTCCACCAACCAGTCAAGTTGTAGTTGTATTGTTTTGTACCTTTGAAAGAATTTATTAAAAAGGTATAGAGTATATTTTTGGCAAAGTGGAAGCTACATTAATGATTCCAGGAATACAGAGGACTGATAGAGAGGTGATGTCACAGTGAATTTGACCTTTGACCTTTTTGATATAAAATGTCCTCACCATTTTTAAGATATTGCGTGCATGAGAAGGGAATGGATATGAGCCTTGACCTCTGACCACCAAACCAAAATTTAATCAGTTTATTTTTGAGCCCAAGTGAACCTTTGGGTCAAGTTTAAAGGCATTGTTGAGATGTGGCATTCACGAGAACTGGACAACCTGATAACCTAATGCCTCCGACCAAGGAAATATAAAGGCATAAAAGTCATTACAAAACTGTTTTTCGAGTTTTTTTTTTAAGAATTCTAAATCTCACGGGTCCTTCAGCATACAGTCATGAATGAGATTTTTAAAAAATTAGACTGATCACTCCGGTAGTATTCGAGATTAACTGTGAACAACCTGTAGTTCCAGTGATCACTCACACACACACATGGAAGTGACACATGATTGATAAAAAGCTAATTCACTTAAGTATCATTTCAATGAGTATTACAACACTTGATGATGGTCCTGATAAAACTTTTGTCACAGATGACAAAAATAATTTAAGGTACTGTCCTGGCAAAACCCTTTTATCTGATATTAAGTCATAAACACAGTAGAGAAAATAATTTAGGTCAGACTTAGATCACCAAATTCTTTTTCTCTCACTTGCTTCTCTGGCAAGTGCATTGATTTCATTTATGTGATCTTTGTTTAAACACTATGTATTTAGCTTTATATACCACAACTAGAATGTTTGTCAACATAAAATATGTATGCTTTCATTACATTGAGATAATATATAAATTCCTCTGTATATTATTCACACCTGACACTGTAGACTTTTACTGTTATCATTTAAATAAAGTTTACTCCACTACTTAACCAAATGACTCAAGAAACACAACTACAGTATGTTAATCATCATCATTTTCCCAACCACAATATGACTTTTACGGAGTTTATCATCCAAGTCATATTCTCCTTTTGACTGTGTTTATTCTAAGTGCTGCTGTTTGGTATCTGTTCTGTTAAATACATTCATTTGAAATTACTTTGGTCTTTTTTCTCTGTAGTTCTGCTATTCAGCTCAGTACTTTATTAAATCAACATTTCAGTGAATTTACAGATATTGAAAGGTTTGCACACTGATTGTCGATGAGACAGCATACTGAGAAATGCATGAGGGAGCCTCAGTCAATATTCTAGTGACAAAGCAAATATTAGTCATTTGCAGACTGTCATCACCATGTCAGGACACCTGTCACGAACATGAAGGACTTAATAATAATAATAATAATAATAATAATAATAATAATAATAATAATAATAATAATAATAATAATGATAAGAAGAAGAAGAAGAAGAAGAAGAATAAACAACTTTATTTGTATAGCACCTTTTATACAAGCAATGTAGCTCAAAGAACACAAAGAAATGATACACACTAAGTGATTCACATAAAAAAAGACAGGATGAGAATAAAAACAGGAGTATAATGCCATAATTAATGTAACATGTAAAATATAAAATAACATGACAGCTAAAATTGTAGTTAAACCATGTCAAGTTGTCATACAATTACACTTTTGTCTCAGTCAATTTCAAGTTGATGTAACAAAGAGATATCAAAAAATGTAAATTTTCCAATAATGACAGGTTCGTAGTAGGTGTCATGACATGGTTATAAGAGTCTTGTTTTTGCAACAAATTAACATAGAAGCTGGATATTTTAGAAGCTGGATATTTCTCATGTGTTGGGTGAGAAGGATTGACATCACTACACTAGATGAGCAGAAGCAAACAGGACGCTTAAACAATGTTGCTGTAACAAGAGTGTCATGGGAAAGACCAGGGTTTTTGATCCATTTTTTCATTTGATCCACGGTCCTTTAAGTTCTTATTTATCTTTCCTGTGTATTGGAGCAAGACAAATGAGAGTGTGGATAAGTAATGTTCTCTGTAGAGGAAAGCTGTGGTTTGGCAGCACATACTAATTGGTTTGTAGATCCTCATGTGTCCTTGATGTGAACTGTGTGGCAAAATCCCATTTACTGGTGTTTCAACTAATACATGTCATGGATGAGAGGAAGACTGACACTTTCTGTTATCTGCTAAAGAATGGTAAAAATTCAGTTTAGTCTCTTTCTATACAATCCCAACATTAAATAAATGCACTCATGTATACGTATACTATATACATTTAAATGGTTGAGTTCCAGCCGGCTACTGTGCAACACACACACTGCCTTCTGCAGAAGCTCTCAAGCCTTGTTTTTAATACCTGCAACTACTCTTTGTGGCCAGAAGAGAGCAGCACTTCCTCTAACTGTTGGAAAACAACAACTCACACATACACACACGCTTGATGATTTGTTTTAGGCCATAGCACCAGCAGTACACACCGTACAGAGTAGCACTGCAGTTTGCCAGCTTTCTTGAACGAGAAAGGTTTCGTGTTATACACAGGCTTTTCAAATTATGTGACGTGCCCTAGGTAGCCTAAAAGACACGAGGTAGTCTTTGAAGTGGAAATCTGTTTGAAATGAATACACCATATTGTTACTATATCCATATGTTTGGAGGAATTTGCTGAAACACTAAGATCAGCACTTTTGCTGTGTGTGTAGATGCTCCCCATATTCTACTTTACTAGTATTTTGATCAGAATTGTTGATTTACAGCCATCTGTAAATGTGAATCCAGTCAGACTGGTTGAAACATCACAAAACAATGAGACACAAAGTGTAAAGTGTTTTATCTGCAGTGCACTGAAAAAAGTATAAAAAATAGTACATAGTACTTAAAATGCTAATCATCACTTCAAATTGTGAGAAGAAACAGTACATATTGTTTGAAAGTTTTGCATGCTCAGATTTGATTCATCTTAATGAGTACAAAGTGTTCTCAAGTCACATTTTAGCAATATACATGCTTAAGTATTCTAAAGTACTTTTTCTAAAGTATTTGACTACAAAAGCATTTTATGTATCAAACACTGTGCAAAAAAAGGTGTGTCTGCTGATCTTTAGACGGCTGAACAGTTAGCAGCTCTGAAAGGCTTTATTTTCCAATGATGACGTTTTTGTAGCCCTTCACATGACCCAACTTGTTGCTGTCAAAGTCGACCACCAGCTTTCTCAGCCCAGAGTGGGTGGGAGTGAAGTAGATTTTCACCTTGGCATCTTCCCCAGGACCCACTGAGTAGCCCAGCCTGTGGAGTAAATATTTAAATATTACATTTGAGACACACAGTGGGAGGACATTTCTGTTAAAGCCCCCTGATTGTATAAATATTTAGATGATCAATTACAACTGACATAGCACTCATGACAGTTCTGGCTATTTATGGAGACAATGCAGATGGTTGAACTACTAAGCAGAGGAGTATAAAATACTCCATTAACAGTTTCATTATGTTTTTTTACACACAAGAGCTTTGACCAAACAGTAGTGATGATGAAATAACGGTGGACACATTATCCTTCATTAATTCAGTCATTAATGAAGTCCAAAAATTACAAGCAACACATTACATTACAAAATGCGTGATTAGATAATAGTTCTATTGTCACAGATTACTTGATTAGATTTTTGATTATGTCTTCAAAATAAGGCAATTCTATTAACTAATAAATAGCATGACTAACATAACTTACTCCTCCGTTTTGTTAATGGTGACTTCACTATTTGTTGGGGTATCTTTATAATGATTTATGGATAATGACACTTTTATTCCTTTTATATTTAAATTGAAAAGGGAGACGGACATTTAGAGTATGTGCTCCTCTTGCATTTCAGGAGCAAGTTTAAGTGTCTTTAATTAAAAATCAGCAGCAACTAAAACTTACATCATCCCACATGTTGAAGAAAACACACAGTAGTAGTTTGTGCCAGTACTGTTTTTGTGAGGACAATTTGATCTGGCCGGCTATAAATGCTGAATATAAAAAATGCATTTTAATTGTATTGATTTTTTTTTATTGTTTAAAGTGGACAGAGAGAGAGATGTTACAAAAATTGCCGTGTCTCATGTCTGCTCCTGTAGAAACAAGCTTTAGACAGAATGCTGCAGTTTTCATAGACAGAGTGTTCTAGTTATTCTTATCCAGCGGGCTCCTGTCCTGACTAAACAGGGCACATCCAGCCAGACATCTGGACGCTGCACCAAGACCAGTGCAACAAATCATAAAATCAAAGTAACGCATATCTCAGAGTCTGGAAGTCAAATGGGAGGAAATATTTACATCACACGAATTGATGATTCTTTTTAAAAGGTCAAAACAAGCCTATCTGCTGTTATTTTCAAAAAGACAGAATGAGTTGTGTTTTTGAAGTCGTTTGTTCCATCCTTTCACTGTTTTTCTCTTCTTGGTCTTAGACTGGGTTTCACCGACAAAGAGTAAATGAATCTATGATGAGTTCTAATCAAAACTTAGCAAAGCTAGATTTAAAATGACCCAAGCATGAATCCAGATTTAATATTAAACAGAGCTCTATTGCAAAATTAAAAACTAATCTCAGTTTAGTAAATTCAAGTTCACTGATGTAAACCAAATTAAATAGAGTTTATGTACAAAAAATTCTATATTATATTATTATATGTTATTCTAATTTTAGTGCTATTGGGACCTATTGGGGAAAAAACGCTACTTTTCATCTGCTCTGTGTTCCTTAACAAAACATTACATAGTTTGCTAGCTAGCGCCAAAGTTAACAAAAAGTTGCATTGTTTGCCAAGTTTGTTAGTCAGCCTGCTTAGCCAAGTCATGACGGTTCAGCAGACAAGCCCTAAATTCTCCATTGAGAAAAAGTTGTTGGCCTAAATAATCAACTGAAGTGAAATAAAGAGGAGATGCATCAAAAAACTCAACTGCGTCTAGTCTGTCCCTTAACTTTCTTGAAGAAACTTGATTATTTTTCTCAATCCTTCTCAAAAAAAGCAGCTTTTTAAAAAGTTAAACCTCCACAAGTGTAAGTTTTAAAGTTAAAAATGGATCACATCAAGTTCAAAGTTTTGGTGCAACAGAATAAAATTTAATCTAGGTTTAGAGTAAAAACTAAACTGAGTTTAAATTTAATTTTACTTAATTTGAACAATTTAAAGTTAAACCATGATTTAATTGGACTGTTGTTGTTGTTGGTACAGCCCAGCCTCAGAGAATAATGTCTGAACGATTGACTAAGCCTCCATATAAGTCTGTGTCTAAAGAAAAGAACGCATCAGTTGTGTTACAGTTTCTAATTTATGACTGGTCAGCTGGTGCTCTGTGTGTATAGAATGATTATTTATAGGGACTCATACAACCTTTCAGAGATGACGCGTCCCCCGGTGAGGTTGGCCCCCTCGATGCTGAAGCAGCAGCCCTCCAGCACCTCTGGCAGAGGGTTTTGCAGGGTGACTTCTGCAGCCAGTTTCCTGTTTTCCTTTGGTTCGCCCAGGATCTGCACAGAACAGCCACCACTTGGTGTTAGTCCATGAAAGTCTCACAGTAAGCAGTTTTGCTTGGCCAGGCTTTATTTATATATACTGTAGGCCCTTAACATTGCTTCTGTTGTCCGATCATAGTACTACCAGTAGACAAAGATTTAACATACTGCTGTCTCTTTTTTCAAGTCTATATCTCTTGCAGCAGATGATTGTACTCACTCTGACTTTGATTTCAGGGTTCTCCAGCACAATGGTTCTCACTGCCAGCGTTTGCTCTCTGGTGGTGTAGTCTAACAACAGAGCTGCCAGACGGATCAGGTTGTCTTCAGTGATCAGGTCACCGTATTTATTGTAGTTCAGCCTCAGTGGAACTCGCCTCTCTAGAAGAACACGTACAATACATTTACCACTCTCGGTGACGCTTGTTGAAAGCATTCACTTGTAAACACCACACAGTGCCTCGACTCACCTCCTCCTGGGGCAAGTTCAACGTTGAGCAAATCTTTAAAACCACAGTTCCCGCCCAGAAAGCCGTTGTAGGACACGGCGCAGGATCCAAACACCAGGCGGCACTTCTTCTCACTCTGCGTGTTGTTAGTAACCACAGCGAACACGTCAAAGTCGCAGCCATTCTTCATGTCTGATGTAACCTTGATAGTGAGGTGTAGGCCTTGATTCTCCTGCTGCTGGAGCAGCTTGTTCTGGTGGTTAGCCTTCGTGAAAGCTTTCCGCTCCTCATCAGAGCCTGGAAATATGGAAGCAACAAAATCACACACTCACACTCAAGTCTCAGATCTGACAAATTTAACTTTTGCCTTCCAGAATAGTCAACATTTATCAAATTTAACAAGACAAATGCTTCTTTATATGTGCAATATACAACATGCCAGCAAACAACTAGTTGTGGTTCAGTGGAGTTACAGCATCCAAGCTTCTCTTATGTGGTGGCTGTGCGTACATGTTTATGCACATTCATTTTTATGTATGTGCATGTTTGTGAAGGTCCCTCTCTGTTTTCCCTATTTTTAACATGGTAGCCTGGTGAGCAGCTAATATCTCCTATTACAGCACACTAAAATATGTTTCTGAAAACATTTTAGGCGATGCAGTAACAGAGTCTTGAGCCATCTTTGATCAACACTGCCTAGTTTGACAGTTTGATCTGAGTTTTTTGGGAGTCTCTGCTGGAAGCCCAAATGGCAGCTGCCTTGTAACAGTATATCTCGTATTAAAGCTAAACAGTGCGTTGGACACTAAAATATGTTTCTGAAAACATTTTAGGTGAGAAAATCAATGTAGGAACCGGTTACAACATTTCTTTTATTACAGCTAGTTTATCAGCTGAGTTTTGTGAGCAGTGTTTGTTCAGATGATACTTTTTCTCCCAACTTCATTGAGTCAACTTAACCGTGCATTTCTTTTGGTTTGAAATTCTGGTGGTCTACTTTGACCTCAAGAGCAAGTTAATGTCATATATAGCACCTTTAAAGTTGGGTTAGGGAGTTTATTTAAACATCACTGGGCAAACTTTCCATAATAACCTTTAAGCATAATGGAATTAAGTTGTCTGAGAGAAAAATACACTCATTCTCCTATTGGCTCTTTTGTCAGGCTTTAGAAAATCTGATAGGAGACTTTGGCACATCACAGGTCAGTAAGATAGCTGAATGTTGAATCTCATTCCCAAAACATCGGTATTTCATGACCCGGGAATGAGACTCACTATCTGTCTCCAGAATCGGTCACTGCACCTTTAAATAAAGCAGCATACACCTGACCTTCTTAAACAAAGGAAGTTAACTTTATGTACATTAAGAGAAACACAAATACTGACTGGGAATGTAAGAATTTACACAATGATGACCTTGAAGTGAGCTGCTGGTATGCAGAGGTGCTTCATATATACAGTAGTCAGTCAGTCATAATTTATGGTGTGTTGTATTAACATGCACTGTTCATGTTAAGGACAAACTCTAGTGGCGTTTAATTAGGTTTCTCTGCAGTATATACAGCAGTGCTCTCTACCTTCGGGGTACTTGTAGAGATGAGTGATGTCCTCTCTGGTGTCACGGCCTACACTCTTCGTGCTGATCTGCTGGCCCACGAGCGTGGTGGAAGTGACCTTCGATGTGCTGCCATCTTTTTTCTTCATGTAGGTGTTGATGTCAGCGTTGACCTCAGCAAAAACAAACGGGGCATCATACTTGAACATGAGCTCACCCTCCTTGATGGCCCTGACAGGGATGGGGCCACAGCAGTACACGCCTAACACAAGGGAAAAATGCAGAAAAAAAGATGATAGAGCAACTGTGGCGAGGATTTAACTTGATCAAAAAATGTTCTCATGGTTTTATTGGTGCAGCGAGTTTATTACCTTCACTTTTCTCCTGGGGTGTAGGGTCACTGGCCTGCCAGCCGTTAAAATCAGATTTAAGGTCAGGTCTGGTCATCCAGCTCTCCACCCAACAGTGATAATTCCTACAAATACATAACACACCACCAACACTTGACACACTTCCTGTTAAGACATATCATAACCGGACTTGTTCTGATGTCACTGCCAAAACTGAAGCAAAATGGTTGACTTCAGTGACGTCACAGCTACACCTCTACTGTGTTAATCTACTGTGAGGGTTAGTGTCAAAATTATTGACATGTTCAATCAAATACTTAGAAATGACATATAATCAGTTAACATGACTTTTGTAAACGCATTCCTGCTATTCATCTTTTCTTTTTATTTAACCATTCTTTACTGCACATTATAATACAGTGACCCTTGAAAAAAGCAGTTAATGAGTGACCAACAATTATGATTCATGTAGTAAAGCATTATGAGTATTTATGAGTGTGTATAATTATAATTATACAGTACTAGAAGGAGATCTGCATGCATTGTAAGTATGATTAAAATCCATTATAAATATGGGCATCATAGACAGTGTTAACAAATCTTTCATTTATTTTATGATCACACTGCCATACTTGAGGTATAGCACAAAAATTAAAATGTCAGAATTCACAAATTAAGGAAATATGTTGATTTGCATGAACAATTTTTCTCTGTCATATTTGAACGCTTAACACTTTAACG
The DNA here is from genome assembly GCF_056507025.1 of Lutjanus erythropterus. Taxonomy (NCBI): domain Eukaryota; kingdom Metazoa; phylum Chordata; class Actinopteri; order Lutjaniformes; family Lutjanidae; genus Lutjanus; species Lutjanus erythropterus. The sequence goes on along the minus strand of NC_139318.1, from coordinate 18,351,413 downwards.
TTTCTTACTTTTACTTTCAAATAATTCACAGTAGTCCTGTAATATGTAATAATATCTTTTTCTTCAGAATATATAATATTACAACATTGAAAGTACATTGAAACTACACAGCCCTGCCTCCTACTGTAGTATTACATACATAAAGTGTATTAGTTCTTACCAGATCATTTCTCTGGACTGAATGAGATCTCCATTTTCATTGATGAAGCGTTCAATCACCAGGTTGCTGTTGGTGTCGTGGGCTGACAGATAGTTGGTGATGACTCGGCAGGGGATGCCAAGGGCTCTGGAAACTAACAGAGTATAAAAATAACTCACATGAGTACTGCAAGACTAAGAGGAGGAGCAAAATGTATATGGTTACAGTGCGTTTACATATATGGTGTTATGTTGTGTCTGTTTGAAACAAATCAAGTGTGTTTTCCAGTGATAGGCTACAAAGCTCCACTTCGCCCTATCTTACTTGAACAGGCCACTGCAGCAAACACCCAGCACTGTCCATAGCGAACAGGCTGACAGGCTTGTGTGTCCCAGTTGTGCAGAATCTCCACACTGCCCTTCCAGAACATGGGGCTGACACCGCCTTCATAACCATCCGTCCATTTTCCCAGCAACACCCCTTTGTCGTCATTACAATTCACCTAAGAGGCAGAAGGACGGGGTGGACATTTTAATACATATGCATTCCAAGCTTTGTTTTATATCACACACACTAATCAATCAATCATTCAGACTTAATTTATATAGTACAAGACATATACCAAATGCAGCTCCAAGTGCTTAACACAGAAAGAGCTAAAAAGTGCACAAGTTTAAATAAAAACATTTGAATGAATATTAAATGAATAAAATAAAAATAGGGGGTAAAAATAACAGTAAAGTCCAAGTAAAAATCGACAAAGATAAAGGACAGACTTAAAAGGTGTTTCTTTTAAAGACATTCAGACTCTCTGTTAAAGGTGACATCTCTGTAGCTCTTAGACCTTAGTCTTAGGCAGACAAGTAGACCAATCAATTCTAAAGCTAACAGGTAGTCAGTTCAGCAATTTTAAAACAGACGTGATGTTTGCACTCCTCCTGGAGAACATGACAAGAGTCAAATCTACTGGTAATAAAGGCTTGCACATGTTTTGCTGTATTGCCCTGTGAGAGGAGCAGGCCAGTGATAAAGGGCAGATTTTGTCGTATTTCAGATGAGGGCATTGAAACTTAAATTAGAATCTATGATGAGATTTAGATTTTTAGCCTGGTGCCTGGGTTTCTTAATTGAGCCAAAAGAAGTTCTGAGCCATCAAGCATTATTGTCCAAAATACACCTGTGGACATCATCAAATCTCTTTCTGTTTCTAAACATAAAAGTGGATGCAGATCTCAGAAATGAACATGACTTACCATGGCACTTAGCACTCTGGAAACATAGATGGGATTTCTCCTCCCTGAGCAGTCTTTGCCAGGATTCCTCAGATATTTAGGATTCATATCCAGAATCCTCAGACAGATATCCAGGATCCCACTTTCAAACTGTACAAAAAAAAAAACAGGTATTACTGCTGATTAGGTGCCAGTGATAGAAGTACAGAGGTGGAAAAATAATCAAAAGTGAGATCCAAGGTTTAACCTCCTCTTTGAAAACATGTCAATAGAAGCAGGTGTGAACTGCATATTAAATTAGCTGTGCAGTTCTGCCAAACTGTAAAGCTCTGCAGCTGCACAAGTGATGAAGTGTTAGTGCCAGGCTAACTGTATCAGAAAAGGTTGAAAACATTCATATTAACACTCCTCTCACTTTATCAACCCAGACTGTCTGCAGTCAGATATAAATATCTCACTTAATTTCAGTGTCAAATGTTCAGACACAACTGCATGTTTGCAGTTACGTAAAACATGATAAATCACTTGATAAGTGAATATTTTCCTGTTATCAGAAAAAATGAATAATAGATTCCACTCTGGCACAATGCTCGCCTGGTTGACTGCAGTACATGTGTGAGATGAAGTGATGCTGACAGCGTTGGTGTTGGTGTTGGTACCTGGCCAAAGTTCCAAGGAGTTGGTATGGGATGTTTGTAGTTTCCACGAAAGATGATTCCATCTTGAGATAAGACATACTCTGCCAAACTCTCCTCATTGTCCATGTATACTGCATCTCCTGTTGCCAAGATACATCACAAACATACAATGGATGTCCTAAGGCATGACCTGAGTGGAACATGACTGGCATAGTATTGGTCCTTATTGTTGGAAACTAACAAATACCCTCAAGGCGATGGTTTATCCATAGAATTTTAATTTAAAGAAATAGTTTGCCTTTTGAAAAAACACTTATTAGCTTTATTGCAGAGAACAAGATGAGAATATCAATACTACTCAGATATAACTGTTCCCTAAATGTTAAAGGGATGGTTCAGATCTTTTAAGTGAGGTTGTATGAGGTACTTAGCCATAGTTTGTGTGTTACCTATAGTTCTCTGTTTACAGAAGCAGCAGGAGTACCAGTGTACGAAACAAAGCAATGTGTGCTTTGGACAGGGTTGACCGCAAAATGTGTTAATCAAACACCTATCTATCTATCTTTAAGTGTGCACTATATTTAGAATTTTTTTTTCACCAGTTTACTTTGCTGTCAGACTGCCTCTTCTGATGGGAAACCACCATTATATAAGACAAATATCACTCTCACCAAACCAGACAATAGTTATGACCTCAGTGAACCCAAACTAACCCTTTAAAACACCAAACAAGCTAACATCTCAAGCCATCAGCAGACCAGCAACTTCTAAGCTCAACAAGGTAAGTTAGTATTTTTGTTAAAGGAGTCTGTACAACAGGAGTTTTCACTGGAAAAGAACATCTGATGGCAAGGTAAACTATTCTAAATATACAGTACACTGAAACTGATATTGATTTTGTAGATGGACCTTTTCTGGGTGGCTAAAGTATTTTTTGCTGCTGACCTTGTCCATGGCAGTACATTGCTTAGCTTGCATCCTCATATTCCCGTCTGCTTCATCAAACTGGGATCACCATCTACTGTAGCTAATACACTGACTATAATTAAGTACCTCATATAACTACACTTCAAAAAATCCAAGCTATACCTTTAAGTTAGAGCCAGAAGGGCATTAGCTTGTCTTTGCATAAAGACTGAAAACAGGACCTGGCTCTGTCCAAAGGTAACAAAATCTGCCTCATGACACCTACTAATTCATTAATCAACATGTTATGTCTCGTGACTTCAAGATATCAGAAAATGATTACTCTTGGCCAATAAATAATCTAAAAGTAACCCCCTTAAAAATCATTTTTGCCCTTAACATTAATATTAGCATGCAAAATATACAACATGTTTATTAATGAGCTTTAGAGGTGCCGGGTGGCAGAATTTTTTACCTTTTGACAAAGCCAGGCTAACTTTTCCCCACTGTTCCCATTGTTTATGCTAAGCTAAGCTAACTGGCTGTTTGCTGAGAGTGGTACTAATCTTTTCATTTGACTCTGTGCAAAAAAAGCAAAAAGTAATACTTCCAAAAATGAACTATCACTTAAAAATCATACAATCAGTGAACTAAAATTTCCACTATTCCTCTGTATAATGCTTTCAGCACTGCTCCTGAATAGCTCCTGTCATTAGCCCACTGTGGAATGAAACCTGACCATCAAAGCACTTCAGCACTATAGCCTACGATTGCCACACAAGATACACTACATAACAGCTTGATGTATAGTCTGTTTACCCACCTGTGCACCAAGGGTTAAAGAGCAGGATAAACTCAATCCGTCCTGACTGCCCCAGGGTCAGGGTGTAGCGACCTATCGGTGCATCAGGAGCAGAGCAGATGGACAGAGCCACCATGTCCCCGGGGGGGCTGGTGACTGTGGCACTCCAGCGGGAGGTGTCAATGTTGGAAGACAGACCAAAGGCAGCCCTGGTGCCATACTGCTCAGACGGCTGAGGACCTGCATGTAACAGTGAATACGGTTAGAGACCTGAGACTTGAGGGAAACAGCCAAGAGATTTTAGTGAAACATTTGTGCCAGAGTAATGGAAGTTCACAGGGTTCACTGTTTTCCCAGCCCTGCCTAAATTTAGTCCAAACATCTCTGGAATCTCATCTCATGCATGGACAGCATAACTGTGTAATGGTACCTAATTACTGTATAACCAAAACTGATTGGGGCTCAAGTCTGTGCAACCCCGGTTCAGTTACATAAAAATCAGTTGTGCTCACTTCAGCCCAAAGAGTAAATTCCTTCACATCTTCCTAACATCACAGCCAACTAAACCAAAGGCTGTTTTTTTTTGATTGCTTCCTTCTCTTTGGGTGGGATTAATGGTCTTACTTCAATCCATTAAAATATACTTGACTTCCAAAGGTTGTTAATGTTATCTGTGATTATACACATGCTTTCCTGTTGGCAAGCAGCACTTCCTGTTTAAACAGTTGATGGGGAGTAACAGCTGTCTTATCATAGTCCACATGAAAATTTTTATCCAAATATGAACTGAGGAGGAGACAGATAGTTGACAGTGTTTTCTTTGGGTATTCCGAAGGCGAATACTTCAAAATACAATATGTGGGGCTCCTCTGGGCCATTAACACCCTTAGAGAAATAAGGGAAGGGCATTGATGAACATTGGAAAAACCAACAGAACATCTTACAGCCACTGTAAGTTTGCTCATTGAGAAGCCAATAGCAATTTCACATACCACTCAACAATGGAAACGCACTTCCTTTTCCTTTCCACAAACTTTACCGCTACTTTCCCCTTTAATTTTTAAAATCACAATAGGTTGCAAAGAATGTAATGTCAGCCGTAACACACAGTGGGTTATTGTGACCCCAACTTCCTGAAATACCACAATGTTTTCCTTCATCCTTTGTTCAGAGTTATTATGACTCAGGCTGGGTATTGTTTAAAAAATATTTTGATACCTGTACCAATACCATTAAAGTGATTTAAGTGATATTACTGGTATTTAAAAATCACAAATTTTGAGAATAGAAGCTGTTCTGAAGTGTGTTGGTCCTGCATGGCAATGAACACTTCTATATCTGTTGCCAGACAGTAGCAGGAAGAACCGGCTGTGGCTGGCATGATTGTAGAAAAGGAGTAGCACCTGTTTCTGCCACAAAATTGAGAGAGCTGACTCCTGGTTGGTAGGTTCCAGAGCGAAGGTACAGGCTGATTGAGAACGGTTGGCCTCTCCTGACGATCAGACGATCAAAACCATTGAGATCAGTGCGATGGTCACTGTTGTTGAACTCACACTCCAGGTTCCAGCGATCAATGTCCAGAGCTGTAAAGAGGAGAGGAAAACTAAAAACACATCGAACATCACCCCATAAAAGTATGTATTACAAATCTTTGAAATACACAACATAGATGCAGAACAAGCATCGTCTTATAGATGTAGAAGTATTTAAGTTACCATCTTTTTAACAAGGCCATACCTCGAGAGAAATGTGTTACTTGTTAACAGTCAATACTAGAATTGTTTTGATTAGTGGATTAATCGATTATTAATTAACTACTACATTAATCATCAGCCATTCTGATAAATGATTATTTGTTTTGAGGAAGAAAGAAAGAAAAATGTGGCTTCTAAGATGTGCATATTTTCTGGTTTCTTTATACTTCTATGACAGTAAATCTTTTTTGTGGACAAGACATTTGAGGATGACACCTTGGGCTCTGGGAAGCACTGATCAACATTTTTTATTTACATTTTCCTGACATTTTATGGACCAAACAGCAATCGAGAGATCAGGAAAAATGATGATGAAGATAATCCTTACTGACAACCGTTGTCAATACCAGCACTTCAAGCATATTCTTAGTTCTTATTTAAATTTAATAGGAGGATTGTGTATATGTTTATGGAGCACTTCAAATGCCACAACATAGTGTTGGTGAAGTTGTTAAACTTACAGCTGTGTATAGGATACAGGATGTTGTATAGAATTTACAAGTTTCAACAATTACTTATAACTTTTTAATGGATGACTTGTGGTGAATTTACAAGAAAACGGTGGTTAACTGGAGTCTGGATTTCTTCATATTGTGCCTATGAATGTGTTTTGATAATTTCTAAACGTGAACAGCTTTCCTAGTTTGACTAAATTAACTTTTATAATGACTTTATTTCCAGAATGATTTGTTTAATAGTGAAATGTCAAATGTTTGTATGTGTTTACTATTTGATCGTCAAAGCAAATACCGTGGACTGGAATAAAACTATGGGCTGCAGGACACTCAGTGGTTTATGGTAGGATAATTCTGTCTCACAGCGCTCTCTGTATGGATTTAACAAGAGGTAAACACAGACAGACAGAAAGTCACTCCCTGTGAAGTGTGCAAACACACAACCACTCCTTTTCCCCAAGGCGCACTGTGACTAAGAGAATCCCACCCTCTGATTTCCTGTTTGGTGGAAAAGTTCAGGTCTTCCTATATAATGCATCCATGGTGCTTCTTCTGTCTGGCTGGGCTGCTCCCAGATCTGTCAGGAGGTTAACCTCTTCCCATACATGAGGCGGAGGTGTCATGGCTTGGCTGGACTCGAGCAAACATAGACTAAGCCGCCAAGACTTCCTGCTGTTTTACACAATGTCCATGGGGGATCATTCATCGGTATTTCTCTGATGTTTTACTGAACTTGACCTCAGTTCACCTTATAATTGAAGACATTTTAGTGTAACTAATTGGGGCAAATGCCTTAAAGATGGCAATGCTACCTATTCTGAGACAGCTGGAGACTGTACTCAAAGATCATGACGGCTTTGCTGTACAAACAAGATGTTAAGCTCACATTTGATCATTGTAAATATAAAATAAATGTCAGAATTGGAGCTCAGCTGAATTTTAACAGTTTGTTGAGGAGCCATCTGGAGCAAGAAATATCATTTGGGTCCAACACAGCCAGATTTATTTTCACTTTTTCCATCACTGTAAAGAATTATACAGAAACTTAGTGTCAACAAATCTTTTCTCATCAGATTAATGTAAATATACAAGTTTTTGTTTTCAGATGTAAGTAATTTAAGCTTAAATTTTGAAATGAGTTGAATGAATTTACTGTAGAGTTCAATCAAATAATTAAATGAAGTTTCTAAAGAAACACGATAAGCATCTTAGCAGACTTCCCAGCATGCACTGTTTTTAGAACACTCCTGAGAGCTTTCTTTTTTTATAGCTGAAATATATAAAATAAAGAATAAAGAAAATATATATGATGAAAGCAAATTAGTTTGTAATGTTTGTCAGTTTGACTGAACACTTGTCGGTTCAACTTAATATCTTAAGCCGATTTTTTCTCAAGTTTATTTGACTAGAAAAGTTTATTTGTTTTAAGTCGTTAAAAAAAATACCTCAACTTCTCTTTGTCTTCAGTCAACTTAAAATTTTAAGGCTGCCCGAACACTAACTTTTTAAAGTTAAAAGAGTTTTACTGTACTTGCACCTTAAGTGAGGAGAGTCCAGTAAAGCATGATCCTGAACTTACACAATGTGAAATCAATTACAAATTATATAAAAACATATCAATGTCTGTGAAGCAAAACCTTCAGAAATAACACACTTTACTGGTGCAGTGGGAAACTGATGTCATCCTCTCCGCTGTGATTTGAGGGTCTTTGTGGCTACATATTTGATTAAGAAGAAAATTCATTTTGATTTTCTTCCAATGCAACAGCACGTGTCGACTGAGGTGAAGCAGTTGGGGTATAGCTGATGGTATGTGTCTATGGTGTAGAGCCAAACTTAACACATTTTACTGTAGCTTGGAATTTAATCAGAACAATTACATAACTCATAGTAGCACAGTGCTCTAATATGAAATGCATGGGCCGAGATTCCTCAGCCTTGACCCTGCCTGATTCACTAACCTTTACACACTGTACTGTACTGTACACGCCCACGCTTCTCTCCCACTTTACCAACCATGACCCACACAGCACAGAGGGACCGTCTCAGTAAGCAGCACTAGGGGCTGGCCAGCAAAAGCCTTATAAGGAAATTAAAACAAAATCTAACTGGTGTGAACAGGGTGGTAGCTGGTACAGTAAACACTATTTTAATCCTGGAAAAATAAACATGCATCAGAAGTGAATGGAGTTTTCAGTGTTGCAGGTAACACCCATGCTAACACAGACACTTGGAATGTCTAACAGATGGTAAACAACTGATTAATCAATGTGCTGTTTATTCCGCAGGCAAATTCTGGCGTTTTTGTTCATTATTGTATTTGTGTGTAATGCATACCTGCTCCAACATCACTAACATCCTGTCACTATATACCACATGGCAAAAGCTTTTCTGTTATGACTTCACACTAGTCTGCTCCAGTACACATGATTTCTGTTAAATACACAGTCACAACTTTTTCTATCATATGATGTCCAACAGCCCTCCACATGCTACACATATTGCCTACACAGAAAAACATGAAGGCAAATAACAATTTCAACCTTTAGAGGTGATTTATAAGATACCAGGAGGTTTTACTGCTTTCTTGTCCGGGATGTTTTGAAGGGCTTTAAGCAAACTATTTGTAGGGTGGCGTGTGTGCGCCTATAAAGATAGCTGCAGTTAACTGGTGGAGGCAACAGCTGCTCTGAGCTGCTCTTACAAGGGTTAAGGTCTCAGGGGAATGATCATCTGCTCAAACACAAAGGTGAAACATTTTTTAGATGCACTGCGCTTCATGAACATGTGCTTGACAGAGTTACTCCTGCAGCACTGAATTCAGCTGACATTGGGCGATGATATGTGCAGGCTGTGATAGCCTTTGCCTCCTTTAGTTATTTTCCGTCTGCAGCATGCTTAGCGAGACCTGTGTGTCCTAGAGTGAGTGAAAGTTTGCTCTTTCTGGTCATTCACTTCATTAAACAGTAACCAAAAATCATCACAAACATCCATATTAGGAAACAGTGGGAAGAAAACATCAAAGCAAAATCCTTTGGGAACAGATAAATACAGATTATGTCACAATGAATAAACCCAAGAAGTGAACTAGAAATACTGTTTAAGAATACAGTTACTAGTATACTTGTACTTTTTTGCACAATTTAAAGTATATTTAGGGTGTACTTTAAAAAAAAGGTATACTTCAGAACAGAGGTTATTAAGTTTAAATTCAGTCTACTAAAACAAGCATATTAGTTCTGCAATACTTGGCATTTCAGTGTACTTACAAGAAGTGCACTTTATTGTAAGTGTATTGTAAACTCTACATGTTAAAAAGTATACTAAATTACAAATGCTTAAAGTCTGCTTTACAGTAGTAGCATATTTATTTTTCACAGGGAAACAATAAGTATTTTAACAATCCAGCTATAAACTATTACCCAGCTACCCTGTTACTGTAAATGGCAAATGCTTTCCACTAATTAGTTAAATGCAGTTCATGATTGTTTCAAAATAAAAGTCTTCAAGGTATCACTTACCTTGAGCCATGTCTGCTGCTGTGTTTCTTTGTGTTTTCACTGAGTCTCCAATTCAGAGGGGAGTAATTGTGTCTCTCTTCGCCCTTATCTGGCTTTTATTTGTAGTCCTCCTCGCGCCAGTCTGGTCAGGGTGATGGTGGGCGGGACGCGACCCTCCCCTAAAACGAACGCACCCCTTTCCGCGTGAGCTCAGTCGCACACGTGTGTTGTAGCCTGTGTGTGTGTGTGTGTGTGTGTGTGTGTGTGTGTGACTGTACATCCTCCTGTGATTCACTGCAGTCTGTAACTCAGATGCTGTTGTAATATCGCGTGGTTTTACGCACCTAGAAATTGCTTTTTTAATGATGATATATTAAAACAAGTAACAACACGTGAAGCTAAAGTGGTAAAAGTATGGAAACATAATCAGGAAAATATAAAAACAGGCTAAGCATGAAAATGTTGCCTGTGACTGTTATAACTATATACTAATCATTATTTTCATTGGGCTATGGATTAATCAGATTATTTTCTCTATTAGTCAATCAATTGTTTGATTTAAAATTCTAATAGTGAGAGATGCTGGCAATTACACAGAGTGACACCATGTTACTTGTTTTGCTCTATCAATCATCTAAACCTCAAAACTTTTAAGAATAAATTGAAATTAGTAAAGTAATTAAAATGAAAAACAGCAAACACATTTCTGGAGCTGGAACCTTGAAATGTGTTTGCATGAAACATGACTGAAATGATTTTCAAAATAGCTACCAAAAAACATCAGATTTTATACTTGTCATGTTTTTTTGCAAATATTTGTTTTAAAGTAACTAACAACTAAAGCTGTCAGACAAATTCAAAAAGCATTTCCATCTGAAATGTAGTGGAATAGAAACTCAAGTTTGTATTTAAGTACACTACTTAAGAGAACAGACTGAGTTACACCCCTGCAGAAATGTAAGTTGACCTACACCTATAACTAGATTATAGTTTCACTGAGGTTTTGCAAGACAACACAATAGATAAGGTTGACACTGTTCTGTATTTTCCTTCTTCTTTCTCAGTGTCACAGGTCTCCAGTGTTCTCCAAAATGTCTTAACTAGTGTTTGAACAACAATAACACACGCATGAACCACATAGTCATACTGGGTAATGTTCTGTAATTACCATGAATAAAGGAACTGTAGTTTATATTCAGTCTCACAAATACCATTCTGCTGCCATAAGTACTCACTAGTGCTTATCAATCTGCTGAAAATCATCACCATCAAATGCCCTTTTTGCTCCTGTTTTAGTAATATTGTTGTAAACTACAGTGTCCAGCTGTTCTAGGAAATTGCAATCTTTTTAAAATATTATATATTTGTCACCCATTTTTAAAGATTTTACGTTATCAGTAGGACTGAATGGGCTTGGTGCTGAGTGTGAATACATTGTTGTTTTGGTCTTTTCATTCTTTTTGTTGATAATGAAAAACTAAACTATATTCCCAGCATTAATCCTTAAGAATGCTTTAAATCTCTTAGTCACGCCAGCTGTCAGTCAAAGGTGCATGCGTGCCATGTGTAAATAACACTTAAAGCCCCATTTCAGGCCACATCAGAACAGATTTAGTATTTGCAGATGCAGACACATCACGAAGAAAATGTGCACTGGTGCACGATGAGGTAAAAAGGGAGGTATGCAAGACTCCAAGTGCGCAAAAGGACAAATTGTACAAACAATTTTAAAGTCACTGCAAAGACAAAAGTAAAACGTCTGCTATAACGCTCAGTATGAACTGGCCCATATCCACTATAAAGTTTGACAACAAGTCCCAAGTGAAGTATCGTTCAAACTATGCAAAAGTAATAGCCAGTAATGAATTTGCAATCGTAACTGTGTCAATAAAAGTAGAAAATGAAGCCTGTCATATGGTTTAAAGTACTTTGTGCAGACTAGTATTAACTACAAACAAGAGTGTTGGCTCCAGAGTTGGGCATTACGTCAGCAGAGTGATTTCAGTGATTAACAGAGCTCTGTCCAAACCCACACAGTGGAAATGACTGAGTGCCGCTGCCAAGACAGGCTTGGCCGCTTCAGAGCAACTGTGGCATCTATCACCTGGACTCACTTCCAGATTAAATAATAAATGTGTGTGTGTAAAACAAAAGTCAGAGTCAGAAGAAATGGAGCAAAAGAACTAAAATGAAATACAGAAAAGAACAAGTTTTTATTGTAAATATTATAAAAAATAAAATAAAGAAAATGATTATGGCAGCACATATTTTCCAAGTGATAATAAATACACACTGTACAGGCAGAGTGGTTGTTTCTGGCAAAGGCAGCTGATGTAACATCAAACAATGATTAAACATACAGATAAAATAATCAATGGCTGAAAATTCCATAATCTACAACTGGGATTCCAAAAAAGTTGGGACACCGTGTAAAACACAAATATAAATAGAGTGCAGTGATATGAAAATCCTTTTGAACCTATAGTGGCTGAGTATAGTACACAAAATATTTAATGTTCAAACTGATAAACATTATTGTTTTTTTGTAAATATACATGCTGATTTTGATGTCTGTACCATGTTCCAAAAATGTTGGGACACAGGCAGTGAAAGAATGCTCAAAAAACACCTGTTTGGAACATTCGACAGGTAAACACAGGTTAAGGCAGGCCCATCCAGAGTGTTACCAACTAATCCAGAGTGTTACCAACCCCAAAATTCAAAAGCCAACATCTGTGACGGTGTGGGGGGGTGTTAGTGCACACACACACACACACACACACACACACACACACACACACACACACACACACACACACACACACACACACACACACACACACACACACACACACACGCATCCTCCAGTGATTCATTTCAGGCTGAACATCAGGACACTTTGTTGTGGTAGTGCATAGTTTCCAAAGAAGATATGTCCCTTCTCTGAACTTTATGACCTGGAGCAGGCGATCAACTTGAATGTGACAATGATAGTGTGCAGCCAGGATAATTTCTGTTTCCAGAAACTGGTGATTTTTATGACGAGGAGAAAAGATAAAAACCAGCACTTACAACACACACCTACCTAATGTGGTAACATGAAGTTGATCCAAACTTAGTTTCAGATTAAATGGTAAATACGTAACAGTATCATGTTTGTGAATAGAAAGCTTAAGTACTGTTAAATCATAAATCGTGCATAAATCGTGTGTTCATGCTACACTGATAAATAATTCATTAACGTGAGGAATTTTCATGCAATAAATAAGTTAATAAATAAATAAATTGCTGTAAGGTTAAAGGTTGATGTATTAAAATCTGTTGTTAAATTAATTAATTAAAATAATATAATTTACTAAAAATGTTGTAAGCACATATGCTTTAGTTCATTGTGTGTTTCTTGTTGAATCAATGCTCCATGTCTGTGGTGCACCTGTGGTCAAGTTCATTGTGGGACGATACACAACACAAGGCGAACGTCTCATGAGGCCTTGCCAGTTTTTGTTCAAGTTAAATTCACGTCTGAAAGCAAAGCAGACAGTAAAGGGACCTTGATGAACTTCTAAGAATCTAAAAGATTTTCATGGACTTTAAACCTTTTTTTTTTTACAACAAGTGGCTAATTTGTAAAATTTGCTTTAATTTGTAAAATATTCTTTGTTTCATGTTGGCATTGAGCATCATTTTGTGCTCGCTTTCATTTCCATGTCATGTACCTCGTACCTCGTTTAGATATTTTATTCTGTGTTTATGAGTATAGTTCTCATTGCTTAATTGTGATGGCATGAAGGCGAGGATGCAGCAGAGATGCGCCCAAGCATTAAACGCCTATTTCAAAGAACCGACATGTGTCTGTGTTGTTGTGTTGTTGTTGTTGGTCTAAAGAGCCCATATTTCATATTGTTTTCATAAACATCATATCTTCCAAGGTAAAGAGGAAAAGACTAATTCAGGGTGTTACCAGCACCGAAGTCCAAAATTCAGCATTTGTGATAAAACAGGGCTGTTTCAATGCCTGTGGCATGGGTAACTGTTACTTCTGTGAAGGCATCATTGAAGCTGAAAGATACATACAGGTTTTGGAGCAACATATGCTGCCATCCAGGCAAAGTCTTTTTCGAGGATGTCCCTGATTATTGCAGCAAGTCGATGCCAAGACACATTCTGCACATGTCACAACAGCATGGCTTCGTAGTAATAGAGTTCCAGCACCAGGCTTGTCTGCCTGCAGTCCAAACCAGTCCCCCACTGAAAATGTGTGGCACACTATGAGGCGCAAAATAGCGGACTGTTGAACACCTGAAGCTTTATATCAAGGGAATGAATGGGAGAGAAATTCCCTCTCAAAACTTAAACTTCGTTGCATGAAATTAGTCATTGAGTCACAAGTATAGACCTAGTCCAAGGTCAAGTAGAAGTCAAGTAGTTTTCATTGCTGTTCCAAAGAATCGTTGAAGGGAAGTGAGACTTTCAGTTTCACATAAATTATGGTCTTTGACCAAGAGGGTACCTTTTAAGAGCCAATCATCATATTATTTCCCTGTAAATACTGTCACACTAAATGTGCGTGACACAGTATAATGGTTGTTAGCTTCTTCTCAGCACTTTTTATAAAGTCAGCATTGTAAATCAAGTGATTGTATTTGTTGTAGAAAGTTTCTTGTATCTATACTCTTGGAAAACTGATAATGTTCTGACAGCTATTTTCCTGCATTTAATTTAATTTCATGTACAATCTACCTATGGTATATATTACATCTGCAATACATCTGTATCCTAGTCATTTGTCATCTATATTGGCACCTCATCTGACTATCTGGGAAATACAAATCAATGACCACCAATATTTGAGTTTAGAAATTTGAATGTGACAATAAGCATACTGGTTTAGTTTATTGTAAAAAAAAAAAAAAAACTGCAAATAAAAACACAGATAAAAGGTAACATAACACATTCATCATCACTGCAAATATTCTGTATTTCAATAAGAAAGCCATACAACTGTTACATAGATCAATAGTTTACACAAAACTGTATTAAAAGAAAATACATGTTGAATGTGTTTTATTTTTAGAGGAAACAAGTAAGACACACATGTTGAAATTAAGTTTGATAAATCTGTACAAAAGTTAATACATTTAGGACATAAAACATTATGGTGTTTACTGCCTTTGCAATTCTTCACAGACCTTCACAGGTTTTTAATTAAACTCCTCAGTAGGAAGCATTAACTCGATTAACTTGATTTCACCAGGATTATTTACTGTAGCCACATTTTTAAACTAATGTAATGTTTCGCACTATGTAATGAATAATGGGTAAGCACAGAATCTACTGAATGATCTTTTGTATGAGCTATGAAATTAGACTGATTTACAGCACACTATGCAAAGCCATGTCAGGTATACATTTTAAAATGCATCAAAATACAGTACATTTAGACATTTTCTGACCTATTGGTTTAGTGGTGTGATTAAAAAGATGTATTTACAGAGTGGTAATGTATTACAGTTACTGCTGGTGTAAAAAAAAACTGTCTGTTTAAATAGTTTCATCTCCAAAACTGACACCAACGGGCAGCTCTTGTCTCTTCTCGGGTTGTCTTGAAGTCTGTAGAAAGAAAATGAAACTTTTAAACTTTATTTTTCACAGCAGTATAGTTTGTTATTCAAATGCATCAGGGCTGCTGAGAGCGGGGTTCATGGGAAATAAAAATTCAATACATAAATCACTGTTTATGCAGTTTTTGTGAGGTAAAAATACTTTAAACATATCGGATTCCTAATTATTACTTATTTCTCATAATTTGAGCGTGGTGGACAGAGTGACACTTTGCACATGAAGTCAGTCAATTAAGGGAGGTCGGGATTCTAGTATTATTTTATTTGTTAACAAATAGATTACAAGGTGTGGTGTTTGATTTTGGCCCTTGGCCTGTCCTTAGGCTTCAATTCTGGCCCTCCAAGGGAAAAATTTGGGCACCCCTGAAAAACACATAAGTACCTGTTCCAAAATTATACTCACTTTGTACCAAGGTCAAACCTGAGGTCAAACCTCAGTGGATTTTCCAACACCAGTGTTCTGAACCTGCAAGATTCATAAAAGCATTATATTAATCACAAGAGAAGAATGATCTTTAACATGACAGTATACGCCTAGCATGCAGGGAAAAAAAACAAATAATACGATATAAGGAGGGCAGAGATAGTTTATAAAGTAACTGATACATAAGTCTCTGAGTTGTTTACTTTCTAGTTGCATTTCTAATGTTTTTAACCATCATGTTTTTAACCAACTAATTACTGAGTTTGTTGTTATGAGCTTTGTACTGCACCTTGCCACAGGGCAGATCTTTGGCTGGGTATTGTGGTTTGAGCTTGGGCTTGGGTGCAACTGGTGGTTGTGTTTTTTCTGGGGATCCTGCCAGAGAATTTGGTTTGCGGAAGACCGCAGAGGCTTCAGCTCCATGAGCGATCACTGATGCTTCCTTAACAGTGATTGTGGAGGCACAGACTGAGGAAGTGTCCTCCACCTCTCCTCCAACAGCAGAGTGGTAGCTGTGACTGGAGCTGCTGAAGCCACTCACACTCTCTCCTGATGACTCAGAGCTGTCCACTGGAACAAAGACAAGACTTGATTATACACATGATCATTCAATCCAACCAACAAACCCCCGCAACTTAGTGGTAAAAGAGTCCTTAATGAGAAAGCCAAGGTTGGGTGTTATGTTAAAATTTTCCAACCAGCCACCATCGGACTGTCAGCTCAACAACCAGTGATTGCTGATATTGCTGATTTTACCGAACAAAGACTTGCTTGTCAACTCATCAAAACACAGTTGCTTTAATTAAAAAAAAGAACCTTAAATCACAGAGCTAGATGTAAAAATTCTATATCTATGTTTTCCCAGTGCCTTTCTCAGGCATTGCTGGCCTGTTTGTGCTACTGCTTTAGTTCAATGAGTCAGTCACTGACCAGCAGCTCTTGCCCATTCTTTGGAAGCAGACCATTAAATTAACAAAATTAAATGACAAACTAATGGTCCACAGACACTGAAACACATGGACTAAGGCGATGAAGTTTTACTAGTGACAAATGTTTCACCACCCACGGCGTCTTCTTCAGAATTATGATGTTTTCACACCAAATGTGTAGGCGTCAAAACATTTGCATCCCGCCCTGGTGCAGTTCCCTGTCAGTCTATTGCAACACTTTAACCTCGTCCTTCATGTCCTAAAAACTTACTGAACCAAACCTCTGATCTCATTGGAGATGAACAAAACTGTAAAAGTGTATTCAGGTTTGAAACATGCAGGAGTGTCAGTGAAGCTGAAGCTGGGTCTTCTACTACACATAGTGTGTTTAATCCTCTAGTTTATGTGGAATAAAGTGAAATCAACATTCTGTTCATATATGAATTAAGAACATAATATTTCCTCAAATGTACATACTAAACTCACACAATAAGTTCTGACTCCCACTCTCATGGTCGAGGTCGTCTTCCTCCAGAGCTCCAGGAGGTGATACGTATCCTCCAGGTCCTCCTGAAACCACCCTGCGCTTAGGCCCACACAGGTACCCCAGAGGGGAAAGGGAACCCCTTCCTGAGGACGAGGAGGAGGATGAACTGCTTCCTGAACCGAGAGATTTTGGTCGTCCCCCAGGAAGGCCGTCCTGTGAACCACATGATCCCGCAGAGGACAGCACCTTGTTTTCTGCAGAGACCAGGTGAGAATAAGTTTTGTGAGAGGAAGTGTGACCACGGAGTCCAACTATGAGGACTGCCTGATAGACTGAGCCCAGTAAAAAGTAACGTCCAACGAATAAATACAATCAACCAGTTATTCAATCAGGCCAGTGCTTGAAAAAGATGAGTAAGACAAGGGTGTTTGTGCATGTTTAAACAATTTATCTGGGCCCCGTTTCCCAGAGCCTTTGTAGCGCTACATGCGTCGTAAGTTGTATTTTAAGGTCTCCCTTAAGGTTGTCCCAAGCTTAAGGGAGACCTTAAAGTACAACTTACGATGCACGTAGCGCTACGAAGGCTCTGGGAAACGGGGCCCAGACTGTTTCGTTGCACAAGCAATGTGACTTATGCAAGAACAACTTAGATGTCGACATTATCCATTTGACAACATTTCAAATTATAATGTAATTGGACATTTACACAAAGTCTCTCATCATTAATTTTTATGTTGTATTATTACCTACTGTCAGGTCTTTTGGCCATATATCTTCACATGCAGGTTTATGAAGTCTCTGTTCAGGGGAACATCATCACTTATTTTTTCCTCTATTGCTGTGATGACCTATTGCTTCCCCTTTAACCCCCTCCTCCTGCTGTAGTCACCGATTGCCCTACTGTGGCGAAATGTTTGAAAGCCCTTTTCATATTGAGACATTTCATCTTTATTTGAGTCATAGTTACTCAGGTAACATTGTACATTAACAGCACTCGTTTTTCCCATTTCTTTGCGTTAGCAGGTCCTTTAATTCCAGTACTGATGCTGTTAAAATGACAGACTTTCCTTTATGGGTCTCTGGAAGCAGAATGTCAAACGTAAATTGTAAAAAAAAAAAAAAAAAGAAAAAAGTTTGACTTTTTTACTCTTTGGTGCTATTTTCACGAATGAACACTTCCTGTCATATGAGGCAGGAAGTGTATCTTTATATGAAATAATTGGGGTGATATGTATGCTAATTTACAAGTCTCTTGCACATGCACTCAAATTCACGCAGGTGGATCATTTACACAGTTATCTGAAGTTATGAATGTTTGCTGAATCTGATGGACAGTGTTCATACGAGCCCTTTGTACAAACAGAAGTAAGAGAAATTTAAGATGAGAACACAATAATGTTCTTGCACGAGGCCCAACGTTACTATGTCTGACAGGCTTGTTTACTCCATACATGAAAAAATGCAAAAGCATTCATTGTGCAGGTTTGTCATAAGTCTGATAAGTCAGGAATGTTTTTTAAAGGGACAGATAATTATTGGAAACACTCACTTGAAAGTGTGGTGGAAAATCTGAAAATGAAAACAGGCACAAAGACCAAGATTGTCTTTGTGGTGTTTTAATAGAGCTTTGCAAAGGATCAGTACAGTCCCACAGAGTGTAATAGGAACTGATAATGAGTCAAGAATGTAAATCTGTCTTATAGGGTTAGGAGATGAGGGAGGTTGGGTCAGGATGGACCTGAAGTGCTTATTGGGAGAGTCAGGATGTGATTGTGTTATCAGAAGTTGTTGAAGTTGTTGTTGTTGAAGGGAGAACAGCTGTGTGTTCAAGGACGAGTAACCAGTTAGTGCCTGACAATACATGAGAAGTGACTAAGTGGAACAATAGTGACCAGTTCAGCATATAATTTTCCCACTACAAAAGCCATGAGAAAAGCTGGCAAAATTTGCTGTGTGTGGTGGCAAAGAAAATGGTTAAAAACCAATCAGGGCTAGTAGAATTTTTTTTTTCCAGACAAGTACATTCTTACTCTCCTTGTCTGGTCAGTGGCCAAAACATTATTGTTTGACCCGGGATACGCTGGAAAAATCGAATATTTACTTCAATAAAACTAATGAACAGCTAAGTAAATCTTTTTTACCTCTTCCCATCAGTACATAGTTGACAGCTCTGTTGCTGATAGCTGCGTCACTGGGCTGGATGTCCATGAAAGGCTTGTTTCCGATACCCATGAACACTCTCTCCTGCATACGGACCTCTAAAAAAAACACATAAAACCATTAGCCCTAAAATATTTCACATTTAAAAATCTTTTTCTGTTACCTTTAATTTGATTTTCTTTTATCATGTTAAACAGAGTGATCCAAAAATAAAAGTGTGGATTACTACCAATCATCTAATTATTTAGCCAAATATATTCATATCAGCCCATATGGGTGGTGCAAATGTTAAAATGTTATGAACATATCAGGCACATCACATTGACTTTATATTACTATATGGTGCTGTAATGTATGTTTAGTGACATGTAGGTATTTCTATAACAGTATAAAATCTGCTCTGCTTGTTGCGTGAGGATACAACAGAGCATGTGTTCATGTGTTAGTGTGTATTTGTTGGTACCTCTGTTGTGTACTGCCTGCTCCCACAGGATCCGCTCCAGGTCCTTGGTCCAGGCGTCTTTCACCTCCCTGCTGACTGCTTGAAGTGTGTATGTGTCCTGTGTTTTCCTCTTCCTGAACCAGATCTCGAAACACAGGCCACTGTCACCGCTGTTTTGAGTCAGGCCAATATCTGATGTCTAAATATAAACAAAAACAAACAAACTGTGTAAGACAACAGTTTGAAATATACCAAGGAGTTTGGTAAATGTGTGAAAAACACAGATGAGACTCTATGACTATTGAGCTAGAGTGTTATGCAATGTGTCAGAAGGCCTACTAAACTGTCAGAGAAGACAGTAAAATAAATGTTATGTAAGTGTTGGACTAAGAGTGAATCTCAAAAGCAGGGGTGGACGGGACATCTGGAGAAAAGTGAATTTTCAAAAATGTTTTGTGAGGTCACAGTGACCTTTGACTCCCAAATCCTAATCAGTACATCACTGAGTCCAAGTGGACATTTGTAACAAATTTGACAAAAATATCCTCAAGTCGTTCTTGAGATATCATGTTCACAAGAATAGGATGGACGGACAACCCAAAAGTATAATTCCAGAATAAAAGTACTTTATATTGAATAATTTATTCAGTGAAACTGATTCTGCAGCGGTGCATTTCAAAATCATATAACTGTTTTTCCATTTTATTCAAAATAATGCATTATTATTTTTCTATTTTGAAGTTACTCTACCATCAAATATTTTCTTTACAACATGAATAACTAATGGGTGATCTGGGGTCAAACGTCTGGTCCTCCCTAGCATCTCAGTGATTTGGAAGTTGTGACAAATAATGGAAAAGTACCTCTGTAAACGATGAGTAAATGTATTCCAAGACAAAACATAAATATCAGTGCGTAATTCTAAGAGAACTTGTACTGACTTGTTGTAAAGAGGAAGTAACTGTCACGACTATTTTTACTGCCACTTCTGTGACACATGAGTACGTTTGAACTGTGTATGAGGAAATATGTGTACCTTGAATGACTGTTTGTAGATATATGTGTCATTTCCCACATCTGTCCTCCTTGTCTTGCTAAAGAGGATGAGTTCTTGAAAGAGGAAAATGTGACGGAAACATTTTTTCTTCCTGAATGTTACCAAGAATTCATCCTGGCGTATCAGCTGGCCCTGCTCCTTCAGATTAACCTGCAGCGCACAAAAGCGGAAAGTGGCAGTCATATACTGTAATCAGAAATAATGCCTTTCCTCAGATGAAGGAACAGTCATCGTGTATACACCAAGAAAAAGCCAATGAAACATACAGGTTTTGTTCATGCCGGTACAGAGAATCATTTTACACAATATATATCATATTCAACATATTATGAACTCACAGTGCAAGTTCATTAAATAACCAACAAAATTCCAATGTAACTCCATTTTGTCTGTTTATGCTCTACAGATAACGGAGGCATCCCACACACACAGAGCCTCCCATTACATTCCATGGAAAAGATGATAAAACTATTATTTGTTCCCTGTGCTCTTTCCATCTCATCCCATTCCATCCCAGATTAATCACGATTAATCAATCGCACGAAACCAAATACGGGTGGTAAATGTGTTTACACCTCATTACACACCTTATTACACCTTTATTGAAAGGTGTCAAACTCTTGCCTGAACCTGTTCCCATCTAGGAGGGATTACTGGTGTTGCTCAATTCTGGATGAGAGCATAATAAGTCATTCTTATCACCATACAGTAGTGTGTATACACAGTTAACCTGTGTGTGTATGTAAGAAATGAAAACCTCTTTGATATTTTGGTTTATAAAATACCACAAAAGTTAAAAGAAAAAAACTCTTACATCACAGTGGTGGATGGCGTCCATGGCTAGCAGATTGTTACCGTGACGTAGCTGGAAGTGAATGACCTCGAGTGCAGCCTTGACCTCAGCCATCTCTCTGGTTTGTCCCGGACCACACTCCCTCATCATGTCCTGCAGCAGCAGGCTGTACTTGCTGATTCGCTGCACAGGCTTCAGCAGGTATGACCACAGGTCCATCTTATCCCCCAGCTTCCCCTGCTTTTGCTTGTGTATGAAAAGAGGCAACAGAGTGGTCAGTGAAGCTGCAGCAGTGCTAAAAGTCAACTGCTCAAGCTATCAGTCTAATGCTAAGGCTGAGTTGGAGAACACACTAGGGTTAAGATGAGGACAGGTATCCAACAGGGCTCTGGGCAAAGTCTATCATTCAGCCGGCCAACCACTTTGACTGAAATATGTCAGTACTAGGCCGATTTCCATGATTTTTTTTTTGCTTTGAAACATTTTTGTTTTTTTAGTGAAATATTTTGACAACTATTATCGCCAACCCAACCCAAATCTCAATCGTTCAAAAATGCTCCATTGGTCTGAAAGCCCGTTTGTCTGAGCGCTCTCTGGCTTCGAAGCTTTGTGGAAATTACTCCGATTTTTTTGAAGCATTGGTAAGAAGAACGGGGAAGCAAGCATGCAGCACAGGGACCCATGTTCAAATGTCATGGTATATAACAAAGCTTCAGAGTGTTCAGAACAGCCCTCAACCAAACAGCTGTGGGGATAATATGTATTTTATTCAGAGCAACGGACCAGTGGAACAACTGGTGATGTTTTCATTTAGCTCAAAGCATTAGACTCTGATGTTGTTAGACTATACCACTCCTTTTGCTCTTGTTATAGAAAATTCATGATGTGGTTTTGAGAAGGGAAACGAGAGAATGAGGAGCAAAGAGGGAAGCTTGCAACAGTTCTCACCTTGAAGAAAGCCTGTCCATGATTGATGAGAAGACTATCAGACTGTGGTTTGTTCTTGCTGTAAAGGGCATACAAAGCAAAGCTCTCCCTCTAAAATAAAAATAAAAAATAAAAACCATTAGTCATCATCATGCTAGACCACACAATTTACCGCAGTAGGTCACAGCTCTATTCCCCGTTTCCAATGAATGTATTCAGTGATATCAGCACTTAAGCTGATTCCTTGGAAGCTGAAGATATTTATCTGTGTACACTCATGGCACGTCTCAAAGGGCTTTTGTTATCAATCAGTTATTCTGAATTACTGCAGATTGTGCTCAAAACAGGAAACCATGGACATTACCAGACTCACATCTGGCAAAATATGGTTGTGAAATGGAAACAGCAGTTACTCAGGTCTGAGAAACAGTATGCACTTAGAATATTTTCAAATTAAGACTGAACAAACTGCACCACACATTCAAAACAAACTGTGATTTTCATCCAATACTTCTGTGCACTGTGAATAACACACGTGGCACCTACATGTCGTAGGAAGCAGCGTCCCACTCTGAAGGGTTCATTCATACAGCTCTCCAGCTCATTCAGGAAATGATGTCGGTGGAAATCATGGAGTTTCTCTAAGTTACCAAAGATGCTCCCCCTTTGGCCCCTCAGGTCCTGAGGCACGTCGGGCCTCTCCAGCTCGGGGAAGTAGTGCTCTCGAACATAACCCAGAGCCTTTACATACTCCCTCTCTGTGGTCAGCAGCTCCTCCATGATCCTCCGCAGTTTCCTGTTCCACATGTAGGAAATGAAAAATGTAGAAATCATGGGTTTTATTCAAACTTGTAACAAAATGCAGGTGAGCTTGGGGTCACACTCAGTTTAACATTATTTTTAGTGGGTGTGACAGTATTGCAGGAGTGGATAGTAACATGTTACAAGTAGCACACATGTGTTTCTTGCTGCCCCGAAGAAAAATAAACATGACCTGTGTTTGGACAACAATGCGATAATGACGGCGCGAAACCCAGAACAAGAGGCAGTTTCTGGCAAGAATCTCTGGCACACTTTTTAATTCCAAAATCAAGAAAAGACAGCAGCTAAAGATGACGTCTATGCCTCTGAAAACTCTGATATCTCTGCTTTAAAACTCCTCTTCTAACCTCAGCAAGCACAATGAAGTAAGTTTAACATACTGTAGGTCAGGGGTGTCAAACTCATTTTCACAGAGGGCCACATCAGCATAATGGTTGCCCTCAAAGGGCCAGATGTAACTGTAAGACAGTAAAAATGTAGCTAAATGTAACTAAATGTAATGTAAAATAAATGCAACTACTCCTTAATGTTAAATAACTCTGAATTTTTTACTTATTCAACTTACAAATATTACATATATTTGCATAGATGTAAAAACTAATATGTTTGCTTGTTGCTCTGTTATAACATAAATCCTTTTAATTTGTCAGGTTATGAAACCCACATTACTCCATCAATCAATGATCAGTCAATAAGGAAAAATAACAAGTTATGACATGTTATTCTCCTTCCCATCTTTCTTGAAACAGCTTTCCATCTGCACCAGTTTTTCTCTTCCTGGACATTTTGGGATCATTGTTTGTATTTCTCAATTCCACTTGTACGGAAAATGGCATTGATGTGGAAACACTGCATTCTATTGGCGGAATGCCATCACTTGGGTAATGTAATCGGCATGCATTATGGGAAATGTAGTTTATGGTCAATGCACCCTTTTGACTTATTTATTATAAGACAATCACACCTTTAAAGTTCTTGCGGGCCACATAAAATGACGTGGCGGGCCACATTTGGCGAGTTTGACACGTGCTGTAGGTGAAAATGTGGCAAGCTAGCTAATATTGGCTATGTTAATTTTTCATTTTTTGTAACTGTTAATTGATGTTATTGACATTAACCTATCTTATAGCTAGTGCTCTGATGGGCTTTTAAATTAGTGTGCTTTAATAAAGCAGTTAATCCACTGTAACCTTTGTCTCTTTGAATGTCCTGGACAGCGTCTCAGTGAGCTTTAGGTTACAGCTGAGGGAGATAGGTACTTACAAAACATTGCTGCCATTGTTTTCCGTTGCTGTGAGTAATGTCTGTTGGGTCCTTAAATCGTTAGGGCTCTGGGTGGAAGCTAAGATTCCTTCACCCTCTTCTTCATTACTGTCTCTCTTGGACTCACAGCTCAGGTTTCCTGACTGTAAACTCTCGTTATGGGAAATGGGCAGATTTTGGACAAGGTGCAGATTTTGTTCCAGTGGCTGTGTCCTGCTCTGACAGTGTTTGTTTCGTACATTCAAAGGTGAAAAGTCAGAGATGCTCGTCAAACGGGTGCTCACATGCGAGCCCTCGCTTAGGGAGCGGCCCAAAGGTTGGTGCAATGGAAAATCATTGGCCCCATCTACTTTGGAGTCTGCGCTCCTCAGATCTGCCTCGCTGTGATGCTCTCTTGGCCTCCATTTGCTTTCCGGATGACAGTTGCCATTTTGTGGAAAATCAAGAGTCATTTTCTCACTTTCAACTGGTGCTTCAGGTGATTTCTGTGCTTGGGAAACTCCTTTCAGATCAGAATTTAAATGGTGGTTGCTTTCTCCTTCACTGTTTGAGATTTTGACTGCCTCTTTCTCAGAGGTTAGCTGCTGGGCCAGGGAGCATTCATCATCCCCCTCCTCACTCTTTTTCTCCTTGTCCATTCCTCCATCTTCCCCTTGAGGGTTTGCAGCTGCGGTCTCCTGGATCTGGTTTGTATCTCTGTCTTTTTCCTTTTTTTGCATCACCTCAAGATGCTGACCGACTTCTTGGCACTGGACCCAGGCTGCATTCCACACTCTTATCACCCCCGAGGCCCCTAACCCCACGGCACAGGCCTTAGCTTTCAGAGCCTGGAAGTGTGGGGTGGAGAATTCGCCACCTAATCTCTCTTCATACATCTGGAGTGTGCTCATGTTCAGACCTGAGTAACACCCCGGCTCTACCTTCTCCAAAAAATGACTGCATTCTTTGGCCAGAGTAGACGCCTAGAGAGGAAGAAAGAGGAGTGATTTTTAGCATTTCAGATTTAAATTTTAACATAAATCAGTCAGAAATATGCAGACAAAGTGAAACAAGTGAAGAAATAAAGACCTTAAGTTCCAGTGTCTAAGATTTAAGGGGAATTATTGCCAAAATATGGCAGAAATGGGATATTATGTTCATGTTTTCATTAGTGTGTAATCAGCTGAAAATATACATTGTTGTCTTTTCATTACCTTAGATTGAGCCCTTTATATCTACAGAGTTTGGGATCATATTCCCTATACGCCACCATGTTGATATGCCATGTTTATTCAGTGCCCTGGAACGGACAAACTAAATACTGGATCTAGAGAGGGCCTTTCAAGTTTTCAACAAGTGTCTCAGCCACCATAGGCAGTGTTATGTATGAACATGCTAAAACTGTGTGTTCACTGAACATTCATGTTTCAGTTTGCAACTAATGAACATGAGCATACGATCAGTCCTGAGAGAGTTAAAGATGCTCATGTTGTCAAGTGATTAAAAAAAAGTGTCACACAGAGAGAGAGTGACCATACTGCATTTCTACCAGTTTTGAGCTGACAGGAGGTTGCACAACGCAGAACAACCTGTAGAATATGACATGGCAACTTTGGTTCCCATGGAAAACCTGGTATTTTTGGTTCCAAATGAGAACCAAATTTTGTATGTTGGTTTCAACTTTGCTGTCCAGTGTAGTGTAAAACATGATTGTTAATAACTATAGATATAAGTTATCTTGGCGATTCAAATTAATACAGAAAACCCTGACTATTGGAGGTGGTTCTAATTAAAATTAAAATGAGAAATTCACATTAAAAAAGTACAGATGGAATCTATTTTAGTTCATTTGTTGAGACTGTTACACAACTCATTCTTGGAGGGGAAGGGCAAGACAAGTGTTATTCATTTGGTTTCGATTTACAAGCTCACTCCTAGATGCCACTAAATCCTACACACTGGACCTTTAAATAGAGATGTTAGATTGGTAAAAAAAAAAAATGGAGATATGGCAAAAAAAACAAACAAAACAACAAACACAAACCTGCTCACAAAAGCGGTGCACTTGGACCAATGTGTCCAGTTCTTTGTGCCTCTGTTCTGCCCGCAACATAAAATCTTCCATATTGGATTTGAAAGTGCCGACCAGAGTCCGAAAAACATTTGATGCAGGACTGGAATCACTTGTGTCAACAATTCCCTCTGCCTCCCTCACTAGGGTCAAGGCGTGTTGTTGTTTCTCCTGCAACAAATGATAAGATGTCAAGCAGACCATCGCCATAGAAGTCCCTAATCTACTATTTACTGTTAAGCCATTTAAATATTTCCAACTGTTGGTATCTGAATTGAAACACAGACAGCCAAATAAGGTTCACATTTCTTATTTTGTTATGTTGCTGCAATACCTTAGCCTGAGGGAGAAACAGATCAAAGTGCTCCAAGGCCTCTTCAGTGCACACCAGGGTGTCGTCTGTTGTGTAGGAGTCCTTCAGTCTCTGTTCGCCTTCTGTATTGAACCACATCCCAGCCTGCGGGACGTAATGTAGAATTACACAGTGTTGATTTATAGCTTGGCAAGCTGTGAGTGTTGTATTACACAGCTTATTTTTGAGAAACAGTGGTGTTATTTGAAATGCAGCGAAGGAGACTTTCATCTCCAAGTCTACATCACCATGTTAATGAATTTCAGCTGTTTCAACACATTATGTAGATTTTCACATTGAACTGGTAGTACCATGCTGATCTTGGCCTCAATCTCTCTGAGCTTTAAGAGGAACTCCAGGTGCTGCAGGGACTCGTTGGATCTCATCACCAGAGTGTGGAGCTTCTCCTCCACCTGGTTATACAGAGTCGTCACTGACTCCAGAGAATCTCTGCAATGACGGTGAAACAAACTCTGAGACAAACCTCACCCAGTATTATAAGGTACAATGTACAGTCTCTGGTGTGTTCTGGGGTAAATGGACTATTGTTTCATTAGAATCACCTCAGAACATTTGATGTGCTGTATGAGGTTTCTTTTTTTTTTGTATTCAGTTTTTGCAAATATGTAAGTAATACGCAAATTAAGGCTGTGAAATGTAGAGCATAATTATTCTCACATTCTGTTCAATTGCTTTTTACCTCAGTGCTACACTGCCATAATCACAATAAAGTCTGGCATATAAGTATTATATACCAGTATATATTAATATATACCAATGTATATATTATAATGATATTTGCATTTTTAGTACATGCATGCATGCAGTTTGTTTGCTTCTTCATTTGGAACATTCATTTAAGATTCAGTGATATCTATTTGCAGCTGTGCATCAACTAAACCTTTAACTGCTTTAACTGTGACTTAGTGTAAAACAGAGCCCTGATACAGATCCATCTGTTTTATACAGCAGTGAAAGAAATGTTCAGATTATCCACTACTTCTAAGTAATTCCACAGAGTAAATCATGCATTCAATATATAACTTAATAAAAATAAGCTATTACTATCAGAAAAATGTTCTTAAAATATGGAAATTAAAAGTACTCATATTGTATACAAATATTAAATCAGTATCACAAATCACAAATTGCAACAAGTCACTCTAATTATATATTATAAAACATTTTCCCTGAAGCCATATAGATTTGAAATATTAGCTTAAAAACAGGTGTTACAAATGATATGAATTAAGGTCCTGTTCCATTTAGTGTAGTGTAGACTTTCCAGTGAGCCAACATGTACAATAATAGCACCCTGACTCTGTCTGACCTGAATGGAATGGAACCTAAATTAGTATCATTGCTAACACCTGTGTTCACACTACTATTTCAGGTCAAAATGATCTATTGATTTGTTCATGCTGAAGCATCAAAAAGTAAGAAGCATTTTGATGCTGTGACTGTAACTACTTATTACAGTGTTTGGTAGTTTTATCAATAATAATGCATACTTATACTGTATTGTGTACATATGTGTGCACAGTTGTTTTCACTCATGTTGCCTAATTAGACCTGTTCTCAGGTCAGTGTGAGCATGTGCAGTACAAAGTATAGATGCAAGACACTGGAGTTGAAATGAGATTAGAACACTGAGTGGTACGATGTCCCTGTATGTGTCTCAGTGTATACTATACTGTTTGAGAGAAGAAGTATACTTGTTTTAATTATACCTGTAGTCCTCAGACTGTGGAAATCTGTCCTCTCTCCTCATCCTGGCGAGTACGGCCCCTCCTTCTCTCTGCAGAGTGACGAGTCGAGTGTCCGCCAGCACCTCTTTCATCGAGGCCCTCTGTTCCTGAATGCATTCCTGCACTTCCTGTAGCCGTCACAGAAAAGGCAAAGTGTCTGACCAGGTCCAAAATGTGTGTACAGTATAAGAGCCCACTGTGGACACGTGTTCTACCTGAGCAGTGTCTATCTTTTTGCTGTCATCCACTTTCTTGATGGCCCTCTGCAACAAGTTGTCTGCCCCTTGAAGGTCCGTCATGAAAGAAACCAGTCTCTGAAATGAATTCAATACAAGACTCAGTGAAACTGAACAAAAATATACTATAGCTTTGAGGTAAAGAGACACTACATATCTGCCTGCAGAGAGCACCACAGGCAGCGCCACCCTGAGGCCTAGAGCGGACATATTGGGGTGTGTTTATTAGCTGGACATCACAAACACAGTAGACTGTCCTCAATGTGCTGCTACCTAAATAGCAAAATCAGTCTAGCCCACAGATGATCTACACAACCCAGTTACACTCAGCCCAAATGAAAAAGACTGTGGAATCATCTGCTTAATATTTCAGAAAACAGGGTCAACAACAAGGATTTTCTTTGGAGTAAATCAGATACTTCTTCATTTAGTTAAAAGGCTTCATGCTATTTTTGAAGAAGCCGAGTTATCGTGCAGCATAAACCCAATTAGAGGAAAGTTACTTGTTAGATTTGAGGCAAAATGGTTAAATTGCATTTTGTTAAAACTTGCACAGCTGGGAAAAGGAATCCTTTCTTTGTCTGTTCTCTGTTCAAAATCCAGAAATGCTGTGATGAAGTGATGAACAGAATGGCAAAACAGAATGGTTATTTAACTTTAATGTTTATAAGTTAGCTAACTTTGTTTCTAAAGCCTGTAAAAATGTTAGTATGGTTTATTTGTTTAACATTAATCATAATTTATGTTGCTACTCTGGTTCCTGGTCTGTTGTCTCTAAATAATTGTGTCCTGTAAGCCTGTTTGAGCTTGGCACATTGTTGGTGCATGGCACAATCATAAAAAATCATTCAATCATTACAGGCCTCAGGTGGTCCAAATCTGGTAACCATATTCCTTCCGCTCTTCTCTCGCTCCATCTTCCTTTACTCTCCTCTCTTCCTCTCCTCTGCTGAACTATAGTGAATGATGAGTCAGGAAGATTATCCCTGTGCATGCATAGGCCTATAGTTAATTTCTCATTCATTCCTCCTTTCATTTATCTCACACATACTCGCTCATAATTTCCTTGCTGTCATCGTGTTGGGTTGTTCTCATCAGCTGCTCACATTCCTCTATTAGCACAGCGACACACCTTCATAGTGGGCTTGTCCTCTTTCTGCAGCTTTTTTAAATATGATTTTCTATCCGCCTTTGGTTCGCTCATGTTGCTGTTGTGCACAGCCCTCCACCTACATCTCCACCCAGTCTTTGTGGATTCATCGGCCTCATCAGCCTCCAAGTCTCAGCAGAACCCTCAACCATCGCTGCCACCAGTGTCTGGACTCCATGGGGGATTTATTTCTGCTGCTGCTCAGGGCAGACGCCCCTCAACTACAAATCTCACTTTAGAATCCAAGTGCCAAAGACTTTGTCAAGACTTCATCATCACACATCATTTATTATGGCAAACTTTTTCTTTATTTCATTAATTTCTTACTCCTGATTGAAACAGTTAAATGTGGAAATTCAGTCAGTGAACACCAGGCCTGAACAATGAACGATGAGCACTTGTAAACCATTGGTGAACACTAACAACAATATAAAAAAAAAAAACGCTGAAGCTTGACTGCTCCAACATAAGGCCAGCTACGGTAATACAGTTGGCTGTGTCATGGGCCATATGTGACTAACAGATCAGGACCACCTGTGGTCCGTATTACAATGATGTATTTTGGGCCGAGTGTAAGTGGGCTGTGTGGAGGGCTAGAGCAGGAAGAGACCTCAGAGATAGTGGACAAGGGCAATTTGGACCTTACAGCTACTACAACACTTTATACAACATTACTATGGGCCTTATAACTACGACATGAAGCCATTCCTCTTCTATATTAGTGCTTGTGCTTTGCAACCCTTCTGAATTATAACCCCTTCAATTAAAACAAAGATTTATCTACTTATTACTCTTGTTGCAAGTTGCATATTTCTATGACTGGTTAAGCCAAATAATAATTTGTTATGTATGGTATGTTTTGTCTGTTTGCAGTTAATTGATCCAGATATATTATGTAAGCAGCTGATGTTGCCCTGACCCCAACACTGGAAATACAGTTGTACATGACAAACTTTTGACTGCTTTTCTCTGGCCTGCTGTTTAATGTCTTAATGTACACAAAATGAACAAACCTTATCTAATTTTCTATGTTAAAATAGTTTTTGAATTGTTGTGTTTTTGGGAGTATATTACAGTAAAGCTGGGGGAGATTATTAAAAAAAAATGCATAATAACCTTTATGCATACTGTAATTCAAGTGGTTTCAGAGAAAGCTTGACTTCTTCACATCCTCTTGGCTCTGTTTTCAGGCTTTTCGGAAATCCACTCCAAGATGGAGGACTTAAGCCAATCACAGGCCAGTAAGATAGTGGATTACTGAGTGTCATTTGCAGGTCATTACATACCAAGGCTTTAATCAACTATCTTTCTCCAGAATGGGTTAGTGAACCTTTAAATTTGATTAAAACGAATGTGTATCTTGAACTTACATGGTAAACTCTCTAAATAACAACTGCTCAGTTTATTATGGAAAACTTTAGAGAGTTGGGTTTTGGATACTTTAATGAGTTTTTAATTCCCACTTTAAAATGCATCCACATCTCATTAGCAGGCATCATTTGCCCATTAAATTACACTGAAATGCTGCATATATTATATAACCTATATTACAGACACGACACCCACCAGCATCTGGTAGTGGATCTGAGCCAGTGAGGGTTGTACTGACCAGTGTTGCATGACCAGTACAAAAAATCGCTATAATGAATAATCTAACTAACCTTTCTGATAGGACTTTCCCCCTGTGACCAATTCTTGCCTTTATCTCAAAGACCAAATTAAATGTGGCAACAAAGAATAACAAACATGATGGATGTTTGGTGTGGGCGGGTGGATAAAGACTTCTCCCTCATGGTTGAACAGTAGTCTCATCTGAATATGCAGGAAACTCCACAGTGATTGTGTGATGTGATACCACAGCCGCAGCACTTGTGTAAATAATCAGTACCTGATGGAACTGCAGCCAGTCGCTGTGACTGTAAGTAAAGGTCCCTCCCAGGTCAGAGGTCAGCTGGGAAGCTTCAACTGTCTTGTTGAGAGTTTTCATAGACGTCACTGTGTCCATCTTACAGAGAAAGACAAAGGCGAGGTTAAGCATGAAGGACAAACAGCACTCAGCTCTAGTGTCAAATCCAGCCAAAAAGATCAGGGTATTGAAGAAGAACATGGAAGTTGTTTTAATTTCTAACCTGTAACCCTGGCTGTTTTTCAGGTCGAGGACAAGTGTCTTTGTCCACCAGCATCACGATACTGTGGACAGCATGAAGAGCTTGCTCCTGTGGCAGGTAGACAGTAAGTAAAAGACAAAACATCAGGACAGACTGCCATGTGTTTTAAGTCAACATAAGTTGCAGTCTTTCTCTCATAATTTAGATATGAGATGAATGATGATGATCATTAAAGGGGCAACGTGACAACAGGGAATACTGTAGGTGATTTACAGCAGCTCCAAACAGGACTCTGACGACAAGAACGACAAGGACAGCTGACAGGGACAGAAGAGGCGTGAAGCTGAGAGGCGAGACAGTGAGGTTGGGCAGTGGGAAGCCAGAATATTTTCACATCTAATGGGGTGGATTTATGATTTATTTTCAATCAAAGTAGAGTTGGTGATAGTTAACTAGTGGATGGGCTGGGGCTAGCTGGTTATCATGCTAACTTGTGTAGATATGTCTGCAAGAGAATACACAAACATCTTTGACATAAAGTCATAATTGTTACTTCTTCACATTCCTTTCACATTGTGTATTACAATGTGAAAGGCCAGCTTTTATTGTAAACCTGATAAAAATGGGGATTGCGCCCCCTTGTGTATTTCTTTGCCACTAACAAATCAGAAACCGCACAAACTTGAACTGAACATAATTTCACAATATTTCAGACAGTGACTAACCCTGGCATCAGGTTCTTTATCTGTGAATCTGGAAACATGACAGCATGACACTTGTCAGCATTTGATGACATGGCATGTGTGTGTGTTTTTGTATGAGTGCAGATACTTTTGACTCAGACGTGTACATGCAGGCCTGTTGTTTAACCTGGGCCATCAGCAGAGCTTTGTAAAGGTGAAGCGGAGGAGGCTTCTTCCTGGCGTTGATGACCAAAGTCATTCCCAGCTCTCGAATTTCTTTCCTACCAAAACATGAACTTGTGTTAGGGCACATTTAAACATGTTCACTTCATGACAGTGATCTAAAATGCATCATTCAAGAGCTTTTAGGCTTATTTACTTTTTCCACTTCTCAAGTTTATCAGTATATCTCTCTCTGGCATCTACACACTCACACATCCCATTCCACACTTCGACGCCTTCACACAGCCCTCTTAATGGCCTCCTCTTAGGTTACTGTGAGCCTACATCAGACATGGCTGCTAATTCTAGCGAGGCACTGCATACCAGACAGTTGGCAGCCAGCCTGGCTAGAGACTGTTGTGGTATGGCTCTTTACTGGGGACAGAGGAAGGCCAAGCTATCTGGTAGAATATGGCTGTTTGAACTTCAAAGCCTCCATTCAACCCAGAGTAAACAAATAACACTGTTAAAGTGTTTGCTAGGAGACCCCTGAATGGTGAGTATTGACAGTCATTTGGCAGAAGGTCAGCACAGGTCAGTGTTACTGCAAGCTGATCTTAAAGAACTACAAATGAGGCAGAGTTCATAATGTTGTTATTCTGCATAAAATGTATTCCTTTTTTTTATATAGTTCTGATCTATACAAAGAGATGGTCCATGAGAGATGGGTCTTAGTCTGGATGTAAAAGCATACATCTTATTATTCAAAGCCTTCTCTGGACACATATTTCAAATAGTAA
This sequence comes from Lutjanus erythropterus, assembly GCF_056507025.1. Taxonomy (NCBI): domain Eukaryota; kingdom Metazoa; phylum Chordata; class Actinopteri; order Lutjaniformes; family Lutjanidae; genus Lutjanus; species Lutjanus erythropterus. The sequence continues at coordinate 18,317,773 of NC_139318.1, read as the reverse complement.
TCTGCTGCCCCCTTGTGGTCAGACGTCTTATTACATATTGCAGCTGCACAAGATAAAAAGAACAGCTTTTCTCTGCTGGCCAACAGTGGAGAGCAACACACCCTGGAAAGAAAGTTGGTCTTTTGATGATGCAGATATACCCTGTATGCATTGTGTCCACTACCTTGGTATGGAGTGTAAATAGAGCAGCAATTCACAGACGCTCTGGGCCGACACAAGAGGGGACATCCACTCCTTTCTGTCACCGTGGACCTCCACCACTGCCCTGCCTGTCCTGTCTCTGCTACCTGTGGGTTTAGAGGACAGAGGGGAAAAGGTACTAGCAAAACGGTGCAAAGATCAACTCACTACTTGGACAAGTAGTGACATGTTTTACTGAATGCTGTAACTTTGCTTAAAATACTGTTTATGAGGATTCCCAGTCATCCAAGTCACTGAATATCTTGAAGAATTAAGTAACTGCATTTGATGGTTGACTTTCATTGAAAAAGCTTAACTAGCTCAGTTAGATTTTATCATCTGGTCTTTCACACCTTGATATGACATTTGTGTTCCTAAGGTCACACGAGACCTGAAACGGACAGTTCTCCCCAAAATGAAATGCACAATTTTTTTATTCAAACTGACTCGTAGGGCTCAAAGCACTTAAAACATGTTCAAACAATGTATCTTGTCCATGAGTAGATGCATGCTTCCTTCTGTGTGGTAATGTATGGTGGGTGTAGTTTAGCAGAAAGAAAATAGTTCCTACATAAAACTGCTCTCAACTGCTCTGTGGATTATCTTGGCTCTTTGAGCACCACAAGCTGAGTGCCATCCAGTTCCATGATATTCAAGAGAAGATAGACATCTTTGCCACTGATACCTCCAAAACTCTGAACTATCTAAATGGACAGATAGCACTACAGGTTAGAGGAAAAATATGTAATTTTGATTTGGGGTTGAACAGTAATTGTGAGGTCAAATAGTGGTCATATGAAACTAAAGTCTTTCTTTAAATGAAACTGCCATGAGACTCCAGTATAATTCTGAGATACAGAAAACATGCAGAGGAGATTTTCTGGCTGAATGCTCAGACATTGACAGTGTGTTATAAATCAAATACCTGGCAAACAAATAATGCCCAGTTGTAGCAGATCACTGATGCTTCTGAAACTTGATTGATCAGTTTGTGGAGACTGTGGAGTGTCAGAACTTGCAGAGGGAGGTTGAACTTGCAGAGAAGATGGGTTTTCTGTCTTTGAGTTATGGAGTTTGGAGAGCGGTCCGTCTGTGGTGCAGGGAGTTTCACTCCTACTGGACTGGGAGTCTGCATGTCAGCAAATAAAAACAACATTGTTTTCCCACAAAAAAAGCAAAGAAAAAATAATAAATTAAACGATTAATGGGGCATTGGAAGAAAAAGTTAGCACATGTTTATTTTGTTTCTCATAACGTGATTTTGTTTAATTCATTTGACTGTGTGTCTTGAGTCTTCTGAGACACAGAGATTTAGTGTAAACCACCAAATTTAACCAGCTTTCTACTCCATCCAGCAACCTTTGCCCTCTTGTATAAACAGTAATTATTCAGTTCTTCATCCACAACCCCTAATAGTCCTCTATATTGTCATGGATGCAGCTGCCCAGCTGTGTACAGACAGCCTTTAAACATTCGACATGGACTCTGTAACAAAACACTGTGGTGGCCTAGCTACTAAGCCTGGGTTTGATTTCAGACATCTTAATTGGCCTCTCCTAAGAGCCAACAAAGCCTTGCCTGTGCTCTTTCTCTTTGGCACTTTAATAGTCCATGACAAGCATGTCTCCAGTCAAGATCTCAACATGCAACAGGGGGCATGAGGGTGCATGCCGGCGGGTGCAGGGGACACAGAAACCTCCTTCTTGCATGTTATGCTGTCTCTCTACATTAGAGGAATGCTCTGCTCTTTCTTTTTACCCAATGGGTTCAGGCCGTCCCTTTCATCGGGGTGCAGAATGCTATTTCCGTTCACCCCCTCAGTAATGGGAATAACATGAATGTATCCGTGCTGCCGAAGAACCTAGACACCAGAGGGAAGATCATACTGCAGCCTGATCTTTGACCTTTGAACTCTTCTTTCTAAAGGGGCCTTATGATCCGCGACCCTCAGTGGAGCACATTCCCTCAAGCACGCGCGGTCATGGTCGTGTTTCAATCAGTCTGTTTGGTGTGAATGTTCAGTGGACCTTTGAGCATTGAGAAACAGATCATAATATATGACTGTGTGTACAGTAATAACAATGTGCAAACTGTGTGTGGGTGGGAGTTAAAAAGAGGAGAAGCAGGGAAAAGAAAAGCTTGTTTTAAAAAAGTAGCATAAATGTTCAGTCTTTAAGTGATAGTTCGGATCATTTGATGTAGGGTTGTATGAGATAATTGTACACTATATATAGAATATTTTCACTGCTACTCTGATGGGAATCCCAAGTTATATCCCAAGCCAAATATCAATCTTTCAAAACCAACCAAACTCATTTTAATCTCTGATTTTACGTCACAGAGAACTGGAGTTGCTGCTCTACTACTATTTACATATTATTGTGTGACTTCAGTAAACCCAAACCACCCTTTTAAAGCACCAAAGTCACACAATAACACAAACAAACTAGCTGATCAAGACAGTAGTAAACACGCAACTCCTGTATCCTGCAAGGTAAAATTACTGATATTGTTTATGGAGTCTGGTTGGTTTGGAGAGAGTGATATTTGAAAAGACTGTCTGACAGCAAACTAAATCAGTAAAAATATTCTTAATATAATGTACAATTAAAGTGATATTGATTTTTTTTTTAACGTGGACCTTTTCTAAGTGGCTAAAATACATTTTGCTGCTGACCCTGTCCACAGCAGTATTGTTTAGCTTCCATGCAGGTTCCCCTCTCCCACTGAGCAGAGATATGTTAAAAAAATTTTGAATGTCCTCACATACATTGAAAAGACGTTCCCTGAGGAGTCATAATGAAAGTTTTTATAGTCTTTTTACAATGTCCTCTGAATGTCCAATACTGACCTCTACTGGTAAAAATTAAGCACATAAAACTCTCTTGCCCATGTTCTTTCTATCCAGTAACAATAAATATGCTGTTGATAAATTTGTCATTTTATATTTGTTTAAACACAAATAAAATATTTTTCATTAATCTCGTGTTGATTTCCTGCACCTGTCTTGCACGTCCTCAGAGGTCTAGCCAGACATTTAAATATTGACCTGCATGTCAACAGCCAAGAGGGTTAGTCAGATGACCACATGAACCCGATTTTCACATTGTGCAGACATACAGATGTGGTCCTGGACTGATCAACCTAATATAAACATGATTTGCATGTTTGCTGGGCTATTTTTCCAAACTGGGGGTGGAGGTAAAACAATGGCTATAGATAACTACTTCATACAACCTCACTTCAAATAATCTGATCTATCACTTTAACTTGTCTGCTCTGCTTACCTTTTTTAGAGGACTTCCGTTTTTCCAGCTTCTGAGTCACCTGTTCCAACAGTTCACCTGTCTTACTCTGCATTATGCTGGTGATTGTTTCAGGACAGATGTCACTGTGGCTCCTGTTGTTGAGTTTATAGAGGAGCGGACTCCCTTTCGGAGTCTCTGACACGGTGGACAGAGACCGAACCTTAACCTTGTGTTTTCCTGATGGTTTCACAGCCTCCACCTTCTGGTGGGGTTTAATGTCCCCATCACAGTTCTTCAAAAACAAATCTGATCTGGGATGCATGTTAGCATTATGGGAAATAAGTTTCATCTGAACTTTGTGACTATGGCTCAAACCAGGAGTTGATTTCAAAACCATCGGTGGTTCCTTCATAAGGTTTTCTGATTCAAAACTTGTTGGAAGGTCTTTGAGGTGAGATGCAAAGTTTTCTGGTGTTGGTTCACATCGGTGTCTGTAGTGGCAGAGCTCATTACTTATCACAGGTTTATTACAGTGGTTACAAAAGTTTCCGAGTGCGTCTCTTTGAGCTTCAAATGTACCCTTGGATCTTAACTCTGCCTCCTCACAAAGGCCGACCTCCTCCAGGGCAGCCAGGAGGTCTACACTTCCCCTCTCAAAAGTAACTGGGTTTCTCAGTGCTGCCACGTATGAGTCTCTGTACCTACACTTCAAGTCTTGATCAGTGAGCACCTGCCCCAGCCTTCTCTGACTGCACGGTGTACAAGGCTCCTCTGCGTACTGAAGGGTGCGTCCACAGGGAACACTATTCCCAAGTGGTATTGGTGGAGGTGGTCTGACAGGTTTGAAAAAAACTGAATTGGGTGAATTCTGTTTATCCACAAACTCCTTCCCTTTTGCGATATCCACCAGGTCTACATAATCCCCCTCAATCTCCCGATATGTCTCGCGACTGTCCCAGGAATTAGGAGAAACCCAACCCACAGGTTTGATTAAAGGTTTGGAGCATGATTTGGGGGTTCGTCTTTCATGATCCATTTTGACAAGCTTGGAAGAAGAGTCCACAGGTCTCAAAGACGCTGACATCCTGTCTTTTGCAGGATGGAAAATGGCTTCCATTGGGAGGGTGGAGGAGTTAAAATGAGAGGGAACTGAGATCTGTTTTGGTTCAGGAGGAGCTTCCCGGTAAGTGGGCATGATCTTAGGTTTGTCCAAAAACTCTGGGATGGCGATTTTAGCCCAGGGCAACTTGATTACTCCTTGATCTGTGCAAAGCAAGCATCGGGACAGAGGAGTTCCCTGACGTCCTTCATTGATCTCCTGCAGCCACTCTTCAGTGAAGATGCAGGGGTAGGATGTCTCAGGGACGGGGGTCTCTTCCACTTCTCGACAGCCCTCCTCCAGAAGACTTTTGAGGACAATGCGAGCTGCTTGGTCCCCGAAAGGTTCCACCTGTAGATAGAAGTCTCCAGGACGCAGCAGCAAAGGGTTCACAGGTGCTAGCTGGATGACAGTTTTGTCATGGAGACACAGAGGCCAGCCCTCACAGCGGAAAACCACATCAGAGTATCCAGCCTAGAAAAAAATAAAGAAGCATTATTTCAGTTGAATTTTGACATTATCTATTGAATGCATAGACAACTGTGACTGACTGATTGACTGACTCATTTTTCCTTGGATGTAAACAGGATGCTGTCTAGTCAGTGAGATACACTGTGGCTTTAAGCCTAGTTTTTTCTTGCCTGTATTTGGTTACATTTTGGCAATTGGTGGAATTAAAAGTATGCTGAATTAGCTATTACCGGTTCTTTTTTGTAATGTACCATGAATGTACAAACAATTATGACCAGATTACTTTGATACTGAAAAAAAAAAATATCTCAGGCAAGTTCTGTAGTTAAAAGGAAAGGGATTCTCAAGGCTGAATCTAATGTTCAGACTTTGTCAACTCCCTCAAAGAGCCTATTCTACCAATTCTAACTCAATAACAAATTGCAAAATTTTGACATGCAGAATGGGTTCTTAAACTGTGGGGCAGGCCCCCTAGTGTGGCATAGAGCCTCTGCGGAGGGGGGGTACTTTTGTCAGCATCTGAAAGGGAGTGTGTCAGAAAGACACTGAACTGTTGCTTGTACTAGTGTAGCTTATGGAAAATAGGAAGATGTGTGCACATGCAGCACACTATAAGAAGACAAAAGTCTTCAGATATAGCCTACAGTATGCACTGAAATGTATTGATACTCACACATGCTGCCTGTTGGACACTCTCCAGCAGGTGTTTGGAGGGGATGAGGAAGTCCAGCAGGCACTGCAATGCATCCCCGTGGTAACGTTCCTCAATGGAGCGAAACAGCTGGCTGAGGACGATGGGCGCTGTGGCCTCAAAAGGTGGAAAGAGGGCCGAGAGGGCGCTCTGGATGGACGCGTCCAGAGATTCTGGGTTCTGAGGGACAAGAAGAGACAGGGGTCAGTGTGATGAGTTATGTGTAATAACATTATCCTGTGTATACGCTGTGAGACATCTCAAGACTACCTGCAACAACAAAATGTTAAAAAAGACAATAAATTAATGGAAACTACATATACAGATGATAGAGGTTTACTTAACTACAAACTGCCCCTGTCTGAGAAAAAAATAGGTAGGTTTGTGATTTTTGTATCTTCTTGCATCTCATTTTACTGTATGCTCCTGTGTCAAAGCCACAGGAACTCAACCAAACCCTAAAACCAGGATTGCTTAGAACAAATTAAAAAACACTTTACGACAAATGATTGCAAGAATACTACAACTGTGCATATATAACGTCATGAGGGTTTAACAGTACGTCAGTGTTGGTGCATAAATAAAGGAGTGGTGTGATCTGCACATTCTTTTCAAATGAGAATTTTATCAACCTTCCAACCAAGGCGTATGAACAATAAAATATTTAATTAAGTCGAATAAATCTTCCTTTACAGACATCATCATCTCATATACTGTACTTGAAACAGCTGCCCTCAAACTGAAATGCTGGTATTGCAATTATTTAATAGTGCTGAATGTGGTTTATATCATTTTTAATGGCCATATTCTTGTTAACTTTAATTTGTTAATACAAGTTTTAGATCTTATATATATGCTTGTGTTTCAGCTACAATCAACAGTAGCTTTTAATAGTGACCTGGACTGTGAGTCACACGTGTTTGAAAATTAGTACCCCGAGTGTGTGATGTGGACCATGAATTTCAAAGGTAAGTGTGTTTTTGGACTTGACTTAACACTGTTTTATATTAAAGTCCATGTGGCCATGATATGTCAAAAACAAATGCTTTGTAAATCCACAATGCCAGGACAGATATTTTTCTTGGCCTTTTACCTCTTGCTGTGCTTCAGAATCAGGAACAAAGAGAAAAAGCGAATTATTACTTTGTTCCCCTGAATAGTTACAGGTAATATCATCTCTAACAAACTAAAACCTATAGCAAAAGATCAAATTCACCAAAATCATAACATAACAAACAATTCAATCTACTTACAATACATCTTTTGCAGTAAGTTAATAACTGTCATGTTTATGGGATCAACTGAGGGATTGTGGGTGAACTTAATGCAAAGCTTTTCAACTTTATCTGGAGATGATTAAGTCTGTCTTGCATGAGTATGTGCAACTTGTTTAATCTCTGGCCAAGATATGCGTCATTTAAACTGGTATATTTGTAGCAGAACTGGTTCGGTCTGATCTGATTCAAAGTGTCGTGTAGAGGCAAAGCAGACAAAAAGAAATGCACCTTCCCATCAAAAATACTCCCAAAGATGTAACATGACACCATTTGTGTCTAGAGGCATACTTGTTAATGTTTACTGCATGTACAAATGTCTGCAGTGGACAAGCTACTCTCACCATCTGTGCCATGATGGGTAAAGTCCAGCCAGGCACACGGAAACCATCCAGATGAAAACAGGCCATCTTTAAAGCATTTTAATACACTGTCTGCAAATACTGTACTTGATTTGATTGTGCAATATAGGAACTACAGTAAATTACTTTCAAGCTTTGCCTGTCACTTGGTTATAAAATGTCATATAAATCAAACAGCTACTTAACAGTAATATGTTAGTGCACAACATTTATATGCATATAACAAGACATGTGCCTTTGGGTTGCAAAAGATAAAGTAAAAAAACAAAAAGCAATTTAGAGGACCTTCATTAAAAGAGTCTGCAGCCTAGCAGTTCTGTGATGCTGCATATAGGCAGTGATGTTTTGTCCTTAAGCATCACTGCTTAAGGACTGCTTAAATATTTCTTCTGTATTATGCTCTTTTTTTCTATTAGTACCCATAAAGCATGCTGAAATGTATGTTTGATCTCATATTCACATACAAGGCAGTCAAACAAATGTCTCTTTGTGATGAAAAGAAAATGACTAATATTAGTAATATTCATGTTGAGTTGACAGTTGAAAATAAGCACTTGACACTTATTTTGGATCTGGACAGGTCTTAGCCGCTAACCACAGCAGGCGTGCTATTCTTACAATCGTTCCATAGTACCCCACTGTGTTAATCTCCCAGCCCTACAAAGGAGTCTGTTTTTAGCCCCTTCCTCATTTAGTTTGATGGCCTAACCAGGACCAGAGACCGGCCCAGGGTAAACACAAGTGCTGCGGCTTCAAAGACCTCACACTGGTTAGCACTGGGACTGTGCTGCTGACTGTTTGGCTAACGGATGCTTTTGGGAGCACCTTGGACAGCCATGAAACATCGGCAAGTTGTTTCATGATTCAGTGAACACTTCAGTAAATCATTCTACTTTGATTATAAAACTCTTTTTAATCTTTGTATTCAGGGTTTAGCTAAAACTTGTCCAAATAGAAGTGATTGTTTGGATTATTTGAAGTAGGGTTGTATGAGGTACTCGATAGTTTATGAGTGTATAAGCTACAGTTTGGAGAAGCAACGCAGCAATGACGTATTTTAGCCACTTAAAAAGGGTAAGCCTAAAAAATGAACTGTCAGTTTAAGTCAAAGCTATATGTTTTATATTTTCACCGGGTTTTGAAAGCAACCAAACTCTATGGGTGAAATCAATCATTTTACCTGGCAGAACACAGGAGTTACTGGTCTACTGCTGCCTACATCTGCTATGTTGTTTGTGCTATTATGTGACTCTGTTTTTTTTTTTAAAGGATAGTGGATTAATCAAAGTTACACAATAGCACACACTAACTAACAGATCAAAGCAGCAGTAGACCAGAAGCTCTCCTGTTGTGCTAGGTAAAAATATTGATTTCGCCTACAGGGTTTTGTTGGTTTCTCCAAACTGGGGGTGTGCTGTTCTCCAACTAATGTGGCTTATAGACTTACTATCTATAAGTATCTCATACAACTTCAAATCATTCAAACTATCCCTTGAAGTATCTGGAATGTCTGTGAAATGAGTCAGTGTTAATCCACAGCAGTTAAGGTGGGATGTTGGATGTAAATCAGTATCAATATTTGAGCACTTATGCTGAGTCTTTGTGTCTTTTGTAGACATTGGATGTCCTCAGTGAAAAAGAATGCTTCCCTTTTCTGATTGTGCACATCTGTCACAATAGATTAGGAAATGGAGAACAGAATACCTTCGAGGCTGGCTCTTGAATGGTAATGCATCACAGCTGTTTCAGACTGACTGTAGTATTCAACTTTCAGTTCTACTGTATTTCTCAAAGATAAACCTGAGGTCATACTGTAGCTACAACACAGCTTTGTTAAGGTACTGTACAGCCTGAGATGTTCAATTTGTAAGTTCTGTTTGAAAAGGTATAGTTTTGTCGTTACTGATGAACAGTGGTTGCCTAAAGTTTTGTGAAGCAAGCTTATAACTTTCTCATGATCACCACTGAGGTGTCCTTGAGCAAGGCCCTAAACCCCAACTGCCCCGGTGGAGCTGCTCAGTTCAGACTGTGGTTGCACTGGGCAGCTTCCAGGTGTGAATGTGTGTAGCTGTGTGAATTAGATCAGGACGTTCCTGAAAAAAGGCGGAATTGCTCTTTGAGAAACTCCCTTTCATAAATTAAGTTGAATGATTGCACAAAACCACAAGACCGTGTGACTTTAAATCAATCCCCTACTGCAATTCAACCTTAGACTAAAGTTTTATTGACTCATTATCATAACATTACATCAAAATCGTTAGAGACTGGAACCTCTTTTTGTTAACACTCTGGCTAAGATGACAAATGCTTATGCCTGGATCAACTTCTTCTCAAAACAAAGAAGGTTAAAAGCATGAGACATTTCCCCCCCTCGACTGGAGCTCCTCTCTGTGGGTGGTTTGGCTCAGTGATATTCATATGAGGGAGACTCTCTTGAGATTTTACTAAGCATAGCTCAGCTGGACCCAGTTCAGACAGGCCAGCCAGCCAAATGAACTGAGGGTAGGGAGGGTAGCTGCCGGTGTTGAGAGTTCTTCTGTGTTTCATTACATCTGACAAACTGCCAGACAACAAGCCAAACAGGCCCAACTGTGAGAGGCTCCGCATGAATTCTTCTGAGACAAAGCAAAATTGTGTCCTATTATACCCGTTGTAGATTAGTTTGGAATTTGACAACAACCATTAAAGTCATAACTGTAGTTATTATCATAACAACAGAAAAAGTGGTAGCGGTCCATTTGGCTTATGACTACAGGTAAACTGGTCAAAATATGTGTTAGTGAGATTCTTGAACAATTCAGTGAGCAGGCAATGGAACACAACATTTCTGAACAATACAGCCTATGCATGTGACACCCTGAGTGGCGAACATCCAAATATTCAGCATATGCAATTTTTAAGATTGTTTTCTTCACTATCACAGCAATGGAGGACTAGTTTGGGCACTGAGTGGAGGTGAAGAAACTTTTACACCATTTGAAAAAGTGATGTCAGCACGAAATCCATCTTTCCAAAATTATACTAAAGTTCCTATCCATGGTGCACCCAAAGTAAAATGGAAGGTTGTTGATGAACCATTTGGAGTACATGTCTTTCTAAGGGTGTGTCTAGGCATTTCTTTTCTTCTTTTTTTTAAAAAGCCATTTGCAGATCCCAAAAGAACTCTGCTGTGGCGGTTAAGAATACAAAAAAAGCAACTCAAAGCCATCTATCTAAATTTACCTAATTTCTCTGTTCTAGCTTCATATAAAACTGCATATTGTCCCTTTCAGGATGTCATTGGTTATATGAAATGACAGTCATCATCACAATCTGTTTCAACTATCTTTACACAGGAAAAGAGAGTCCGACACTTCCTTTCAACTCGGATTCTTATTGACAATTGCAGGCTGTGGATAAGACATGAAAGTTCCTGTTTTCTCAAGTGAGATGTCAATCAAAATGTCAGACTGCAGCAACCATCTTTAGACCAACATGTTGCTTCTATTTGCATGAAAACTCCATACAGAGATGGATATTTAAGGCTTACAAACAATGTTGCCTCGTTCATGTAGTTCATGAGTATTTATCGATGGAAATTATGTCTTTTATTATTATTATTTTTTTAATATTACAGATTGCAGAGCTTCAGTGGTGAGTTGCCTCAGTTTTGTAATTCTTTGTTCTTTGCTTGTTTGTGGCACTGAATGTTATGATTGTATGTAAATAGTTGGCATTGATACTAACACTAGAATCTTGGTTTTGTGCAGTTTGAGGGTATTTATTTACAGAAATATTATGTTTTGGACTGAGTATGTCACCAGTCAGGATGCCTGGCAGCTGTGTGCAGTATGTGTGCAGTATGTCTGCAGTGTCCCATCAAACCCTGGTGCTAGACTTTAGCCTCTCTGCTGTTTTGTCTGCACTGCAGCCAATCCTTTGTAATTTTAACAGTTCCTCCAATTATAAAAACTCCTGGTTAACAGCAATTTGCTCAGTCCCATGTGAGCACCCAGACAAAATCACTTCCCTGCATCATTATGATAACACAATCTTTTACTGTATATCAGCATACAGTATCTCGCTCTCGCTTCCTCATGTTGACAGACATGGTCTGGTTGACACAGAGTTGCTACCTTTTTTTTTTTTATTCCCACAGTCAACCAGTGAAGAGAATTCGGTCAGGTCTGAATCTTGAACCTTTAGCTTGGCCAGCAGAGACAGTGGGGTTTGATCGATATCCAGCTGAGAACTACATTCCACCACTGCCTCCCCTACACATTCACCACAAGGGGATTCCCTCTCTGCCCACTGCTGTCCAGTGCAGCCTGTGACTTAACTCCAGAAACAGCTCCAGTCTCCAACAAAAGTCATTGTTTGACCTGAATTGGCATGCTAGTGTAGACAAGAGGCATTTGTTATAAAGGTCCCCTCCTTCTTTCTCTTGTCCACCCTTCAGGCCCCCTGGGAGTTTTTGCAGTGTTGAGCATTAAGCACATAATTACAGGTTTCTCCATATTGCCTTAGGCTGTGGTCACCGAAAGTCAGGACCCAGATTTGAGCCACGGTATAAACAAGCTGTCAAGATGCGTAATGCACAGTGTGTATCTGTGCCATCAGTCACAAAGGCTCAAAAGATTAGAGCAGGTATGTTGACCAGAATGTGATTGTAAAGAAGATTAACCCCAACTAAATGGGTACAGCTCCTGATACTGAATGATTTGCTGATGTCTCTGTCTTGGCCAGTCATCACATTTTCTTGACATACTTATAATAAAAATGAACTGTCACTCCACCTCTGGGCTGACACTAAAACATGAGTCAAGACCTGCCGGTAAATCCTGAAGCCTGCATGTATGAACGTGCAAATATGTCCAAGGTGACACCAACTCAGCCAAAGTGAGAATGCAAGGGGCTGATGGGATATGACACCTAACACTAAGAAATATCACCATGGGAAGAACAAAAAAAGAGCATAAATGTCAACCTGGCAAACAAAATTTGGTTCTAGAAACATTTGTTTTTGATTCAGGGAAAGGAACATTCCTGCAGAACATTCCCTCAGTGTTAAAGATTTTCTGACTCAAAACTAATGCCAACACAGGTGGGTCACAGGAGATTGTGTTTGGGTTGCCAAATAAATAAAAGACTATGGAATAAATTCTGCAAATTTAAGACTTATATCTGCAGTACACCTTTAGTAAAGCATTTAAAATGTGTAAATTGTTTAACTGATGAGAAGAAAAAAGTAAGAGCCTGTTAATTCCTCTTAAGTGCACTTATTTTGCTTATTTATGAAGTAGACTAAAATGTCCTATAATGTTTTCCTGATGAGAGGAAATAAAACATAGAGATAGGGTGTTAAATCAGCCTAAATGCATTTATTAGGTATTTAACATGTGTACCATCAAGATGATTTAAGATGATGTGGAAGTGGATGTAAAAATGGCAGGAATGTTCATTCTTGCACAAATGAACTCTTTCCAAGATTTATTGATGAAGCCATCGTGAATAGGTTAGTGATTTTTAAAAAGTGGGTCCACAGAAGAAAATTTGGAAACACTGCCCTAGATATTAAAACTGCAGGGTCTGACACAAAGTGTTTTTATTACATTCCTAGAATGTTCTAGGACAGTAAGTTGACTGCAGAGTTGAATGTATCAGCAAGCTTACTTGAACGTTTCCCCTTAACATTTTCTAGATGTTAACATGCTAAGTTTGCCTTATGTAAAACTAACATGGTTACATTTCCAGAACGTTTTTGAAGGGCTTTTGAAAGGCTCTTTCTCTTCATTTGTGGCTTTAAAAAAGCCATAATAAATGTTTGCATTCACAGGGTATACACACTATTACTGGTTTCACACAAAACCCAAAAGTGGGATGATGTTGATTCTTGGAGCAATCATAATCATAATCATGATCACAGTCTTAGTCATATCATAATCAAAAACATGCTTCCAGTATCTCTGTTATTCTTCATCCGTCTCCACTTTTCTCTTCTTCCACATTCAGTATCTCCTGATTTTGGCATTAGGACAGTGCTGTCTTTGTGTATGATCCACTCTTGTTAAACTCAGCAGAGGGCCACTCCATTCAGCTAAGCCATCTTAAATCCTTTTAACCAGTGGAAAGGCCCCAACGAGACAAAACTCCAACATCATTCCTTAGAGTTAGTGCTGCCAGCGGTAAACATAGTGTGTGTTCACAAACAGACCTTTAATCTGGCAGGGTTCCTATTATTCATTCATTCGTTTTGTAGTATGTAACAGCTCAAGCTATGTTTATAGAATGGAGAGGCCATTTGAATAGAGAGTGAGTGTGTCAGTTTTCTGGTTTGGCCTTTTCTTCTCATATTGCACAGGATCCAAGAATTTAAAACTGGCCTGCATGAGGGTGATCTGAGATTTGATTTCACAAGCGAGTCAATAATCTCCCTGAATCTGTAAATAATGAACAATGACCGTCTGGTTTGTAATCTTCCATGTAACTTGGAAGTCTCAAAAGAACACTGCAGAAATTATCTGTCTTTTACCATCTCATAGAACAATCAACCAAGTGTGTCTGACACACGAATCAGACATCTCTTTTGAAATCACAAACACTGACTCACGGCTGCACACTACCTGTTATGAAGTGTAACATTTAAGGACACATGGCTCTGAAACAATGCCTCCATTCATTCTCTGAAGGGAGGATACTACTGTTTGGATGCACTCAACAAAAGGACTGATTATCCCATTTCCTGCCATGCCAGGTCAGCATATTTCTTAAATCGTAGCACAGGATCAGACAGGTGTTGCATTTAGCCAAGTTGCCCAATGTCTGATGTGCAGCAGAGTTTGTACAGTAGTTGGCACAGATGGTGGTTTTAAAACCAAGAAGAATGCTTCCTCAAAAGATTAAAATGCCTCAGTGTACATTAAAGACTAAAACTGATAACCATTGAAAAGTTCAGATTTTGTCTGGAATTTCTCCATCACTGACTCATAATGAACCACTCCCATTTACATGACAAGACTTCCATGGGATCTCTTGTTTCCCTAAAGCGTGCATTCTGGCAAGCTATCAGGAATAAAATTCTGAATACTTTGTTTTTTGAGACTGTAGCACACCATAATAGCCCCACAGTTTAACTCACGATGCTAAAATGGCCAAGAAATTTAAAAAGATTAAGACAAGAAAAGGATGGCCTTGTGAAGTCCACTAAGTCCGAGCACATGGGATCTGTTTGCTGATCAGTACATGAGTGTGTTTACAGGGAGTGTACTAAACACTGACATCTGCTGCTGTGTGTATTTGCGTCTGCAAAGTTTTCTATAATTCCAAACAAGTGCATGAACAGAGAAAGTGCTACCTTCATGGTGTCCTCCACTTACAGAAAAATGCAGGAGAAAGAATAATGACGGACAGTTACCAGTGCATCTGCAACCTATTGCATTGTCAAACTAAAACTAAACTAAAGTTACAGTGAATCCATTCACCAGAGTAGATAGAATGTATCTGGTGGGCCTCATTGTATAAAAGCATAACTTTATAACTTTATTTACTGATTTGGATGAAAATGGATCATATTTTCAAGGGAAATTATTTCCTAGTTTCCCCTTTGATATCCTCCAGCTGCTCAACTTCAACTCTTGATTATTTAATTTCACAGTTTCCTGATAGAGAGATAGCTTTAGCACATCTGCCGGAGCTGCTGGTTGCCGGCAACAAAACCAATTTCCTGATGGAAAGACAGCTTTACTTGTTGCTAAAGTAAGTTAGTTTAAATAAGTCAGTAAGTAACTAACCACTAACTGTTTATCTTGGCTTGACTCTACAGGGAGTCAAACTCAGCAATAAAACACCTCTGTACTATAATCTCTGTAGTCAAACTGGCCTCCCTTAGTCTCTGAGGCTGTTTTGGATCCAGTCTGCATGTGCTCACCAGGAGCTCTCAGTCTATGAAGTGTCAGCTTATAGAATCACTAAATTGCCTTATATATCTTATCACATGATAAGAAATTTGTCTCGGCCTCACCACCAGGTAGAGCGCAGAGAGGCAAAGCATAGCGCTACAGTCACTACGTCCTGTCTGTCAGGAATACAAACAGCTGAGCTAATTTTAGGTCCGGAAGTAGCTAACTTCATAAATTATATGATTCACAAACCTTTTAACCCAGTCTGACTGTTTACATTTCGTCATGCATTACATTTACTGGCAAGATCATAGTCTGCTTTTAATGTTGTGTTACAGAGTTTGGGGAACCCTGAAACACTTTTCTTCAGTCGTGTCTGAATGGGAACCCTTGATTTGTGAAGTTCTCATGAGATGTCGTTCCTTCATTGTGACGTTAAAATGATGACTCTCATGAGATCTTTCGCGGTTCAGGAGTTCCCCTTCAAGACTTGACCATCAGTTTCTCTCTCCTCTGCGGCAAACAAGGTCAAAGTTCAAATTTGAACTTTGCGCACAGTGATCAGCGGCAGATCCAAGCGGTACGCCACACTGAGGGTAGCGGTACCGCTTGGTCGGGCAACACCGCTCTCTCCATAGGAAAACAATGGTATAGCTAGCGCAAAGCATTTTTGCTGCTGATCATGTGTTGGGGCCTTTATTGTACAGGGTGCCACCTCATGCTCTGCCCGACAGCTTTGACTGAAGTTGTTAAGCTGGTTTTGAAGTTAAGCAAGCAAGAATGAATTCTTTTGACATGAGACAGATGTTCCATGATCACTGAACTAGCTAAAATACAACTGTTATTGTCCTAAAAAAGTGACGCAAGGAGCCCCAACAAAATCGAATGCATTCTCATGTGCACTAGTGTCCTGGTTTTGAGTCTTATCCTTTTTTGATTATATTCAGGATATGGCATTTCTATTAATATGAATATGGATATGAAAAACCTGGTTATTCATATCTCCATATACATGATCTTAACTTGATCACTGATCGTCTGCCTGCAGTTGGGTCTTAATTTCTCACCCTCTCAGCCACTGTGAGAAACCTGAATAAGGTGTGTTCAGTGTGATGTATCACTCTGTCCTGGTTTCTATCAGAGAGCTCCAGGTGATGTATCCAGGCTTCTTGAGGTAAGGTCTTATCTAACCTACTAATCAGGATACTAGTGTACATGTAAACACACTCAGTATCTTTCAAACACAGTCTGGGAGGGAAATGACATCTTTGCAGATAATGTGCTTCTAGAGACAATGCAGCTGAAAACTGGCTCTCACACACTGGCTACACAGACATTTGCCTCAAAACACTTGGCGATGTCTCTGTTTTGAGAATTTGCTGCACAGCCTTTGTTGAGTTTGACCCACTTTTGTGATACAGAGATAATAAACACACTGAAAATATGGTTTATAGCTCCATGACAACTCTCAGAACCTTGACTTGCTGACTGAAGCTAAATAGAAATAATTCGACTCATACAGCTCCACATAGCAGATGTCTGCAATTACGCGTATTTTCTCTACAAATCACATCAGTTCATTGCATAGCTTTTCCCCGTCTGCCTCTGTGAAAAAAAAAAAAAAAAAACCTGGCGAAATCACTGCAAGTGAAGCAGGAAGTATTATTCATCTGCCAAGGGGAGCACAGACGACAGTATTGTAAAGACGTGATGACTTGTTACGCGTAGGGGAGGGAGCTACTGATGACTGTGCCATGGCTGTTAGAAAGCCAGTGACACAGCTGTGACCCTTTAAAGTCAGGTCAGTATGTATACTGTCAGCCAATCAAAATCTGGATGCTCTCGCACTGTGTCCACAGTGGTTTGAGTGATGAATAGATTAAGGTATGTGCATGCAAACTCTAAGCTGAATGGCTGAAAAATGCACTGTGACTGATGAGCATATCGCTGCAGCCTGATAGGCTGACTGAAATGGAGTAGGTATGTGATAAGTCTACGACTGCTGCAAGAGACTTCAAGCTGCTTTGATCAACATTTCAACATCTTTTATCAATAATGAATCAAATATTTATGTGAAAGAATTGTTTTGACAAACCCACAAAGAATTACTCAGCTCTACTTAACGTTTAGTGTCTTTCAGCTCAAGGTTTTGGTTTTAGGGCCCCCAACCACTGTTTTTATGCAGTCTCACTTCTCACATTAACTAGATGTGGTAGATGTTAGCTAAAAAGCTCTGCTAAACCCACTGAATACTACCTGCACTGCATCAAAGAATAGACAGATAAAGTTAGCAACTAGCTAGTAAACAAGTTGTGGAAAATTTAGCAATAAATGAGACACATATTTTTTCAAGGAGAGAACACAACCAGAAGAAAAAGGAGCGACTGTCGGACGTTCATCAGGTGGACACAAACAAGACACCAAATGAATGATAATGTTGCTAGATGTGTCTGCTAGATGTTTAAATAGGCAACAGTTCAGATGTTCGCCATCTCAACTGTATAAGTTATAATAAATAAATAATATGTTATGTTGGGGCTTCAGATGTCCGCATAACAGATAACGGATATCCAGGCCCAGCCTCCTCTTCCATGTGCCTGTCATCATGCAACCAAAGCCTGCTCAAATGCGCCTGCTCCATACTACCAAAACTACAATCGAACTACAAACTGAAACAGTGCACTTCTGATACCAAAACCTTGTCTATAGAGTCTGCATTCATATACAGATAGGGCCTATATGTTATTTGAGATTAATATTTTGTTAACCTGTGCTGCCCCCAAGTAGTAGTAAATCAATGCAGGTTTAAAATAATCAGTCTTGTTATGAATTAAGGAAAACATGATCTAAACCACGCGTTTTGCCTTGTGAAAACTAAATCTACCATCATTCACTTGCTCTCT
This sequence comes from Lutjanus erythropterus, assembly GCF_056507025.1. Classification (NCBI taxonomy): domain Eukaryota; kingdom Metazoa; phylum Chordata; class Actinopteri; order Lutjaniformes; family Lutjanidae; genus Lutjanus; species Lutjanus erythropterus. Next base: position 18,299,668 of record NC_139318.1, on the reverse strand, counting down.
TAAAATTAACCTTTGCTAATGACAGCTGGCATTTTTACCATTTTGAATGAATCACAGAAAAACCTGCTATGCTCAGTCTAAACCTGTTTTGACAAGACTAGAGCACATCTGAAACCCAAGAGCGACTCTCATACACGCTTTGATGATTTGCATTAACTTTGAATAGGCTTTGAATACTGCAACAGCCTCTAACATCGCAAAACATAATCTGCACTGCACAGATCACCATGTTTACAGTACAAAGAATGAAAAAAAAGCATGCTGCTGCTGAAAGGCCTTAGGAAGAGTGCACTTGACCTTGCTGGTGAATGAATGACTCTTGGTTGTCCTCGTCACACAGTAACTAAATGCAAATACAATTCACACCAGCAAGTCAGGGCTCTGGGTTTTGTATCATTGCTGAGTGTTTACCCAAGATAGAACCTCCTGGTCATGCACGGTGCAGTAATCTAATAATTTAGACTCTGCAGGCTCATGACTGTAAGTTGGAGGGTGGTCACGGAAAACACCATCAGTCATGCAATAAGTAAAACAAACAGTTGGGGCTGTAAAGCTGGTCAAACAAGAGCTGCAGCTGATGTGAAGGGAGGGAGGACAAAGTACAGTAAAGTGGTCGCCATGATGAGCAGCCAAGTCTGGACTCCTTTAAACATCCTGACTTCCTGCGCTCTGTAAATTTCTGTGGCACGTGTGGACAGATGTTATGGGTCTGACTGCTTTCCATATAAAGAAGAGGGGTACAGTAAACATTGTGAGGACTGAATGAATATATTTCAGTTCACTATAAATCTTTTTATCTTTGGGGGAACACTTCTAAGTTTGTGACATCTTGAAGAATTAACTATTACCTTTAACTTTAAAAAGTTTAAAATTTTTAAGTTGTCTGAATTTGAGTAGACAAGTTGAGATAATTTTGTAAGAATTCAAATCAACTTTTCTAGTCAAATAAACTTGATTAATTCAGTTGTACTTAAGAAAACATGTTTAATAAGCTTAAGATATTAAGTTGAACCAACAACTCTTCAGTCACACTGGCAAACATCACATACAAATTTGATTTTCTTTTATATTTTCTCAGTTTGCTGATAATGTGTATTTAGAAACTAATCCAATGAAGTGATTGAACTCTGTACAGTACATTCATTCAGCTGATCATTCTAAATTAGAAGAGCTCAGGTTCATGAGCTTTGAAATGTTTTGAAAATAAATACCAGAAATTTTAAGTTCAATTTGAAAAATTAATTATTTTTACAGCATTTATTAAACATTTGTGCATCAGACTTTTACAGTAAGCTGTTTGATCTTATTTCCACTCTATACCTGTATTTATCTGACTAATTTCAATGCAACAACAAGCAGTAAATAAAAGTTCAAAGTAGCCACATCCTCCCACAAACCCATCGTCAAAGTCTATCACGATCCCATCTTGTGGCCACTCACTGTCATTAATTAGTTTTTGTCATGACAAGGATTAGTCGAGTCCTTTCCAGTCGTAAAAAGCCCTGCACTTTGAACCTCTTAAAGTGCCGAACTCTGAACTGGAGAATTCCAGTATATGTGCAGGCAAAGTAGTCCTATAATTTATACACCAAAACACTCTCTACTCACTGAAGTATGTGTGCCGTCTGCATGAATTAAGTCCTAATCAAAGAACTTAAAGATGCGAAACAAAAGACAATGTGTCGCTCCCTGTCTGTGGCTTTCTCTGTGCACACGCTTAAAAAGCTTGAGGTGCTGTGGGCTGTTGACGGGAAACAGTCCCACCAACTGTGCTCAGGGTAACAAAAAGCTTTGAAGAGTGCAGTGACATTAGCTTTGTGTTGCTTTTGCATGTCACAAAGATAGAGTTTCATAAAAAGAGAACAAAGAAAGAAAGTATAACGCAACAGAAAAACAGCATTGCATTGTGTGAACTGAGCTTTCAACATATCAGGCTTCTAAAAGTTCAGTCACACATGACAGAGAGAAACAAAGTCACTTGTCCAAACCAGAAACTCACACTCTCAGTTACTGGGTCAGTGGAGCACTTTAACTCTTAAAGCAGAGAATAACAACAGACACACAGAAGTAAAAAAAAAAAAACTTGGATATTTCTTTACCATCTTTACAGGAGTTTCTTCTCTATCGGGCAGAGAGTTTTTTTCATTTTTGCTCCTGATAATCCTCTCCAGATAGCCTCCCTGGGCTCTGTGCTGAGAGACTTCTTGCCATGTCTAGTGCATCAACAACAGAGGTTGACTGAAGTACATCCACATGACATTGAGTTGTCTCGATCGAATAGTGGCTAAAGTCATTCCCATTCTTCATGGACTTTTCCAGCAAGTCTGTGAGCAGCAAGTTTGTGTCGGGCTGCCTGTTGATCCTCAAGCTCTTCTTTCACTTCTCTTTCGCGTCTCTGGCTATTCTGAGTGTTTGGGGTGAGAGAGAGAGAAAGAGGGAAGGAGGGAAGGAGAGTGTCTGAGAGGGGGAGGAGAAAAGCTTTCCCTTTCAGAGGAAATCCCCCTCGAGGCTTTTCAGAGTTTCTTCGCTCTCTCTCTAACACATACTGGCTCTATCACATACCCAACCCAAGCACACCCACACACACTATTTGTCACAAATGGATGCACAAAAGCATGGCAGTCTGCAGAGACATACATTACTGTATATGTCACGTGTGAATTTATACATTCCCACCTCCTACACACTTAGAAGTAAGGGTTCCAACAGTGTTCTTCCTGCAGACATGATGCTATACCCAGAACCATATGCTTCCGAGGAACTCTGTTGAATAAAGCCCTCTGTTCCAGTTCACACAACTTATTTTGAACCATTCCAAGTATTCAGTATAATACATTGTGTATGTGTATGTGTTGGTTCCTAGCTGGAACCAAAAAAATAACAGGTTTTCCTTGGGAACCAAATATAGAAGGGTTCTTGTTAGAACCCCTGGTGTGGGCTCTTGTTAGCACCCTTAGAAGGTGGAAAGATTCTGGGCAGAACCCCTGAGAGGCTCTTTCATGAAGGGTTTTTGTAACACAATATAAAAGGGTTCCTAGTAGAAAGGGTTCTAGATAAAATCTTTTCAAAATAAAAGGGTTATCGGTAGAACCCCTTGAATGGGTTCTAGATAAACCCTTGTAATATAAAAGGGTTCCTAATAATGGTTGAACCATTACACAGTTGAAGGGTTCTCTGTAAGAGCCCCTCTTTGGGGGATCTGGGTGAAACTAGGTATAACCCTTTATGCTGGGTTCTAGGTAGAACCCTCTGAAGTGATTCCAAGTGGAATCTTTATAAAGGGTTGTCCTGTGGGAACAAGCTGAAGAACCATTTATGTTTCTAGTTAGCACTTTATTGCTGAGCGTGTACCTTGTCCTGCATGTACACACACACACACACACACACACACACACACACACACACACACACACACACACACACACACACACACACTCCCGGCATCAGAGAGCTGCAGAAATCCAGCCCCTCGTTTCTGGCCCCTTTCTTTCTATTTTAATCACTGGAAGCTTTTAGAGGGCTAAGTCAGTCTTTCTCCTCTCTCTCATCCCTTGTAGACTTCCACTGTCTGCACTGGGCTCGCTCATTTCCTTTCTTCAGCGATTGTCTTCCGGCAGACTGCCCAGTCTTTGACTCATATCAAAGGGAGAGGCAGCAGAGGGGGGGTTCCCTGCGGGGAGGTCCAAGCCAAACAGCAGGCCTGTGAAGATTGCTGCTATACCTGCACATTTGGGCTCGAGGAATGCAGAGTTACACCCTCTGGACGACATTTTACATCTGGATTTGGAAGATGTATAGAGTGTGAAACCCAAGACCTGCTGCTGGAAGAAGCTAGGTTCATCAGTGAGACATTTTTTTGAGGAAAAAGACTGACAGGCGATCGTTTATTTCTGTCGGCTGAAGGCCAGAGAATGAGTGTGAGTGAGGTGGGTTAGAGCAGCTCAGAGTTGGCCTCAACCTCCGTCTGTTTGTTCATTCAAATTCCAGAAATTACATGAGGGTCCATGAATATTTTCATCATGAGGAGAAAGGGCAGAATATATTTCTTTTAATCAAAAGTCTCTCTTTATTCAGCAGGTGAAGTTGCAGCTGGAAATGTGAGGAAAGAATACGCCTCAGCCTCTCTCTCTGGCTCTGTGGTTCCCCGCTCTGCAGAAAATGCACTCTCTTGAGCATTCCTCACATGTTTTTCTTTCACGGAAAGAAAGCCATGCTAATTTGTCTTTCACCCTAAACCACAAAAATATGTAGGTGACGTTCTTGAATATGTGGTGCACTATTCCATTCTCCAGTCCTCATCTTTGTTACATTCTCTCCTTTTCAGTCTTAGACTTTCTGTTTTCTTATTTTCTCAACAAAGGACCACAACTTGTTTCTTTGTTCCACAAGAACACCTCTGTCTACTCCAAAACATTTTAGGGGATGTTATTATACCTGCACTTAAAGTGAAGCAACACAGGGTATGTGAACAAGCTTGTGGATGGATTGTAATGTAACTTAAAAAATTAGACCCTTTCCAACTCTCTTGGTTGCCAATAACAGCCTGTGGACCGACTTCTATGTAAAACACTTGGGGCAGTTTATCCAGGAAAATCCAAAGGATGTGATGTTTATGTGTCCTCCTGTGTCCCTTCCCTCTCTTCAGCTTCCCTACACTGCTGTTTGCTAATGACAAAAAATGACCAGCACCCGCCAAGATAAAGACCAAAGTCAAAGCTAATATTTCTATTTCAGAAATTCATTGACTGCACAGAGGACCACAATGTGTCATAGTGGATCAAAAAATATTATTATTATTATTATATATAATTATTATAAAATTAAAATTAACAGAAATGAACTATGTTCCCGAAAATCTTACCTGGTATTACACGGTACTCCATCATTTGAATGACAAACGTGGTAGAGGTTGTCCGCTTTTATCTTTTCTCCATTTCTGACCATTGTCACAACCAACGTCTAACTACTGTGTAAAATTTGAAGAACATTAATATCACTGTCAGCCATCTCAATGCACTGCAAAGCCTGCAGAGAAGGTAATGCTTACTTGTTGTTTGTGCTTGTATTTTTGCCACTGACAGGCTCATAAGTGTCTGACAAGATTATGGAAAAGATCGCTGCAGTGACAGATGTTTTACTTAACCAGAAAGAGCTCAATGATAGATATACCACAAATTCACAAATTCACATTTTGATAAGGATTCTTTGGTTTGAATTATACTCACTAGAACATTTTCAGCTGAAAATTTTCTGGAGAAAAAAAACTGTATAATGATATGTTTGTTTCTATGTGAAGGCAGCATGGTGGGGCAGTGGTTAGCACTGTTGCCTCACAGCGAAACCTGTCCAATGTCAGCTGGGATTAACTCCAGCCCCACATAACCTACAAAAGGACAAGTCGTTATACATAATTAATGTTTTTAAGTGACCTCAAATATATTTTTAATGATTTTTTTTGCTCGGCAAAGCAAAATATCCGTGATAAGCTAAAGTAGGCCAATAGTATGGAGTCTGCCTATGTATCCGCCTGGCTATATCTGTGACAGATTTATGTGAAAGCAAGGCAATCTACTTTTGTTTTTGTTTCACTCATGGTCAGGGTCTAGACCAGTCCAGGCCGTCTCCCCGGCTGAAACGTGACGGCGGAGCTGAGGGTGCAGAGGATGAAAGTGGGCCACAGTGGGCTGACACTCAGTTTTGATCCCTCCTTCATGAAAACCAGATGGGCCGTCCATCTAAACCAACACCGAGACGGTGAATGAGGGGGTGGAGTGGGCCGCCCTGTGCTTTGTGAGTCAGCGAGTGTGGAGATTTGATAGGGTCCTCTCAGAAATGCAGACATAAACATGCATAGGTACACAGAGGCAGAACCAGACAAAACTAGACAAAAAAATGTACACAGAGACAAAGAGCGAGAGTTTCCGGAGATACTGCTGAGGCCAGGAAGTTTGGAGCACACACCCACGCTGGTTCATTAAGCGACTGTGCTGTATAAACATGCACATGTACTTCAGTTTCTTAAGCACTGACATAAACACATACATTCACACGCAAACACAGCAGGTTGAGACCCCAAGTGCTCCGTCTTCCCTTCCTCCCTCATTCTCTAATTCCTTTCCAGTGAGTGGGAGACCCCTAAGGCAAGTGCGCAGGACCCCTTCAGTGATTTACTTCAAACCAACGCTTGCTCACACAGCCTCCCATGTACACTTAGACACAGCAGCCTACGGTCTTGATAGTTTATAAAGCATGACTCACAGTGAGTGTATGGACTAATATCGTCATTACGGGATGAAAAAAAACACTCACTCTCCTCTTGGCAATCTACCCCCTACATCACTTCTTGGATCAATTACCTGACTCCATTTGCTCTCCAAGCCTGTATTCATTAACTTTATGTGTGCGCGAGTTGTTTTCGTTTAACACAAGTGGAGAGAAGAGCAATCTCAGCATTGATAATTCATGGAGGTTATCCTGCTCTTGGATGACATCCAAACACTTTCAGCATGTCTCAGTGACATTATTATGAAGTGTACTGTCTCAGTGACAAACGTCTGGATAGCTCTTGGCTGTAATCACTCTCGTCCTGATGGGACAAGATGAAAGGAGGAAGGAAAAGACAAAGGGGTTATCTGTCTCTCCCCTTGTTTCGCTTTCCCAGGAAGGGCGACCTTATCAGCGTCTGGAGATCTGCTGCTGTGACTGTGACATCATTTCCTGCTCGACCCCGACCTGTCAAGATTAGGGGCCCGGGCTTGTGATTTAGACATTTGGTTCGTTCTTTCAATAAACAGAAGGGATAGAAGTCCGGGCTTCTTCCCAGTCAGTCAATATCTGTCCACACCACATATGTGTTTTTTTGTCTTTTAACAGAGGATTTAAGACATGTTTTGAGCAGCCTGTCACTCTGTGTAGTACTAAAGAGAAAATAAAGGTCTTGTGAAGAAAGCATGTACATTCAAAGACATTCCAGCAGGGTCTCTCTGTGCATGTGTGTGCATGCGTGCTTGTCTCTCATTGTTCATTCAGGTGCCGTTGAGTGATGCATCGTGACACTAAATGTTCCCAAATGTTCGCTTCTCTTGTAATTGTAAATCCATCAATCTACTGAGTTCTACATATCACGCTCCATTTTTATGGCTAATAAAAGACAGGACAGAAATGCCTCCAACACTTTAAATTGCTTTCCATCTGTCCCAGTTTAACAGCTTTGTTCCCACTGAGATTTTATAATGAGACATCACATTTTAATACAATGAGAAAGTCTCGCTGGGATACAAATACACCACTTTGTCTGTATAGTCAGCTCTCATTTTTTCAAAGATATCTCTCTTCTTAGAAAAAACAAAACATAAAAAAGACAATAGATGTAAATGCAGAAAATCTATTTGAAAATAGCTGTTCATTTATTGTACAAAAGTTAATGGCAAACATTGTTTACAAAATTAACTGCCCAGTCAACAGGTTGCAACATATATGATCAGTTACTGATGGACTGGGGGGAGCGGCGATGTGATAATGGTTCCTCGAGGGTGCCCTCCCAGTGGACAAAACAGGATGAAGTGCCCTCTACAGTGTCCTTACAATGAAGAAAGCGTGATGAAGTGGGTACGGTAGCTCAGTGTCCAAGACACTGTGATTAAGTGCACTCTATGGTGTCACTCTAGTGGACAAAACATGATAAAGTGCCCTCTATCTGCTGTTTAAGTTGACAAAACATAATAAAGTGCCCTCTAGAGTGTCTCTCCAGAGGAGAAAACATGGTGAAGTGACCCCTAGGTAGACAACATGATAAAGTGCCATATAAGATGTCATTCCAGTGGACAAAATATAATAAAGTGCTCTCTAAGGTGCCTTTTCAGTAGACAAAACATAAATAAGTGCTCTCTAAAGTGGTCCAGTGTCCAAGACAATGTAATCAAGTGCTCTCTGGTGTCCCCTACAAAACATGATAAAGTGCATCACCACTTTCAACAAGCTGTTGCCCAACAGCGTACAGGTGGTGCCCTTTTTATTTTGTTTGCCCCTGTCCCTCAGACAGCCCAGTAAGTCCACCACTGTAATCAGTGTAGTTAGATTCAGCAGCTCAGATATCTCCTTGGTCATGCTCTCCACGTCGTGGATGACACTGTCCTCATGTTACTATATCATAAAATCCTGTTTATAGCAAATCCACAATATGAACTTCAATCCCTTTTTGGAAACAGTGTGCTGTCCCAGACGAATCCCACTCAGCTAGGATATCTAGGATAAAGCCTGGATCTATCTGTGGTCATACATCAAATGCTGAGAATAAAGGATCATGCACGCTCTGCAGGAGAAGAATGGTACATTAAAGATGACCCAAACTGGAAACATCTTTGCCATAGCTGAGAACAAAGCATATTTGTTCCATAGGCTTTGACTGGACATTCATGTGGGTAATTGTATGTGAAGAGTTTAGTGACTCAGTGATCTCACCTCAATTTACAGGAAAGTTATTGAGTATTGCAATGACAATGAAGACAATGAGCTTTTAAAGAGTAACAGAGACAGTTTTGTCAAATTAAATCAAAGCTTTTTCCATTTCCATGGATTATGTGTAAGCCTTTGGTCAACAGAATGAAGAATTTAGATGCAATGTGGATTATTATCATATGTGAGAAACTCATGCTGCATGGTAGACCCATTGAGCAGTTCCACATGTTTTGGTTGGTCCTTTTCTCTCCTGATGTGTTTTCTCAAGAGCCACAGCGCTGAGAGGCTTTAACCTCAGCTGGCCACTGCTGGGTACTGGTCCAGTGTAGGAAGCAGGTGTTAAATTCACAACAGCGGACAAGCCAAAAAAACGGCTGCAAGCTGAGGCAGAAAAATGTGGGAAGCTTGAGACACTGGCTCAAAAGGTTTTTGTTCCCTTTTAACAAGTGATTATGAATAAAACAAGTAAAGGTTTACAGCCATGAAAGTGGCCTTGTGAGGAAACTCATTACACACAAGAAAACAAAATAACTGCTACAGTAGATTAATGAAAAAAACTTTATGCGGTGATACCAAAAGGAAAGTACAATTTTAGGAAATATCAGACTCATCTTGTCAGTCCCAGCACCACATTAACATACCTGAGTCACCCTATTGCTGCACACAATCTCCTGTTATTCCAAAAAATGGTTACCTCCCACAGTGCTAACTTTGTCGTCATTCCATTCAAAGTGCCTAAATTAACTGTGTTAAATTCTCTGCGGGGTTTGTTTACAAGTGACAACAGATGCGAAATTCCTTATATCGGCGACTTGATATTACAACCAGGAGGTTGATTTGAACAGTTTTCCAACTGAGCACATAGATACAGTTTGAACAATATGACATAAATGCAGTTTATGCTGTACTTTCAACTGTGTTAGGCTATTGTTTGAGCTGAATCCTCAAATACCATCCTTACAGACTTTTCTTGGGTATGCTACGTATGTTTTGTCTTATCTTTCTTATATCATAATGCTGTCAGCATGAAATATATACATGGTCAGCATAGTGTAGTAAATACAAAGAAAAAGCTTTCTCTAAAATTGCTGTTTGACTAAAATGCTAAAATTGGAAAGTAGTCCTAATGTTAATGCATCCCCTCCCATTGCAATTATTATCAATAATAAACAATGACTGTAGAAGCAGCTGATAAAAAGGATCCCCACCCCCCCAAACTTTTTCTAGAGCTGTGCTTTCCAAATTTTGGCCTCCCGCCCAAAGGCCAAAAAGAGTTCATGAGAAGGAAAATATTTTTTATCAGTCAGTAATGTTTATAGCATCAGTGAACTAGTAAACCATATTACCATATTACCAACTAGTAAATCATATTTGTTCATCTTAGTTTCTCTTTACTCCATATTTTTGCCCTCCTGCCGTGGCTCTGTGCCCCTGCAGGGGGGCCTGCAACAACTCACTGTACTGTAATAATCCTTTAAGCCTTCAAGTCTTTCTCACTGATAGAGAGTAAAGCTTCTTTGGGAAGTCAATGGTCTGAAGTAGTCATTAGGACACCCATGGGGACTACACCAAGACAGTATTTAATGGTTAACTCTCAACTCTACTTGCTTGTGTAAGCAAAGCTGTGGACACAATGATGTTGTTGGATAGTGGTATATGAAAACAACGCCTGCTGCCAGGCCATGGGAAACAGGGAGACCTAAACACACCGCTGAGTCAGAGATAGACTGCTGCGTACACACACACACACACACACACACACACACACACACACACACACACACACACACACATTGTTGTTTCAGGTGAAACTGAGGACAACAGGTGTGTGTCTGTGTGTCTGTGTGTGTGTGTGTGAGAAAATAGCTGCTTCTTGCTATCCTCCTCCTAATACATGACCAGTCAAGAACAATGATATCATCTATTAAGATTGTAATGTCTGGTTCTCACTTCATCTGAAAAGGCCGCTTTTCAGATGAAGTGCATAGTGGCTGGTATCGACAACAGATTTATGGAGTGATTCACAGAGCGTGACATGCGAGTAAACAGCAGTGTTAATTTTGTTGGGAAAGCCCAAGACAACAAGACAATAACGGGTGAGCTTTATTAAAATACCACTGAGTCACCACAAGTCTGTGTAAATCTGATCTGTCAACTATCCCCACCCCTCATTTTCCTTCTTCTTTCCCAGTATCTGTCTCATCAACTGTCTCCTCGGAGTCTCATGGGATCATTTGTCTCTGACTGCCTCCAACTTCTTACTCCGATGTCAGCTATTTCCTTTTTTCTCCATTTTCCTCTTAAAATCTTTTCTTCTTGCATTAACTCCTTCTGCCGCTCTTCCCTCTTTTGTCACACTTGCTGCTTAAATCTTATCCCAGCCAAACTCACTGTTTAGGTCCCTGCTCGTCCCACCCCTTTTGCAGTTTTTTTTTTTATACAGTAAGCAGTCCAGAAGCAGCTGTTGGGAGGTGGCTGCCTCTGACTGGAGCTAATCTGTCTGATTTATCACTTGTTATTGGAACTTGAACTGGACAAAGTTGATAATCCTTTACTGAGACACAAATCATGAAAACTTCTTATGTGTGCAGCATTATATCACCTTCTTCCTCTGTCAGCTTTTGTAATTTCTGCTCTCTTTGTACTTCATTTATTTCGACTTGCCCCTAATCACTTATTTCCCATAGTTAAAATCCATTCCTTTGTGTTTTTTTCTTATTGCTATTCCTGTTGTATCGAGGCATGTCTGCTTCTGTGTTTACAGTGGTTGTGTTTGGTTTCTCTAAGTTGTAGCTGTGACTATTTGCCTGGCTTTGTTTGGGTCGGGGTTGTGGGTGCAGCAGATGTTTTGGCTAACCATAAAACCACACCACACAGCAGTGGGTTAACAGTCTAAAGGACCAGCCCAGTGCACAGCTGTACCAAGATTTAACGTTCCTGTGGTATCGATCAAAACCAGTGGTAAGGGATGGTACACAAATTATCAGAGGGGGGGATTTGGTCAGACAAGGGAGAAGATATTTGATTTGTTTCTTTTACTTGAAGGTCTAAAAAGTCTTGCTTTTACAAAGGAGCATTAGCGCCGCATTAAGAACAAAAAAAAGAAAGCAGGCAGAAAATTTTTATATTTAGCATTTTGAGAATAAAGTTGAAATGTCAAGAATACAGGCAAACTTTCAGTATTAGTGCCAGGCATAAGAAAAAATAAAACACAGGGGGAAGACTTTTTGAAATTTTGCATTATGAGAATAAAGTCAAAATGTCGAGAATAAAATTGAAACACAATGTTGAGAATGAATTCAAAATGTTACTTCAACAATTTGATTGCCATCTCAACTTTATTCTTGACATTTCAATTTTACTCTCAAAATGCAACTAAAAAAGTCTTCCTCCTCAGATTCATGTTTTTCTAATGCCTGGCACTAATATTGAAAGTTTGACCGTATTCTCAAAATGTTGACTTTATTCTCAAAATGCAAAATAAAATAATCGTCCACCTCTTATTTTTTCCTTATGCCTGCTCTACGTTCAGTAGACTTTTCTATTTTATTGCATTTCAGCTTTATAGCTAATAATTGCAAAAATAGTTACATTAAAAAGACAACTTTCATTTGCACCACAGATCATAAAAGTACACTTAGCCATGTGCAGAAGACAACAAAACAAGCTGTACCAATTACATGCTATTACATTAAATGCATTTTGAAATTTTGAGGGGAGGGTGTTGCTATTTTTTTCTTAGTCAAGAAAAGGGTTCAACCATTACTAACCCACAGGTAGGCTTCATTTTTTTGTTGTGTAAGTGAAACAAAAGGTTCAGCGCCCCTTGCCACCCTAATAATTTTCGTACAGTCCCTAAAGTGAGACTTAGACAAAATTGCCAGAATTTTACTAATACACAAACACACTGCTTTTCTTTTCTTTTCTTTGTTTTTGTTCTAGAAATAATGGGACGTGAAGGGATCACCAACTAACTGTCAACTTCATTGCGGAGAGTGAGAGAAATGTCAGAAAATCAGTTTATAAATTCACGGTGACTATGAATGTCTGTAATCTGTACTATAGTTGCTGACGTATTTTCATCTGGACCAAAGTGGTATTAACTGTATTTTGACATGTTGTAAGGAGGGGGTTGCCATCTTTTTCAAGTCAAGAGAAAGCTTCAAAGAAAACATTACTAACCCTCAGGAGGATTTTTTTTTCTTTTTAGAAAGTGAAGACTTAAGGTCAGCCCCTCTTCCCACCCTAATAAGTTTTGTACAGTCCCTAAAGTGAGACTGAGAAAAAAAATTGCCATAATTTTACTAATACACATAACACACACACACACACTACCTTTTTTAATACAGAATTTAGGGGACATAAAGGGATCACCAGATTCATTTGAACTAATTCTCTAGGGAATATCTGCAAATTTCACAGAATTCTGTCCTCTTGGTTCAAGATTATTTCACTCTGAATCATAACTGTCAACCTCATGGTGGAGATAAAGGGAAATGTCTGGAGATCAAAGTTAATCAATTTCATCCATGGCAATTATGAATGTCTGTAATATAGACTGTAGTTGCAGAGATATATCTTTCTGGACTAAAGTGGTATTGAATGTATTTTTTTTTTTTTTTTTTTAACTTTTTATTTATTAACGAATGTATTTTTGATATTTTGCTTGCAGGTTGCTGCAGTCTTTTTCAAGTCAAGAGAACTTAAACTTAAGGTTCAGGCCCCCTCCCCACCCTAATCATTTTCATACAGTCCCTAACACAAGACTAATAAAAATTGCAATAATTTCACAAACACACTGAACAGGCCTTATATGGGCTTCCTTCACTCTCTGACCTTGCAGTGTAAGTGTTAGACCACTAGGTGTCATATTTCATCAACTGCCACAGTTGTGACTGTAATTTGAGACGCTCAGAGCAGGCCCACAGAGGGAGCAGGCTGTATCTGCTCTGTTTTGCTTCCAGATTTCATCTCGTGACTTCAAAGCATCTGAAATGAAGAAGACTTGGATGTGTTGTTCAAGTGCAGCAGCGGCCGCAGCTCCTAAAAAGGACAACATGATGATCCACTGACAGGAGCCTGAACCAAACAAGGACTAATGATAAGTGTTTCCTCCCTGCTGCCAGGTGAAGGCGGTCATTTCCACTGGCAGGATAAATTGATCCAGATGGCGTGTGGACTTGTCGTTAACAGCATTATGACCCTCTCCTCACCTACCTCCTTGTAAGGTATTATTATCACAGCACCAGAAAACATCTGGCTGGCAGAGCTGAGTGATGCAGGGTTCACATACACATGCATACTTTCACATCTGTCCTGAAGGAGAGATTTTCCTGGTTTGATGAGATGGTGTCTGGATTTAAAGGGACAGTTCTCCCCAAAATTAAAAATACGTATTTTTTGTATTTTCTAGTTTGTTTTGATCTCACTTCCTGAGTTTTGGAGATATCACCTGTAGAGATGTCAGCCTCTCAATTATAATAGAACTAGATGGCACCCGGTGTGTGGTGCTCAAAGCACAAAAAATGTATTTGAAAAACTAAACAGTAATGTCTCTTTCCAGAAATCATGACCTGGCTGCTCAAGATAGTCCACAGATCTTGTGGCGAGTAGTTTCATGTAAGAACTACTTTCTTTCTATACAAATAAAAAATGAAAATTTAGTTCCATTATATTTGAAAGGCAGCAGACATGTCTGACTGATATCACCACACTCTGCAACTCCCTTCACATCCATCTAAATGGACAAATAGCACTACAGGTAAGTGGAAGATGAATAGATAGAGCTGCATTTGTCAGTGTTTAAAGACAATGAAACAAAGATTAAACAGATTAAGTTATGTTGAGGTAAATACACCACACACACACACAAACACACCCTATGAAATATATGGAGAGCCTCATGTATTGTGTACAAAAACAAACCACCTGTGTTTATGTGACAGAGAGAGAGGGAGAGTCTGTGTGTATGTATGTATGTGTGTGTGTGTGTGTGTGTGTGTGTGTGTGTGTGTGTGTGTGTGTGTGTGTGTGTGTGTGTGTGTGTGTGTGTGTGTGTCTGTCTGTGTGTATGTAGGTAAACTTGTGTTTAAAGACTGGGCTCTTTGCTACTAATGCTGCTGTCAGGACGATTGCTTTAACAGCTGCGCACTTGAGTATCCAAACACACACACACATGCGCGCGCGCACACACACACACACACACACACACACACACACACACACAGAGAGAGAGGATGTTTTCTTAAAGGGCCACACAAGATAGAAGCTGTTCATGCTAAATACCTTAAATACTCAACAAACACATTATGCTGCATAGATTTAACCTTTTAACCAAATGATTGAAAGTTCAATTCTCAAAATGTCAAGAAGTCAAGAACAATAAGCTGGATAACAGGTGGGAAAGATTTTTAAAGCTACAACAAACCTTTATATTGTGTTGATTTTTTAGGCCCCTGTGGGTCCATGTTTGAAAAAGTGCCCTCTTCATTGGCTGCATGGAGCTGGTGCCCTTATTTTTTAGTGTGTGTGTGTGTGTGTGTGTGTGTGTGTGTGTGTGTGTGTGTGTGTGTGTGTGTGTGTGTGTGTGTGCGTGTGTGTGTTTTCTCATTTTTTGATGGGTTTACTGACACACCTGTCTGTCTGTGCTTGTGTTTGCACAGGATTTTGAGGCTTTCCGTTATAGGAAACATTAAAAGCTTTTGTGTGGGAGTTTTGACTGTGTATCTGCTATAAAAAAAAAAATAAAAAAAAATAAAACTAAAACTAAACAGCTAACAAATAAAGAAAAGCCAGGATTAATATAGCAACTGCGTTAAAAATACGTCAAAACACACTTCAGTGGGTCAAATTCATCAAGGAACAAGCAACAGATTTTGTATTTCATGTTTTTTGCTGATTTGGTTGAAACCAATATTTTACTTTTTTCCTCCATAAATCACTTTAGCAGTTTAGCATTTGACTGCTGCACAGACATGAACAATGGAACTATTTTCAAGGAAATTACATGTGTCTATCTCTGTTGAGTTTGAAATAAAAATAATTCAGGACTGGAAAAGCACGACAAAAATAAATTATTTGTTTTACCTTAAAAATAGTTAGTGTCCATGCTGCCTTACAGTTTTAAGTTTGACAAGACATGGTAATTTTATAATGACTCAAAAAAAAACAAATGTTTCTACTCAAATAAATTTGACATTAATTCAGTTGTACATGAGAAAATATGTTCAGTAAGTTCATGTTCAAACAATGCATGCTGGGAAGCCTGCTAATATGCCTTTTTCATTTTTTTTTTTTTTAGAAACTTAATTTAAAGAGCTAATTGAACTCACAGTACAGTACATTCATTCAACTCAACATCTAAATTCATGTTTATAAGTTCTTAAGTGTTCTGAAAACAAACAAACAAAGTATTTAAGTTTGATGAACTTCTATAAATCAATCTAGTATATTTACATGAAGTTAATGGAAAAGTTTTAGTTGATTTTTAGATAAATTGTTTTTTATATCTCATTACAAAAGTACTAAAATAAATTCCCAGGCATCTTCATGCATGACAGAGGCAGCTGACCCCGAGACAGGCACTATTCAGAGGTCATGACCTTTAGTCTCCATGACTCAACATATCGCACAAGCCTTGAAAGAAAACAACACACACTCATGAACAGGAAAGTCAGTGAAATTACTCTCTGTGAGGGTTCGCTGGCCTACAGGTAGGAAATCTGACCTCCAGGATCAAATGAAGGGATTTTTACCACCACGAAAAATGCTTTGACCTACTTTGTCCCACTGCCTTTTGTCTAAACATCCGATAGACACAGCTCTCTGTCCCATCTTACTGTGAGGACTCTAAGATGATAGCTTGTATCACCTTTCTACCCCATTATTTCCGACACAATATTTTGAATACACACAATATTCTGAGCTAAATAACATATTCAGATACCTGTTTTTTGTTTTTAGATGATGTGACACTCTTCATGGACTTTCAGAGTCAGACACACAAAGAAAGAAAAAAAGAAAAAAGTAAAAAAAGACAACGTAGCTTGCTGGAATTCCTCCGTGGGATAAAAGATCTGAAGTCTGCACACAGACAGATGAGCTGAGACAAGCTTCAAAGTAAAGACTTGTGAAGAGCATTTCTCTCATAGCATGAGCTTCAGCTGTGGCCAGAAAAAAATGCTGTAGAAGTTGGGTCTTAATAATATTATCACTGCCATAGAACACAGACTAAATATTAATCCATCCAATATCGGATATTTTGCCCAGGTGGGAAACTTAAGTACTAGATCAAGTAGACTGAAGATGTTACATGTTTTTGGCACTTTATAGAATTTAAATTATAAAGCATTTTTTAGTCTTCAAAAAAGTATTTTGGTTTGTAGGGCTCTTTGTCAAGAATGCTACAACTACTTTATGTCAAGATTTTGCAGTTTGTGGCTTTGAACTTCCACCATGCACTGTAAAAAGATCAACTGGAATCAACTAATCTTTTTTCATAAACTTAAATAAATAATATTCAAATATAATATATTATATATAGTTAATGAACCTATTTTAGAACACTTTGAAAATGAATTCAATTGAATTGAACTGAACTGAATTGAATTGAAATGATGAGTTGCATGAATGTACTGCATGGAGTTCAATCAACTCATTAAATTTAGTTTAGAAAGAAACATATGTGCATATTAACAGACTTCCCAGTATGCACTGGGAACTCTCCGCAGCCTTTTTTAAATGGAAAGAAAACATATATGATAAAAACTTGCTGTCTAACATTTTAGAGTCAGGCTTGCTTGTTTTCACAGTAAAGAAAACACTGTGAACCACAATGATGTTTAGTATTGAATTAGTTAACTAAATTAATAAATTATATTAAATGTTAAATGTTAGAAATCAGTAAGTTCAGCTTAACATTTTAAGCCTTTTGAACATGTTTTCTCATGTACAAGTCAATTAATATCAAGTTTAGTTCACCGGAAAAGTTGTTTTTAATCTTTACAAAATTACCTCAACTTCAGCTAAATTAACATTTTAATGCAGGCCGGTTAAAACAAATAGTCTAGTTGATATTTACACTGCATGAAGGGTTCATGCTCATGGAAACTGTTTCCTGATTACAAAACTGCAAATTTCTTGTGACCAAAACAACGCCTCACTGTTGAGACGCGCATGAAATATTAACACTCTAAATCTGATGCACAGGAGAGTGTGAGCTTCATCAGTTCAGACAAGCCCGGAGGCAGTGTTTCATACTCTCCCACAATGTTCCCTCACACATCTGCAGGCCAAAACATCTCCCTGCTGATTTTAACTTTTGAGGAAACCACAAATTACCATTTATCCTTAGTTCTTCACTAAACCGAGCACTGTAGCAACATCTTAAAAACTTCATTATAATATTTGAGCTACGCAATATTAAAAAACAAACAAAAACAGTGAACATACCTTATAATGTCATGTGATATAAGTTTCCACCGTCATGTCCAACTACCAAAGCAGAATCATCCTTGTGCTGTGTAAAAACAGCTCATTGGAGGACAAGCTGTAACAACATGCCATATCCTATGCAACAGGTGTAGCCTTGGAGGAAGGGTGGAGAAAAAGAAAGAAGGAGGGCTGGAGTTTATTTGGGGCGGAGGCCACACATGGGCCTGTTTTGGTGAGAACCGGTGGTCATGCTACAGTAAGCCTTGTTTGTATGATCCATTTATTCTGTAGACTGAACACACTGTGCAGATGTTGTCACTAGAGGGTAGTTTAAAGGCTTTAGAATAGAATAAAGGCTTATTTAGGCCTCAAATGCAGCTACTATGAGTTTGCATTTGAAGACCGGCTTGGAAACTGACTGACTGCTGTGTCCAGCTGTCCAGCAGCACTGTGATCAACAGTGCTCCTGTCACATGTATAAAACCACTGATGGTGAGACAAAGTTACTCTTACCCCAGCTTGGAAAGCAATGTACTGCTATAGACGAGGTCAGCAACAAAAGGTATTTTAGTGACCTAAAAAAAAATCCATGCAAAAACAATCTATATCAGTTTAATTGTATGCTATATTTACATAATCTGGACTGTCCTAACTGATTGAGGCTGTGGTAGAATTCAAATTCAGGTAAAATTGCTGATTTTGCCAATGGAGATGGTTTAGAGCAGTGTTTCCCAATCCTGGTCCTCAGGGACCACTGCCCTGCATGTTTTAGATGTTTCCCTGCTCCAACACACCTGATTCAAATGATCAGGTTGTTATCAGGCTTCTGCAGAGGCTTGATGATGAGCTGATCATGACCTGAGGACCAGGATTGGGAAACACTGGTTTAGAGCCTTTGTGCTGGTACTCCTCTCTGCTTCTCCAAATTGGGGGTGTACTGACAGACTATGGATAAGTGCCTCATACAGCCCCACTTGAAATAATCCTTTAACATCTTGTTTTTCTCCTTAGCCAATGTTATCGTGCGCGCTCATCTAGAATGATGAAATAAAGGAACGTATTAACTGAAATTTTATTCTGTGTGTAGCACCAGAAACAAAGTAAGTGCCCTCGTTGGAGACTCCATAGAGAACACACTGGCCTTCATAAGAGATCAGCTGGTGATAGAGGTTGCTGGAGGTAACCTCTTTTGAATAAATATAGCTGTGTACTATCTCATGCACAGCCCGACCCTGTTCTCGCTGTGCCCAGTGTGCCTGCCTTCCACCAGTCACACAAAAAATGGAGCTCTGAATTTGGGTCAAGCAGCCCCAGGAGTTACGAGGCTGTCTTGTTCAGGCTGTAGCATCATTGCATGGATTATAGTATGTGTGTTCTGCAACATTTATCACAATCACAGGCTTCCTTCTTACCCCTACGCTCATGTTCTTTGATAACCACATTACTGAAAATGTCAGTGAGGGATGCTGGGTTAGTACAAGCATGGCCTACTCCTGACAGACAATCATATCTGCATTTGAATTATTTTTAACCAAACAGATGACAGCTGTGATTGACACCTTGTCTCCAACGTATGATTAATCTCAATTATGTGTGATGTTCCACAATGTGTCTAATTAATAGTGAGGTTTACCCACTGATATATGTATTTTGATTTCCCAAAGACTTGGAAGAATTGGTTCAAAAAATAAAAAAAAGAAATAGAAAGGTTAATTTTCACATCACTGCTAGTAATATGCTGTTTTTAAATTAAATTTGCTTAATTTGTTCACTCACAATAGCCTAAGGATGTTACATCCATTTTTAAAGAGACAGTGTATGACAACAAATACTTACAGACATGTCTCAGACTTAATCTAATGGTTTTCTCTTTCCCTTGTCTGCATATATTTTCCTGTCTTTATGCACCAAATTGTAAAAAGGAAGCGGTGGGAGTTTAAAACAAGACATATTCTGTCATGTGGTGAATCGATGCAAAGGATTTTCCCTCTGTTAGGAAATATACATGCATTCTGGTTAACAGATATTGGGAAAGTAATAAAGTAATATTCCACAAATAAGTCTTTTTTGCACAGTATGAGAGGCCATTTTAGGCAAGAAAAAAAGGAAATTGATTTAAAAACAAATGTATTGATTAAATTAACTAAATTAAAAATAGTAAAGTATTACCCTGTTTAAAGAACTCCAACATGTCCCTCCTCAACACCTCTTTATTTAGTGATTATTATCATAACCTTTTGACTTACCAAATGAAAATTATGACATACTAAATCAAAATTCTAATTTATTATCTCATGTTTAGCCTATGGATTAAAATATCAGAACTTTGACATTATTTTACCCATATCAAAATACTATGTATAGTATTAATAATACAGTCATATGGAAGCCTTGAGATATGTAAATTGAACAGAATGTAATAATTTGCAAATACCTTTTGACTTGTTTTCAATTAAATACAGTAAAGACAAGAGATTGAATTCAAAGTTTATGAGGCTCAGATGAACTTGTCATGTCAGATTCAGCAAACACTCGTAACTTCAGTCACGGACAGCTGTGTGCTCCTCCACCTGGCTCAGGTGAGCCAGCAGAACCGGGAACCTTCGAGGCTAGACTGGATCGGTTTGCCTCCCCACTCTACTGCACCATCTCTCTCCTCCACTCCTCAGCCAGCAGAGTTAGTAATAATGATGATGATGATGATAATAATCAATGATAAAATCCGATAAAATTTCGAGGTGCTTCAGATTAAAATATAAGCAGTTACATATCTACATGACATTTGCAGTTCATTTATTATATTGGTTTTTGCAGGCGTTAATGTATAATAAACTATTTACACATGAAGCTGTTTTAGAGACGTCCTGCTGTCTCCATATATCGTGTGCTCTCGCGCTCTCACTCCTCGAACCAGGAGATCTGTCTCCTCGCTTTGAAAATCTTTTCTCTTTGTTTCTTCCTGGTAAATCCGCCATCATGCTGCCATCGCTTGTGCTGCTGGTGCACCTGCCTCTTAAAGGTGATGAGAGCTGACTTTGTGATTCGTTTATTGCATGTTCGGCCTAAACTCGCCTGTGAATTAATGAGGGCTCCTCCTTCATGGCATCCCAAATGGCTTATGATGTCTTTCAGCTAGTTGGGGACAACTGACTGTCCTTTTACCTTTGCTGCCTTTAAGAGAGAAACAAAACATACATAGTGATGTAATACATGAGTATTTGACTACATTCCATGAAAATATTAGAGTATGCAGATTTTCATCTGAAACAAAAACCACACCTGATGATTTAATTGATTAGCAACCGTCATCCAGATATGAGGAGCTTTCTAAGTAGATTTACAATTATATTATAATTTGAAATACAGTCAAACAGGATAATGTCAGCATAATTGTGAAGTGCAACTTAACTTTCAAACTCAAAATGTCTTCACACTAATGTGAACATGTGAAAAACTTTAGTGCTGATAACAGCAGGCCGACAGCACATGACTCTACACCCACTCATAAATTGTCTTAACTGAAAGAAAATTAAAAATACAAGAAAATTGGTGAGTGCGACAAATTATCCTAAATCGCTTGCACTCACCACTTAAGAGTAAATCTGTTCCTATGAGTGGTTCTTGTGTGAGGCCCAATGTTTCTCAACACAACACTAGAGGAATTTAGGGATTTCACCATTTGCAATCCATAATATTAAAAGATTCAGAGAACCCAGAGAAATGTCTGCATGTAAGGGGCAAGGCTGAAACCCAACACTGAAAGCAATCTGTGTGTGGGCAGTGCACCGAAAGGAATGAGAGTTTTTGCCCCAGGTACCACAGCACTCTGGTGCTTTCCAGGGTGCTGATCCTGCCTCTGTTCATGTCTTTGTTTGTTTGGTACTGTTTTATTGTTATTTTCTGCAGTTCTTTTGCACTAGTTCATAGTTGGCAGTTTGACAGTGCCCATAGATAGCCTTTTTTTTGTTTTTTGTATTCTTCTGACCTGTATTGTGGAAAAAACCTCAAGCTGTTCATTCATTCATGTATGTCAATGTGTGATGTGTGATGTGTGTGTGCGTGTGCGTGTGCGTGTGCGTGTGTGTGTGTGTGTGTGTGTGTGTGTGTGTATGCATGGGCGCTGACTCAGGCTGAACACTTGAGGGGAACAAAAATTGTCAACCCATATAATGTTAAGGTGTGATAGGGTGAGGGGTACAGATTAATATTTCCCCAGAAATGACATTTTCTGTACTGGCAACAAAAGCACACTATCTTGATGTAGGTGGGTTCCAAACCTGATCACTTTAGTGATAGTATTATCTGGTGGTACCAAAAATTATTACTGAGGAAAACATCTTACTGAGAGCGTCACTTCAACATTAATCAATATTATAACGAACATAAACTGTGTGTGCTGCATGCAGCTTGCCTTCACTGTGGCTGTATGCGAGGATAAAATTCCAAGATCGGTCTGTGATCCGTCACCGTCTGACTGAACAGCCTCATGGCAGTGATATTTTACAGTTCTTTATATTTTAATCAAACAAAATTTGTTAAAACAAGTCATTTGGTGTTTTCAAAGTCATGATATTGGGCTTAAACATATTCCAGATTCCATTTGTGTTTAGAGGCTGCTGCTAAGTGCAGTAGACAGCTTGCACACACAGTTCAATGTTCAACATAGTAGGCTTAATAAAGTTAATGATCACTCAAAGTTAAAAGGAAAACTCTAAAAAAGCTCTCACTCACTTGCTCTGAGGCTTCAGATGGATTCTTCAGGAGATTTTGGCATCTTTCTTCAGTTAGGGGTGCATTTTGCCACAGCCAGCAGCTGACAGTAAATCCATCACATGCTGCAGCATTTCATCCAGAAGTATTTTGGATATAAAGTATAAACCCATTGTTCTTGAAGCTTTGGGCTTTCACTTGGAGTTTTGTCTTATATTCCAAATGTTGCAGGGAACTTCATCCAGCAGATTGTACCCCTCTAGCATAGTGCACAATTTACATCTTAATTATTTAATATTTTGAAGTAGTTGCACACCAAGCTGGTGTCAGACATGGTGTTGTTTGTCTCGTTCAGATGGTAAAGCAAAAAGTTGCTGTATTAAGTGCATTAATGATCAGTGGTGTTTGAATTCATGACAAGTTTGGTTTGGTGTGCTCTGCTGGTAAAACATAAGAGCAAAACAAAACACACACTGCCCTGCATGAAAATTAAATCTTGATAATATAGCACGTTATGATTTTATTTAACTTTCCTGTCAAATAACAATTTAATTTCTTAGTCTATGGCTGTATGACATCTGCATTTTTTCCTGCTTTGCCTCAAGAGGGCATAAAACCCAGTGCCCCCGTGTAGATGGCACCTGTGTGTGTGTGTGTGTGTGTGTGTGTGTGTGTGTGTGTGTGTGTGTGTGTGTGTGTGTGTGTGTGTGTGCGTGTGTGTGTTGGTCGGTAAAATGATTTTCCCGATTGGGAAACAAATCCAGTTGCAGTGAGGAGCAGAGCAACTGCATCAATAAAAAAATTTCTTACCGTTATTTTGGTGTTTATATCTCTTATTCTGCAATAGTCATTAAAATACATTATATAGCCAAGAATATAGTAGACTAAGTTATATATCATTTTACAGTGTTTACAGTGTTTTAAGCTAATTGACAGCAGATGTGAAGCAGCAGTGAAAAACGTGCGCAATAAAAAAATTTAATACATTTTAGAAAGTTGATTAGTATATTGACATAAGACACTGAACGCTTTGCCAGTCCTGTTCTAGACTCTGATATTTTGATTATTTATCTTAATTTCCAGTATCTTTATTTTAAAAAATGTATTCTTGGTGTGCTTTTGAGCACAAACAATGAGATCATATCTGACAGTCTGGCAGACCATTGAGGTGCTTGGAGGAGGCGTTAAAATGCTAGCGGTCCTGGTGTTAGAGAACGCTTTTTTTTTTTTTTTTTTTTTTTTGCATTAATTTCCCGAAAGACCTTTATGAGGTCCTTAAGAATGGAATGGTTCTCCAGAACACTCTAAGTGCTCCAGTGCACTTAAGAAGAATGAGTTCTTAAAGTGAATGGAGAAAAATGTACCCTGTGGCTGTAGTACTATTTTAGTTTTTGGAAAATTCTGTTTATTCATTTTTCACTTTCATATTTTGATAAACATGACATACCAGATCATAACAAAATTCAACATAACACACTACAGAACCATTACCATAACAAGAAATACTGCCTCTTCCATTTGAAACATAAATAACATATAAACACATATACACATCCTCTCCCTCCCACATAATGTCCGGTCCTCCACTCCTCCACTTTTTCTAAGGGAGCACATGAATTAACCTCATTGATCCACTGCATAATATTAGGGGGATCTTCATGATTCCACTTAGTTGTGATGCGGCTGTAAAGGTTAGACTCACAAAGCCTTTTATCCTTTGGGAGGGGAGCCTCAGATAGGTCAAGTCCCCCAGCACTGTGATTACAGGTGATAAAGAAAAATTCCAAAACAATAGTTTTGTCATACTATTTTATTACATGACTTTGTCAAATACTCGCTTCTGATTGGTCAATTGCAGCATTCTAAGATCTGTTATTTTTCCAACAGATCGTTGCTATGTATAACAGACTGTTGTTATGAAGAAACAGCTGTCGCTATGGATGCAGTTCTGATCATCCGGAAGGGCAATAAAAAATTTTTTGAATCCAATTCCGATCAATCAGTCAAAGAGGGAATTACAACAAAAGATCATTTTACAACCTTGTTGTTACTAGACTGCTGTTCTGAGAGAGAACTACACTTCTGCACCTCCTCTATGGGTCTGTTTTCAGCAGAGGGTTAGAGAGAGAATCTGCCCCGTGACGGTAGATTTATATAACCCTTGAGTTTGTCAGCTCACTCTGTTACTTCTGAGTTCACCTTCTGTTAGGTTCATTCACGTGTATCGTGGAGCTTTTCTGAGTGCAGAGAAGTCCGGGCGGAGCTGAAACACAGAGCCGACAGACAGCTGCTCAGAGCTGGGGAGCTCAGCAGCTACGAGCTGGTTCGTTTGGTTCAGCTCCCTAAAAAGAGCCGGCTCTTTCAGCTCCCAAGTGGCTCCTCAGATTTTTTGTTGCTTAAATTAATTTATAATGTAAAATGAATTACTAATGTAAAAATCATACATTATATCTAATGTTTATTATTTATAT
The DNA here is from genome assembly GCF_056507025.1 of Lutjanus erythropterus. Classification (NCBI taxonomy): domain Eukaryota; kingdom Metazoa; phylum Chordata; class Actinopteri; order Lutjaniformes; family Lutjanidae; genus Lutjanus; species Lutjanus erythropterus. The sequence continues at coordinate 18,274,598 of NC_139318.1, read as the reverse complement.
GGCTTTATTTATATACTCAACATACTCAACATGGTCAAAATTAAGCAGAGTGCTTAATTTTGACAACAAACACCACATTCATTCATTCATTTCATTCATTTTCTGTAACCGCTTATTCCGTAAGGGTCGCGGGCTGCTGGAGTCTATCCCAGCTGACATTGGGCAAGAGGCGGGGTTCACCCTGGACAAGTCGCCAGTTCATCGCAGGGCTGACACATAGACAGACAACCACTCACACTCACATTCACACCTCACACCACAATTTAGAGTCACCAATTAACCTGACATGCATGTCTTTGGACTGTGGGAGGAAGCTGGAGAACCTAGAGAGAACCCACGCAGACACGGGAAGAACATGCAAACTCTGCACAGAAAGGCCCTGCTCCAGCAAGCCGGGGGATCAAACTCAGGACCTTCTTGTTGTGAGGCGCAAACACCACATATTATATAAAATACTAATTTTCTGTGTAATTGTAATATTTAACACTGGATATATTAGTCTTCTGTTGTGCAATGAAGTTTTAATCTGTCAACAATCAGATATTTTGTCTGATAATAATAAATGCATGCTGACCAGCCAGATGAGAGCTCAGAGTTTGTTTTTTTAACTTTTGGGATTAAAAAGTTGCAAAAGGACTCCTGCACACTGTCTAACTTGCAATATATATTGCAAGTGATATATGACATATTGAAAGTTAGACAGTCTTCTCTCTCCAACGCACCTGTCTTGTTTAATAGATGTGCGAAGGGCTTCCTTTGTTTCTAACTTTTGGGACTAAAAAGTGGATCTTCATGTTCGCTTATAAACACTATGTGTAGCAGCACCATGGAGGAACTGACCACACTGTTTGCAGGATGAGTGAATGACACACAATTACAGACACCGGGCTTTTGTACTGACTTTTTTGGCCACGCGAGTCAAACCATGTTGCCGCTGAGTTGCATTTTCATGACCGCTTGTATCGCTGCTAACCGCACCCGACATGAACCATGAGCACGACTCACCTCAAAGTGGGCTGTGGTCATGTTGCGCTGACCGTGGCCCAACGGTGGCGAGCCTCCTTTCGGTCCCCCTTCAATATGTGAGTGTTGTGATACTGAGCTCGTGTGTGCAGGAGAGCAGAGAGAAAGACGGTTTTAAAAGTCTCTTTGAGTTTAGCTCTCAGTACTTCTGTATCTTTGGGCTGTGTCTTTATATCTTTAAATATAGTTTCTCTTTTCTGTCTGTGTTTTTTTACTGTCTGGAGTCTGTTTTATTAAATACAGTTGATGTCTGTCGTTCTGTGCTCGTTCACGACTGCCCCCTGCCACATGTCTAAATGCTGGCTGACTTCTTCTCTGCACCACTGTCATCGTCCCAGTCAGGAACTGACTCACCAGCTCCCCCTTGTGCCCAGGTGGTTTTGAGGCCAGCTTCACAGGTTTTAAAATAAAAAAAATAAATCTTTCACAGATAATTACTAACCCTACCAGGCCAAACTTAAAGGACCCCTCTAAGGCCTCTTGTATTGACCTAATCTTAACAAACAGAAAAGAAAATTACTCACTTAGGAGTATTTGAACTAGGCTTTAATGACCACTGTCCAAAAGCTTGCATCAGAAGTACCAGAATATAAAAGCAATGTCCCTGTATTTTCAAACATTTTGATGAACAAACTTTCCTGAGTGATCTTCTTGCAATTGATATTCATAACACTGCTAAAATCTCAGATGCTGAACTAGCCCTTGATCACTTCTGTAAATCGTTTAACTCAATAGTTAATAAGTATGCACCTTTATTAAAATACAGAATACAGAATAGGTCTAGCCCCTGGTTTTCATCAGAAATTTCATCTTTGGTTAAAGAGAGAAATAAAGCCTGGACTCCAGCCAGATGTACTGGGGACCCTGGTCACATACTTACTTTTAGACAGCTTAGAATCAAATGTACATCTGCATTAAGGAAGACTAAATCTGATTATCATTTGAAACTAATTACAAAATTATATTCAAATCCAGCAAATTTCTGGAAGGCAGTAAATTCTCCTGACCACAAGTCATCCATCTCATTTCCTCCTCTCACCACAACAAATGGGTGTTCTATATCAGACCATAAGGAGATTTGTCTAGATTTTAATGAACATTTCACATGTGCTGGTAACCTGTTTGATGAAACGTATACTGGATCATCTCTGTCTGCTATTGATCCCATCACCCACACAATGACAACTCCTTGTTTTTCATTGCAGCCTTTCTCTGTTGATGAAGTGGCCAATGCACTCTTTTCTATGGATTCTAAGATTTCCATGGGAGAGGATAAATTTGACCCCCTCTTTTTAAAACTTGCTACTCCAATTGTGGTCAGCTACTTTACACACTTTTTTAACCTTTCAGTTTTAAACGGCACAGTCCCTAAGGTTTTGAGAGTTGCTTATGTAACACCTTTACATAAAGGCGGTGGAACAGCTAACCTTAATAATTACAGACCTATTTCTTAATTATCATGCTTAGCAAAAATATTGGAATTTCTTGTTAGTAATCAGCTAAAATCATTCCTCTCAACACATTGCACTCTCAGCATGCACCAGTAAGGATTTAGGGATAGACACAGCACTGTTATTAATGCCACTCTTGTTTTAAATGACATAATGACAGCCTTAGATAGGAAAAAACACTGTGAGGCTTTTTGTATTGATCTGTCAAAAGCATTTGATACAGTGGATCATGCATTGCTCTTCGCCATAGTCTTGGATTTGGTGATATGGTTTTTAAATGGTTTCAGAGTTACCTTAGTGACAGGCAGTAGTGTGTTTGTATTGGTGATATTAAATCTGAATTTGTGTAAATAGCATCCTGGGGCCTGTATTGTTCACACCTTCTATCAATTATCAATATTACCTCAACTGTTACTGGGTGTAACATTCATCTTTATGCAGATGACACCATTTTGTTCTGTATTGCGAATGATGCACGCCGTAAATTCCCTCCAACACCGCTTTTCTGACCTATAATTTGTACTCAATAATCATAAACTAGTTCTCAATGCAGACAAAACAAAATCCACGTTGTTCACCAGATCAAAAAATATCAGCCTCATCACCTCTACCAACAATGGTACAAATACCGGAAAGGTCACAGAGTATAAGTACCTTGGTATTTGGATTGATGAAAAGTTAACCTTTAAGTATTATGTTTCCAAGATAGTGTCTTTTTTGATCATGAAAATTGGGTTCTTTAATAGAAACAGACTCTGCTTTCCACTGCACTGTAGAAAGATGCTTGTTGAGGCATATATATATATATATATATATATATAATCAGTTTTAGACTATGGTGGTATTTAATACAGGCATGCCTCTGCTGCCACTCTGAAGCCTCTGGACTCTGTTTATCACTCTGCCTGAAGATTCATCTCTGAAGAAAGTTATGACACCCATCGCTGTGACTTGTATGCTAAGGTTGGGTGGCCCGCACTCTGTGTAAGATGTGAAAGACACTGGCTTTTATTTATGTATATGGCTCTCATCGGCCTTTTACCTTCTTACGTCAGTTCAATGCTTTCTTTCTTTCTTCTTTCTTCTTCTTTCTGTAAGTTTCTCTTAGGTGTCTTGGTACTTTTATTTTTATTGTTTTACATTGTACTCTGTATTCTGCATTATAAATGAGGTCTCTGCCTCAATGTATTTCCGAGATAAAATAACGGTTGAATGAATGAATGGATTCTATTCCACGTCATGTCCTCTCCTTGGTTGGTGATCTTAAGTTTGTTATTATGCACTTATGTCATAATTCCAATCAAACTTTCCTCATTTTATAAACATAAGCATAATTTCACTCCTCAGATTCTTTATTTGGCACAACAGATACATCTTGTATAAAAATAAATCTATTTTCTAATATCTGTTTTACCAAGATTTCTCAGTTGTCTTCCATGTTGTCCCCCTGGTATTATTCCTCCTTTTAAAGGTCTTAAAGGAAGTGATAATCACCATACTGTTGGATGCGACTGAAACAACTGATGGGAAAACTTGCTTTCCATGGCAAACTAAGAATAGAAACAAGGCAATTCATCAACCTTTTCAATAAGAAAACCAAGCAGGTTTTATCCAAGTAATCATTACTTGTAGAAACGTGACAGACTATAATATAACTTGTACTTTTTGCGGCAATTTAACAGAAAGGCTGGTGCATTTATTTTGGTCTTGTCCATATAATAAACAGCTGTGGAGTAAACTGTCATGATTTATTGCCGATCATAATTCTTGGCTCACAACCCTATCATTACCTAATTTTCATATTATTTTGTTCAAATTTTATATTCATATGTCTAAATTTATATATTTTTTTATAGAAAATATTTTTTAGAACTGACTTATTTTCCTTAGAGACCCCCCCCCCCCCTTGTATCTAAGGAAAGCTGAGCCCCCTTTTCACAGCTCTAACAGGAAACCAAGCCAACTTACAGATAAATGACAGGATTAAAGTTTGATCTGATTTTTAGGACCTCAGAGCAGACAAAGTCTGCCAGGCCCCAGCTTGGGAATCAATGGCCTTCACCCCCCCCAAAAAAAATTTAACAAATTTTTTGTACAAATTAAAAAAATGTTCTTAAATTAATTTAATTAAATTAATTAATTTAATTTAATTTAATTTAATTAATTAATTAATTTAATTAATTAAAAAACAGATTTGTAAGATTTACAAAATATTTAAATATTGTTTTTTTTCTGTCATTTTCAATACACCCTTTGGTCTCCTTTTTTTTAAAGAAGACATCATCACTATTCAGTGCATTTAAAATTGCTGTAAATCTTTATTTGTTTCAATAAAGTTTTACAAAAAAAATATGCTGACTTTGATCTCTTTGACGATTCTAGAATGTGCCTTTGATGATGTAAGCTCTGGAATTCTGGACCCAGGCAGAACACAAGCTAACTTCTTTCTGATTTGTAACAAACTTAACTAAACTAACTATTGTCATTTTCAGCAGGAACTGTTCAATACCAGTACAAACAGACTTTTCTCATTTCAACAACATACTAATACCACTATACTACACTAACTGCTGAATTTGTTATACAGTATTAAAGGAAATAAACGCAGCCATGTCTGTGGCAAAAGCAAAAAAAACGTTTACCGCTAAAGATATTCCAGCAATTGTGAAGACATTTGAAGAAGTTGATACTGATGGAAGTAAAGGCTTGGACGTAGATGAATTCTGTGAAGCAATGGAGAAGTTACATATCACTATGAGTAAAGAAGAACTCACTGTCCTCCACATGAAGATTGACACAAATTGTGATACAACTGTGGATCTTGGGGAGCTATTGGACTACCTGTCGCACAAGGGCCAAGCAGCAAAAGACATGGATTACAAAAATCAACCATTTCCAAAACCTTTCACAAGGTTTTCTCTAAGTTATAGTTATAAACCAGTCGTTGCTCTGGTATTCATGCCCTTCATGGAGGACACAGACCTTCATCAAGCTTATGCATTTCCACTACAAGAAGTCAGGCCTTACCTGTCTGGTCTGTATGCCTCAGTCAGCCTGAACGGTGTCATCCACATGTGGCATGACCACTGTGACACTCCATACAGAATTGAAATGACCACAGAAAATACACATCCTATGTCACACACCAAAAAAGTGTGTGTTACCGACATGGTGTACATCAGAGAACTCAGACATCTGGCTGTCTCCACTTTTGACAGTGACGTGTTTTTCTATGATTACTGTGATTTCCCTAATATTTGTGATATTCATAGTGCTATAAAAGTAGAGGACAGGGTCACTACCATGCTTTACTGGTCCAACGGGACTGAAGCCATATTTGCTTTTGGTGATGTAGCAGGAGATCTCTACATATTTATCTCATATAATATAAAGAAGGGAAAGCTTTTCTGTACAGAGGTGAAGGAACATAAATCTGTGCGAGGTTATCCAACTTATCATATTTCAGCTCTGTTAAAACACCACTCTTCAGACTTTATTTGTCAGAAATGCCAAATCTTTGGTGATGTATGCAGTCAGATTCGATACTTTCCATCAATAAAGTCATTTTCTGTCTGCGGTGAAACGGCCAATAGAATGGTCGTTGTTACCAAACCCCAGCCACCCAAAATGGCAATGTATAAAACTATCTTTTGGGGCATCTCACATACAGGGTGTTTCACCTGTGCTGAATACTTCCCTTTGGTTCAGTATCTGGTGACAGGGGGTAGAGATGGCTTATTACGGGCGTGGTTTCTCCACGACACCACAATGTGTATAAAGGAATTTAAAGGACATGTCGCACCCGTTACTGACATTGTGTTTAATCCTCTAGACAACTTATTTGTCTCTATATCTATGGACAAAAACATACGTGTGTGGTCCAGTGATTGCTGGCTGACTCTGCAAAGCATATTCTTTGAAGGTGAGAAAATCTCCACTTTCCATTATAACATTTACAACAATGAGTTACTCGTGGCTGATAACAATGTAGCAAAATTTATTGGAAGAGGAACAGATGTTTTTAAAGAAATGTTAAAATCCCATGAGAAGCCCCTGTGTGGTGTTCTCTATCACAGCATTTACAAACTGGTCGTCTCTGTTTGCCAGGATGGTGTGGTGACAGTATGGGACATATTAAGAGGAAATGCTGTCATGGAGTTCAGTATCATTTCAAGTGAGAGAAGGGACAAATGCCAGGTCAAAAAAATTGCCCTGGCATTTGATGACCAGCAGCGCAAACTAATTACAATTTGCCCGGGCGATAAAGTGAGACTGTGGAATTTCAATAATGGATTACAACTTGACGTTCTTCCTGTTATAGTGCCAAACAAAGTGACAGGTTTGGTCAGCATAAATGATAGGATCTTTGTCTGCCAAAGGAACTCCAAGGTCATTTTTGACCTGGATATACATAAACTTCAGAACAGATTTTTGCAGCATGATTATTTAGATGATATTTGTTCAGCTGACAGGTGTGAATCCACACTGATTACTGCATCCAGCAATGGAAATGTTATTGTCTGGGATGCCAAGACTGCAGGGCCTCTCTACTTTCTGAACACCATGAAGAGCCCTAGAATATACATAGAAGAGGACAGAGATCACATGGAGGTAATGACTGTTAACAATAGTCAAATGAATGTCAGAGACACTGAAAACAAGTCTGATCAGAATATCAATGATCTTATTATATGTCTGAAGAAAAGAGAGGAAAATTATGACACAGCCACACTGCTGACTTGTGCAGATGTTTACATCTATGCGTGGTCTGTTAAAAGCAGGGGAGGTCTGTTAGCAAAGTTCAAGGCAATTAAGAATGATGATGCTGCCATTACCACCATGTCGACTGATACCAATGAACAAATATTACTGATTGGGGATAGTATCGGAAGGATTTATCTTTGGGACATCCAGGAATTTGGGATTAGAAGACAGGCAGATAATGGGCCATTTGAAAACATGCAAGAGTGCCATGTGTCATTATGTTCGCCTCCTCTGTTGCAGTCCTGGCGAGCTAGCCCCACAGGGTTGTTGAGTGTTACGTGTGAGCCTGCTTCTAATGCCATATTTACTGCAGGGTTGGACTGCAATGTCCATATATGGACAACTACAGGCCAGCACATAGGTATCTTTGGTAAAGACGTGTGGAATACAAATGACACAGAAGTCAGCCTTACAGAGAATGCTGATAGGGATCAGCAGAAAAGACCAAGCGCAGAAGAGCCAGAAGATGAAGACAGTGGGTCGACAAGTCCACTCATGTCACTATTATCAGGCACTTACAATAAACAATTTCAAGGCAAGGCGAAAGACGAATATCAGTTGTTCGGTCTATCAGTAATCAACTCACTGTTACCAAATGAGGACACTTCCAATGAAGAAGAATATCCTCCCCTGTCTCATGAAGAAACACGTGCATTGTTTAAAGAGGGCCGTAGCTTGCGTTACACAGACGTAAAAAAGGTGCATCTGATGCAACTAGATGAAATTGAACTAGACTCTAAACAGAAGTCTCATGGTGAAGTCCGGCAGGGCTCTGAAAATATATCACCACCAGGTCCCTCAAACACCACGTCAACCAAAGGCCATGCTAATGCTACAAGCAACTTGTCACTCATGCAGCAATCTGCCAGTGCAGTCAAACAGGAGTCTAAAGACACCTCAAAGCATGTGCATTTTTCACCCATCTCAGAGACAGTGCAGCTCACACGTAGACAGAATCAAATCAAGCCACATCCACCTCAGACACCACTCATCAAAGGTGGCACTAACCTAAAACAAAGCTCTCCTCAGACAGCTTCTCCACATTTGAAAAAGACTTCAACCAAATATGGACGTGTACTTCGGGAGAGAGACACATTAAAAGGCGATGTCCATACACCATGTCCACCAAACATCCTGCCAGACAAGCCATGCATCCCTGGTGTGGCTCAGCTCACCACAGGCAACAATTATTCTGTGAAGGACACATCACACATGCAGCAATCTGCCAGTGCAGTCAAACAGGAGTTTAAAGACACCTCAAAGCATGTACGTTTTCCACCCATCTCAGAGACAGTGCAGCTCACATGTAGACAGAATCAAATCAAGCCACATCCACCTCAAACGCCACTCATCAAAGGTGGCACTAACCTAAAACAAAGCTCTCCTCAGACAGCTTCTCCACATTTGAAAAAGACTTTGACCCAATATGAACGTGTACTTCAGGAGAGAGACACATTAAAAGGCGATGTCCATACACCATGTCCACCAAACATCCTGCCAGACAAGCCATGCATCCCTGGCGTGGCTCAGCTCACCACAGGCAACAATTATTCTGTGAAGGACACATCACACATGCAGCAATCTGCCAGTGCAGTCAAACAGGAGTCTAAAGACACTTCAAAGCATGTACGTTTTCCACCCATCTCAGAGACAGTGCAGCTCACATGTAGACAGAATCAAATCAAGCCACATCCACCTCAGACACCACTCATCAAAGGTGGCACTAACCTAAAACAAAGCTCTCCTCAGACAGCTTCTCCACATTTGAAAAAGACTTCAACCAAATATGGACGTGTACTTCGGGAGAGAGACACATTAAAAGGCGATGTCCATACACCATGTCCACCAAACATCCTGCCAGACAAGCCATGCATCCCTGGCGTGGCTCAGCTCACCACAGGCAACAATTATTCTGTGAAGGACACATCACACATGCAGCAATCTGCCAGTGCAGTCAAACAGGAGTTTAAAGACACCTCAAAGCATGTACGTTTTCCACCCATCTCAGAGACAGTGCAGCTCACATGTAGACAGAATCAAATCAAGCCACATCCACCTCAGACACCACTCATCAAAGGTGGCACTAACCTAAAACAAAGCTCTCCTCAGACAGCTTCTCCACATTTGAAAAAGACTTCAACCAAATATGGACGTGTACTTCGGGAGAGAGACACATTAAAAGGCGATGTCCATACACCATGTCCACCAAACATCCTGCCAGACAAGCCATGCATCCCTGGCGTGGCTCAGCTCACCACAGGCAACAATTATTCTGTGAAGGACACATCACACATGCAGCAATCTGCCAGTGCAGTCAAACAGGAGTTTAAAGACACTTCAAAGCATGTACGTTTTCCACCCATCTCAGAGACAGTGCAGCTCACATGTAGACAGAATCAAATCAAGCCACATCCACCTCAGACACCACTCATCAAAGGTGGCACTAACCTAAAACAAAGCTCTCCTCAGACAGCTTCTCCACATTTGAAAAAGACTTCAACCAAATATGGACGTGTACTTCGGGAGAGAGACACATTAAAAGGCGATGTCCATACACCATGTCCACCAAACATCCTGCCAGACAAGCCATGCATCCCTGGCGTGGCTCAGCTCACCACAGGCAACAATTATTCTGTGAAGGACACATCACACATGCAGCAATCTGCCAGTGCAGTCAAACAGGAGTTTAAAGACACTTCAAAGCATGTACGTTTTCCACCCATCTCAGAGACAGTGCAGCTCACATGTAGACAGAATCAAATCAAGCCACATCCACCTCAGACACCACTCATCAAAGGTGGCACTAACCTAAAACAAAGCTCTCCTCAGACAGCTTCTCCACATTTGAAAAAGACTTCAACCAAATATGGACGTGTACTTCGGGAGAGAGACACATTAAAAGGCGATGTCCATACACCATGTCCACCAAACATCCTGCCAGACAAGCCATGCATCCCTAACCTAAATCAAAGCTCTCCTCAGACAGTTTCTCCACATCTGAGAGAGATAAGGTATAGATTTGAAAAGGTGCCCAAGATTCCACAAGGCAACACATTAACTATCAGTTACCTCACACAAGGTCCACCAAACACCATGCTAGGCAAGCAGAGCTCTGTGAAAAAAACAAAACCTATACATTTGCCAACTATCCCTGAAAGAGTTCATCTCACCATAGGCCACACAAATGCTATGAAGAACTCTGGCATTGACCTTAAAACAAAGCTCTTCTCAGACAGCCTCTCCACATTTAAACAAGACTAGGTCCAAATATGGTTGCTAATAAGAAAGAACAGACTATCTCCCTTTGCACTAACATTTTAAAGAACTTACCAAGGCCCTGTCATCATATCAACAACTGCAACTACCATTTCCAATCACCGAGAAAGGCAGTACCTTCTGCATTTTTTTCCCCAGGATGATGGAGGCATGACATGCCCTACTCTGCCTCTGATTTCTATCCGTCTATGTCAGTTTTCTTCGGGTGCTCCGGTTTTCTCCCATTCTAAAAAAAAAAATAAAGACTTTGACCAAATATGGACATGTACTTCAGGAGAGAGACACATTAAAAGGCGATGTCCATACACCATGTCCACCAAACATCCTGCCAGACAAGCCATGCATCCCTGGCGTGGCTCAGCTCACCACAGGCAACAATTATTCTTGAAGGACACATCACACATGCATCAATCTGCCAGTGCAGTCAAACAGGAGTTTAAAGACACCTCAAAGCATGTACGTTTTCCACCCATCTCAGAGACAGTGCAGCTCACACATAGACAGAATCAAATCAAGCCACATCCACCTCAGACACCACTCATCAAAGGTGGCACTAACCTAAAAGAAAGCTCTCCTCAGACAGCTTCTCCACATCTGAGAGAGATAAGGTATAGATTTGAAAAGGTGCCCAAGATTCCACAAGGCAAAACATTAACTATCAGTTACCTCACACAAGGTCCACCAAACACCATGCTAGGCAAGCAGAGCTCTGTGAAAAAAACAAAACCTATACATTTGCCAACTATCCCTGAAAGAGTTCATCTCACCATAGGCCACACAAATGCTATGAAGAACTCTGGCACTGACCTTAAACAAAGCTCTTCTCAGACAGCCTCTCCACATTTGAACAAGACTAGGTGCAAATATGGTTGCTAATAAGAAAGAACAGACTATCTCCCTTTGCACTAACATTTTAAAGAACTTACCAAGGCCCTGTCATCATATCAACAACTGCAACCACCATTTCCAATCACCGGGAAAGGCAGTACCTTCTGCATTTTTTTCCCCCAGGATGATGGAGGCATGACATGCCCTACTCTGCCTCTGATTTCTATCCGTCTATGTCGGTTTTCTCCGGGTGCTCCGGTTTTCTCCCATTCTAAAAAAAAAATTAAGGACTTTGACCAAATATGAACGCGTACTTCAGGAGAGAGATACATTAAAAGGCGATGTCCGTACACCATGTCCACCAAACATCCTGCCAGACAAGCCATGCATCCCTGGCGTGGCTCAGCTCACCACAGGCAACAATTATTCTTGAAGGACACATCACACATGCATCAATCTGCCAGTGCAGTCAAACAGGAGTTTAAAGACACCTCAAAGCATGTGCATTTTCCACCCATCTCAGAGACAGTGCAGCTCACATGTAGACAGAATCAAATCAAGCCACATCCACCTCAGACACTGTGTGAAAGGCTCCCTGTCTGATGTGCGGGCCTACTAACCTCATTCACCTTAGCTTTTCAGTAGCGATAAGTTGTGTTCAGAGTTGTCTGTTAGCTGTTGAAGTTCCCTGCCTGAATCACCAGTGGTGTATTGTGTGTTGACCTGTGTGCGTCCCTGAGAATAAGTAAGTACAGAAATATGGTTGGTTTAGTTTAAGTCAAGTGTTGGGAAGATGTACAGTGGGTGCCTTTAATGCTAACATTGGCACTTAGCATGCTAGCGGATCGCGCCCGCATGCTAACATTAGCGATTGGCATGCTAGCGGTTAGCACGTTAGCGATTAGCATGTTAGCGGTTAGCACGCTAGCGGTTAGCAGGCTAGCTAACTGGATGCACATCATATGTACCTGTATTGTTTATATGTTTCGGTTAATAATGGAAATGAATGAACCCTCATTTATATTTGTTGTGTTCACAGTCTGTGTGTATTATTCAGTTTATTATGGGTGTAATTTGAGTTATATTCTTGGTGTAGTATGCTAATTTATGCCATAGGTGTGGTGCTGTACTACTGTCTATGTCGGTTTTCTCCGGGTGCTCCGGTTTTCTCCCATTCTAAAAAAAATCTAATTAAATAATTAACAGTATTTGCTGTGATTATTTGATTAATTTAACAGTTTCCTTAACAGGAATGATTTAATTGACAGTGGACCAACATTTTTGCATCACCATATTTGGTAGAAAAGTCTTAAAGTCTTAAAACAGATGTGTTAATATCAACACAAATTGCCTCAATCCCCAACAAACTAATGTGTCTATATAAGGACAACACATTTTGTGTTAATTTTAACACAACACAGTGACTGTGTTGAATATAACACAATATGTGTAGTCCTTATATAGACCCATTATTGTGTTAAAAATGTATTTATTTTACTTCCTATTGACATGAATTTAAATAAGTACACACCCAAGTGTGTAAGCTACAGCTCAGAATGACTTTATACAATTTTCTGCCTGGGATTTAAGTAAACTCTGTCTCCCTGGAAACATGACCGGCTTAATGGCCTGACATCCGCAAGGTCATTTGTTCATCATGTCAAACACACCTGTTCTGTTCACCACATAAGCAGTAATGATTATCAAAACATTCAACTGCTAAAATTCTGAGGAACATCAATACTTCTTCCTTCTCACATTCTGGAAGGATGTGAACTCTTTTACCAAACAAACGTTCACCTCTTGTATCGTAGTTAAGAGGTACTACACTTCCAGTTCTGTAGGTCTGATCAAACACACTAACTGTGTGTGCAACATGGATAGTGTTTAAAATATTAAGATCTTCATTCTTTGTACGCAATTTTTCAAGCAGCAGCAGCAGCAGCACTCCTCCGTGTCCAGACTGCAATTGAATCGCACGTGCACAAAGCCGCCGCTGATCCCGCTCTGGCTTACAGAGCAGGATGTAAACATAAATGTTTCTTCACTGTCACACCAGCACAGCGTGTGTGTGTGGAGGGGGGGGGGGGCTGAAAAAAACAAACAGTGAACCTGAATCAGGCCCAGATTATTTACCATTGTTAATGTTTTCAAGTTAAAACATCTATACAAAAACTCATTAAAAATGTTACAGTTATGGCAAAAACTGTTCATGTTTTACTGTGACTTGTTATAGGCTCCTAAGCGTAACTTTAAAAACTAAAACAAACTTAAGAAAACTAAACAAAAAAAAAGCAAACAACAAAACAAACAAAGAAATAATAATAATACTAATAATAACAATAATAATAATAATAATAATAATAATAATAATAATTACAATAATAATAATATTAATATTAATAATAATAATAATAATAATAATAATAAATACATTTAAAAAAAACTAAGTAACTCTGCCAAAGTTTCTCTTTTGGGTCACTTTGCCGGTCCCAAGCCCGGATAAAGGAGGAGGGTTGGACGTAGCGGAAGCAATTCCACGCCACATGACAGTCTTTTGATTAAATTTGATATTCTAACATTTAACAATACAGGACAAAATTGGTTTATATAATGTGGGTCTAGACAAAGCATTTAAGTCACAAAGTTATTTTGAGAAGGGATGGCCTATTTCAGTGGCAAAATAAAAAAACAAACCGGAAGAAAGTTCATTTGTAGTTCTAAACATATTTAGGGTGTTTTTTACTCACTTTTTTGTCTCTCCCACAATGTTATTCCTCTCTCCTATAGCATCCATTACAATTACATGCAAATGGAAAATTATGCAACTTAGGCGATAACATCATTTAGCAACTTCTAGCGACTTTTAGGACAGCCAGCTACTTTTCTTACTGAGGAATTGGCAGCACTGGCCTGCTCACCGCTGCCACGCTCCCTGCTTAAGTTTAATTAAGTCTGAATGAAGATGACAAGAGAGGTAACGTATGGCAAGCCGTTTTAACATTTAATGGCTAAACTTCATTATCCACATTTTTTTTATACTTTATTGCAGGTTTTACTATTACAAGTTTTCAAACTCATTAATTATTTCATTCATCCTGCCACATTTATACAGATTTTGTATTTTACAGACAAAATTAAAGAAATTAAAATAAATCAATAAATAATAACAATAATTAAAAAAAATGGGGGGAAAAGGGTGCATTAAAAAGGAAACAAGGAAAGAAGAAAAAAGAGAAAAAAAGCAAAAACCCTCATGTTAATTTTCCAACCAAATTCTTTCCAGTATTTTGATTGTGTTGTCCTAAAGATTCTTTTACAAGAGTCTTTCTAAATCTTCTTCTATAATTGTTATTGCCATTTCTATTTCCCATTTGTCTTTGGTGCTGTCTGTATTAACTTTTGTTTCTCTTAAGATCTTATACAGCTTTGAAATTTTGCTATTTTTATTGTCTCTGTTTTTGCTTATAAAATCTCGTAACCCATGCATCTCCTGACTCTGATCCTCTCTTTGCTGTTTAGTGAGATGGCTCCTCATCTGTGAATAGATCTGTAGTCCCTTAGCAGCCCATTCTTCCAGTATTTTATCCATTTTATTTGGCAAGACATCTGGATCACTCGCCGTCTCTCTCAAGTATATACAATTTTTGTCAATCTCATACCTTTTACAAATGTTTCTCCACTTTTTTAATGTGTATTCTACACATCTGTTATTCCCATTGTGTTTTTGCATTTCCTTTAAACTTAGGTAAAGTAATGTTCCAGTTAATATTTGTGTTGATTGTTTTTCCATTAGTTTCCATTTAGTTTTCACTTTATTATTCATCCATTTCATTATTATAGCTATTTGTGTAGCATGAAAATAAGTAATTAAATCTGGAAAGTTAAGCCCATCCTTTTCTTTAGGTTGTATTAGCATACTAAGTTTTTTCCTTTTCCTTTTATAATTCCAGATATAGTTGTGAAAGCATTCAAATCCATCTTTTAAAAATACATTGTGGAATGGGTAGTGGTAAAACCTGGAATAAATTGAGGAATTGAGGAAGGATCATAATTTTCACACTTTCTACTCAACTCAGTATTCGCTCTGGTACAGTTTTCCATCTATTTAAATCTTGTCTCAATTTATCTTCCAAAACTTGGTAATAGAGCTTCTTTATATCTCCAGTAAGGTAAATTCCCAAATATTTAATTTTCTTTAAATTCGATTTTAATTTATATCTATTTTTAAGTTCTTCTGATGTCTGTTTCCTGAGAGTTAATGCTTCACATTTACCTTAATTAAGCCTATAGCCGGAATGCTTACTGTATTCTGAAATTGTTTCCATTAAGTTTGGTAAGAGTTGGTCTGGAGAGGTTAAGTAAACAATCACATCTGCACATAATGCCAATTTGTGGTGTTCTTCCTTTATACTTACCCCTTTAATGTTATTATTTTTTTCTTATATTTTCAGCAAGTGCCTCAATACAGATTGCAAATATAATTGGTGACAGAGGGTCTCCTTGTCTTGTCCCGATATGGATTCAAATTTTTCTAGACAGTGTGCCATTGACCTTTACACACTGATCGTTGTCTATAATCTCAGGCACAATGGCTTTTAATCTATTAGCTATGATTGATGTTATTATTTTATGATCAGTGTTCAGTAGTGATATTGGCCTATATGAGGAACATTCTGTAGCATCTTTACCTTCCTTATTAATCACTGTTATTATAGATGAATTCCAAGTAATCGCCCATGTTCCAATTTGTAGTGCAAAATTATAGGCTCGTAATAGTAATGGTATCAACTGTTTATTAAATGTTCTGTAAAATTCATTAGTATATCCATCATCTCCTGGTGTTTTCCCTGTTTTCAGTTCTTTTATTTGCTGTGCTATCTCCTCTGCAGTTATGTCTTTCATCAATTCATTTTTCCCTCCTGATATCTGTTTTAAATTAAAAAAATTAATTACTTATTAAACAAATTATTTCATTTGTTTCAAATCGATGTTGCTTGCTTCATCCTTATAAAGTCTTTCATAATATTTTGCAAATTCTTCAGCTATTTTATCCTTTTCTGTTACTATTTCTAACCTGCTTCCTGTTCTAGCCTAGTACTGTGAGCTCTCTTGATCTGCTGCTTAAGTCTATGTGCTAAAAGTTTTAAGGAGTTTGGGCCTCCATCATAGTATTTCTGTTTTGCATATGTCATTAACCTTTACACTCTCTTATATTTCTTTTTTAATTCAATTTTATACTCCATTTCCTCTGTAATTTTATATTTTTCTTCCAAACATTGTATTTGTTTTTCCAGTATCTTCTGTTTTTGTTGTTTTTGCTATTATATGTCCCCGTAAAACCGCTTTTGCTCCTTCCCAAAACATAATTGGATTGATGTCTCCAGTGTCATTTATTTCTACATATTCTTTAAGTAAATTATTTATTTTTCTTATAAACATTTTATCTTGCAAATGGGAATTATTTAACTTCCATATTTTTCCCCTTCCTTTATGTTAAGATTTATATTTATTGCCACTGTGGCATGGTCGGATAAGTCCCTTGCGCCTATTAAGCATGTTTCAACCAACTCTACATCTTTTTGGAACATAAAAAAATAATCCAATCTGCTGTAGGTTGAGAATCGACCTGAATAATAAGTACATGCTTTTCTAGTTGGATTCAATATCCTCCATATATCTACTAATCCAAGCTCTGAGACTGCCCCCCTTAGAATTGACGATGCTTTGTCTGCTCTGTGTGCTTTAGTATTTGAGGAGTCCAGTCTAGGATTTAATATAAGAGTCAAGTCTCCTCCCATGACTGTAATTCCTTTACATTTTGTCAATAAAATTTCAATTATTTCCGTCATAAATTCCGGGCCCATTTCTGGTGGGTAATACACATTTAAAAAAGAGACCATGACTGACTCTATTTTACCTATTACTAGAACAAATCTACCCTCTTTGTCAACAATATGATCTTCCTCTTCAAAAGCTATGTGTGGTTGTATAATTGTAGCTACTCCCCTTTTTTTTTGATCCATATGAACTGGAGTAAATTAGTCCCTTAGTCATTATCCGGAATTAACATTATAGATATCAACAACTTCATTTTGACTAGTCGTAATTACATTGTGACTAGTAAGAATTTAAGAATTCAAGATATCTATAATTTCATAAAAAGTAAAAAGTATGGGGTAAGGTTATTGTCAAAAGATTCCTGATTCCTGAACTACTTGATCTTTTGGATCGCTTGGATGTAACAATGCTTCCGACTCAAGGGAATTTAAAAGGCATCCTTCTAAAAGTGGCACACAAGCAGCTGATCCAAAAACCAAGATATGCAGCAGAAAAATATCATTCATTTCTGGCCACTTTCTAAAAGAAGCATTTGTCAGCCCACAAGCTGTCCAATGTCCAAAAATGTATGCAGATAAAAAAAACCATCAACAAGAAAGCTTTTGAAGTTGCTGGATGCATCTCCAACCACCCAAGCAGAGAGCCAAAGCTTTCGTTTTCTGCAACAGTACATCGGAGGACTGGACGATGCAGGACTCAGAAGGATGTTAAAGTTTGTCACTGGGTCAGATGTAATCTGTGCCAACAAGGTTGAAGTTCACACCAGTAGATGGAGTGGCATGACAACCAGTAGCACATACCTGTGGGTCAGCCCTGGAACTCCCATGGACATACACTTCCTGCCCAGAACTACACACTGAAATGGACAGTATACGGCTGCTGAAAGCTCCTTTAAGTTCAGCATAGCTTAGGTCAGTTCATTTTTCAGGTGTAATGAAAATGATTGGTGGGTCCAAGAGAAGTATTGTTTAGATTCATTCAGCATTTACTCACAAGGTAAAGCCATTGTAACATGAAAAAGGAAAGGAGGACTTAGATTTATAAGAAACATGTATTTAAGGTGGAAAAGTGTAGGCCATTGAAGAAATGAAGAATTCCAATAATTAATACACCAATAACAAAAGGCTGAGAGCTAATTTTAGAGAGATGAATGCTCTCCTGAAAATAGGAGGTTGAAATACTTTGAACAATAACTTGTGAATATGAAATTTTTTTTCCTCCTGTGTGTTCATAGGGGGTGGGGAATGAGACATGAAACATTTTAGAAGTTCCCAAAACTCTGTTAGTAAGAAATGTTGGCAGAAATATCCGGATGCTTGATATAAGTGAAAGTACCACACTGTAAAAATACTATGGGTTTTGCACCAAACTGCATGGGATTAGCGTGAAGTGGATGTGTCTGTAAAGGGGTAACTCTTATCATCAGGAAACATTTGCATTCGGATATCTTGAAGTAAGAGGTCAAGGGCCCCCTTGCTCGTGACCTGATTTTAATCCCTAAAATTTAGCCTAAATTTGGAGCTTTATTTACCTCCCTTACCAACAAGCTAACACAACGTGGTTAATTTTCAGTGGATGCAATTTATGTTCTAGTTTCAAATACCATATCTTCACTGTAGCTCAAAAAATTGGCCTGCTGAATGTAAGCCTGCTGGTCTCTGAGCGTTAAATGACTAGAGATTTAATTTATTATAATGTGGTTGTCAAAATATTGAGCTAAAACATTTCAAAGAACTGTATGTAATTTAATTATACTTGCACGCAAGCGCACTTTGCTGGCTTTATCTTAGCCAAACTAATGGCTTTAACACGTATCAAAAATAAAAGCAATATCATACAAATGTAAAAAGACTAAAATATAGTTGTAAATCCTCTCACCACAATTGTGTTTTTTGAGATTAGAGGCTGAAGTCTTGTAAACTGATATCACAGTAGAGGTCAAACAAAGTTTGTATTGCATCTGGACGCCGTCTCCTTTTCTCCCTCTGTACTAGAGAAATTTCTCCAGGCATGGCCACGGGCAGTCCTCCATCTTTTCTCCATCATTTTCACTGTTGACAGTGTTGTCCTCTGTCTCCATTTTGGTTTCTTTCTCTCCAAATCTTCAGTCCATAAATTACTCTCTATTGCCTGCTGCAGGTCATAGGTTTTAATTGGCCCGGCCGCGATCAGATAGCCTTATTGGCTACAAAAATGCAGATGAAAGGTTTGAATATTAACTCAGTACTCAGTAGTGACTTATGATTTTAAAAGTGGTAAAGGAGATTACATGGTGTAAATTGTACTTAAATATGAGTAAAATTACACATTTGAAAAAATACTCCCAAAAGTGCAAGTACCCAAAAAAAACTACTTAATTACAATAATGTGTATTTTATAATTATATTTATAATTTTTATAATGTGTGTATTTGTAATTTGTTACTGGAAATACCAGATAATGCACAGTTAACAAGCAGTTAACAAGCACCCACCCTCCCCCAACCCCCGGAAAATATTGTCAACTCCAGTGCGTCATTTCCAGCTCCAACTTCCAACTTCTAAGGAAAATTGAATATTATAAGCAGCATTAACATAGTTAGCAATGTAACTGAAAAAGTACCCTACAGCTGCCTCCATCTGTCATCTGTCCCAGAATTTATAGTTGGCACTGTTTGTCTTTTGTCCAGATAAGCAAGCTATAGCATGTTTTATTAGCAAGGTGCAAGCAATGATGCTCAGACACGAGGCTTCCTCTCTGACAGAATGTATTGTTTTCAGAAGCATTTCCAAAGTTACGGAATTTCTTTAAATGTAACACATTACAATAACAGTATTCATTTCCTTTACATTTTTACTATTATTACAAACTCAGTTTTTCTGATCTAATTTTCTCCTTCTTCCAGGTTTCTTCCACAGGTAAGTAAACAGGTAGGTATAATAACATTTCTCCTTTTTTTTCTTCAACAGGAAAAAACAAATATGAGGCAAGTATTTATGAAAATAGTCTATAATTCAATAAACATAAGCGTACATTGTAACACTCCACTGTATTACAACAACAAATAATTTTAGGTGATATATGTGATGAATTTGACATGTTTTATCAACCCTGGCACCTAACAGTCATCAAGAAAAAAAAGAGACTTGTATCTACCATCCCACTCTCCACATTTTCTGCTGTGGGCCCTGCAGGGACCTTTTTCTCTCAAATCCACGCTTCCACCATTATGACTGAGCATCTGACAGCTTGACCTCTCCTCACCAAGTCACATCTTTTGACTGCGGCCATTTTCTCACCATCATGTTTAGCAATTGGTCGGTGCCTGCCAGAGACACGGGGATAGTTGTTGAGGCTATCATTCATAGCAGAGAGGAGGAAAGGATTAAGGCCACTGAGAAAGAGCAGGAGAGAGGGGTTTCCATCTTAATGTAGGCCTGAGTGTGGAACAGCCTTGTTATGAGGCGCTCAGCGGAGAAGGAGGGAGATGCAGCGGCTGGGTGTGTTGGTAGGTGGCTGCTGGTGGGATGGGGGGGGTTTAGGGTAAGGGAGAAATGTATACTGTATATTTCTTTAAGTGAGCAGCGGCAATTTTGTGTAGTTAGTGAGTAAAATGTATAATCTCCACTAAAATGTGTCGTTAAAAATGTTTTACAGTGTTCATAGTTACAGATAGGTCACGTGTTTCCTGCTTGGGGCATAATTTTTTTGGCCATTTACTCTCACTATAAGTTGTACATGTGCAGTTTGATCCTCTCAATACAAGAGATAGGAGCTTCTTGGGGCGCACAGAGTTTACACATCGTCAACCTCTGGGTGGCAGCGGTGAGTGACTGGCATGATCTACATCTGATAATTAATACAGCAGAGTGAGATGTGTTGATAGTTGGAAGAGTTCAGCGCATTGTCTGCTACAATGGAGTCATAAAATCAGTGAAGTCACTATAAATGCCATGTTTTGAGAGGAGAACATTAGAAGAGAAACTCAGAGTTAAAGAACTTGATCAGTCCGACATCATAAAGCAAAAACAATCAGAGGAAGATGATAAACTCTTGGAGGAGAACATAGTGACAGTGGAACAAGACATTATCTCTGATGACACAAGATCAGCCAGACCCGAAGACAAAATCCAACCTGAAGATGTGTACGTATGTCAGAGCTGGTTGGATACACCTGTGCATAATTTTGCACACTTCAAACTTCAGAAACACTTTCTGATTCTGTTTCCTCCATCCACAGTAGTTTTACAGGGACATAGTATGAAGATGGAATGAGGATGAGGAGACAGAGGAGAGGAAGGAGGAACATGGACAGCTGTGTAACCACTCCTCAGTTGGCTCAGGTGGGCCACCTGAGCCAGGTTGAGATGGGATGGCAGCTTCACAGCTAGACTGGATGGTTTGCCTCTCCTCTCAACCACACCATCTCTCTCCCTGGCTCCTCACTCCTCTCGCTGCCCCTGCATAACCTTTTCTCTGCATAATAATGATGACAATAATAATGACTTATAAAATACAACACAATTTCAAGGTGCTTCAGTGTAAAACATGACCACTTACTTATCTGCATGACATTTTTGGTTCTGTTATTGTATTGCTTTTTGTAAGCATTACATATGAAGCTGGTTTGGAGGCGTCCTGCTGTCTCCATATATTGCCCAATCTCGTGCATTAACTCCTGGCACACCTGCTTCTTAAAGGTAATGACAGCTACCTTTCCGATTGGTTTATTGTATTTATTTATTTATTTGTTTTTTTTTTTTTTGTTTGTTTGTTTATTGTATTTTATTATCCCTGGTACTCCTAATAGGTGAATTCCATTGTCCACTGGTGGCACAAGCAGAGGGGCAGGGCAAAGGTGGATGTAAACAAATTAAATCATTTGTGCCCTGAGCTTTCCAGTTGCACTTTAGATCAGCTAAGATAGGGTCCATCAAGTCAGTACACTGAAGTATGTCCCTGTTTAGGATTACCACCAAAAATAAGAAAGGCAAAATAATAAAGTGGCGTGCTTTCCCAACCTGACCAGTGACTAACTCATCAGAGTACTCTAACCTGAAACTCCAAGCTACTGAAACAGTTAGCTCGTCTAAACCACAACTAAACAAAGAGCAACAACCACCAATGATCTAACAAAAGAGATGACCCCTGCACTAAAAGGACACCAGACACACACTAACACATGTACTTCACCTAATGGAAAAGCTGATTCAGTCCAGCTGGGCGCTCATCTGACTATTTGAGGACGTTGTACACACTCAATGAAACAAAGGACAAACAGGCACCAACCCACCATGACAGCCACCAGAGACAACCTCTACACAAACAAAATATTTGCCAATGAATCAATTTCCCAAGCTCCTTTTTCCGACCCTGGACAAACCCACTGTTACAACCCCAAGTTGTGGCTGGGGGATGAGGGGTGTAACAATAGTTAAGAGTAACGTGGTGATAAAGGAAAAAAAAAATGGAGCACCAGGCCCTGATTGACTGCAGCTGTTGCCAATCAGCAGTCTGGGCACAGGAGAGTACAGCAAGCAACACACACACACACACACACACACAGGTACATAACACATACACAAACATATATACAGGCAGACACACAAACATAAACCTAACACAAATCCATCATAACACCATTACACACTCCACCGGCCTCCTACAGTCATGGCTGCTTGCTCTCACACTCTGTTAGGTTACAGTCAGTTAATCACCTCAAAGAAAACAGATCTTCTCTGAGCCGAAGCAGCTGAAACAGAAAAGGTCTCCTGATGATCACTTTCCTGAAAAAGAAATGCTGTTGCCCACAGGAATTAAACTAAAACTTGAGTTATCTGATGGATGACATGGATTAAACGATTATTAATCGACCATTAAATTAATTGCCAACTAAGCTTGGATGGTATCAAGGTATTAAGGTATACCAGGGCATTTAGAGATCCCCAAGATATGATTTTCAATACTGTCCTCACCAGCTTATCACTGCAGTGGATTCACACTCTGACATCAACCGCCAACTGTCTAATCAGCTGAGAAAACTGGTGCCTGAAAATGAAATGGTTTTAAATATATATATAAATATATATTTAAAAAAACACATTCACTTTAATTTCAATACATTTAGTCAGTATTTTTTAAATACAGTTTTGTTTTTTGGGGGGGCCTTAAATGAAAATTCAAATGTTGAAAAAACATTATTTCGATAGAATATTTTGCCAGAGCCACAGGGAGCTACTGGAGAGTGGCTCTGGAGCCACAAGTTGCAGACCCCCTCAGTTTATTCCATCAAACAAAAGAAAACACTCTCACACTGTAGCATTGAAATGAAAACCTGGGAGTTGTTTTAATTTTTCCCAGGTATACCTTTGTTGACCTTTGTGGGTGTTTTGCGTAACTTTATATGTCATTAACAGATCTTTGGAAAAATGCGTAATTATCCTTGAGGTTCCGCAGACTTTATGCTCTGCAGAATCGAAAAGGATGCTTTTTTTTAAACAGGCAGCTCATAAGCATTTGACAAATCAGTCTGCAGACTTTGTATATACTGTGTTTTGTTCCATGGCTGACCAGGATCCCCACAGCGATGTCATGTTCCCACAAACCCAAACCGTTCTGTATTTTAGCAGGTGACAGTACCAGAAGGGAGCAGGCTGGAGATTTGGTCGATGAGGCTGAGGGTCCAGAAGCAGGTGAGTACACAGGCGAAACTGAAAAGGTGACGAGGGACAGCCTGGAAACATTCGTAACCGGGTGAGTAGACCGACGAGGCAGACGAGCTGATAAAGAAACAGGCAGGAGGAAGGTCAGAACCAGGTGGAGGGTTCATGAGACACAGGATCACCTGCAGCAACACACGGAGAGACGCTGAGCCACTGGCAGCCACAGAAGAGCAGGAGGAAGAACTTGACTGAAGCGTCATCGTCATTGCAGGCATCAAATTCAGAATGAGTATATATTTAAAAAAAAAAACAATGAAGTTAATCAGTTTGAACATTAAATATCTTGTCTTTGTACTGTATTCCACTGTATAAAAGTTTTTACAAATCATTGCATTCTGATGTTATTTATGTTTAGACAGCGTCCCAACTTTTTTGGAATTGAAGCCTGTAAGTTGTTCTGTATCCTGTGTTTATGACTGACGAACAGGACAGGATAATCCTTTTAAGGATCTACGTTTTTCACCTGTAAAAGAACGAGGAAAGCTGAGGTAGTGGTGTACTTCAGCCTCTTGTGGCTGAAATGCATATTACAACAAACACAAAATTATCCTTATATCAGTCTTGGAAAATGGATCACCAGATTTGCACATGCCCCTCAGGGCTTCTGTATGTTATTTCTCTTTTAATTTTGACTCCCCATAAGAGTTTTTGTTGTTGTTTTGGTTGTCTTCTGGCGGACATGAGCATCTGTACACACATGTAATTTCCATTCAGTGAAAATATGGTTTTAGAGACAGAAAGCATGTTTGTCTACTACATACAAGATACTGTTTACTGCATGCAGTATACAGTGTACTGTATGCAGTGCCACTTGGGAGACTGTCAGCATGACTGTGCTTTCTCCTATAGAGAAGATGTTATCAGCAGCTCCCTGCTGTGTTGCTCATGCAGAGATGTAGGCCAGTTTAAGTCTGAGCACCAATCCCTCACTCTTAAAGTATTTAATTATTGACAGTGGTTCAGAGACAAACCACAGACCCCATGTCCTTTTTACCCTGCAGGCATGCTGTGTCTTGATTTTGGTGATGACAAGACCAGAAACACAGAGCTGAGAAAAAAAACTGATGGTACAGCAGAGAGTTTGCTTACTTGTTGCAGTGAGAAAACTTAATTGTCTTAACAAAATGTGATAAATGTAAGACTGGGACTCGGAAATGGTTGAAAACTGGGCAGAGCAAGAGACAAAACATGAAAAAAAGCATGACAAATTAGCAATAAGATAATTATGTCATATGGAATCGTTTCTCACGACGAGACTGAGAAAAAAAAGAGATTATTTTGACAGAGGCGGGTCTCCACACACATAAATGAGTTGTTATGTGTTTCGCAACCACTGCCTTGCTTCCAGTTTAATAATAGCAGACTCCACAGTATAAAATGCAGTGGTAAGCAGTTGCTTGTTTTCACAGTTAATCTGACAATTCAGTGTTCACTGCTAAATTTACTCTTGCTACCTTTTGCTCCCAGATATGGAGGAACTTGCTCCAGGCATCAGATATCCCCAGCAAAACTACTAATGAAAGTGTTTGATATGCAACACTGAAAGTAAGCGAGCTGATTCATAACTGCGTGTAACACAAACAGAAACCCTAATGAGTTGTGTTTTGATCTGCCGTAGGAGCTGCAGGTCTGAGACCAAAGTGAAATATTAGGAATTCAGGATTTGTTTGTGTTGCCTTTCAGATCTTATTGATGATATATGCTGTGTGTGCTTACCCACCCATAACTACACTCCTCTGTAGAAATACTACTCATCCTGAGGCTAATTCTGACTTCAAAGATGTTTATTTTAGGAAAATATGACTAATTTCCTCCCATCAACACCAGGGCATACATTCAAACAGGCATGTTGTTTGAGTCAGAAACACTTTTATATGCTGTACGAATGAAACATGAAGCTTGAGACCACCTTATAGATCTGTGTACAGTAAAACCATATTGATATATGATATCATATTTTACATTATGTTGCACCTCACTGCATTATAGCAAAACATTGTTCCTCATGGTTGATGGGAAAAGTTGATAAAACAACTACTAATCTTTAGCTGGTGTAATTTACTTTTTTTCTCTTTGAAACTGTCTGTAAACCCCCAGCTTAACTTTTGTACAGCGTCTCATGACAAATGTTTGTGTTTTCACCTCCACCTCAGATGTTATTAAAAGCCTCACCACAGGCCCAAATCAACAGAGACGGTCCTGCTGTGCTTTGTGTCACAGTTGATGTTAATGTTTGTAATATAATATTTTAATATTTGGTGCTTATGGAGAGCTGAGTTATCAATCAGTCAGTCGGCTCACTGATCTCCTGATGCCAAACACATACAAATACAAATTATCCGAGTGAAAACAAGCATGCTGGTTTTGATACTGTCTAAAACTGACCAACAATTAATTTAACATCTTCAACAATGTATAAAACCCACATATAACAGATCAACCAATCAGGAGAGACTTCATTCCTAAAGAGCAGATATTTTTATTGACCCGTGCACAAAAAGGATGAGATGTGAAAAGTTTTTAGCGATTTGATATGATAGGGACTGGTGAAGCTGTAAGAGGACAAGGAACTGCAAAACAACAAGCACTAAAATTTTGTGTGCTATTTTGTTCCAAAATGACTTGACATTGAGTATCTCATTATGCATCAAGCTGAGTCAGTTTTATTATTATACTCCAAAATCACAGATTTGCCTCAGTGGGCTTTTTAATCTGTATAACATACACTATTTCAATTTGGATGAGGAAAAACTCCACAAAAAAGCTCCTGAGGAGGGATTTATCTAATATCTGATCATGAAACAAAAAAAAGAATCACTCATATAGTAAGTAAAACAACTTATTGATCACTCTCCAAGTTATGAGAGATCTCAGTTAAAAATATTTGGATCAAATCATAAAGATTTAATACCAGTTATCTTATATTTCTGCTCATTCATGCTGATGTTGTGTCAGCTGGGCGAAATAAATATGCAAATTTACGAAGCTGATTTGGCTTTTGTTGCATGGATCGAGCAAACTTTGATACTCAGTTGCACATAAGTACTCTCACTGCAAATTGAAACAGTTGATCCTAAGCTTCTAAAATTCCAACAAATACAAACACACACACCCACACACACGCACACACACACACAAACACATTCTTACACAACATACACAACACTCTCTCTGTCTTCCCACACTCACACGCACTCTCATGCAACCCTGGATAACCCTGCCTGTCTGTATTTGTATCACTTCATAACCATTAGCCAAAAAATAATGTTTAAATGGAGCGTGGTCTTATTTCCCGGCTGTCAGTCATTGTGGTTAAACACTGTTGTCTCCTGGTCTGTAGAGGAGGCCTTAAAATATGCTGAAAAGTTGAAGGTTTTTAGGAGAGTATCATACTCATGTGATTTTTGAAGGAGGGAGGGAGGCCATTAAAAGTGCAGCAGCTGAAAGAAAAGCAGGTGCTGAGTAAATGACAGAGAGGATCCTGCTAAATGCAAGTAAAATCTAGGACACTGCAAAGGTGGATAATATATGAGCAATAGCAACCTCTAGTGGATCATAAGGTCTGGATGGGTGGGCGGCTGCTCGATGGAAACACTGTGCTGAGGAGATTGTTGAAAATTGTGTGTGTATGTGTGTGTGTGTGTGTGTATGCATGAGAGAGAGTATGGGGGTGTTCAGACATCCATTTTGTTGTGAAGTCTGCAAATACTGTAAAAGTGTGGGAGTGTGCCTGCAGAGCTCAGAAAGTTGTTAAACACAGAAATGTTGCTCTCTCTCTCTCTCTGTGTGTGTGTGTGTGTGTGTGTGTGTGTGTGTGTGTGTGTGTGTGTGTGTGTGTGTGTGTGTCTGTGTTTTTAGCTTGTCTTGCTGTGCGTCTGAATAAAATTTGAATGTATTTGATTTCCATTTACACTTATCAAAAAGAGGATGTCATTGCATGACGGTAGCAAAGTGCGGCACTGTAGCTGCATAGTATCATGGAGGAGGTGCAAACATCAGAGCAGAACCGCCAAGCTTTCTGTGCCAGGATGTAACTTTTTGTGTGTCCTTCACAGCAGATGCAGTGTTAATTGCTGTCAATGGCGTTTACACATGTAAACGTCAAATGTGACACGAGGAGTTATACTTTCAATATGCTAATATCCTCCAACGTGTTAATGTACTGTCTCACGTGTGTGTGTGTGTGTGTGTGTGTGTGTGTGTGTGTGTGTGTGTGTGTGTGTGTTTGAGCATTATACCTCTGCAGCAAAGACAGTGGAGTACTGAATGATCTCATCTACAGACTCTGGCAGCTGTGATGCTGTGTGCAGGGATGAATGATGCTCTGAGATTTTACTTCTATCACACGTCTGCTCCCTTTTTCATCTTTTATTTAATCTTCCTCCACACAGGTGGAGGGTAGAGAAGGAGACAAAAAGAAAGGGCGGGTGTAAGCCAAGCAATTTTATGAATATGGCACATTTCGGAACAAGTAAATTCAAAATTCTTTACATCAAAATGTATACAGAAATAAGCAACATGCACAGAAGACAATGCAAATTATTTGCACATTGTATGTTTAACTGTGGGGCACCATTCACTTTAATTACAACAGGTTCATGTGTGTAACAATTTAAGTTCTTATTGTCACAGACAAAAGGGTCACATATGACCCTTCCTATTGTACTTCAGTAACAGTTGAGTAAGCTTGGTACCTTGGCCAGATTTCTCCTTTTCCTGTAAAAGCGACACATAGGATCACATCTTAAGATAGTTAATGTTAGCAAAGTGATGGCTAAGCAGCTAGCCAATGTTAGCAAAATGCTACCTAATAAGCTAGCTAGCTAATCATTGATAGAGATTAGCTAACTAGTTATCAAGCATTTTGCTAACATTAGCTAACATACGATCAATTCAAAATTTAAAGCCCAATATCAAAACTCACAAGCCTCAGTGGACTTTACAACTCTTCACACTTTTATAGATCCACCAGCATGGTCTTTTAACTATTCTCAAAATGTGTTTTTCTTTTCGAGATAGACAAGCCTAGCATAAAGCATATATAAGTACAGGAAACAGGAAAGGAGAAATATGACTAAGGTACAAAGCTTGCTCAACTGTGTTTGTAGCACACAGCAAAAAAGACAGATCTTCACTGACAATTAATCTATCTGGCAAAGTTAACAAAGGTGAAAAATAATCTGCCCCTTGATTCAGATCCACTCCAAAATATAACTAGTTCTTCCACTGTCCATTCTACAATCTCCCACCAAGTTTCATGAAAATCAGGCTGCTAGTTTTTCCACAGAAAAACAAACAAACAAACCAAAAACATAACCTCCTTGGCAGAGAAAAAAAAAACAAAAAACAATTACCCACCAAAAAACAGTGTGGATATACACATCTCAATCTCTCCTTGAATGTTGACACAAATGTAACAGACCCCTGGGGCTTCAGTTATTTATTTTATATAAAATTATATTAATATTTTCCTAGATTTCTTGCTTTTTGGTAAAACACTGACAGCTTTTACATATTTATGCCTGTGAAATGCTTTCAATAAAACAACGTGAGAACCAGAATATGCTGAGAATAGATCTGGGAACAAAAACAAATCTAAAGTCAAAGACAAATCTTTTGATATATAGAGGAATACTGACTTTCAGGTTTATGAACACTTGGCTTCACAAATGAACACAGCATTGTGTAGGTACTGCTGCTGCAGCCATTGTAGCTGTTTATAGCTGGGGCACAGAAAAACATGTCTGATGGTTCGTGTCTCTTGCTCATATCCAAACACATTTCAAGCAAAAATGGAGTTTGTAAGACCACACCACCTGCGAGATGAATGTCATTTCACTCCAAACATTTGACCAAATCACAAGATGATACAGATTTATGATGCATGTTTTATCGGGATATATAATCACCACATTTTGCCAACACCATATTTCATTTTGAAATGAAGAACAGCGGATGACCTAAGGACAAGAAAAAACAGATAGAACAACATGAATAATTGAATCCCTGGGCAGCAGGGGGCTAAATACAGACACAAAGTCATCAATATGTAGGCCTCTTAATTAGACACTACCAGAGATGATCAAAAGCTAATTGTCGGAAATGATCCTCACAGACAGTGGCACCCACCTACCTGCATCTGAAGGTGCCGTGAAGAGGAGACTTATTTTTCCTGTTATGCAAATAGCTTTGTCATTTCACCTTTCATTATCTAAGCTTCCCCTTTAGCGGCACAGTACTTATTCAGACTCACTGGCCACGCATACACACACCCTTACAATTAATCAAACAGAGATGACTGTCACAGGGTATTCTTAGATGCTAGTAAATCTCCTGTTCTCTTGCTGATGCTAGGTGACAGAGTAAAACCCTGATTATGCAAAGGAGAGTCATGAGTTATCACTTTGCATGGAGCAGTTTGCCCATGTTAACATGACAGCAAAGGACACAGACGAAAGAGACTGGGTTGTGGTTGTCTTATGTGTGTGAGCTGTGTGTGCGTGTGTGTGTGTTTGCATCAGTGGTCAGGTAAAATTGAATGAGGCATATATTCATTAACAGAGCTGTAGTGATTAACAATCATCGATTAATCTGCTGTTTATTTTCACAGTCAATTGATAAATTGTTTAGACAAAAAATGTGAAAAATTCTCATCACTATGTCGCAGAGCCCAAAGTCTATGTCCAGCCAACACTCCAGAAGACAAAAATTCTTAATACACTGTCATAAATGACAAAGAAAAGCCCCAGTGATATTAATTAAGGTCCTGTTCCATTTAGTGTACCAAAGTATTTCCAGTCAGCCGTCATGCAAAATAACTCCCTGATTCTGAAATACTTAAAAAGAAAAAAACAAGATTAACAGTATCTAATTTAACTAGTTTATGGTGGAGGCACAAGAGCAGGTGAAACATCTGGAAGCGACATCTGACTGTGACTAACATTACCTGTAGCTGTGTGGCTCAGTTTTTACTTTTCACGCTGTATATATTTGGGTCACAGATCAGGCTGTTAATCAGCACAAACACACTCTTTGATGTATATCCAGATTCCTAAATAACATTTTTGTTGGACTGAAAAAATATTGCCTCCCCTGCATGGTGAATATGATTTTTAACCCTTCAAAGTTGCATGTTTTCTAAAGATGGAAACCAAAAATGACATATCTCCTTGCTCAGTTTGTATAATGTGAAGTTTTATAATCAGTTATATATGTCAATGCTACCAGTTTTTCTTACACAGTAGTTTAATTCTTGTGTTGTAAATAAATGACAGTTAATGAAATAAGCAACCCTTTAAAAAAAAAAAAAAAGAGTCTGAGAGAAAGAGACTTAAGACAGATTTGTGCCAAGGAGAAATGAGTTTACAGACCTTTTTCACACCTGACATTTTGGCATGTCATAACAGGAAAAGCACAGGTGTAACTGACAGCATTAAAAACAGCTGAATTCCATGTAGGTGAGTTAGTCCCAGGGTCCTGGTTGTACATGCTGGCACAATATCAGACTGGGACACTGATGGGACTGAGCCAGTATTGACAAAATTTGCTTTACCTGTGATTTGCTTCAATAGGTGCTTTAAATGCCTGCTACAAAAAAGGTCTATTGTGCGCGGAATGGACAAATTTGTTAAGTGGAAATCACAGATATTATAGAGAAACATTTTACAAAAACGATTATCTGATTTAGAAATATCAAAACAGTGAAATGAGCATGAAATTGAGTTTTCATTGTCTTCAGGTTGTAGCACCACCAGGGACAATGCTCCTCTAGAGCAGAAACACTCATCACACTGCAAGGCAGTATGCAGATTTGAGCATTATAGAAGTTTTAGAATTGCAAATGTAACAGCTGTTAGAGCATAAAGCAACAGCAGTAATTGTGTCTTTAGAGTTTTGATTTTTACTGTTAATGCTGTTATCTCACTTTAACTGGATTTGCCTCTTTTGCATTAGATGCACAGTTGGGAATCCCTTAGGGATACAACAGTTTTCAACATCTTCTAAAACAGAGGAAAGGATGCCCGCGGAGAGATGGAAAGATAAAGACATGAGGAGCTACACAAGCATACATGAACGCATGCACACACACATACACACACAGTATACTAATACACACAAACACTTATCACAGACTCCAAGATTCTCTTTACACCAACATTAAAGGACACAAAATTGGCACAAACATTAAAGCACAATTCTCTGAAGCAAATCCAACACAGACATGTTTTATAACAAGTACTGTATGTTTCAAAGCACAACAAGTTTAATATCATTAATAATTGCCATCACTTGAAATGTTTTTTATCTGCAATTACAGGACAAGGTTCTGTATGCGGTTTGGAATCTGTAGAAAGTTCTTGTGTTTGATTTTCCTTTTTCCTTTTCCAGATGTTCCAGGAACTCCTTATGCTTGTTTGCTGTATTCACTTCATCCATATGTTGCAGTAACTTTGTGATTTTTCAATAAAAACAGCCTCACATAAAAGTGTGAACTCCTATTGCAGCCGAAGCCAAATGTTTTATAGCAACTTCAAAATGCTATATGACTTACTGTTAAAATGGTCATACAGTTGCATTACATTAAAGGGACAGTTCGGATTATTTGAAGAGGAGTTGTAATGTATTACCTATGGTCAGGGTGCGATGTGCTGCTCTGTATATCCCTGCCTCTGCTGAACTATTTTTTATCCCTGGTGGAGACAAAATTTATCTTCCCCTCTGTATTCTGTACAGTCTGGATTGCGCACACTGGGGAAAAGTTGAATTTGGGCGGAAAGTTCTATTCATAACCACAAAAACTGCACTCATTCTGTTTGTGTATGCATCTCCTCCACTGTCAATACTTCCAACAGCGCTGCACCAACACAAGCACCCCCAATTAAGCCTTTGGTGTCGACGCACAGGAACAACGCTGCGCCGCTCCATGAGGAAATACAGGTAGATCACAGTTAACAAAATCTTTTAATTTTTTACGAATCATCATGAAAGCTAAAGCCCAGATCAGACATAGAACAGTTTCTGCAGTGTGAGGCATCTGTGAGCACACACAGTTTAACAGGGAGAGGGAGCACTCATGTGGACTGACAGCTCAGTTCAGTTTGATGAAACTCCTCATGAAGTCAGTCTAAGATTTGATTGTGTGCACAGTTATAGTTGCCTATGTAAACTTGTGAACAGTGGTTAATTTAGCTGAAACGGTATACAATATAAGCGTGTGTGCATACATGCATGCATCAGTGAACTCTGGTGATTAAAAAACAGCACTAAACTTCTGAATTTAGCCAGTTATTTCACCAGTTTTACAGCAAAATGCCCAGTTCACTATGGTGCTTGAGGTAATCATCAGATAATGCACAAACTCTCCCCAATCCTGTTCCAGCAGGATTACGGTATTCCTGCAAATGCAGTGTTTAAGTCACAATTCCTTAGTTGTTTTATTAATGTTGTCACTGTCTACAGCAGATGCCAGTCAGCATGCGCCCACTTTGGTAAGGCAGAGAGAAGTACCAGCACAGAACTCAAGCAATGTACTGCTATGTACCAGGTCAGCAACAAAAGGTATTTTGTCCACTTTAAAAACTCAATATCAGTTTAAATGTATGCTATATTTGGAATATATTCACTGTTTTACCTTTCTGTCAGACAGTTGTTTTTCAGACCAGTGTTACATAAGCCATCTGTCTCGCTCAGAAGACTTCAGTGTTTTAGAAGGACAGTTTGGATTCACCAAAGTCACACAGTAACATAAACTAACCAGCAGTTTGAGGCAGCAGTAGACCAGCAAGTCCCATGTTCTGCAAAGTAATTTACTGATTTCATCCAAGTTTGGTTGGGTTGGAGAGAGTGATATTTGGCTTATAAAATGGCAGTTTCCTTAGGAGGATTAAATGATATATGCTTGTATAAAATAATTAATGTCATTAATTTATTTGGCAAATGCTGCTCACCAAAGGGACTTACTTTTTTTTTGTAGTGTTTTGAGTGTCTTGTTCAAGGCAACGTGGACAGGAGGAGACGGAGATAAGGATTGAGCCACCTGAGCTACAGCCTGCAGAGACTTACTGTGATCAATCAATCTATCTAATGTCAATCTAATGTCCTCTGAAGCACAGATGTACAAGATGGTGTGTGTGTGGGGGGGGAGTTGCCTAAGCATCGCTGAACATGGCATATGTCCAAGTTTATTAACACATGCAAGGTCATCCATGATGTCAGTGACATGGTAAGCAACATGTCATGTCATGCTTTAACACAGCTAAAGATGTAGCACTGCTTGTAGACCAGCATAGTCACCTTCAATTTGTTATTGATGTGTTTAATTATGCCAATACTGCAATACTATAAGGAGTGTTGACATACTGAGAATCAGTTGAAATGACTGCAATGGTCAGGTACAATAAATACAATAAAAATGTATGATCTGGTGCTTAGTGTGGGTGGTTCAGAGATAAATACTGTATGTTTGAGGTATACAAATGAGCTAAAACTCTGCAGTGCAAAGAGGCAGTGAAGACAAATAGAGAATTCATGTCATCTACACCTATAAGTTCTGTATCGTTCCTGTACATTTAACACTCAAATAGTGCCGCTGCTTCAGTAGTGTTTAATGTGCAGTAGTATTTCCACAAAGGCAGAGAAACACTTTGCATGAATGCACCAAGGGTTTCCAATGCCTTGTAGGCCTGAATAATATATTAATGCACTAGTGCAGAACAGATGCATAGTAGCCTATGTATTTATAATACATAACAGACCATTCAGAGACTTAAGTGGTTCTGGTTTTCCCAGTAGAATGATGACAGGCAATCCCACATTCATGTTGTTGTTTTTTTCCCCCATTTTCTTTCTCAAAGACAGTGGTATTGTGTATTCTGTGTTGTCTTGTATGTTTAATTCCAGACTGGGTGCAAGGAAAATGTATTACCATGCTAAATCTAGCTGAAAACTGCAACTGAAGAACATTTCCAGTGATTTTTCTGTCAGGTCTTCAGGAAAAGGTCAGTCACTATTTGACCAGAATTTTTATCTCAGAACACAGACACATAACTACCATGCTTTGACACTGGAGCTCTTTATGATCTTTAGTTGAAGATATACCAGTGTCACATTTAGTTTTGCCCTCCATGCTAGACAGAATTGCTCATCTGTTCAAAATTCTTTCAGCACTACAACTCAGCTTACAATGTTGAAGAAGAGAAATTTCTCGCCATTGTTATTTATAGTCAGGGTCAAAAAGCACTACGGTTTTTGTTAGCTTTGCACTTGAGCCAGTCATGCTAATTCCTCAGTCTCTACCTTCGTCGCAAAGCTGCTTCTGTTCCCATTTGGCTGATTTCATTCTTTTTTCCCCCTCATCTCTAAATGTCCATGCTAGCATTAAGGAACCATCTGTGGCTATGTTTCAGTGGCCACTGGCTCAAGGCTCTGATTTTTAAATAGACGCAATGGAAGGGTTAGCCCCAAATGGAGCATGGTGAAGCTTTGGAT
Source organism: Lutjanus erythropterus (assembly GCF_056507025.1). Classification (NCBI taxonomy): domain Eukaryota; kingdom Metazoa; phylum Chordata; class Actinopteri; order Lutjaniformes; family Lutjanidae; genus Lutjanus; species Lutjanus erythropterus. Next base: position 18,239,227 of record NC_139318.1, on the reverse strand, counting down.
ATGTTTGTGTGTGTCTAAGATTGAATGTTTGAGTGTATTAGAGGATAAAAAATGTCTAAATGGATATGCACTAAAAAAAAAAAAAAAAAAGAAAGAAATGAGTCCTGCAAGTGGATGTGATGCAAAATGAGATAGCTGCTTTTGCAAGCAACCTTTCAATACGTCAACATATATTTATGTTACTGCGAAATGTCAGTGAAAAACAGCCCACTCCATATCTTTATTATATTATTCTATACTCCATAGTACACTAACTGTGTTTACATTCTGTTTGTTACTTTGACATATAAAAGTGTATCCTCTATAGCTATGTTGTAACCACTCAACACACAGCAACGCCATGTTCAGACTGACTTTAACCCATAGTTCACAAATGCAGCTCTCCCATTCATTTGTATGTAGTCAGGTGGTGCAGTGGAGGTGCCAACATAACACGTTCTCCAAGAAAAAAATGCAGGGTCACCTGGCAAAAAAGGAGGACAAGGCTCAACTTTTCCTCACCACAACTTCAAGCAAGACACTGGCCAATCAAATGCATGTAGGTCAGCCTACATAGATTAGGTATTGTCACATGAAAATGGTATTACTACTATTTACCTCACAATCAATGCAATGAAAATAAAATAGCTGTTGCCATGATAACGTTCTAGAGTTGTACGATCCTGTCTCTGAGTACTATAAACCGTTTTGGATTGTTTTCCCATCTGATAATACTTTCAACGCATTAATTTGTTACTTCAACTGGACTTCCTGAATTGTGTTTTCTCACCAGTATGCAATATATTTTTTTTCCTAGGAAGGCAAAGTCAAGCCGCGTTGTTCATTCAGTTGTTCAGTGTTCTTGACATTAAACCTTTTAACGCCCACCCTAACCCTCTGCCCCAACCATAACCTTCCTTAGTTTGATGTCAAGAGCATTTATTTGCTATAATTGGATCAATATTTCACAGTCATGAATTATTCGTGATTTGACTTAAAAAGAAAAAAAAAACTACTGGTACCTTAAACAACACACCCCCATCAACACAGCCACCTGCACTATTTTAACATAAGGCTGTTTTTAGTCTGAACGTTTGCTAAATTCCCCTTTACCAAACATTTTAGACTCCCCGGTTTGCCTAACCTGCATGTCTTTGTATTCTGAGGGGAAAGTTCTGGAGGAAACCCATGATATTGTGCTTTTAACCTCTAATTAGCTCTGTCTCTCTCTGTACATCCCCATGTGTTTGCAAGTGTGTTCACATGTGTTTTGCCATTGTGAAACTTTTTTTTTTTCGCCTATACAGTGAATGTGTGAATAGACTAGGGCTGCATATATAATATTGGGATTATTTTGACTGAAATTGCGATTGCAATATGCTGTTCATTGAAAAATAATACTATTGTATTTACTGAGGTCAGTACTAAACAAACATGTTTTCTTTCATCCTGAGAAGATTTTTTAGGATAGGACATCTTTACAACACTACAATCCCTCATTATAATGTTTTTTTCTCACACATTTTTCCTTTTTAAAAAAATGTGATTTGGTTCTGGTTCTGTGATTTGGATATTGCACTTGTCCATATTGCGATTTTACTGTGATTGTGATTAATTGTGCAGGCCTAATATACACTATACATTTATGGCATTGCATGTGTTTGTGTGTGTCAGTGTTTGTCTGGCCTGGCCTCACAGGTCATGTGACAGGGCAGATGTTGACATGGTGAGTCTGCTGATGAAAATAGAAAGAGAGACAAACTTGAGAACCATAAAGAGGGGAAAAAAATGGTTTGGTTTGGGCTGAGTGAGATGGGGCAATTTTTTCTGACATTTCTAGTGGTGACATTTCCGGTCTGAATAAGAGAAAACAGAAGAGAGAGAGAAAGAACTACGTGAAACAAAACAATGCGGCCGTTACTGCTCCTCTTCTCATGATGGACCTGGGTAGTTGGTCTTCCTCTGCTCAGCTTTCACACATGAAATAATTGGTATGACCTCTGGGAGTCTAACACAGATCAATTATCCGTGTTTTTATGTCAGAGCCGTCTTGTTACAGTCTGGCTGAGGCAAAGGTCAGAGAGGAAGCAGATTGTGCAGGTCGGACCCACTCAGCAGTGTAGTGGCACAGGCTCGGTGGTACATCTGAGCAGTAGGGTTTTCAAAATGAGATATTTGTTTTGTGCTCCAGAATTGGATTATAACATGGTCTCTGTAATCACAACACGTCTTTGGTTTAATTTCAAAAGGAATAGGAAATTTGCTGATTGTGGTGGCATGGAAAGTAATTTACAGATGTACAGATACCGCTGGAAGATGAATTGTGCAATATGTTGTTGTAAAAAATAGAACAGGGAGTTGGAAGTGACACCTCAGCACAAGCAAAATGGGAAACATTAAAGATGATGTTGGATTTTCATTTATATGTTGGCTGAAATAGAATTGGTTTAATACGTGGTGTAATAAAAAGCAAATATGTATCAACTGATCTGCTGTTTGTTCCCATTTGTTTCGGTACAAACGGGAAATGACTTAGTGTGGTTGCTCTATAGAGGCAGAGAGATTAATTCATTTAATTCTTAATCTGTGTGGGATAAAGCATTCAAATCACAATTTATTATACTGATATACTGTATCATTACAATTATATTTAGAGCAAATCCTATTCAGGTTATTTTAAAATAACAATATGATTCCTACAGCACTTTAACGTGATTGCACAAAGATAACATTCCTGAAATATAATACAGTCCTGATTGCTAAAAGCTGAGGCATGCTTCTGTCTGAGCCAGTACTCCACTGGGCATCATCAGCCATCGGCTTCTCCCAGTGGTCCATAAACTCCCCTGTGCTCCTGTCACTGGCTTCATCTCTCATTTGTCCCCATTCACTCCAGGGACTGGAGTCATGGAAGGAAGCCTGGTTACAACCAGAATCAAGGTCTGCACAGACCTGCTGTGACCTCCTGTCAAATCTTCAGCTCTGATTGTCAGCTCAGCCATAATATCTACTAAGGGCTTTTGGAAAACAGTGAGCATAGAATTATGTATTTAATTTATGTTGACTGTATCTACTGTATTGTATTTCTCGTGTTTGCTGTTGAAATTGCCCCACGTGGAACAGCACAGTATGAATTGCTCTGATTGTTGGCACAGAAAGATAAGTAGCTACAAAGGTGCAGCACTCATCACCTAAATGACCACAAAGAGATTACTTTTGAATACTCGCCATGCTGGTTTCACGTGTCCTTGTTTAGTCATCAATCACACTGTGTATTTATTTGCAGAAGACTGCATGCAGCTGCATCTGTTTTTCAGAATGCCAAGAACAGACTCTGTTCTTTAGAAAGGATGTTTTTTAGTCACGCTAGCAGCATGGCATTTGTCAGCCTGATGATCATCCTGTCATGGATCAGTCAGGCTAAGATATCACAGTACCTGCTGGATGGATTACTATCAAACTTTGTACAGATATTCATGTCCCTTAAAGGGACAGTTCACCCCAAAATCAAAAATACATATTTTTTTCCCCTGGTCTGTAGTGCTATTTATCCATCTAGATTTTTTTGGGTTGAGTTGCAGAGTTTTGGAAATATCAGTTGTAGAGATGCCTTCTTTCCAACTACGTTACATGTAGTTCTGGCAGATTATAAAGTAGTCCTTCAGTAATTCAGACAGAAAAATTCAGATGCTTTTCGACCAGGACAAATCCGGCCACAAGACCACAGCTGCCCACACCCCAACTGGTGTTGAGGTGGAAGGGTTGGTGCAACGCTGCTTGCATCTTAAATTCTGTAGATCATTTTTCATTTGTATCTCGGGGAATATAAACAGCAAAAACAAGACAGCGATGATAATATGGTCAACATCACATAAAAAGTTCAGCAAGAGAAACACTGTCCGTTAACTTTGACTGCGTTTTTGCACAAAGCGTCATCAATGTAAACACAGAGTCTGCCCCCTGCCATCCTGCTGGAGTCCCGCGTGTTGTGTCCAGTCAGCTCGGAAAACGCTGCACCCATCAAGTAGAACTCCTTAATCTAGGATGTTGCGGTGGAGCAGGTCTCTATAAGATGTGGGCACAGCAGTCGCTGATTTCCTTTGTCTTGTCCAGCCCATTTCATCTGTTTTTCTGACCTGACTCCTCTGCTCTTTAATCCAAACCCTACTCTTCCTTTTCTAATGCCTATAACTGTATTCCTGTCATAGGTAATATGTGTTTGAACAATAAGAAAACAGATTAAAACAAAAATGTAGCAAGGTTTGAAGGAGCTACTCGCCACAGTATCTGCATGCCATGTGCCCTATTGCCATAGAATGTGACTGAATCCCTGCAAAGCTAATGACAGTCCCATGAGCCTCAGCTGTTTTGTGCTAATTATCAAATGTTATCATGCTAAAATGATAAACTAAGAGGGTTAACAAGATATTACCTGCCGAACAACAGCATGTTTGCATGCTGACATTAGCTCAAAGCACTGCACAGCCTAACAGAGCCACTGGCTTCGCTATGGATTTTTAGCAGGGATGCAGCGATACCACTTTTACTACTACTAAGTACTTACATTTGGGTACTTGCTGATAAGTACTGTTATGTCCCGGTCTAGGGGAACCCTGGACACAACAGATAATGCGCTCCCTCCGTCTTCCCACACCAAAGAAGGCCAGCAACCACGCTTACAGGTTAAAAAAAAAGGAGCAGTTTTTATTTTGCTTCAGGGGGAAACACAGGCCAAAACAATAAACAAAACAATCTAAGGAAAACCCTAAACTTACCTAACAAAAACAAAAGGGAAAAGAACGACAAAATACTAACCTGATCTCCTAACAAAAAACATAAACAGGAGAAAACAGGTTCACCAAAATAAAGGCTGCTCCCCCCCCACTAAACTGCCCTGCTATTTACACGTATTTACAAAATGTTTCAAGGGTTCGAGGCTTACTCGAAATATGCTCAGAGTGCTATCAACAAATTACTCGAAGCTACTACAGTCATCTACTGATCTACAAAGATTACCAAAACTAAACAACTCGTAACACCGTGCTGGCGGTTCTTTGCGGTGGGGAGGCTGGAGGAGGAGGGAGAATGCAGGCCGTCGGCGCTCATGTAGGCCTAGGGCTCCGCTCCCTGACCAATCGCGCGGCAGCAATCGTCGTCATCATCATCATCGTCATCCAGCGCCACCTGTTCCCAATTCACACTGGAGCAGCAACACACACACACACACACACACACACACTAGGGAGAGGAGACACTATAGCAAAAGGAAAAAACAAGAACAAATTCACAAATGACCCACAGGGTCATAACAGTACCCATACAAGTACTTAATAATGCCATTAAAATTCTTTCAGTAACTTTTAAAATATGTTTTGTATGTTTTTTATTTTCATTAGATGCTCACTTTCTAAATGTAACAAATCACTGTTTCCTGCTACAAGTGTAACCATAGTTACTATACACATAAAATCTTTAGGTTATTTGTAGTAAGTTGCAGAATTAAGTTTTCCTATTGTAATTGGTGTTATATATGATAACTATTTCATTATCATTTACAGCATTTACCTAGTATTTTAATTTAACATTTACATGTGTAGTATTTAAGTTTCTTCTTCATGTCCCTCTTGTCAAAGAGCTAATTAGTTCCTACCTGTCATTGTTTAGGGGGGACAGGTATGAGTGTGGTACCATGTGTGCAACAGTTTTGTTGACCCTGCTGTGAATCTGAAAGAGAGAAGTTGCGTGTTCTGAGCTGTCAGGACGTTTTGGTGAAGAATAAGTACACAAAGAGAAGTTGTAGCAGTTTATCTCACAGAAAGGAGCGGCGGGGTTTTTTCTTCGTCTTCGGATTAATTAGTCGAAACGTTCAACTAGTTTACAGCCGCCAGCATTTATTGTTCAGCGGCTGGCTGCGGTCTACAGCTGCACTCTGTGTTTATTTCAGTTTTACATGGACTTTTACGGACAGTCTCCAAAGTCTCTGTGGTCTTTAATGGATGATGATGAGGACAGCGAGTCCAAAAAAGAGGGTAAGCATCAACAGAGGCCTTGAACTCTGCATCATGGTGGTTCTTTGGATGTTTACTTGTATCCAGCAGCTACGTTTTGTGACGTGGTATCACATGTTGCCTATCGAAGTAGTTTTTAAGAATACGAGTACAAGTACGTGAGGATAGTATCGGATACTGAATGCTGGTATCAGTATTGGTGCAACCCTAATTTCTTTTAGTGTTGAAAATATAGATACATTCTGTACAATCTGTGAAAAAATGAAACAAAACATTCACACAAATAGAATTTGAATTTGGTGATTTACTTGCAATAAGCTGGTTGCTCTAAATCAGGATTTACATAAATATATAAAAGCAGACTGTTGTGGCTATGATTATTTTTCATTTTCAAGATGTTCTGTCTAATGAGGCAGTAAGGTTACGGGTGAACATGCAATCAATATGACTTGTTATTATTTTGGAGATGTTCTAAATTAGCACAATGCCATGACATTTACAAAGCCCCTATTCTAAATTATTAGCGTTGGCCTTAAGCTAAATTGTGTTTCAGTCTAAATGAAGTGAAACTACTCACACACAAGGAGTACATACACAGTCCTATTTTCAGCCCCCAAATATAGAGTATGGACCTCACACCCACAATAGGCGTATTTACCATCTTCCTGTAAGTGCAGCACTCGAGGTGATAATAAATCAAATGAGCAGAGAGGATTTTTTTTTTTAGAACACATTTGTATCACATTTTGGAGGTGTTGACAGGGCAGTATATAGTGTGATGTGTGCCTTACACACACTGACATTGTATAATGTGCTCATTATAGGCAGTGAGTGCTTATTATATGCATTGTGAAATACTTAGCTAACACAGTCATTCTTCTTCAAGACTATTTTGTTGTAGTTCAGCATGAGAGCCTTTCGGGAGTCTTTTATGTGCCTTGCATTGTAGTCTGGATCTCACGTGGAGTCACTGTGGAATAAAGATGGTGCAACTGGTTGTTTCACAGTATCAACAACACACAGTACATTACAGTACACATACGCAGTACACATTTCAGTACCCACTGAAATCAATGGAGATGATGAGTATATTGAAATTGAACCTTTAATAAAAAAAAGTGTTGGATTCCATAACATTTATAGGATTACCATTGACGTCTTCCCCCACAAAAGACCCCAAATCAAATATGGTGTCATTTCCACCAGCTAAGTTGGCCTGAGCGTTTTGATTACTTGACCATGTCCTCTCTGCAGTGGAGGAAGCTCTAAATTTGAAATCCAATTATCCACTGAGCAAAGAAGCCTTGCAACTGACACCAGCTGACAGCCTATTCAGATGGTAACATTTAGCAGAGGTGGACAGGTGCATCTCTCTGTGTGTGTGTGTGTGTGTGTGTGTGTGTGTGTGTGTGTGTGTGTGTGTGTGTGTGTGTTTGTGTGTGTGTGTGTGCACTTGTGTGTTTGACTTGTAAATTGGCAGCGCTCTCTTTCCGTTGACGTTTATAAAGCAGTGTCTGCATTAAAATGAATGATCTGACAGGAGGACAGGTGTTTGGCAGGGATAGATGCTCGAAAGCAGTTGGTCATAACATTATCAGAGTGCAGGCGGACAGGGTAAATTTAGAAATAGTGGTATGAGCTATTGTTTATGTTCTCTGCATTCCCATTGAGAATTACCCAGTATGCAAGCTTTTGTTCAATTAAAGTGATTGTATCCCAGAGAAAATAATGTATTATTAAATGTCTGCACTGCTGAATTCAAATGAGGTGCAGCTAAAAGTCCAAAAGGGCTGTCAAATTTATCTACAGAGACAAATTGATAATCTGAGCAATATGCAATGTGTTGTATTGAATGTATTTATATATTTATATCTACTCTGTTGGCTGATTATGTTTTAGGGCCATTTCCCTTGTAGAAATGTGATCTTTGGCTGTGAGCCATCCTTGGACATTGCAGCTGTGTGCTTTTAATGTGGTGCAGCATAGTGCACATCATTTTAAAACAAATGGAAGTGTATTTAGCTTGCATTTTTAATCATATTAAGTTTCTTTATGTGTGACAAAATTTCCATAACATTTTTCTCCACCCAATGAAGACAAAGTGCAGCAATGAATCAAGCACACTGTGTTCATGATGCGCTAATGTTTTGCAACATAGGTCATAGGTTACTTGGTTACATGACATCCCTATACACGAAAGTTACAAATAAGAAATTCAGTTTAGTTAATTTATTGATATGTAGATTGACATAAGATTAATCTGAAACAATATTGATAACCTATTAACTGTTATTTCTTAGTTCCCCTAGTCAGTCTTCTGTAAACTGAGTCTCTTTGAGAGGGTAGGATGGAAAAAACTCTCACTGGAGTCTGTGAAACCAGGATGGACATCTTTTTTTCTACTTGCTGGAATTTAATACACTAAAAATCATTAATTAATCAACAAAATTAGCAGCTCTAGTTCAGACATGCCAAATCAGAGTTAAAAGCTTGATTAAAAGTAGGGCTGAATGATTTTGAAAAAAATGAGGATTTAAGATATTAGAGGGTGAGTGGTCATTTTCATATCATTAGTCTAATTTTAATTAAAAAAAACATTCAAATGATTGTGGTGTGATTTTTGCAGGTAGCTGTAACAAAAAAGATGTTTTCTTAGGACTGTGGAATATGATGATGAATATGATGTACATGAGGACACGTGCCGCACAAAATGTCTTCCAGTGTCTAACAAAAGATCAGAAACAGAAGCTCATTAAGAAAAGGTGCGGTGTAAATTATTGAGTCCTGTTTTTCTCCAGGAGTCGAAGCTCAGCATCCAGTGACACAAGGCTCTGATCTGTAGCGTAGCTCTTACAACATGCCCTTCAACTTTTGTTTCTGTGGTTTAATGAGCTGCCAGGCCTATTCTTACACAGCATGCAGTTAATCAAAGATGTCAGGGACGCTGACGAGCAGGTGCAGACATTACGCAAAATAGGACTATTTCCTTAATTAGTCCAGGCCACAGTCACACCAGTGTTCATGGAACGGAGCGAAAGGTCCCTTCCTTTCTGTGAAATGTTGCCACTAATTCTGACATTGAGTTTTAATCGGTAATCTCCTGTTTTATTCCCTAATTGTATGAAACTTTATAAGAAGCGAGGGCATTAATGTGTGTGTGTGTGTGTGTGTGTGTGTGTGTGTGTGTGTGTGTGTGTGCGTGAGAGAGAGAGAGAGAGAGAGAGAGAGAGAGAGAGAGAGAGAGAGAGAGAGAGAGAGAGAGAGAGAGAGAGACCATCTGTTTATCAGCTGGACCATCACATGACTTACTGCTTTGCCATAGTCATTCTCTGCCCTTCAATTCAATCCATTAATGAATTAGAAACAAATGCATATTTATCTCCAGCACCAACATGGAATATAAATGCATTCTATGCTGCTGTGGCAATTAAGTAAAATTATCTAAAATGTAAAGTAATATCTTTAATATATGTGGTTATATGGTTTAATAGACCACACAATTACTCACTATGTTGTAAAGCAAATGCTGTGGGAATGCTCAAATACATGCCTATTAAAGTGTTTGATTACATGATTCCACACTTGCTCTCATGTATGTTGTGCACGCCCTCACACACACAAAACCCACTTCCCCTTCTAATTAAGCAGGTAATCCTCCCTCGTATTCCCTTCTCACAGAGCACAGATGCTCCTGTAAGACATGCTCAGAGAGGGAGAGAGCAGTCGGGATCCTCTTTGATAAAAATGCACATGAGTTAGGCTTATCTGCAAGGTTTGTGTTGCTGCAGACATGATCAGAATACATACCGAGGCGCCTAACACACACTGTGGGTTCAAGTTTGAGTCTTGAGGGCTTTTACAATCAGTCTGTCTCCTTTGGTGCCTTTCAGCTACTCACCTGCATTGTGTCACACAGCAGTGATGCCAGAAAAATTAAATGCTAACTCACATAGTTGGTCATTTCTTGCACCTTACTCTAAGTCCTTGTCCATACTAATATGGATACTTTTCCAAAAAAAATTTCCTCCACCTTGTCCACATGCAAACAACATTTTAGGTCAGTGAAACAGATTTATGAAAGCTCGATGAGCATGCACCTGAAACGACAACAATGGCAGACATAAACATGTATACCAGTCGATTTCTCACCACCCCTTGTCATCTGATTCTTATACACATGGTACCTTTTAGCATCTGTATGTGACGTGGCCAGAAAGCCATTTTAACACGTGATTAACGTTGCGAAATCCTCATAGTTTGGGTTCTGGCCCAAAATAACTACTTTGTCAGGTTTAGAAGTAGTAGTGGTTTCAATTTAATGTACAAGGCGCATGTCACTGTAAGTACCAGTTCCTCGATGTTGTGAACAAATTTCCTTTAGTGTTTGCTAATTCCCAGTTGAACACTCATATCAAGAATGGTCACGTCCGTGCCTCAAAAAAACAAGAAATAGGAAGCCCATCACGAATTTTCTGCTTCTAGAACCAATCATGGCTTATCCCTTATTGCCCGTCCCCATGAAGGAATACACAAATTGTGGCTGCAACATTCAAGAGCTGTACTTAGTCTTGTTTCTGTGTTGACGGTAAATGGAAACTGAATGTGCTTTCGGACAATAGAAAGCTAGGTTTGGAGCTTGTGTAGCTCCTCATCTCTGTCCTGGAGAAAGCGTTAAGTGAACAGTATTCGAGGAGTCACTTCATTACAGGTTCACTTTAAAATTTTTGCCGCAAACTGCTTGAATGGAGATCTGATGGAAGAGTGATCAATGGACTCACCCTGCTTTGGAGAAAAATTGTTTCTGTAGTCTGCAGACATGTATTGATTGAGAAAGAGCGAGAGAGAGATGCTTTGGAAGAAATCCACATTGTGCGACTGCACTAGCAACCTTCTAACCCACTAATGATTCTTTTACTGCAGGGCTAAGTTGTGGTTATTAAGTCTGAGATCAAGTAAAACTGTTGCCAGCAAATTAAAATTCAAAGCACTGATTTTTATTCTCCAACTTCAAACCACCATCTTTGGCCAAAAGGTACAAAATCAGTAATACAGTAGTTTAACAGTCGCAGTGCTAATAAAAATTATGAATGGGGTTATTCTCCAGTGAGTGTGAGTGAGAGAAAAAGCTCTTGTGTGCGCCCGGCTTTATAGTACATTGCGGAGAATGTCGACCTTTTAGAAATACTTGTATTTTCTCCCTGGCCTTCACCTCCCAGGGACGAGTGCGATCAAATGTGACAGGTGGAAGCAGGCCTGTAATAAAGCAATAACCCTGTGCTCCTCCTGCTGCATTAGTTTGACTAAATCTGGTTTGATGTCTCACCACGTTTCCTATGTCATCCTGTTATTTCAGTCTATAGGGGTTTTGTCTTTTTGGGGGGGATGTTTTAGTACAACAACACTAATCTCAGAATATTTTCAGTCTCTTCCAAGCTGAATTTAGCCAGACTGACACAATAAAAAAGAACCGGCAGCGAGAACAAGAGCAAAGTGTTTGGCCTAGTTAGGAATACAGAGGGAGCTGTCCATGGTACTGAATCCATTTCATATCTTTCACTCTCTTTCAGTTCACCTCAGTCTGTACTTTGTTGGCATGACATACAGGCTGCATACAGTGCTAAAGCAGAAGGTGACAAAACGAATTGCACTCCCTGCACAGAAAGAGCAGTCTGATAAGAACAGATGGGAAGATCTACAGTGTTGTTTTGTATTCAGTATGGTCGCCCGTTTCCGTTAATGTGAGACAACAATCAACACATCTTGTAGGAAAAAAATTGGACTGAATATATTTTTTTTCTCTCTCTCAGTTGACTTCAGTCCAGATATGCCTTATTGGCTGTACAGGAAATAAGGTTGCCAAAGAAATGTACCCGTGATGACAGTGAGCTGAAATATAAAGCGAGTATTTACAGATACTCTTCTCTCTTTCTGTGAGAAGTCTGTAGTCTTTAATCTTTTTGTTTTTGTTTTACCTCCTTAACTATAAATCATGTTGCATGCTTGTTTCTGAATGATTTTTTATGTCTTTGTGTGTATTTTGTCCTACATTTCCAGGCAGTCATTGATTTCCATTCATTTTTGTTTAGTTCAAATTAAAGGGCCACTCACTTGATTTTACACATCAGCTCAGTTTGTTTATCTAGTAATATGTCTTTTTTATCTAGTAGTAGTTATTTAGTACTACTCAGCTTGTGGGGGAAAAAAGCTCTAAAATGTTTTCTGTGGCTTCAGAGGAGAGTTGAAAAGTCTGAGAGAGTAACTGGGTTTATTTTCATAGCTTGAGCTTGGAGACAGAAGTTATAACAGAAAGCTTGTGTCACAGGTGTGAAGTTTCAGTTAGGAGTTTGTTAGATGTGGTCATTTACCCGACAGGGAGGATCAAACAAAATAATGCAGCTGAGTTGCATCATGGGAAATTTAGGATCTTTAGGACCTCTGCTGCATGAGTAAAGTAAAGGTCCAGAGGGTGTTGGGTGGCCCTCCAACCATTTTCTAATTCACAATGAAATTATATTGATAAATAAATAAACTGATTGACACTCTTGGTAAAGATGAGTGAAGAGAGCAAATATGGAGAGATCGACAATGAAAACAGGCCATTCAATAAATGAATGAATGAATTTGCCTTTATTTTGCCACCTCATACCAATGAGGTGTTTAATTTGCCAAATAACAGCTGCTGTATACAAGGTTGCTAATATCAGGCCCCATCATAATTCAAAACATGTTAACTTCAGTCCAGCACTGCAAGAAAATCATATTCATTGGCTGTCGAGATGTCCGTCTTCTCTCCAGTGTGATGGGATTAAACGGCACAAGTCCTGCGGGACTCAAAACAACAAAAAATACATTTGGAAAATTCAAAACCAGTGTCTCTTAACAAAAGTCATGACCTAGCTGTGAGTAGTCTCATGTAGGAACTATTTTCTTTCTAGTTGAAAACAAAGTAGTTCCAGGACATTATATTCTGGTAGTTCCTCCATGAAACTGCATCAAGGTCTGTAGATTGTCTTGAGTAATCAAGTCATGATTTTTGTAGTCTTAAGTTTTAAAATGTATCATATGCCGAAAGCAAAATTATTATATTGGAGAGAAGGCAGACACTTCTACAGTGGACATCACCAAAACTCTGCAACTGACACCAAAAAAATCTAGATGGATAAACAGCACTACCTATTTTTGTTTTTGTAATGAAATGTACCTTTAACTAATATGTCTTCATAACGAATGGAAATGAATGGAAGCCAGCGGCTGCATTTCTTAAACAAAAACACAGGTTGCAAAACGGCTAGCTGTGTCTAATTCAGCTGTGTCAAGGATGTGAAGTGCAAAGAATGTGTAAAATGTGGGCTAAACAAGTGGATACAAATGACAAGTAATGAATGACTGTTAGTCTAAACACACTGAAGCCTTTCACTCCTGATTTGCTCTCTCTCTCTCTCTCTCTCTCTCTCTCTCTCTCTCTCTCTCTCTCTCTCTCTCTCTATGTGTGTGTCTGTGTCTCTCTGTCTCCCCCCTCTCCCTCTCTGGAGTTTGTTGGTTGGCTGCAGCAGTGTATCTCAGTATCTATCCCGGCTCTCCTGACAGACAGACAGAGGCAGTCCTCCTCTTTCCATCTCTCCACCTGGCTGTCTGTCTGTCTGTCTGTCTGTGCTGTTAACGTGTCTGTCTGTCGCCTCTGAACGTTGAGGTGAATATAAAGCTCGGTAATGGAGACCGCTGAGGACCGGGGCTCTTCTTGGTTTTCTCCCCGCTGGAGACACACAAACTCACCGGACAAATAAGGCGACAGATACCGGCTTCTCCGCGGAAAACGCCGCCGCCGCTGCTGTTCATCACAGTGACGCTTACTCGTGTTTTCCTCTTCTTCTTCTTCTATATCGGCACGTCTTCAGAAACAGATGCTCTGCTCGGGAAGTTACGGACAAAACACGGATAAATCCTCCAAGTCTCCAATTTTCAAGAGGCGCTCTCACCCGAAGGTAAAGACGGCTCCACAGAGACCAAAACTGTTGATATGCTGCTCCATGTTGTGTCTAGCAGACCGCGTACTGAATATATGTGTGTTTTACATATTAGTCCAAGTCAAATGTGTTAGACAGGAGTGAACATTTCGTCCAAAGTGGGTGGGAAGGTGACTCATACTGACTCAAACGCTGTTTTGGAGTCACAGTATTTACACTGCGCCTTTGCGGGTTTAAAAAGGCAGTCAGGCTGTTTCTTGGAAAAAAAAAAAAAAAAAAATTGCACAGGCATCCTCACAGTCAGTGCCGGCTAAAACAAAACAACAGTGGGCGATCTGTTCGTGTGATGTTGTGATGTGTGTCTGTAATGATGCAGCTCCTCCTCCACAGCTTTTTCTCAGCGAGATTATTTTTGACAGGTAAAGAAATGCGTAATGGAGGCTTGGAGTCCTGGCTTGCTATTGGCCAGCTGACATTGTGACTTGTCAGATTCGGTTAATAGCATGTTAATCTGACTGAAGCGTCAGTTGTGTGCTTGTGTATGCAAACGAAAGAGAGCAAAGATGAGTTTGAAAGATACTGTGCCACAATGAGAAAATACCCACATTCCTGTTAGTATTTGATGTCTTATGGTGTCTTCAGTTCACCTTATATAGTGATATTTGTCACTATCACGTAGATTATGAAGTGATATTTGTTGTCCTCAAAGTTTAATGTATTTTAAAGTAGGGCGGGGGGATATTGCTTATAAATAATGTCTAGATATTTTGATATATATATGAGATATATGTGATATGTGATATCTCAATTAGTGCTGCAGCCAACAATTATTTTCATTGTCAGTTATTTTCTTGATTATTTTATTAGTTGTTTGATCTATAAAATGTCAGAAAATTGTAAAAAAAAAAAAAAAGTGTTTCTGAAAGCCCAATGTGACATCATCACCCAAAGATATTCAGTAAACTGTCATAAGAGAGTAAAGAAACCAGAAATATTCATATTTAAGACGCAGTGATCAGTTTTGAAACAAGTTACTTAGAAAAAATATTCAAACCAGTTGCTTATTACCAAAATAGTTGGTGATTACTTTAATAATGGATTCAAAATCAGATACCATACTGTAAATTCTCAAATAGAAGGAAAGATACAGCACAATATTTTTTGATAATTATCAGTAACATATAACAATCACAATATCATTATAATATCAATATATAGCCTAGCCCTAGTTTAAAGCTGTATTTCACACATTGCCTTGCAAAAGTAATGTCTGCAAGATCTTAGAAGTAGGAGCTTGCTGTCCACCTCAATGTCAGGTGGCCCTGAGGAAACTGGAGAGACTTGTTTATGTCTGTCAATCTCCAATATCGAGAGGCATCGTTTCATCGCTTAAAAACACTCTAGTTCAGACACTCTTCATCAAGTAGGCTTGCCTTTGCTGTGTTTGTTGCACTGAGCACTGTGAGGATGAAACCCGTCATGTGTTTTACGGAGGATGACAAACAATATATTTAGTGGAAGATTAGTTTGCCACACATAATGATAAATTTGGGTCATAAAAACAAGAAAAATGGCTGTGATGTGGCCACTGGAGCATCCTAACATTTAGCCTGCTTGCAGAGATGATGATTTAGCTCAGACCCATATTTACAAGGTCAGTTACTCCACAAACTCTAAATGAATCACCCATGCAGCCCTGTCCACTCAGCAGTCACTTTTCCCACAGCGTGGCCGAGCAGGGCCAGCTCACAATATTGAGGATAGAGAAGATATTATTGATAAAAAAAACACAAACTGTGACAAACATAAACTGAGTCGTGTATGATTAATAAGAACATTCTGACGTTACCATCATGGAATAGTGATTCTCAACCTTTTCGAGTCATGACCTCCACAGGTCGTGACTTCTTTGCGGCCCACCTTACTCTGTTGTTTACCAGAGACTGTTCATGATCGCTGTATGACACGTGAAAGCTTCCAGATGGAGGACTACACTGACTTTGACTCTCGCAAATACACTATACTAAGTCTAACTGTATCGCTTCTACACACAATATAACAAAAAACATTCCCCAGTCTGAATACAGCATCACTTCTCACCATCCTTGCTGGACTGAGCAGTTTATGATTTTGTGTCACAAAATGCAAATGTTATTTTTTCTTATTTTTTAATGGTGGTTATGTTGGTAGGCCTTATTGTCATATCTGTATGGGTTTATTATTTTAACTATTAGTGAGGTGGGTAAGTAGGTATAAACATAATATTGAGTGCTTTCTCGATATGTTGAATGTCTTTAAAGGGCTGATGTCACTGAAATGTGCTTTCTGGCTCACAGTTGGTGCTGCTTGCCACCATGTGTTGTTTTATTTTATTCTCCCTAAGCATCTGGCACCCCCCAAAAATCTTCTTGTGACTTTTTTCAGGGCCTTGACCTCCAGGTTGAGAACCACTGTCAAAGAGGACTAAAGAAACCAGACCGTATTTACAGTTGAGAGGCTAAAATCATTGAATTTAAACATTTTTCACTGAAAAATGACAATAAATCCATTGCCAAAATAGTGTATTATGAGCAATTTACTTCATAGTCGACAAATAATTTTTTTGACTAATCATCGCAGCTGTAGTCTGTTTGGCACTTTAAAGGAAGCAGATCCATCTGTGCTCAACCAAACTAATCAAGATAAATCAATAGTATTTTCCCAACAGTTTAATCAAATTAACTCCATTGTAGCTCTGTTGTGTAGATGACATGAGACAAGTTGTAATCACTCGATGTACTGCAACATACTCGGATCCTTTAGTAGGTTGCAGTGTCTTTCATTCCATCAAATTAACAATGGATTTAGGTCTAGCTACCCTTTTAGCACAGCTTTTTGAGTGACCTGAAAAGCAGCCTAACTGCTGCGTTAGTGGCCTCAATTTGCTTCAACGGCAAAAAAAAAAAAAAATAAAAAAAAAATAGTAGGCTATGCTAACTCATAGCCATTTATGTCCATCTTCCCTCTTGTTCTCTCACTCTCTCATCCACTTTCACACACTCTACCTCTCCCTCCCTCCTGCTAGTATGCACTCACTCAAACTGTGTCTCATCGCATCTCGTCACTCTCAGCGGCACTCTGCCCTCTCTGCTTGTCTCCGTCACACATGCACACACACACAGACACTCAAAAAGAAGCATACCAGTCCACAGCTATGCTGGATATTATTTGATAAAATGTACGATCTTTGCGCTTCTCTCTCATACGCATCGTTTTGTGTCACAATTTAATTGTTTGGGTCCATTTTCTTGGCTCATGAGTGGATATTCCTGCACTTTTTCTTGAATTGTTGTTCAACTTACACTGTACACATTGACCTCTTTGACTTTAGGCCAAGGTTATCTGTTTGTTTATAAATGTACGCTTTCGTTCATGAGACACTTTGTATGGACAGGAGGAAAAAGCACCAGAATAGAGCAGCCAATCCCCAGCAGTATTTCAAGGGTAGGTCATTTCTATTTTCTCTATTTGCGCAGTGGCTTCGTTCTAGAGCGATGGTATATTGCAGAGGGCCATTTATAATGTATAGAGCAGTCCTGTATTAAATATCTGTAGAATAGGAGGTGTGTATTCCACTGCTCAGTCAGGGGGGCTACATTACACCATATTGCATCAATGAAAGGATGAAAGCAATATGGGTAAATGGTAAAAAAAATCTTTCCCTTCTTATGTTTCTGCAGCAAGTTCACCAGTGTGTTATGACATTTTGGAGCTCAGTCATAATTAATATTTAAGCAGCTGCTTTGAAGCAGCTGCAGTAAATATGAGTTAATGTAATGTTGACCCCTTATTGTAAAGACAAAAATGTTACTGGTGCTGAAGTTTGTGGCTGAAAAACATAAAAGGAAGTCTGTGATCACGTATCAACAGACTCTGAAGATGCAGAAACAGATAAAGTTGCATTAGTCTATATTTAAACTCACTAGAGAGATAAGATGTCGTCACCCAGTTGGAAACTGTGTCTGCAGAAGAAACCAAATTTCTCATATCTCTGTGTCCTTTTTTCAGCTTGTTCTCAATAAACCTTTTCAGTAATAGATCACAGCTTTGCAACTATTTACAATATTGGTACAGGTTGTTTTGGATAAAGCGTGTGTGCCTGTTTATATATGAGAGCACAAAAGACATCATATTTGTTATTTATCTTCCAAAGCAGTTGACAGGAATAGCTTGCTCACTTGCAATGTCAAAACTGAATAATTTATACAGTGAAAATGTCAAACAATCCCTTATTTTTTTGCATTTTGTTTGCCAAGGAGTTTCCAGTTTTGTTGTACACAAGTGGAAAACAAGCAAAATTTCCAGTGAAACTTAAACGGTACACTAATTAATGTAACAAGCTATATTTTGTATAAAAAAAACTTGCATATCATATGTAATATGTTATTTATTAGATAGTATTAGAACCTTATAAGAACCTTATTAGACTTTACCAGAGGGTAATTAGGGACACATCACAACAGAGCTGTACTTTAAACTAAAGCATAGTATTTCAGAGTCAGATCATTATTAGACCTTATTTGAGGGTAATTTGGGGCACACACACACACACACACACACACACAATACAGCAGACATGTACTACTACTAAGTGGTGAAAACCAAGTAAAGGCCAAAATTATGGAAGAGGAATATTTTGACTGTGGCTTCACAGACTGATTGTAATGTAAAAATGCACCCTAGAATAAAATATAATAAGGGTCTAACAATAGGAAATAATACACTTCAAGACACAATACAGTTCTGTTGTAATGCGTCCATACTTGCACTCTAATACAGTCTAATAGGGGTCTAATAAAGGATCTAAAACTGTCTAATCAAGAACATTATTTTTTGTTTTTGATACAAAGTACAGCTTGTCTCATTAGTGGACTGTACAATAAAGTTTGACCAGTTTTTCTAATTAAAAGCTTGTGGAGAATCAGCAGTGGAAAATCAGCAAGAATATTGTCAGTGAACTGGATTAGGCTAAGCAGAAACTCAAAGTCTCCGTCAGTAATTTGTTTAGGAATCTGCAGTGATTGCCATGAAGCATTATGGAACTGAATGAAAGCAATGTTTTCATTCAGATTAACCCATATGCCGACTACTGAATGTAACAGTCAGAAAACGTTTTTACAACACCATCCTGTCAGTGTCACTGCCACAGTTGTTTCTCCTCATTTTCACTTACTTTACTCCCAGTTGCTCCTTCAGATCTCATAAGCAGAAACTGGCTAATTCTATCTTTACTTAAAACCAAAAGATCTGGAAAGAGGCTGTGTCCAAACCTCCCACTTTCCCCCCCTTGAAATCGAAGCAGAGTAGTGGGGATGTAGCTGACATGAAGTAAGACACGTCTGACATCAATTAAAGCCTCATCAGCGTGTCCAAAACCCAAGACTATCCACTCTAATTAAACCTTACGTCTCACTTCCCCGGAGGCGGCAGGCTCAGGAATGGGTGCCAAACCCTCTTTTCACCTGCCCTGCAGCTAATAGCCATGCTAGCCGTGCTGCGCTGGGATACTAGAGGTTGGCACAGGTTCAGGCTGGCAAGGGGGAGCTTTACCACTGAGGCTGTTGTAATTCTGCACACAACATGACGTGCTGCTATAGTTGGTGTGATGTTAGGAAACACTCATTAATATGGCAAAAAGAATCTCTTTTGTGCACCTACAAGTCAAGGATTTAAGGAGGATTTACAGCCCACTTGTCGAAAAGAGTGATTCTGCAAAAGTGTGGATTAATAGTTATATTTTTAAACATTTACTAGCGGTGTTTTCTCCATTGATTACTCCTACGGTGTGTGGGCATAGCAAATATGTTTAAGCTCAGGCAACTAAAACACTTGAGCTACTACAACAGAGACGGTATACAGAATGAATTCAGGCCTCTGGTGTTAAATCTAAACACACTGTACACATTAACAACCCTGAGCACCACTCCTTTACTTCATGCTGCACATCATAATGTGATTCTACATCCTGCTTTGGCTCTAATGTGGCCTGGGGGCTGGATGCGGACCACTAAAAGGTTTCATGTGGACCAGAAGGCTATCATGGAAATACCAAAAATTAAGAATCTAGCAAAGACAGTCAATAGCATTTGTTAGCATTATTAGCATTTATTGACCTTTATTTTGTCAGTGCTTTGTTCACTGGTTATGATAATAAACTGTATCTTTTATAGTAAACTATAACTTTATTCACTCAGTGCTGTACATCCATGTTGTTTATGTTCTTCTTCTACTTTTGCTGCTACTGTCGTTGCAACCTGTATGCAGCATGCATGGTACATGTACAAGTTTTGGACGTTGCCAACAAAATATTAGCTCACAATTCATAACATGGCAATTCAGAAAGGGTGACCAACCGTAGAAGTACACTACACTACAACATTATTAGGACCTTATATCATTTGTGTCTGGCCCACAGCAGCTTAATCAATTTCTCATGTGCCCCCCCCCGTGAAATATAATTGCCCACCCCTGCTCTAAACATGTTGGAGGCAGCCATCTTGCATGGTGCTGTATTTGAGTCTGAATTTTAAAAATAACATACTGTATTTTAAAAAATGTTTTCATGCAGTCACAAAACTGTTTGCTCTCTTTCTTGTCGACACAACAGTGGTGTAGCAGCAACAGCACTTTATATTGTTTTTTCTTTTTTGTTATGAATAAAAACGTTTCAAAAACATCCCTCCTCTGGATGGAAAAATACTTTCAGTGATGAGAGGGGTGTGCTGTCATGCTGATGTTATAAGTGTCTAGTAGACCAGTCAGATTGCTTAGTTGGAACTACCTGTTGTATAATGCTAATCACTACTTCAAAATGTCAGTTAATGCCAGACTGTATGAGGATCCTGGTCAGACATAGAACAAAATACAGTATATACAAAGTATGCATACTGATTTGTCAAATGTTTATCAGCTGCCTATTTCAAATGCATGTCATGCATTCAAATAAACATCCTCTAAGGAGATCCTTAACACTGTGGCTCTCCACATTTTCTATTCTGCAGAGCTTAAAGTCTCTGGAAACTCAAGGATAATTATGCATTTTTCCACAGATCTGCTAATGACCATATAAAGTTATGCAAAACACCTTGAAGGGTCAACAAAGGTATACCTGGGAGATATTGAAATGATTCTCAGGTTTTCATTTCAATGCCAATACAGTATAAAGTATGTTGTGTGAGAGAGTGTTTTTATTTTGTGTTTGATGAATTAAGTCATCGTTCTGCAACCAGTGGCTCCAGACCCACATGCGGCTCTTTAGCCTCTCTCCAGTGGCTCCCTGTGGCTTTGGCAAAAAATTCTATGGAAATAAATAATATTCTTCAATTAAAACCATTTCAAGGCAAATCAGCTCAACTAAAGATTATAGGTCGTCAAAACCTTGTAAAGTGTATTTCGAAAGGCTGTGGCATTTAACAGCTTCAGCCAACTCTGTTAGGAAGAATATAACTTTCTGCTCAGTCTGTTCCACCATAAAGGCTCTGTGCCTGCGCTGCATGTTGGACTCTGAAGTCTTTCCTCAGAGCTGATGGTGTAGCAGAGAGGCTGATCTCCACTGCTGGAGACATAGCATTAATAACACCACACACAGCGAAACACTCATTTTGTTATTATCATGCAGGCAGGGGACTGTAGGATTCTTTCAGTTTGATTAATTTATTAATTAATATTTATTAATTCATGCAGTTGACTTTTAAAAAAAAAATAAAAAAGGCTGCAAACCATTTAATTGCCAGGGTATGTTTCATATTGTATTTTAAGGAAACTGGAGCAAGAGACTGAAAATTGACAGTCATTTTCTTTATTAATCAAATAGTCATTTGGTCCATAAAATGTCAGAAAATGGTGGATCAGTGTTTCCCAAAGTCCAACATGAAATCCTCACATTTCTTGTTTTGTCCACTACCCAAAAATATTCAGTTTACTGTCCGAAAGGAGAAAAGAAACCAGAAAATATTATTAAAGTAGGTGACAATCAGCTTTGGCAGTATCTAATTTTTCACTCCATCATACCTCCTAACATTTCACCATGATATGTGGTATATGATGGTGTCTATGCTTTAAAAGCCTTCTGTATTTGAAGTTGTGTGTTAGAATAAAATGACAAATATCGCTACAAAAAGTGGCCAAAATATCCAACTAGCGACAGATTCAGCGCATCACCAATAAGCGATAGATTCGTCCAACCGCCCAACCCTATAGTGTCTCCTCCCAGAGTTGCTATAAGGCAGGAGTTCCTGGCAAAGTACCATTTTTGACATGCAGGAGAAAAAATTAAAAGAGGCTGTTGGTGCTGGTCATTGCCCTGTGTCTCAATGTCCTATATTTTATTTTAGGTGAACTACTTCAGGTGAATTTAGGTGAATCCAAGACACTGCTGTTGGTGTGCTTCTTTTAATTGTGCCTTTCTTATTTGCACTGTTGTTTTATTAGCTTAGCTCCCTCAGTATAGCTACTTGGATAAACTTTATTTCAAGCTTTAGAAACAAATTATAAAAATTACAGACACGGGGTGGAGACTTAGAGCCTTTTAAACCTTGCACAAAGATGCATATCGGATGTTCACCTGATATAAGAGTTGACCTGACTGCTCCCTTTGCTGGTGAGGGAAGTTGGTGAGTTTTCTCAGCTGATTTAGACAGTTGGAGGTTGCTGTCAGAGCATCAGTGTGAATCCACTGCAGTGATAAGCTGGTGAGGACATTATTGAAAATCATATCTTGGGGATCTCTAAATGCCCTGGTATACCTTAATATCTTGATACCATCCAAGCTTAGTTGCCAATTCATTTTATAGGCGATTAATCATTAATCATTGCAGCTTGACTAACGTCCACTCTTGACACTGCAGTAAGTCGATGGAAACGTACTTCCAGTCTCAGCAAATAGACACACAGTTTAGATGTGTCTATGTCAGGTGATTACAGGTTTGTGTAAACAAGTGTCATCCATCAGATGGCTCAAGTTTTAGTTTAATTCCTGTGAGCAACAGCAGTTCTTTTTCAGGAAAGTGATCATCAGGAGACCTTTTCTGTTTCAGCTGCTTCGGCTCAGAGAAGATCTGTTTTCTTTGAGGTGATTAACTGACTGTAACCTAACAGACTGTGAGAGCAAGCAGCCATGACTGTAGGAGGCCGGTGGAGTGTGTAATGGTGTTATGATGGATTTGTGTTAGGTTTATGTTTGTGTGTCTGCCTGTATATATGTTTGTGTATGTGTTATGTACCAGTGTGTGTGTGTGTGTGTGTGTTGCTTGCTGTACTCTCCTGTGCCCAGACTGCTGATTGGCAACAGCTGCAGTCAATCAGGGCCTGGTGCTCCATTTTTTTTTTTCCTTTATCACCACGTTACTCTTAACTATTGTTACACCCCTCATCCCCCAGCCACAACTTGGGGTTGTAACAGTGGGTTCGTCCAGGGTCGGAAAAAGGAGCTTGGGAAATTGATTCACTGGCAAATATTTTGTTTGTGTAGAGGTTGTCTCTGGTGGCTGTCATGGTGGGTTGGTGCCTGGATGTCCTTTGTTTCATTGAGTGTGTACAATGTCCTCAAATAGTCAGGTGAGCGCCCAGCTGGACTGAATCAGCTTTTCCATGAGGTGAAGTACATGTGTTAGTGTGTGTCTGTTGTCCTTTGTTTTAGTGCAGGGGTCATCTCTTTTGTTAGATCATTGGTGGTTGTTGCTCTTTGTTTAGTTGTGGTTTAGACGAGCTAACTGTTTCAGTAGCTTGGAGTTTCAGGTTGAGTTCGTCACTGGTCAGGTTGGGAAAGCGTGCCACTTTTATTATTTTGCCTTTCGTATTTTTGGTGGTAATCCTGAGTTGTTGCATGCTTCAGTGTATTGCAGTTGGTTACAGTCCTGTTCTTCTGTGATGTGCTGAGTTCAGCTTTTAAAGTCACCTCGAGCTTGGCAAGCCACATAAGAATAGCAGGGTTGATTAGACACCTTGATAAGCAGGTAGAGGTTTGGGTGCTTGTTCATTACAGCTTGGTTACCTAGACAGACTCATTTTAACACTGTCACTCCTTTCTTCTTTTTACCCTGCAATACTTTTAATTATTGTGAAACCCCTCATCCCCTAGCCAAACCTTAGGGTCATAATAGTCTATCTGTATGAGCTGTGGATTGTATCTGATTTGAATGCAGATGTATGTTGTAGTATTGTAAGATTTATTTATTCATTTCTAAATTATTTTCTAGTCCCACCAGCCAAACGTTTAAGGGAGCCTTTCAAAAAAAGAAAGTCATCTTTTCAGACATATTGTTTGTACCGCCTCAGCCTTCATTGACTGACAGATTGCAGAAACTCTGCCACTTTTGCTTTACGTTGTTTAAACTTAGTGTGATGCAAGTATTGAGCTTTGGCTAGGTGTTTCAGAGGCTATCAGATATGAAAGAATAACAAAAAACAGATTCCTCTGGTGCACAGATAGCCATTTAATGGTTACAGTGCATACCAAAATACTTTAACATCCTTGATTTGAATCCAGCTGTGGACCATTTTTTGCATGTCAGATGCACCTTTACCTCCCCATATTTCATTTACCTCTACATTATCAGTTGTCTCAAACATACCTTAAAAAACCTGATCCTTTATTCCACTTAATGTTGGAATGAAAGAGAAGTGCAGCACAGATTGTGTTTTTTATGCCTCCATGCCGTCGACAGCTGTGTCTGGCAGCATTATGTTTTTTGATTGCCTTTATGTACGTACACCAGTCTCATTCTTGTGAACATGATATCTCAAGAACGCTTTGATGGAATGTCTTCAAACTTGGCTAAAATGTCCACTTGGATTCAAGAATGAACTAATTAGATTTTGGTGGTCAAAAGTGAAGTGAAGGTCACTGTGATCTCATGTCATGAGTCTGATGAACTGAATAGAAGGTGGAGGTCAAAGGCTATGAATTAAGATTTCATACACTAATTATGACAAAATTTCACACAAATGTCTAATATATCCAACTCTGACATGTAAAGCTTTGTACTTAAAATTATTTGAAGAGTAAAAAGACAAAAAGGAGCAAAATAATTCTGACGGTGTTTGAACTAAAGTAAAATCTAACAATGCATTGTTTATAGTACTGGCATTATTAAAGATCATTTTGTCCTTTGTACTGTACATGATGTTTGTTTTTTTTGTACTGTGCATGCATTCTTTAGTACTTTCTTCTTAACCTCATTTTTTTTTTTTTATAAATTCTTCTCTGCATCTGCTTTTTTTTTCCTCCCTTACCCTAACCCTGCCCCCCCCCCCATCCCACCAGCAGCCACCTACCAACACACCCAGCCGCTGCATCTCCCTCCTTCTCCGCTGAGCGCCTCATAACAAGGCTGTTCCACACTCAGGCCTACATTAAGATGCAAACCCCTCTCTCCTGCTCTTTCTCAGTGGCCTTAATCCTTTCCTCCTCTCTGCTATGAATGATAGCCTCAACAACTATCCCCGTGTCTCTGGCAGGCACCGACCAATTGCTAAACATGATGGTGAGAAAATGGCCGCAGTCAAAAGATGTGACATGGTGAGGAGAGGTCAAGCTGTCAGCTGCTCAGTCATAATGGTGGAAGCGTGGATTTGAGAGAAGAAGGTCCCTGTAGGGCCCACAGCAGAAAATGTGGAGAGTGGGATGGTAGATACAAGTCGCTTTTTTTAGATCTACCTTCAGTAATTCAGATTATGATCCAAATATGTGAGGTCAGAGTTTCTTGATGACTGTTAGGTGCCAAGGTTGATAAAACGTGTCAAATGGAATAAATAAGAAGTATCGAGATAAAAAGTAAGAGTTCATACCCATTAAATTCATCACATATATCACCTAAACTCCATAATTGGACAGTCTCAGTTTTGTTTGGGGTGAGTGAGTCTAAAAGTGTTTTTGTTTGACATTGGATATGTGAGTCTATATGTGCAAGATGTGTGTTCATGTGGGTCTGATGGACCATTAAACAGTGATCAGGTGATCAAGCACCAGCGCCACCTTGACCACCCCATCAGTCATGTGACCCTCACCTTGTATGCTGTAGCTGTTGAACTGTATTTTACAAATACACCAATATACATATGAATGTGAGCGTGAGTGGTTGTTTCTCCTAATGTGTCAGTCCTGTAATGAACTGGCAACTTGTCCAGCGTGTACCCTGCCTGTTGCCTAATGTCAGCTGGAATAGGCTCTCTGGACTGTAACTGGTGGCAGCCATTAAGAACAATAAAATAGAAATAGCCAGTTTTCTTGCAGATAGTCTTGTTAACTTAGGTTGGTCATATAGAGCCCTATCTTACACCCGGCACAAAGCCGTTGTGCTGGTGGTGGAGGTTGCTTTGCTCTGTTACACTGGCGCAGTAGCCATTTTTGCCACGTATGCAAGATAGCAAATGCACTTGTGCCTGTTCTGTCCGTTCATGAGTGGGAGGTCTAAAAATGAAGGCAAAACAAAGGCACTGTCCAGCACATTTGCTTGGTGCATTGGAATAAAAACCACTTATGCTTTTGACCACGTAAAACCTGGAGGAAGTGCAAAGTCTATGGTGCAATCGGTTTGTCTGCACAAGACAGCACCTGGTGTGTTTCATATATTATATCACATATATCAGTCAGTATGACAACTGAAGCAGCTGTAGTGTTTGTTCCTATGTGTTTATTGGGATCTAGAAAAACAAGGATTAAACAACTATGATCAATGACACACAAAGAGAACCAGACGTTATATCTGACCACAAGACCAGCCAGACCTGGGTAGAAAAAGGCGTGCTTCTGTCAGAGCCTGATGCTGGCTGTATCCCCTGTGTGTTATTTTGTGCCCAGATTATCAAACTTCAGAAACACAACTTTTTGATTCTGTTTCCTCCACCCACAGCAGTGTTAGCGGGATGGAGGAGTGAGGGTGAGCAGGAAGTGGAGAAGAAGCAGGAGCAGCTGTGGCTCAGGTGTGTGTCCAGCTGGCTTGAGCTTCGTCTGGGTCGACTCACGTCTCTTCTTGACCACACTGTCTCTCCCCCCCACTCCTCACTCCTGTCCCCCAAAACACAACATAATTTCAAGGTGTTTCAGTGCAAAACAACTTGTATATCTGCAGGACAGGTTCAAGTATTGTAAAATGAAGCTGCTTTGGAGACGTCCTGCTGTCTCCATATATTGTGCGCTCTTGCAGTATATGGAGACCAGGAGATCTGTCTCCTCTCATTGTTTCTTACTGGTAAATCCGCTGTCATGCTGCTACTGCTTGCGCTCTTGGTGTACCTGGTTTCTAAAGGTTATGAGAGCCGACTTTCTGATTGATTTAATGCATGTTTGGCCTAAACTCACTGGTGAATTAATCAGGGCACTTGGGCACCGCTGATGGGGGCCGGACAGGGCAGGATACCCCTGCACTGCAAAGGTGGATTTGGACACACCTTGAATTAATTAAATCCCTTCAATATGCACTTTAGATCAGCATAGAATAGAGCCCATAGAGGCATCAGTAATGAGTTGACTGTTTCAAAACCAGTTAAAAACTCCTTTTAGTGAAGTTAGGAGCCAAAATAGTTAGTAATAGTAATTAAAAAAGAAATGTATAATAATCTATTCTAATATTGACGAATGTTACTTTATAAAGAATGTTATTATCTTGATTAATGGCACAACATAAACTCCAAGGAAATCATTTTTGTGTCTGTGTGAGTAGTGTTTGTGTGAATTTTGCCATGTTTAGTGTGTTTATCAGTTGTATCATATTGTAACTTAAGTAGAAAGACCAACACTCCTTCATCCTCCTAATTTAAAGACACCGCCACACAAACCTTCCTCGATAACATTCACCACTGCTGCCCCGCTCGTCTTGTGCCAGTTTCCTAATAGAATTGTTCTTCACTTGCGGTGAGACCACTTCCCAGCTGGGTGGAACCACATTGAGATGCGAGGCCGGCACTAAAGAACTGGGTGAAAAAAATGAAATTAGAGGACACAAGAACACACAGAGAGGAGACCCACCTCTGTGTTCAATTTACTTGTTAAATCTACTCACAGTGCCTCGGTAATAATCTCTCCCTCACACACACACACACACACACACACACACACACACACACACACACACACTGGAACATACTTACTTACTTACATTGAGATGAATAGAGTCACTTAGATACAGTCTGAGTGAATACTAAATAATAATGTCATCTGTGCTGCCTGTGCAATACAGGTGGAGAACTTGTCTAACTGATCAATTACACACTGACAGCTTCTAACATTTTGATTGACTTTTTTATACTTTATTACAGTAGTTAGCTGAAAAATTACAATGTGAAAACCTGAAATGCTCAGAAGATTTTAGCTAAGTTGGAAAAGAACTTTTCTCTGAATTAAAAAAAAAAGATCAAAACAAGAAAGGAAAGAAAAGAAGAAATCAGAAATTTCTAGGATATTTTTTTATTTTAATAACTTTGATCTGTTCTTTTTATACAATTAGCAGAATTCATCACAGTGTATATTATCACTGAAGTTCTTACATGAGTACAGTAAGCATTGTATCCTACCAGCACTGTATTTTACGGATCCTTTAAACACACACCCAGAAATACTGATACTGTAGGGATAGATGTCCTTGAGCCATTACTAAACTGGTACCAGTTACTGATTGGTCAGTACTGAAATATTGTTCCTGCACAAATGATGCTGTTGTCAGTGTTTATGTAACATTAATTTGCTCTAACATAGCTGGCATTTTCAAACTGTCTCTTAATGATGACGAAGCTGTCAGCATCAGGCGATTATGATGCATAACTGCATGTCTCCAGTCATTGCAGATGGAGCTCAGTGTTCAAAAGTGTGAGCAACTTTACTAAATCTAATATAACTCAATATTTAATATGTTGCATGCAAAAGGGGGTAACACCAACATCCTCATGAAACATTTAAAAGTACAGTTCTCTAAAAATCTGAAGTAGTGCTGCATTTTTGAATGCTTCAGCAAAGCTTCTTTTGGTGGAACATTTGCATGTCAGACGGCGAGCCCTGGAATTAAAATGTCTAAATCACAGCAAAAGAAAATGGTGAGGGAGGCTAGCAAAGCGGCTGCTGCAGCTAATGTAATGTTAAACTCTCAGTGCAGCCTTCTGGCCATTGTGATTGTCCAAGCTAAGAAATAGGACTTGACCTCGTCACATCAAGGTAGCACTCCTTATCATTACAAAAATAATTCTGTACTTAACTCAGGACCCAGTCAGCATTGTTTGTAGATGTTCCTAAATAATCCCATAGAGAATGTGAGTCAAGCAGCAGCCACAGCTTCATCAGTGGACAGCATAAATCACACACCCCACAGTCCATTCTCCAGTGCTAGATGAGGCAAAATTACACTGAGCTTACTGTGAAATTGAAACTGTGTTAATGTTTTCAACAAGAGATGACCACAGCCCTGTAAAGTCCTCTGTGAACCCAAATCCACTATAGTCTTCTAACCATGTAATTTAGGGTCTTATGTATGTAATGGTAAACATATAAAAAAGTATTAGAAATCAGATTTAATCTAATTTTGAAATATTGTCATCTAAATGTAGCCTGTGGAATTAGATGCCCCACAGGACACATTTACTTTCGGGGTTCTTTGAGGTTTGTTTATAGCTGTCCACATTTGCAACAGGACATTTTAACAGAGTGTATAAATTACTCAGTCCTTCTGAGCAAACAGCTCTTGTTTGTTTACAAAGTAAAATCACATAGTGTTGCTCTATGTGTGCTGACATAACCATACACTGAAGAACACAGTGATCGACGAATAATGCTGAAAATGCCAGGACACAAACTCCAGTAGTGCCTAAATCAAACCATCTCCTTAA
The DNA here is from genome assembly GCF_056507025.1 of Lutjanus erythropterus. Taxonomy (NCBI): domain Eukaryota; kingdom Metazoa; phylum Chordata; class Actinopteri; order Lutjaniformes; family Lutjanidae; genus Lutjanus; species Lutjanus erythropterus. The sequence goes on along the minus strand of NC_139318.1, from coordinate 18,209,424 downwards.
AATATCAACATATAATGTCTTTACATGTTTGTACACTGATGTTTTACAAGAAATCTTACTCAGATTTAAAGGATATTACGCTCAAAAGAAGACAACAAAGAACACATGGATTGATGCTTAATTAACTGTGAGAACTATACCAAACCTAAGCAGAAAATTATATTTGATTTGTCACTTACTTAGTAGTTAGCTACTATTTTTTGTGCACTTCCCTATATTGGGTTTGAATTTGGCATTTGTGCTTGTGCTTGGAAATGTATTACTATTATTAAATTTATTACAGTTAGATCCACAAAACAATCATAAAAGAACCAGTGACAGTTGCTGTGTGGGTGCAACAAAACCTCTCTGCTACCACTGCTGCAGCTGTTTTCTGAGTCTGAGTCAACTCAACAATGGGAAGCTGCCATTAAATCACTCCTTTAACACAAACAATGATTTTGGTCGAAATCAATATTGGTTTAAATTAGGGCTGTGCATCTTCACTGGTCTCATAATTAGATTCACTCACGATTATCCTGTCAACGATTCGATTTGATTTCATGATGCATCGCGATCTATTGCATCCTCAATTTTCTGTATTACTGCACATGGCTACTTTTTCATCAATGAAAACAAGGAGTCAGATAAATATCAATAAGGTCAAACAATAATACAAACTAACCAACTCAAACTCCTACAAGTCCTGTGTCCTGTGGTAAAAAGATGTTTCTGTCCATGAAGTCTGGTGGCTGTGAAGAGAGCAGAGAGGGCTGCTTCAGTTCCCCGTTGTAAGTGGCGAATATGTTCTAAATATTGTGTAAACTTACATCGATATTGATTTTTTTGTAGGTGGTCCTATGTTGAGGTGTTTAAAATATGTTTTCTGGCTGCCTGCATCTGCAGCAGTTCACACACAGCAGAACACTACTGAGCTTCCATGGTGGGACTGCTACTGGGACGCCCATACACTCTTGAAAAATGGTCTAGTCAAAGATTTTTGAACCTTTTTTCCCCCTAATAGTTCATCTTCATATATGCATCTTTTAATTTCAAGCCACGTTTTCAGTGGCTTTAATCGCATTTACCAATTACCAGTTTACTAGTTAAGACTTGAATTTTCTCACATCTTTTCAGGAAGACCAAACATTAGCACTCAGATCCAAGAAGCTGCAACTTCATTAAACACTGGTCTAATTTAAGGCTGGTAAGCAATAGCAGAATCTATCAGAGTGCTTTGATTTGTACAGGGTAATGATTGAATGCTTTTCTTTTTATATTTTCTGTCAATGAACTTTGAGTTGTCTGTCGCAGTTTTTGGTCACCCGAGAGCTGCACAATTGAAAAGAGATTTAATCATTTTGTGACAATCAAGAAGATGCATCTATTCATAGGTGTTTAGAACAGCTAGAGTCACTCAGCATTAGCAAGCAGTGAAAGAGGAGTGTATAAATATGACATTATCACAGATTATTACTTTACAGGAAAATACAAAGTGTGCTGGGGTAAGCCATGATGCATAATTGCATTGTTACAGCAGGCTGATTTTCTGTCACTAATTGTATATTAGCTAATACAGTGCAATCACCACAGGAGAAATAACAGTGAAGCATGAATTAATGGTGCTGGAAAGACTGAAGCAACCAAGCTGCAAAAGAAGAGAGAGAGTTTAGATTCCCTCACTAATCACCTGACATGATGCTGATGAACGCACTCTGCTGTTTGCTGTTACACCAAGACAGATCTGATTGCTACACATCGTTTGAGCAGTAGATTTGGACTAAAAGGAACACTTGGCCAGTTTGTAAATACTAATCTTTTTAGTCATTTTTTATGTTCATCGGTTTTATTTTTTCAGATTTTTTCCTCATGCTTTTTATTCTTTATTATTTTTATGCTAATATAACTGTCTGTGTTCTGTTTTGATTTCTTGATTCTTCTTTGCATTTGTGAGGCACTTTGATATTCCCCGTGTTTGAAATATAAATAAACCTGCCCTGGCTTTCGATCTGAGTTGTTTTGGAGTAATTACTGGAGTCCTCTGCAGCACAGACCTGCAGGTGACTCATGAAAGATTTCACCGAGTGAGAGGAAGAAGAGGGAAGGAGCAGGAGTGAAGATCGTGGAGATGAATAGACAGAGAGGGGAAACTGCCTGGTTCAGATGCCCCTGAGACAAACAAATGTGCAATGATGAGTGTTAAAGATAAGGAGACACAAACATTACACCGAATGTGGTGTATTAATAAATCTATATATTAGGGGAATGTTTTTGATCTATAACTGCAGGGAGAGCTTGTTTCCCTGTGGAACTGATGTTGGGATCTCATCCTCTTATGTATTGTTCTCTCAGTTTCAATCAACTCTCAAATCTGACTTTTATGTATTCACTCAAAACAGTATCATTTCCATGAGGTGTTTAAATTTGTGTGCAGTTGTCTCAGCTGCAAGATGCCAGGCAATTAGTAAAACAAGGTTCATCGTATCGTATCGTATGTCAACATGCCCAAGTGTGGGATTTCATAAGGCAATGAGCCCCACGTTTTACAGGTGGTTTACACTGATTTTAGAACGGCTCATGGGTGTTGTTAGGCACGACGGGCACATTTGGGTGCCTGTAAGTCCTGCCCTGTCACTGGCATGATTTCTTCAGTGTGCAGGCTGGCTCAAGAAACATTGTTAACTGAGCATTAATCATTGGTGTAGTCTGCCTGTCTTGGGTGGAGATAAACGGCCAGTGGACTGAGTGGCAGCAGAGGTAGGCCTATTTCTTCAAGAAAGCGAAAGGACACAGTGGGTTCCTTGGCCGTTCCAACATAAATAGTTTCTTAGCTTCTTTCACCAGCATCTTTGTGGGGGGCTTTTCTGTTTATTCATTATGGCAGCGTTGTGTATGTCTGACCTTCAAAAAATCAGCACAAATAGGGAATTGTAGCCATAGGCAGTATAGTAAATAGATAGACATCCTATGTAATATACAGTCTATGGTTTAAGTATTTAAATTTTTCCTCAATCTCTGATAACATATCATGATCATTTTATGATTTATTACAGTAAAAATGTTACAGGTTTCTCCTTTAATTTCAGCATGTTTGTTTTCTTCTTTTTTTCTTTTTCACTTTGCACACTCAATCATCAATCAATCAAAATTCCCAATAAAATCTGACCTTTTGAAACATTTTTGGTGCAGTAATACTGATGTAATGCTTCCCCAGTGGCAGCTGGTGAATTTTTCTCTGTGGGGGCAAGATTGAAAATGTTAACATATAACGCCTGCATATTTTAACATACAAAAAGGCCTTTATTTGTATTTGCTGAGCTGAATGAACATTTTTTTATAGCCTAATAAGAACTTGCTTAGTTAAGGAAAGTTAAGGTACTTTAGTTACTGCAAATCCTTGATAATACTCTTTTGTGCAATAAATTGTTCTGCTGAAAGACTAAATGGAAGAAAATTATGTGCACACTAAAGCCTATTAGAAAGAAAAGCAACGTTAAATAATAAATAAATGAAAATACTGACAGGTAGGACTTTTACTTGTAGTGGAGTATTTCCACAGTGTGGTATTGGTGTATTGAAGTAAAGCATCTGAATACTTAATCCAGTATGGCTCATCCCGTCTGAAGGTCACTTGGTCCCAGTGTGCTGATCAGGTTTTTTTTTTTTTAATCATTAATTAATTTAATCATTTAAATTCATTTAATAATACAAACATGATTGCTATGGTTGTTGGACATGGTGACAGGACCTAACCTTTTAATGTCTTCCCCAGACAAATCTGGATGAGGTTTTTTGTAGCGTTAGTTTGGCCTGTGGTGAGCAGGGTCTGAGCTGGATAACCAGTGGATAAAATAGAAGAATTGCCAACTAGAAAAAAATAATAAATAAATAAAGTCTGTGTGCATGCAGGCAGACATGGACCATAGGAATAAATAATATTAGGATCGCCTTTAGTTTCTCTGTAGAATCTGTCGAACATGGCCCTCACAGTCGGGGATAGTTCAGACTCAGATGTTGGTGTGTTCTGGTTTTCTGGTGTTTCTGGTGCTGCTTGTCTAGCAGGGGATTTTCTGGTTATGGTATGAGGACGTTTTCTTTATTTTCTAATGTATCTCTCAGCTGAATCTTGTGCGTACGTCTAAATTTGAACCTAGTTTTGTTCAAATGTGGAGCTTAGTGCCACCTTTGATGTGTGGGGTCTGAGGTGGATGTGGCTTGAATTAACACTGAGCATGACCCTGGCCCTGATATAGAGATGGTTCCAAAGCATTCATGTGTAAATAGTTTATTTTACATTAATTCCTGCAAAAGCAACTACAACACACAAACTGTAAATGCAATGCAGATATGTAACTGGTTATTTTTTACACTGGAGCACCTTCAAGTTACACTTTATTTTATAAATCATTATCATCATGTACGTTATTGTGCAGCTCCGTACCATACCAGGCATCCAGCCATCAATTAAAAACTCTGCTCTTAGACCGGAGATATACTTGCTGTGTAACCATGTGTTTGCGTTCGTGTAAGCGCGCACAACCATCGCTCCAAATGGACGCAGGATACGCAAGGCAGCCATGAAGTGTAGGGATGCGTAGGGGTGTGTATGCGAACATGTAGTTAAAAGCAAGTATATTTCTGCCTTTACTCTGTAACCTTAGCCTTGCATCACAGTGTTTATGCATCACACAAGGTTAACAAGGTTACATATGTCAGTCAAAACAAAAGCAGGTCTTGACTGGACGGTCTGAAGTGACCCTGACTTATCTGAGGAGTGTGCAGCTAATTATATCATTCCTATTTTTTTGCTGTGTCACAGTAGCATTAGCACAGGAGAGCTCATTCATGTTAACCCTCCTCACTCGCTCTCATCAGGCTGAGTCATTGACAACTTGTCAGTGCATTTGAGAAATTGCGAGGAGAGGAATAAGCCCTCTTGGCACTAGAGCACTTATCATATTACACCAACTTTTTACAGCACAAGGATGAAATATCTCAATACAGTACTTTCATATTTCTGTCTAGAGGCAATAAATAATTGCCTTAACAGAAACCATCTTTGTCTCAGTACATTACTGGTACCTTTACTTACCTTTTGCTAATAGTATATTGACCTTACACTGCCCCACCCACTTTTTATCTTCTCGTTCGAGCGCTGGTTGAGCATCCACCCACTCTACACTGCAGAGATCTGACAGAGTTTAGCTGCACTCTTACTGTGAATTTCACCACAATAACTGCTTCTTAAGTAAGCTAACATCTAAATTGTTTTTTTTTATCTCTCTGTCACATAATGTTAGCTGAGTTTGTATGTCTGAACTCTCCAAGCCCACTGAAGTTTTCATTGTGTGGAGCTGCACAGTGCTAACATGTTAACATGTAGAGTTAGCACAGTAATGTAAACAGTTAATTTTCAATTCATCCAAAGAGCATAATAATTTACCAAAAATTACATTAATCAGGAAACCTCTTGCTATTTCATTAATTAATGAATTAGTTAATTATTTTTTGAAAAATGTTGGAATTATCTACTCGCCCTCAATCAGTATGAGGGTGAGTAGATAATGACTGAATTTTTATTTTTGGGTGAACTATCTCTTTAAGTAGAGTGGAAAATCATAAAAATGAATACACTGCATGAAAACAGACTTTGCAGAAAGTGATGCTGAGATGATATTATTTATCTGTGTGTGGAAGCAGTAAGCGTGGACTGTGATCAGAGTGTGGTTAAAGCTCACAACAGTGACGGTGTAAGAGGCCAGACATATGACTGGTGGATAAATGTCACTGAGATCAGCCAGTGAATTCTAAACAAGGATAACAAGTGAACTGATGCCAGAGTTTAAACTGCAGTATGTGCTGGTTACAGTCTGGCCTGCTGCGTTCAGGATTGTGGCAGAAGTGGAAATGATTGATAGTGTATAATATCTTTCTCCACAGTAATGAGCTCTTGACCACAACTCTGTAAGTCGAACTGACAAAAGTATAGAAAGTCTTGCCTTTTTCCTGGTAGTTTCTTTTCATTTTCTCTGTAGTATTTGGTTTTAGGACAACTTTGTTGTTATTCTTAAATATTATTAATGTACATATACAACATCACTGTCTTTCAGAGACTGTAGCTAAAAACTAAAGTAAATACAGTGGTGTCATGTGAAGCAAGGCTGTGGAGAAGTGGACTAAACTGTCATGGCCAGGGTTCCCTTTGCTCTCTCACCTAAGATATCTGAATGAAAATGGGTTCTGCGGGTACCCAAGAGTCTCACCTTTACAGACATACCTACTTTATGCTGAGCCCATGTGTTTTTGGTCAAAAACCATGCAGTTTTTTGCATGCAACATAAATGTGTAAGTTTCACCTATCATAAAAGTGGTAGTTGATTATTTCTGCATACTGGGGTCCCTGAAAAGCATTCGGATTATATGCATTTGGTATGACTGTAAGGCTGAGACTCATTGTAGTGAGAACCTTTTTGGGAAACTTGACTTCATATAAAATGTATAAATGTATAAAATGCCCTATTGTGACCTCTAGCATGATGACAGCCACATGAAACTTCACAACTACACATACAAGGGGGTTTCTGAACAGTTCCTATAACAAAAGTGCCCACCATCCAATGAAATATGCAAATGTTACAAATTCTTACAAATGAAATGTAAGAATGTGAAAGCTTTTTGTTATCCGATGACATAATGAATTTATTCGAAAGTGTTCCTCAAAGGTTTGATGTCTTAATTTTGTATCTTGGACGGATTTTTGACCATTACTCCTAACTCCTAACCTGACACACCAGATAGTTTGTAGTTTGAAGTAGTCCTTAGAAACTCATTGGAGAAGGGCAGGCATTTAAAAAAAAAAACTTCTCAGGTGATTGGTTTAACCGTCTGTCTATTACGTCTAACACAGGCTGCTGAATCCAGTCAGCAGAAGAGCGAAAATATCTCATCCATCGATAGACTCCAGTTCTAACCTCTTCAGGAGCCGCCATTGTTTGTTCCAGATGAGTCGTTACAATGGTTCACTGTTGTCACACTTAAAACCACTCCTGTAGCTGCCAGTAGTCCCTCCTAGGAAGCTGATTGGCTGCGTATGGTGCGAACACAAACGGATAACTTGAAGCCTGGCAAGATGGATTCTTGCGTGATCTCATGATCTCGCAATCTCGCAAATCTAGCAGCCTCACAAGTTAAAGTTATTTGTTTATTTTTATTGTCATTCAATAGAGAAAAACACCATGATTAAACATAAATGTATTGCAGCCTATTTGCAGCCAAATGAAACTGAACATTCACAGTCACTGTAGCCTAAAGAAAATGAACACTGACCTTTATTATGCCCTCCTGTTTCCTTCTTTTCGCCTACATTACATTTTGAACCAGGTTTTTTTTGGCAGGTTGCATGTCTCTACCTCAGCGCACTCCTCTGCAACTGTAAACTCCTCTCATCCCCCTCCAGTCCCCAGCTGCTCTGCTGTGGGACCACTTGGATTGAGTGACCTCACCACTGCCTATTTATTTACCTACTTACTTGCTTATTTATTTATTTAAGATAGTTGAAGAAGTTTTTCTTACAAGCCAATTTTCTTTACTCACCTTTACTTGCTATCTTCTCTTAATTTCATCAGTTGTTTTTTGATTTTTTTTTTCCTGCTGTAGCTCAACAATATGTTAATTTGCCTCTTACACTAACACCTACATGGCATCAAATTTAATTTTGCGTTTTTCATGATGCTTTCCATCAGGCAGAGTGTTTCAGTGACTAGAAGCACTGAAACACTGTGCCTGATGATTAAACAGTAGGCTGGCTAAACCAGTGTCATCTTTAAATCACACATTTAAACGCAGGCCACTATATACACGTCCTGTCCAAATGTGACAGTTTCATTTTTGCTATCAGAATAGAGAGCAAGAACACAATAAAAATAGGCGGGAAAAAAAGACTATTCAAGAAGAATTATATAAGACAATCAATTATTTTTTGATGTCCAGCTCTATTTAGCTCTGATGTTTTATGTATATTTCATATAGACATGAATAAAATTACAGTGCTATATACACCCAGCTGCAAGTTACTAGTCCTGCAACAAATTCAGTTAATTGTGCAAGACGGCATTAGTTTTAGCTATGTGTATGTAATAAGCTAAGTGTACATGCCTCTAGATGTCCGCATTTTTTTTGCTTTGCTTTTGATAAACGCATGCCATTAAATGTGCTGTCACGCAATCTGATGCACACTTAGGAGAACATTATATGTTGTGAGGGAGAGGAGAATATCACTACTGAGCATATCATTAACCTTTTGTCCATGTTTCATGTTTTGTGGTGACAATAACAATGCACCCCGGTAGCTGTAATTTTAAATGGGCTCCATTGATCACTCTGATAAAGAGGCCTACTTAAAGTGAACAAATCACTTTGATAAAATGGATTTATTCTTTTCGCATATAATTGCAGGACATTTCCAGTACTATTAATGTCATGTATTAATGTCATGTCAGTGTATGTTTTGTTACTATCTCATATGAATCAAGTAACCTCCATATTATGAGCGATGACCTGGTTTTAATATGTATCTCACTGTAAATGTGGGTTTTACTGGCGTACCAGCTGCATAGAGGCAGCTTCAATCTGGCCCATGTACGGTAATGCCATTACAGGGCAGATTAAAATGAAATCATGTTTGAACATGAGCATTTGTTTATACAGTGACATAAAAACAGACAAATGGCTTTCGGGACAAAGGCCTGTAATCTTTATAAATGCCTGTGTGCTTACACTAAATCATTCTCCAGTTCACCCATCACTGCCACCACGATGGATACACATCATGTGAATACATTTAAAATGGGGCAGAATAATGACATGTAAGATGTAGTACTGTAGGCCTGCTTGTATTTGTTAGGATATTACTGCATGACTGGTGGTCTCTGTCTGTCTAGCCAACAGTCATGACCCATGTCTCATCAATGGCGCCCAGCGTTGCTCGCTGACTGTGACAGGCTAACAATGAAAGAGTGAGAGATTGGTTGGGGGGATTGATGCTAAAGCACAAGCATGGAGAATCAATTGATTTCAGAAGAGGAGCAACACTGAATCCACTACAGCACTTAGTGTGAATAACAGCTTGAATTGACTGAGCTTGTTGCCTTGGGGGTGGGGGGGGGTCTTGTGTGCATGTGAGGGGTGTGTGTGTACAATGATTTATGTTTCTGTTTCAGTTTTATGTTTCACTCCTGTGTGTTTTTTTAATCTTTCCCTGAGACTGTCTTGCAGCTCTGTTAAGCTGTATTTAGACACAGTGCTGCTCTGAGCTACATGCTAATGTCATGTTTACATGCTCACAGCAACAACACAATCATGTTTCACATGAATAATGTTCACCATCTTAGTTTAGCATGTTAACATGCTAACATTTGCTAATTATCACAAAACAAGAATTTCAACTGAGGCTGATGGGAAATAGCCTGATATTATAAGACTGAATTGTCAACTCATTACAGTCCATTTCCATATTCAGAGACCCAATCGAGGCTATATACATCTGAATCTACCAGCATTTCAAGTCGACACTGGTGCATTACCATGCCAACGTGCTTTGTTTTTGTCCCCACAGCCAATGGTTTTGTAAGTGAGTGTGTGAGGGGTGGCTACATTAGTTCAGTAAGCCAGTGTGTGTGTTGTGTTTGCTTTTACAGCAGTCCCTATAACATCACTGCACTGTCTTCATGTATTCTTCACAGCAGAGTTTGGGCAGACTGTGGAAAGCTAACTAGTTAGCAGCTACATGTTACGCTAAGGACAATTAAATAGCTAAAAACCAGAGGTCTGCCAAATGGAGCTCAGAGAGCTGCAGAGCAACAAATCATCACTGTCCAGTGAAAACCTCTGATCTCCAAACTGTCAACTTTGTAGGAGCCAAGAAAACATCCATGTTTACAGCTTTGTGGTGATGTATTTTTCAGATGATTCAGTGGCTTTGTAAATACGATGAGATTTGTCTCTTCCTCCTTAAGTTTTATTGAAAATTTTAAACTTACCTAAGTTGGAGATAAGTGGTTTTTACAGGATAGTGACGAAAAGAAAAAAAAAAAAGAAAGAAAATGCAATCAGTCATCTGATTGCATTTTCTTTTGGTCACAAATTGTCAGACGTTAGTTCGTAGCTGCTAAGTAGCGAGCCCTTTTGTTGCATTAGCGCATTGCACAAATGCAGACTTTTTTATTTCTTTTCTGTGTCAGCAAACACAAGACACAGCCTTTCAGTAACTATTATGCTGCAACCCAAGTTCACAGACACACTTCTTGTTTAGTTGACATAAAGCAGGCTGTCTTTTCTATAGCAGTGACCATTGTTGTTATTACTCTTCAATGGTTGCAGCACACACTTGAGAAACCTTGGCAATAGCTTGACAGTGACATTAATCATGCTACATGGTGCTGATTTGCTAATCATTAGTCCTTCTGTGATGTTCATCGGTCATTTATTTTTTACTTGAAAAACTGCTGTTACATGTTACAATGGCAAACCAGAGAATCAGCCAACTCAGTGGAGTTGTCAGATTCAATGCTCTGGACCCAGGCATGATGGGAATGTCACTGGTCAACCATCAAAGTTTTTCATTAATTAAAAAAAAATGACTTAATGGAAGACAAATGACTGAATAAGAAAAAGAAATATTGAATATATTGTTGGCAAATACAGTGGCAAAGTGAAACAGTTTTTCCCACATAACACTCAAAGCGCTTGTCCTTGTTCAGTCGAGCACCTTTACGAGAGCACACTGTATCAGGATGGTCATTGCTGCCTTCTGGCTGTCATACTGGCAGACATGTATCTTCCTCCTCCTGCGGTGACAAGTACTTCTGCGGTGAATTTCCCTGTGGTGATTCACATGTAATCTTGACCTGCAGTCCTTGGCTGCTGAAGCTGCACTGCCTCAGATCACTGGACGCAGTATAAAAGGTTGTAATACTGTTAAGAATTCAATTGTGCTGCAACGTAGGAATGAAATATAACTTTGTGGCCTGACTGCTACAAGTGGTGCATTATTGTAAGTGCCCAGCAGCAGGGTAATGATCAAAAAGTTCATCACATTGAGTACCCCGAGTGAGTTTCAATTACTGAGCCATGCAGTAACAGTGTGGTGGAGTGCGATTTTAAGCTCATTTTAATGATATCATTAGTCTGATGGATGGTCAATATTACAACTTAATAAAGGATACTGGAAGTTGGTTTTAATTAGTTACTCAGTAAAGACTGTTGGTATTTGTTTAGATGGTTTTAATGAATCAATGCATCTTCTCTCATCTGTAAAGACTTGTATACACAGACATTATTACCACAGAGGAGCTGTTTCCTGTTACACAGTACACTGTAGTCTTACACAGCTTGAAGTGGTTCTTGACACATTAGGTCACTGTGAGCCGTAGTGCTTCAGTCAATTCACGGACTTATTTAACATCTCACAGGTCACGTCATGTGACCAAGGTCATATGCAGAATTCACACTCTGTGACACTGCAAGTAAATACAAATGATTTTGTCCACTGAGCCATCTGGACCGCCACTGTGTGTGAGAAAGATGCTGTAAGAGAGGGCTGACCTTCACAACGACAGTACGCTCTGCACTTGTCCGGGGCTGTTAGCCGGCCACATGAGTCCATGCATATTTGATGCAAAAACCTCACTCGACCTCGTCAGAAGCACAACAGAAGGTACGCCTTTATGACACGCCTCCTCAAATTAGCCGTATTTTGATGCTTGTGTCTAAAGCTTTTCTTACACATCACCTTTGTGTGATTTATTGCGGTATTTGATGTTCTTAAGTGACATAGCAAATAGGCCCTGAGATCTTCATGCTTTAAATAGGCCGACTGCTGACCTAATTGCTAGTACCGCTGTCACTGGAAATGGGACTGGTGCTCCGATGAGGAGGAGGAGAGGAGAGCAGAAGAGGAAATATGAATGCTTGAGGACAAAGATGACAAGTAATGGATGAAGAGAAGTAATGAAGTCCTCCACAGAAGTGGAGGGGAAATAAGAGATGGAGGTGTGGTATGCAGTGGGTGGCTGTCTCGGTCGTCTTGACTATGGAAATTGCCACATACGGTCACTGCGTTCACACATACGGGCGTGCACACACATACACACACAGGCCAAAAATAGCCAGGCTATTTCGACGCTACCTCGGTAAAATTGACTTGAGGAAGAAACTGTTCTTCAGTTAATCTCACAGCCCCGACAGAACGACAGGTTTTGTTAGGCAGAGAAAATAGAGGAGATGGTGGACTGGTAACCTCCTGGTGATGGACAGGCACAGCCGTGTGTGTGTGCGTGTGTGTGTGTGTGTGTGTGTGTGTGTGTGTGTGTGTGTGTGTGCGTGCCTTTGTGTGTGTGTCAGAGTGTGTTGTCTAATATGTGCCAATATGTAAACTATTTTTTTTTTTTTTGACAGAACATAATGCAGATTGGGGTTTTTTTGTTTGTTAGCTTTATAGGCAACATTTTATGTAGACTATATTTGATCTTTTTGTGTTGTGTGTTTATATTTTTATATTTTTAAGTTCAAACAGAGACATATAATTTATTCAAGGTAACATTCGTTTCCTACTACCCATTACTAAGCAGTTGCTAGTTGCTATAATTTCCAGGAAAACGTGACATATATCAGATAAGTCAAAGAGTGACGAAAGAAGTCGGCATATGTGACTAAATGAAACATTAATAAAAATTTTATTATTACTTCATCCATGAACATGATTCCTGCCTAAGTCACATCAGATGAACTAGTTGTACACAAATTGACAACATTTGTCCTCTTCCTCGATCTCTACATATGCTTTGGAATCGTCCAAAGATAGAAGAATTTTGGAGACATTGTATTGCATTAGCTTAAAATAATTTGGGGTCTCATAGAGACAATAGAGCAGGTTCCAAATCTATGGATATTTGGGGATATGAGCTGTGTTATGTGAACCACTACAAGAAAAATCTTTATTTTACTTGCAAGCACTGTAGTGGAAAGATGCATCCTCATCAATTAGACCAATTACAAATCGATAACGATTCACTATCAACAAAACAATGGAATAACAAGCTTCTGTCTTACTGCACACATGAAAAGACACGGCATAATGTAAGAAAGCAACCGTTCAGAAAATTTGGAGGCCCTTTATCATTCTGCCTCCTTTGGATATAGTTGATCATGGGTATATGACTCATCACAAAATACAACATCAAAAATGAAGTTATCTAAAGAAAAATGTTCTGCTTCTTCTTACCTGGCTAATTTTGCCTTGAAAAAATAAATAGGCTCTTCTAGTCTGCAAGGCGAATTTGACCCTGTGGCTGACATAACTATACAGACACAACCAGTCTTCTTTCTGATGGTCTTGATTGCTTATGCAGGTCACATAAAGGCATCAGTATTACATAGAGACCGTTTCATAATAAGTTAAAAAACAGATAATTACTCCCATGATCATAGGTCACGTCATTACATCATCAAATTACATCTTTTATTACTGTTTTAATGTGAGAGACCCCTAGTGGTGGAATTTACATGTTGTGCATTAATTCGGGTTTAACATATACGTATTTATTTGGCCTTTTAAAGATAGGATGGTTTAAAAAATTTGTGTTTATTTCTGTAGTCTATATTCTTTTTATTATTTCTGTGTAAAGAATATCAGCCATTATATATCAATTATTTTACTCCCTGATATCAGTATCAGCCCCCACCTGTCAGGCTCTAGCATGTTTACAGCCTTGATGCTTGGTGTATGTGCATATGTGTCTGAGCATTGAGCTTTTGACCGGTCTGTCCCAATTTTGCAAATAGGAAGCTATCAAATGTGGATTATTTTCAAGTGGAAAGCTTTGATTTGTCCAAATCCATGCTCTGTTCTGAGCAAGCTAATGCCAGGGTGCTCTGAGGTCAGCTTCTGTCTCTTTTAATGCTGTTGCTTTATACCTCCTTTGTTCCCTCTCTGCACTATCTCCGCTCTTCTCCCTCTCCTCTCTCTTTCTCTGCCCTGTCACCCCTCTTTCTCCCTCTGCTGCCCCCCCCCCCCCTCCTGCAGCTGCCACTGTCCTTGTTTTTGACCTATATAATGACCTGAACCATGTCCTGACAACACAAGGAACCATCAGATTTTGTCTGTACGCCAGCTGTAGCTCCACTTAGCCATCGGCGATGCGTTGAACACGTGGGAGTTGTATGGTTTAACGAGCCCGGATTTCATCATTGTTGACTCATAGCGAGACCAAACATCGAACAAACTGCTGATTCTTACATAGGCTTGATTCGTGTCAATTCTCCTTCCAAAAAATGTCCTCAAAATGAAAGTTTGGAGATGATTCACCTGTCATCTGTGAGTTATTTCAGCTCCATTGCTCTAGCATTTGAAAATGGCAATAGGGGGATTATCGTGGCAGTGACAGTTGAGAATATATAAACTGTTAACACTGATGTGACTCATGCCACCAAAATCTGTTTTTCTTCTGCTGGATATCATGCACTAGATTTCATGAGCACCAAAGAACAGTCTCAAATGAGATATACGCTGCCATACCTGAGGACATTTATGTTAAATATGCAAGATTCATTTGAAAGCACTGCAAGATTCGTGGCTGAGGCTCATCTACTTTTTAGTCTTTTTTCTCCTCTTGTCTGGTTGATCTATTCCAGCGGCTCAGTTTGTTCTAATTTAAAAATGATTAAAGGAAGAATAATTTCTCAAGGAGAAAAGTGACACACTCAAAGCAAGCTCCACATAACAACAGAGGAGGAAGCACTCAACTTCTCAGCGTGACATCTGCAACAGGATTAGCAAATTGCTGTGACAGTCTGACATTTGAACCCTAGGGTAGAGCAAGCTGGTGAAGTCAGGCCACTGATAGTTGGTAGTGATGGGGTCCTGACAGTGCCTGTTGGTATTATTCTACATGTTTGTGCTCCACCAACAGTATCCCTGCAAGAGCTTGTGTCACGGTTTTTATGATGAGGGCAGATTTAAGAAGGATTGGCGGTTAATCCTTCAGGGGTCGCCCATGCTGAGAGATAATAGCTCACTTCAGTTGCAGAACTCACACTGCAGACTTGAGGTAGAAATATGTACTGGAGATGTAAGAGAGAAGCATTAATGACCAGGTAGAGGTGTTGGGTGGAGATGAATGATGAATAATGAACATTATCATAGCATTTGGTGCAAAGATTGTTATCAGCCAATATTCAGTAAAAATATGTAATTAGCACATTGGGGTTAATACTTTCTAGACGCTGACCATGAAAACTAACGATGACCCAAAAAACAGGAGCTCAGCTTGAATTTTCCGTTGAGTTGGTGCTAACTTCAACAGGAGTACTTAATTTGTACATAAATCACCTTTCCTGTGTTACCTTGTGTTGTTTCCACATGAACGTCGAATGAATCCAAAACATGCTATCGAGACTTGAAGTTCATTGTGCTCCCATTTTATCAAAACTCACAACTCATGCAGTATAATTCTCATTTATAAGCCTATTAACCTTTTCATCCAGTCACATTCTCAATGCTTCTAAAACTCACTGCTTATGAAATCATTTCAGCCAGAAAGCCCTAAAGGCAAACTAATACTACACCTGTGCACTGTACGTTAGGGCTGCAAGTAACAATTATTTTCATTGTCAATTAAGCTGATGATTATTTTCTTGATTAATCAATTAATTGTTGTCGATCAGTGTTTGTCAAAGCCCAGAATGATGTCCTCAAATGTCTTGTTTTGTCCACAATCCAAAGATATTCGGTTTACTGCCCTAAAGGAGTAAAGAAACCAGAAAATATTCACATTTAATAAACTGTAATGAGACAATTCTGATTATTTTTTGTAAAACAATTACTGCAAAAACGAATAACCAATTATCGGCACGGTTGGCAATAATTTAATAGTTGATTAATTATCACTCAATTGATTAACTGTTGTAGCTTTACACAATGCTTGTGTGCATGCATCTGAGAGTAACAGCCATGTGCTGTGTGGAGGTGTGAGCTTTGGTGGAGTCAAGCAGTGTCTTCATGCTAAATTGCTAACTAGTTTGTGTTGCTGGAAACAAATGATGTGGAAATAATCATTCCATCATTTTGTTTTAAATATAGGCCTATCTCTAATACAACCCTGTTCCTTATACAGTAACTGTCAATCATTCTTATCATATCTGTTTGCTATGTCAGCAAGGTAGTTAGCCAGCTATAGATTGTCAGTGGTATCAGAAGTACAAAGTCTTGTTTTGATCTGTGTATTATTAATATTTAGTCAAACAATGGATGCTCCAATTTGTACAATACTGATATCATATAATTATAGTAATAGCAGTAGCAAAAGTAATTGTAAATCGTATTTGTACACACTGAAATATACTGGAGGGACACTTATATGAAGCCCCAGCACTGCTGCACAGCTGTGGGGTGCACACACATAAAAGTGAGTTGTCTGTTGTTCAGTACATTACCATGAAGATGTTAGCTGGGGCTAAACTGTCAAGACTAAGGGTAGCTTGGCCAAACCAAGCCGTTTCATTCACAAGGTTAATCCAGTCCATGTGCAGTAATCACAGAATATCAGATCTGTAAAACCACTGGCTTTTCACAAATGCCTGTGAAACTTGAGTGTTGACTGTTTGTCTCAGTGACAAAAGCCTCTCAGCCTCAGTAAGCAGGAATGTGCAAAGTGCTTTGCTGCAGGTCTGAGCAGGACAGATAAAAATGTGCCATTATCATATTCTGAGGGGCTCTCTCCTTTGCTGAATAAATATGAGGCTATTTTGTAGCTGTGTCTATGATCTCTTGCACTGGAACATTTGAAATGTCAAACATATCAAATCTTTGAAGTTGCTAAAAATAGCTAAGGTAGTTTCATGCAGATGCTTTTAGTGTACTTCACAAATTCTCCAAATCCATTTGTCTGATAAGCCTGGCATTCGCCCTCCTTTGTCTACTCGTAAGTGTGTTAATGCAGCGTACCAGCAGTAGGTCTCGCTGGCCAAAATGGTGTTGAAGCTGACCAGAACCTTATCTGAGCACAGAGGTCAGCGAGAGGTCACGCTGAGACTCCCATAGCTCATTAGAATACCCTCGTACTACTGCAGCAGGGCTACGCTGAAAGCCTGTGAGTCAACTTCATTTAGTTCATCAAGCACTGACCTCATTTGGTGACTTATGGTGTGTATTTTTGGAAAACTGTAGAGGTTGAAATTTGGCCAAGGATTTTTCTTGTGGCAACAAAGCAGTGGCATCAGTGGCCTCTCACTCTGAATGATGGCTTGTGCAAAGAACGAGAATATGAGATAAGGGGGTCACGTTCAGGACATCATGTTTTTTTCTTAAGAGGTTTTCCCTCTAGAGCTCTTATTACTTAAACTTACCTATGTAGTATTTTAAGATTAGCTTTGGATTTTTGGATATTCATATATATATACATATGGCTGTTTCCATATTATTTCTTTGTCAATTGTAATCCTGCCACATGACTTTACACAGTAGAAATTTGAAGTGACAGGAGGCTGAGGTGGATTGCTGAGATGAGATTTTGCACGCTGAAATATTTGCAGGTGCACACAGAATTGTTAATATCCCCAGGTTAACTTTTTCCAACAGTAAGAGTCTGTGGAACTAATTCCATGTAATTGTAATTTTGTGCGCCCCAGGCCCAGTTTTGTGCTTTTCATGCTAATTTAGTTTGCTCTGTGTTTGCATAGTTCACACCTCCACAACAAACTGGCAAAGGATTCATGTACCTTAAGTCAAAACAACTCAAAACAAGGTTTGGCGACTTTGCTTCTACATGACTTTGGATGTATATATATATATATATATATATTTTAGATTCACGTTCTGTTTTTATTCTGACTTGTCTGTATGTTATGTATGTCCAGCAATAACTGTGTTGTACACACAGTATTAGAAATTTCTAGTCTGCTTGAGTTGTACATGTAAAGTCCAGATGAAATGGCATTTCAAGAGTGTCTAGCTTTTGTATCAGGACATTAAAGGTGTTATAAAGGCATTAAAAGGACCAGCATGCTTTCAGTTTTTTATATAGATACAGTAGGTTTCTGGCTATATTTTAATTGGTAAATGGTTGCATTTATATGCCATTTATTATTGGCTCTAATTAAAATCTTTGAATGATTCTTATCTCTTGTAATAATTAATTTAGAATTACTGGTATTTGTTTTGGCTTTATTTTGAGGCACCTTCATAGTAAACTGTGTTCAGAGGTCAACAACTGAGCACAATTACCCTAATCTCACTTTGCTGTTCTGAATTTTAATTAGACTGGTTTGAAATGGACTTGCGAGTTGTGCAGATTTTACTCTAATAACGGGGTGATTTCGTTGCAAGTGATGATTTGAAGGGCTTAATACTGTGTCTGTGTGTGTTTACATGTGTGTTGAGTTTTAGTGCAGCTGCACAGTATATATTGATCACCTGTGATACATTGTTAGCACACAAAGCCGATCCTGCTGGTATAGTGTGGTTGTCTCAAAATCACTTTGAATTAGGCCTTGGTGAAAATAATTCCTCTGGCCAGGTGGCAACAACTGCTGAAAACGGTCATATCCTGACCTTGTGTTCAAAGTCTACTACTTTTCCTCTCTACCTCTCAAACTATTTCCAATTATATTGTGCTCTGTCCCCTCTTGCCTCTTCTCCGCTGCCTTTTCCACTCTCTCTGTGTCCTTCTTCCTGCCTTTCGAGTGCCCTCTAATGCTCTTTATCAACGACAGGGCACAGATACTGAGTTGCTTCCATCCATCTAGTCCTCCACAGTTCGTTTTTAGAAAACACAGTTTGTTTCAGCCTCCTTCCTCTTATTCAGTCTTGGTACTGGGCAGACATTTTTGGGAACATACATATGCTGAGACGCACACAACTAAGCCCTCGTACGCTCACTGTGTATGCATGTGCATCCACTCAGATTCATACAATAAGTTTTTCCTGGCACAAAAGGCCACCCGCTGTCTGCCGAGCCGCAGAAGATTAGATAATGTTTTTATTTTGCACTGCAGATTCATATTGTTAAACAATGAACCCAGTAATCAACTATACAGACAATAATTTCCTCAACTATGAATTTTATTATTTAAAGCTGCACTAATCAATATTTTCATATTAACTATGGATCAAATTACTGCATGTAATGTGAAAGGGGTGACTTATCCCTCAATTGTACATTTTCCCTCAGCTCTATGGAGTGTTTTAGCATCTTTCAGCTAACGTATGTAGCTGATGTATGGGCTTGCAACCATACTGTTTTTGTTCAGTTTCACACCTCTAAACAGAATTGTTTCCAGTCGCAGTGGGCAGCTGTTTTCATTAAACAAGTTGTTGAACTAGCTGGTGAATATAGTGGAGCATTGGTGGAGACCAAAACAGAGCTACAAAGAGAGTGAATATCAGACTTAGATTGATTAAAGCTAAGGTAGGCAACATTGTTTTGGTATCCCTGAGAAATAATTTCAGAAAAACCTTTTAGCATATTGTAAATCAAGTGCTCTAAGACAGAACTATATTTCTACACCTGCTCTTGGCTCTGTTTTCAGGCTTTAGGAAATCTGGCCTGTGACGATAGACCAATCACAGGTCTTCTGAGTTGTTTTTTAAACTTTTGGGATTAAAAAGTGGATTTATCCTCGCGTTTCCTAGTAAACCTGTGTGCAGCAGGAGGAGCTGACTGTGCTGTTTACAGTAAGATAATTAGTCTCTCTGTCCACGTTGACTGCTGACTGGAGGAGAAACGTATGTGAAAGTAACTTCATGAAAGTAAAGAGAGGAGGAAAGAATCGACTTCTCTGGTGAGCACTGTCAGACACACAAACACACACACAGAGCTTTGACTCTGGCATTATTCGCCACACTGCATTTCCATAACTGCTTTTATTGTGCCGAACTGCATCTAAGATGGACTCGCTCTGGAGTGGAGACAAAGCAAGCCCGTCCTCCCTCCGAGCAGAATGTGGTGACATTTCACAGACTCCGGTCAAACCATGACGAACCTCCTTTTCTCCCCGTCAGACAGTTGTGTTACTGTAA
Source organism: Lutjanus erythropterus (assembly GCF_056507025.1). Classification (NCBI taxonomy): domain Eukaryota; kingdom Metazoa; phylum Chordata; class Actinopteri; order Lutjaniformes; family Lutjanidae; genus Lutjanus; species Lutjanus erythropterus. The sequence continues at coordinate 18,189,374 of NC_139318.1, read as the reverse complement.
GTGTTGTGATACTGAGCTCATGTGTGTGCAGGAGAGCAAAGAGAAAGATGTTTTTAAAAGTCTCTTTATTTTCAGTTCTCAGTACGTCTGTAGTTTCAAAATAAATCTCTGCTTTGAAATGTAGTTTCTCTCGTCTGTCTCTGTTTGTACTGTCAGGTATCTGCTTTATTACCCACAGCAGACGTCTGTTGGTTTGTGCTCGCTCACAATTGCCTCGGTAATCTGTTGCGTGCACACATGAAGTGCGTGCTGCTCGTCTGGTAGGAGGGGCTCAGGACAGAGAAAATGAAACCAGACTCAGTTGTGACTCAACAATCAACTGTTGTTAGGTCTTCTACCTACTGTAGCTTTAAGTGGACAAACATACAAACAATCCAAATGAATGCAACTATGACTGTATGCTAACACATGTACCTTTGCTTTAAAAGGTGATAATATGTCAGTGTGTTATAAATTACAGTACATAGAAAAAATCTATCAATCTATTGATCCACTATGATTTTTAGGCAAACACTCTGCTCTGGGCTGCAAATTCAAAACTAAAACTCAATAGCTTGCGTTCAAGAGGGAGGCAATGAATGAGGTTTTCACTTAAAAAGTTTATTTAAAATGAATTTAACACATCTTGTTTTTATCGCTTTACATCTGTTTTTATTTTTTTTCTTTGATAATCTATTTTTTCTCTCTTCTAATTACCAGCCTGTGTGTATTGACATGTTGTGTGCAGGCTAGTGTCACCAGAGAGTTAAAGTTGTTTTTGCTTCCAAACCACTACTATGAATAAAATATAGAAAGTTAGTGCTGGGGTTTCACATCCAATCTGGCGTCGGACAGTTAGTGTGGTCCCATTCATGGTGAATTAAGCACTCTAGTGGTTTTGCACACGATACAGACGTCTGCAGTTCGGTCTGTGTTAAAGCCGACACAAACGCAGTATAAAATGTTACAAATAACAAGTGAATTTTTTTATGCTGAAACATTACACATCTAGTTTTACATTTAGAGCCAGTGCCCTAATTTTGACAGGCAGCTGTGAATGTCTCTGCCTACGGCTGTGAGAGTGACGCATTGCAGGCCTGATTGCATCTCCCTCAACAAACAACTGAGTTAAGAAGTCATGTTTTCCCTTTCTGCTAATCCAAATGGCTTCCTGTCACTGAATGTGTCAGCTGTATCTGCTGTTTATCTCAAGGGATGGGAGCTGATTTTACTGATACCAATGCTAGAATCAATTCTGGCCATTGGTCTGATTCTTTATTGATTCCTTTATTGATTTGTGATCAATTTTCTGTGTGGAAAAAAAGTAGACCACCACAGGTTTTCAGAGTCAACACAACTGTTTTATTATCTCTGAGTGTACAGAGTAGAAACAGAGTAGAAAAGGCCTGAGATTTAGCTGTAGCAACAGTCTGTCATCATCTAAAATGGTTGAAAAGAGAGAACATCTGTACAGTATTTGTTTTTATTTAAGATTTCTTAGGCAAAGAAAAATAAATCTGCCAAGCCTGGCTGGGTGGAACATAGCATTATAACACAGGATATTTAACCTTTGTTATGCTGCTTGGTTGGGAACAGTGGCACTTGTGCATTGAGTGCCCATTACATGGCATTCCTGGAATTTAAGCCAACTGTGAAGAGATGTTTCAGTATATTGTTGGTGTTTCCACCATTACTTGAAATTTACAGATCTTACAGCTTGCACTGTTGTCATCCTTCTTCACAAAATGAAACCATGCTTTGGACTGTTTCTTCCTCTCTACCCTGACTCCTCCTTTCTGCAAGTTTCTAGCAGTATACACTCATTAATTTTGATGTCATCGTGGTGCATTGTTACAGACAAATATGTCAGCATTAATAAAATTAATTGATAAACAATTCTGATGGTTCAGATTTGGAATCGATTCTCAACTGGAACCAGTTTTTGACTCTCATCCTTATTTAACTGTTGACTTCCTCCTACATGGAAGAACAGTGTTGTCGCATTTGGAGTGCAACACAGAAACAGCAGGGAATATTTCCTTTGTCTTAAGGTTCTCTTACTCTTCACACAGCTGAATTATGAAATCATAACATAATAGAGCCGTTAAAATTACTTTGACTTGTTATGTTTTCCATGTACGCTGAAAGACAAAACGGCAATGAGTCACCAGCCCAGGGTCCTGCAGGTATGATTCCAACATGATGATTGTGAATTACACAATCTATGTGAAGTGTGATGATAGTTATGTAGATTAAGTGAAGTTAAGTGAGCATTTAGGAGTCAGTGTTTGACCCAGCCAGGTTACGTGTCATGAATTCATATCAGTGGTTTTAACCATGATGAAACTCTCTAACTTCAATCATTGGGTCATGGGATCATGGTTTTGGTTGTGTAAATGCAACTCAGTGTATTTGTCATACAGTATGTGAACACTGTAGGAACAACAACTGAAAAACGTCAAAATACTCCATAATATATTGTTTTTGTGAGTGGTTTTTATTACAGCAGTTTGTATTCAATCACACTGTACCTTCGGTCAGGTCCATTCCAACTGAGTGAAATTAATTGTCTTTTCTCCATATGGAAAACTCAATCAAACGAATATTCGACGAAGACTTTTTGTGACCTGATTGTGACTGGGAGATCCATGATAATATTAACTGTATCAAGATCTGCAAGTAGCAAAAGTCATCCAAAAAAAAAAAGCACATATCTAAGCTGGAGCAGCATCTGCACTTTTAGCTTTTCTCACTTCATCAATTTTTGATCAAGTTTGCAACAGTGTCTATCTGTGCTGAAGGAGGTTGAAATCAACCCTACCTTTACCATAAACTAAGGTTTAAAATGGCAGGAAATCTGACTGAGTTAACCACATGAAGATGAAAGCGAAACTTGTTGCCAGTATTACTTTGATTTACAAGTGGAGGAATTGACATATTTTGCCCAGTAATTGGGTTTTTAGCATTTTCAGCTAAATTAACTACTGCTGGGCACACTTTATTGCTGAATTGTTTAGACATCATCTGTATGCTGCCAGTGTTTAAGCAAGCTTAATTTATTTTGTAGGGAGAACAGATTTACACTTTGTCCAAGTCAGCACTTCCCATAGATTAAGAGGAGCTCTATTTCAACCTGGAAATTAGACTGAGATCCTATGAAAAGAGGGGGGAAAAATTAGAAAAATCAAGATGTGACACATTACTTCACATCTGATTTAATTTAATTCTCCTTTTTTTTTTACAGGGCAGCTTTTCATGTGTGCCCTTGGTTCAAGGAAGAAACAGACAATGAGAAAGCGAGAGAAATGTAGAGGGAGGCAATATTACAGTAATCTAAACCAGAGTGATGGGACCATGAATCAGGAGCTGCAGAAAATAAGCTCTATGGTGAAGCTGCCTTCACACCATTGCATTCTCATTCCTACTCTCTTTATTTGGACCCCCCCACCCCTCCCACCCCCTTCTCTCCCTGTAAGCATCACCTTGCCAGATGCTGTCTCCATGGCAATTCTTATGGGTCTCTTTGGCAAGGTCACCTTCACCACAGAGAGAAAGTCACCAAGGGAAGAATGGGGAAGGAAAATAAAGAAAGAATGTAAAATGTGAAGACAAAGATAGATGTAGAAGTGTGACTAACAAGAAAATGAGAAGGGAGGAAAATGAAGGGTTAGGTTGCGGGGGATGTCAAGAGAGATGGAAGAAGATGGTGGGAAAACAACAGAAAAGAATCAGGAAGGGGAGGGGGGGTGCATAAACAAGCAAGCAGCTCAAAGCAAACCTCATGCTTGTGTTGAGGCTCGTCTCGGAGAAACATGGAAAACGTCCAGCTCAGGGGTCCACTCAGTCTATATCAGTTTTGTTTTCTAATAATTTTTCATCATAGTTTTCATCAACAAATTTTTTTAATGACAAAAACAAGACGATAACCAAATAAAAAGTACTTAATGATGACAAACACTATAATAAAATATACTGATACGTTCTGTCAATGAATACAAGAGAGACGCAATCTTTTTGCTAAATATTTTTAACTTGCGCGATGTTGCTAAAAACACTATAAAGCTACTATAAGGAGTTTTTAACTGGTTATGAAACTGTCTGAATTTAATACAGATGCAAATGAGACCCTCAGGGAGATGACTGTCTACTATATGGATTCTGTATAGTTATTCTAAACACTGGATGTCAGATTCTCTTTGAAATCAGATGAAAAGAGCCTGTGTTTATATTTTCTTAGGCAAAATTACAATGAATAGTACATTAGCAAGTTAAAAGAAAGCTATTTGGGGGTCTCATTTTGGTGACTTTTAAAGCATTTAATAGCTTAGCAGCGTAGGGCTACTACCACTAGCTTCAGGTCACTCCTAAACTACAGTGGCTCTGTAGTATCAGACAGAATGTCCAGTAAAAAAAAGGCACACTGACTCCCACTTTAAAGTTAGTGAACATAAGAGTGCCCATAGCGAACATAATGCCCCTGGCTGAAAAAAAGTTGGAGTTGAAATAATGTTCTAGTAGAAACAGTCTGTTGAGGGAAAAAAAAAAGTTTTTTGGAACTATTGCTAAAATACACATTGGCACTGCGCAGGGCAGTTCTGTCATTTATCGAGACTAAATTTGCTCTCACATGTATGTAAACTTTCTGACCAATTATAATTAAAGATATTTAATAGATACAAGATATTTAATGGTCAAACTGGTTAACTTTGGCAAATACACTCTCATCCTGAATTCTGAAGGTCATTGGCACTATCACACCCCAATACCATCACAGATGGTGGTTTTTGAAGTTAGCGCTCGTAACAATCTGGATGGTCCTTTTCTCTTTAGCCCGGAAGTCATGATATCCATGATTTCCAAAAACTGTGAAATGTGGACTCATCAGACCACAGAACCCTTTTCCTCTTTGTGTCAATCCATGTCAGATGAGCTCTGCCAAGAGAAGTCTGCAAACTCCCTGGATTAGTTTGATATACAGTATGGCTTTCACTTCACAAGTGCTGAATTTATGCACTTATGTGGGTTTTTAATGCTGTGCTGCCTGAGGGGTCAAAGCTTACAGGCATTCAATGTTGGTTTGCAGCATTGCCCATTAAAACTACTGCAGATTTAGTCAACTATAATCTTGTGAAATGTAGTTGACTAAAGTTAGAGTAGAATTAAAACAATTCCAATAACGAAAATAAGACTAAAACTTGATCAAAATTTGCTGTCAGAATTAACACTGCCCCATACACACACCATCTTGGATGAAGTTCCTGATCACCTGGAAACAAGTCATGCATGTGAAGAAGCCAGCTGGCAGCTGGAATAATATGATTTTTACACACATACTCCATCGTCTCTCCTCATTCGCTTCACTCCACCTTGCCTCCATCTGTCGTGGCATACCCGTCCTCTTCACTGAGGTTCAGCTACTCTGACTCTATGTGACTGTGGCCCTGGCCTGTACCCCCTGCAGAGTGTGCTGGAGGTGGCCTTCGCCAGGGGCCATCAATATTTCAGGCTCTCTCGGCGCTCACGCTCGTGGGGGTACACAGGCCACTTGGAGCCCAGGGGGTGGTGCTGATGGAGAGACAGAGCAGGAGGAGTGAAAAGGTTAGAGCTTGAGACTGAGAGGTGACACGGAGCCGGTATGATATGGGAGAGCAAATGATAGTGTGAGGGATGGAGAGGTAGAAACATTGAGAGGGGTAAATGGATATGAGGAGAAAATGATAGTGGGCACTATAAAAGACTGAATAGAAGGGGAAATAGATGCAGAGATGAAACGTGGATAATGCAGAGAATGGAAGAAGACAGAGTGGGGGAGTGAAATATGGGTTGATAGGAGGCAGGGGTTGATGAAAACAATTTTTCTGCTTTGCTTTCGGATGGATGGCCACTGGATTTGTTAGGATTGTTAATTTAGCCATATCAGTGCTGCATGAGAGTAGATCTTGGGAGAGACAGAGCAAGAGAAAGACAGATATAATTGGGATGATGGTAACGATCTGTATATTTATGACTCTGAAATCCATTTGCTTGAGGAGAACATTAAGCAGTTAATTATCTATTGAAAATGAGGCAATAACACAGAGGGAGAGATGAGAATACAGAGGGGGAAGTGGGACAGACAGATGGACCCACGGATGGACAAAAACAAATGGATGGATAGATGAGTGGGTAGATGGATGGATGGCTTGAGAGGAGGTTTACCAGACGCAGATGCATATCCTCATCTGACTGCTGATGACAGAGTGCCTCCCCCCTTCTCCCTTCCTCCTCACCCTTGCTGTCCTTTTGTCTCAGTGTGAAAGAGCTGCACTAGCCAACTGTTGCTAAGACTACAGCTGTTGCCACAATGGTGGTCATTAGGGGTTGTTACCATAGTTAGGAGGTTCCCAGGGGCAATCATAGCAGAGACACTGCAGCCAAAGTGACAGTCGATATGTTGAGGTTTTTTATAGGGGTACTGTCAAAGCACCCATCATGGTGAGTTATAGTTCATCAGCCAATGTTTACATTGATTAGAAATTAAGTTTGATCTTTTACTAACCCATTAATCCATAAAACATGTGACCGTGATGACAAAGATCATAATTTCTTACACATAAATGCCAGATAGGGGCATCAATGTAATAAACTACATTGTAAGTAGTTGACCCCTAGCTAAATTCTCCAACTGCAGAATCTTATATTGTTGACATAATATGTATTTAAATTACACACACATCCAATTTATGGTATATATTTAAACTCACAGTGTGTAATTTCTGCTGCAAGAATTAAACAGTAACAAAAGACAGAGAAGAACACATGGAAGACTGCCGTCTTTTATGTAGTCCTAGCTCAGGGGTTTGCAACCTTTACTATCAAAAAAGACATTTTTAACCAAAAAAGAAAAAAAGAAATATGTCTGGTAACAGCTATTAGACTATCTATTTTCCTCGGCATACCTAGGTAGCTGAGGGAGACTCAAGAATCGCCACTAGCAAAATTAAATGGAAAAGGTGCTGAGCCGTCGATGCAGGCTATGACACACAGTTGACAGAATAATACAACTTCTTTTATTCTGGGCAGAGGTACACATTATTTAGGAGAATGTAGGTCTCTCTTCAGGCCTACCACAATATTAAATGAAAATTTAAATGTAAAAAAAGAACAGTTATTAATTTCTATATTATTTTTTATCAAAGCCACAGGGACCCATTTGACAGGGGCAAAAGAGCCACAGGCAGTTCTGGAGAAGCCTGTCTCCAGCTTGTCTCCATCTCGGAAACGCCACACCAATTTTTACACTCATTTCACCTGTCTTCTTGTCCCATAATCTGTCTGGGTTTTTCGGTTCACACATACATTAGCGCTTTACGGGGATGGCAATGAATAATTGTGCTCCATCACAAATGAGCTGGCTAGTTTGTAACTTCTTTTCTGATGCTCTTACATATCATCTGATGTTTCCCATGTTTCCCTGGAGGCAACTGATTAGAGGGGATAAAGGGGATGTGACACCACTGACAGGTGATCAAATGAAATGCACCTTTCTCTGAGTTTGAACATTGTCGGAAACATTTGGGATAATGTACACTAATGTACACTCTATGATTGTGACTAAACAGACAGTTTTTCTTTTCTACCTCTGTTTCAAATATTGTAGTGTGATGTCAAATAGTCGGTTGTTGTTGATGTCTTCTTGCATGTAGGGGATTGTGACTGGTTGCAGACTTAAGATGGCTTCTCTTTTTCACAAACTGCCTGATGAATGTCTTATACCATAACATAATAAATAAATGGGATAATATAATGTATTTGCAACTTTTTGGTCCCTCTCATACGCTCATATCTCATCAAATAGATGTGTGAAGTGTTCTTTTGGTCTGAATATATTATAAAACAAGACAAGGTTTAGTATGTACATCTATAGTTATACTAGCACCTCTGTGAAGCTGTACTTATGCAGAGTGTTATGAGGTGACTGCTAAAGTCACAAAGTACAACAGAGGTTGCTGACAATATTGTTTGTTTTGCAAGTGGTTTCATAAATCATTGGATAAAGTACATTTTGCTGAGAAGGATATGAAAGAGTGTGTGAAATTCTTTGCCAGTTCATAGTTAAGACATTTCACCCAAAACTAGAACTGTCATCCTCATGGTGGCCCCAGAGGAAACCGTCAGGGTCACCAAAGTTATTAGGATTTGTTGTCTGGGAACCACGAATGTCTGTACAACATTTCACAGCAATCCATCAAATAGTTGATGAGATATTTCAATCTAGACCAGAGTGGTACAAACCAAAGCAAGGTGTTGTATCCTCTAATGTATCCATCTACAATACATTATCTGTTTAAGAGCTTAATCTTCTCATTTTGTTATTTGTATATCATTTAAAATCTAGTTTATATACAGTATTTCAGATGACTAAACAGCTTTTTGCATATTACTCAACATGAACATTTGTCAACAGTGATGGACTAGTTAAAGAAGTTAAGTATGCCACAGATAACTTATAGGGGACAAGAAGTGGAGCATGAAGTAGAGCAAGAAAGTAGCACTCGCAGAGCAGAGCTAAACTAAAGTGAGTCTCTTGCCTTTATTCCCCCTGGAGTCAGCTGCACTGTACACGGTAACAATGACCAGGAAGATATTTGACCCCAATAGAGATGACTGTGGGCTCCTACAAGAAATAGGATGAGGAGGAAACACGGAGTGACCTCTGACTTGTACTTCACGTCCCGCAAAGCAAAATGAGTGTCGGAAATGTATTTTGCTGATGTCAAACAGTAATTATAAGGTAGAAGAAGACACTGCATTACTGCGTCCCAGTGATTTCGAAGTGTCTCGTCTGTGTGTGAAAATAATTTGAGGTTGCTGAGTAGCTGTCACTACTCCTGTAAATAGAGAAGCTGATAAAATATCCATGGGGCGATATGAAATATCGACCAAGTCCTTGCCACTGCCCTCTCAACCGTCATCTAATTTAATCACACTCTGACACAAAGCGATCACCCTCAAGCATCTCCCAGGGCGCTTTCCAAAACACTTTGGAAGGTGACTGTCCCTACATATCACATCTGATGCCGCCGTGGCTTTATCGGAGGCTTCACCTAGCTGTGACCCACCATCCTGGCTCTCAGCGGTTGGTTACCTTTGAGCACCCTTGCTGAGGCTATACTCCTGTTGCTGATAGGAGAGGAGAGAGGGATGGTGGGTAAATCCTCCACATCTTAAGCGGACTATAGGGGCACTACTTCCTCAGTGAGTCTGACTGTGTTCATAAAGAGCCCTGCTGGGAGATAGAAAAAGATGACAACATGCAGATATTTGATACAGCAGTGTGCACATATTGTAAGTGAAGAGAGGGAGAAAGAGGAACATGATGTCATGTTTGTTTCTCTGAAAATAGACTTCTTCGCATCGATCTCAGTGGAGTAGTCACTGTTTGTTTCATGCTTTTTGTAATAGAATTGTGAAAAAAGAAAGATTAAGGAGGGTTTTTTTTTTGTTTATTTACACAGCAGTTTGGTAAGTGAGATCAAAGCAGGATTGTGAGCGATCAGCTGCGAGTGTTAAAGTAGAAAGGTAGAAAGACAGAGAAAACCAGACAGACAAACAAAAAGTGATGGTTGCACAGGGTTTATGAGAAAGCAATTAGACAGAGTGGCAAAACAAAGACGGGAAAGAGAAAGGAGAGATGAATGGGAGATGACAGAGCCGAGCGGCTGACGAGCGGCGCAGAGGCTGCATGGCCTGTAGTGAAACAGTTTGATGTGGCTCGGAGTGGCTGCCTCAGACAGCAGAAAGTGTGTCACAGGAGAGCTAAGCTAATGCACCGCACTAATGTTGCCTCAATGAGCCCCTGCTGCATTCAGGCCTCCCGGTTAGCACTTACTGTTACTGTTTGCACAAGTCGTGCCCTGAGAAGCCGTAACAGCGTGAGCCACAATGAAGGGTTCAGCTCGTACATGGACGAAACAGGCCAGCGGTCAAACTCTGCTGTGAGGATCTATGCTTGTCACTAATCGCTGCTCAGTCAGCAGAAATGTCTTTTTCTCCTCAGATGACCCCAAAAGCACGAAAGACGGGCAAGGAACTAAAATTCATATTGTAATACTCAAACTAGTTCTTAGGTAGAGATTAGTTACCAAATGTTTACACACTGTTAGGTTCGCAACTAATGATTATTTTCATTATTGATTAATCTGCCAATTGTTCGCATGATTCTAGAGGGGTGGTATGGGGGGTGATCAAAATGATGACCTTAAAAAAAGTCATAAAAGTAAAATAAAATAAATAAATTATCATGATGGAGAGTGCAGGGTGAATTTCTGTCTCACAGGCTGAGGATAGATGTGTAGATGATAGATATGAGGACCTAAATTATAAAGTCTGAAAGCTTTCTATGATATATGTATGGTGTCATTCTGTTGTTCTGTGAATAGTAGGGCTTTTTAGCTTTAAATGCACATTTTAAACGCAGGAATAAGGAACTGTAAGATACTGTAATATTAGTAATTAAAGTAGATATGAGAAATGGTGCATGAATGTGCACATCTGTTCTTCATTTTTATTTGTACTGTTCTTTTATGTGCATGAAACAAAACTATGATCTGTTCAGCAAACATCATTCCACATTGCCTGTCCTGCTTAAAAGCTTCAAAGGGTACTTTTAATGTAAGTCTATGATGTGAAGTGCATTAGCACTAGTGCTGAAAATCTTCACTTTCTTTTTTTTTTTTAATCTTTGAGATGTTCATCTTGGTCTTGTTTATGCTGTTTGTAATAGCACTTTGGGAAAATAGGCCTCATTACCGCTCCAGTCTGATGAATACCAGAGGCACATTCGATTATGGCTGCAGGCTGCCAGTTGTGCTTCAGGCATCACTTTGTGTCCCAGCAGATAGGTTGTTTAATTTGATTTCTAGGAGTCCATCTCACATAAAAGAGGAGTTTGTAATAGTATTGACTGAATCACATGACATGACACTTACAGGTGTATTGTGGAACCATGAACCTATTCGCTCATGTGCAGATATTATCAGTGAACATACTGAAACAATATGCACACACATACACACCTGAACCATGCAGCTGACCTCTGGCTAATGAAAGATGAACCCATTGGCAAACCCCAAAATGATGCCAGGAGTGTATAAGGTCAGACATTTAGCCTGCATCAGAGCCTTGGAAACCCCAGGGGAGCCACAGCTCCTCTAATCAAGCAGAGGTCAGTGTGAGGTCAGTTTAGGTCACTGATCAGTCCCAGCATGATGGCACTCATCCAGTAACCATCCAGATATCATCACTGATGCTCATCATGTGGAGAAAGATACGAAAAACAATGGGTGACTAGGCCAAAACTGAAAAAATATGTATTTATTATCTTATTTTATATGTTTATATCCTTGTTAACATAAGAAGTTGCAACTATTAATCAGATTGAACTTGAAACAACATATTTTAGCAAACTATACAGCACAATTTAAGTCCAGTTAAACTTGATTATGTTTCAGTCACGACAACTGAAATTTAAAATGTTTATTATTTATTATTGCAGCAGCAGAACATAAAGAGTTCAGTGTCAAAGCTCTGACCTCATCACTTGCATAGAGATATTGAGGAGCGATGAGCAAATGTGTTAAAGGGACTGTTCACCCCAATATCAAAAATACATATTTTTCCTCTGGCCTGTGGTGCTATTTATCCATCTGTACTGTTTTGGTGTGAGTTGGCTAGTTTTGGAGATGTTAGTCATAGAGATTTCTGCATTCTCTCCAGTATAACGAGACTAAATTACACAAGTCCTGTAGTGCTCAAAGCACCAAAACAAACAAAACAAAACCAAAAAAAATATAGCCAGCATCTCTTTCCAAACATCATGACCCGGTTAATCAACATAATCCACAGACTTTGTTGTGATCAGTTTCATGGTGGAACTACTTTCTTTCTATTAGAAAAATAGTGGTTCAGGTAGATTCTACTGCAGAAAGAAAGTAGTTCCTACATGAAACTGCTCACAGCAAGGACCGTGGAGTATCTTGAGTATCTGGTTCATGATGTTTGAAAAGATATACTGGTTTAGAATTTTTCAAATGTATTTTTTGGTGCTTGGAGCTTGCCTCTTTTTTTTTTTTTTTTTTTCCAAAAATCATCAATCAGCTTCTTGTTTTTTGCTGATGTTGAGCAGTAGGTTGTTTTCTGTGCACCACTCTGTTGTGCACAGTGACTGTTGATTTCCTCCCGATATGAAGTCTCATTGTTGTTTTAAATCTGGTCATTGATGGTGATGTTGTCAGCGAACTTCACAAGAGAGTTTTCTCCATGTCGGGGGCTGCAGTCATGGGCATACAGCGTGAACAGGAAGGGGTGGAGCACACAGCCCTGGAGGGCTCTGGTATCGAGCACTAGGAATGGAGGAGGTGTGACCGACAATTCGAACCGTCTGGTTGTCCAATATCCAGTTGCAGTGTGATACTCAAGCCCAGACCATTCAGTTTGCCAATCAAATAGGTGTTGTTTTTCTCAAGGTGAGTGAAGATGGAGGGCAGTGGAGATGGCATCCTCTGTTCTGAATGCAAACTGGCTGGAATGCTGTTCTATATGTCCTGAATACCTTTGCAAATATTTTTATTTTCAATGCCAAGTGTCCCTTGTACTCTAGATCACTTAGTAAAGATCTGTTTTACTTGACATTAAAGGGTCCTTTTTCTGTCTGTCTGTTCTGTACTTTGCAATGGCAATGCAATTTAGGGTTCAGTATCATGCCCAAGGATATTTTGTCAGGGAGCTGCAGATCGAACCACAGATCTACTGATTAGGTGACGACCCTGGTCTACCACTGAGCCACAGCCACTCCTCTTGATTGTGCATTACTTATTCTCTAGTCCTCCTCTCCTTTGTTTTTCCATTTGCTGTCTGGTATTTTATTTTGTGTCAAACTCGCACTAACAGAGTTTTGACTGCACAGCCAGTCAACATCAGGTCCTAGCAGTCATCAGCATTTCTGAGTGAGACTAGTCACTAAATACATCCACATACAGAATAGAGTATGAGAAGCTGTTGAATAACAGATGTCCCTTATAATGTGGTAGGTACAACACAGCAGTCCTCCTCGGGAAATAATCAGTTTGATATTTCTGCTTGTGTCGCACAGACATATTTGTCACTAGAAATAGTCTGGCTGTTTTGCATCACACCAGGCTGCAGTGGATGCAGCCTATAATATTTAATGACAGACTGCAACGGCATCCTAAAATTAGGGCCTGTCATGTGCTGTCTGTGGGATGTTTGCCCCTAAAATGCTCTTATAAATCAGTGTAATATGGTTGTCCCAGAAAAAGAACTTTAAACAGACATCAGACGTGAGCTTCTCTCTGTGAAGGTCTGTGCTGCATTCTAATCTCTGAATATCACCTCTGGGTGTTAAACATAGTTATAGAAGTAAAAACAAAAGCTCAGGGAGCTACCTGTTTTTACAGTGCTCTGGAAAGCTGAGCTTCCAAAAGTCATATTATGTAAGTGGAGTCATGTTCCTGCTGATTCATGATGTGGCTTCCTGGAGTTTTACTGCCTAAAGAAGCATTTTTCTAATCTAATCTATAGTTTTTAATTGAAATGCTTTATCTCGCAAGATGTGCCAGTTTGACAATCTAGAACAACTAATTGATTTTTCCAAATAAATGAAGAGGTTTTCAAGACAATAAGCAGTTTTGGAGACAATTAAACGGATTAACAAAGTGCTATAAAAATGTTCATGTTCACAAAACTGGCCAGTAAAACTCCAACAACGCAGATTTTGCAGGAGTTAATCTTTAGAGCATTTTAGCATGAACACATTGTCAGATGCATGGTTTGTAATGAAGAAGCTGATGGGACGTCTTTGTGTTACAGGATTTCTTCCTCTCTGAGCCGGCTCTTCCCTGACCTCTGCAAGAATCTCGTCAGCCCCTCCTATAAGGTACAGTACAGTACTATTTTTTTCGTCAGCCCTCAGGACTGTGATACTCTATCTTCACTTGATGCCTTCATTAGCATCCTCTGCCCAGTTGTGAACTGAAGTAGAGATTCTGTGCTAATGAGACAGTGGCCAGCTTGATGTTGTTGCTGGATATATTGAAACCACCGGGAGAATTAGCTGATGGGCTACAGAAAGGCAGCACGCCTTGACCTTGTCTAGATTGAACTATGATGGATCCTCAAGGCGTTCAAACTGTCCATGGCTGTCAAACAGAGAAAAGTCTAAAGCTGTGGGAGGCAGAGCTTGTCCTTTGTGCAGACTAATAAATCTCTGAGGGCTGTTGTTTTCTCAGGCCAAAAACTGAATCTGCACAGAAATGTCACTGTATGTGATGTTAAATAGCTTGAGTGTAACATGAGTACAGTAAGTGTACCAGTTGTGTGATGCTGCATGGATGGAAGGGCATGTTTTGTCATGCAGACGCCTGCACAATGTTGCCTGCAGAGCAGTGAGCACTGATGGAACGTAGCCGCGATGCTCAACATCATGAGTGTCCTCTGTGGGCTTCCCTGAGGTACAACACTGGACTCTTGATTTCACACTGGATTACTTTCACTCTGAGCACAAATCTCATCTGTGATGCTATCCATAGGAGAAAACTGGAGCATAGCAAAGGGCTTCTTTACATACAGTACAGCCACTTGGTGCTGTAAGCTGGCAAAGAATGCTTTAGCATCTTTCTTTTTACAGAGACTATGATTGCTGCCGCACTTCAAAGGAACATGAAGTTATATTTAAATGATTCATGTGTAATTTTGGGGGGAAATTGCATAAGGAGAACAAAAAAGAGTAATGAGAGATTTTCAGTGACACTGATAGCACCTTCTTGATTTTTGTACTCAAAGAAACAAATCAATACTCTTTCTGCAGCAGTTGCATTAGTGATTTTTTGCTCCACTGAGCTGCTTGATGTAACACAGTGACCCATTCATCCAGGCGTGCTGAAAACATCAAAGGGTGAAAAGTTTAAAAGTGTAACTTTTTTTTTCACTTTGGGATACAAAAAAACACCTTTTAATTTATTTTTTTTAACAAATTCTGACCTGAGCCAGTATTGATTGGATCAATATTACCTAAAATAAAACTACACTGTAGGTAGGAGTCATACATGGACAAGCATCTGTGAGCGAAACCCAAAATGAAATAGAAAAACACTTCTTCACCCTGATGACTGGATATCCATTTATGTCCTTGGTAGCAGTGCTTAATGGATGCCTCATGTTGGAAAAGTGAGAACAAATAGAAACTGCAACCAATAAAACCATCACAGATTTTTTACAGCACCTGACACTTTTTTCCATCCTTTGTGATTCCTTCAGACATTTTAAGCATAAAAGCTTTATCAGTAGTGTTGGGAAGGTTCCTTAGGTTTCAGATTACTAGTTACCCTGTTAAAAATATAATAAATAACGTATCTATTTTAATTACTTCATCAAAGTATTTTAACTTATTACATTTAATTACCTTTCGGTTTGACATTGAGCATTTTGATGTTGACAGCATTTACCACTGGTAAACAAGCTTTACACTGCACAGTAATTTTAGGTAGCTCTTTTTGTTTTCATAAGGAAATTGCTGAATTTTCAGCACTGAGTGGTGTTCTTGTCCAGCGACATGACCACCCACCTTGATGCAGTTAAGTTACAGGCATAGCTGACTCAGGTTGTGAGAGGTGGTGCAAATTCAAACAAGAGAACCAAACAAAAACAGCACTCGAAGTTTAAGTGAATTCTGCCCGATAAATAGATCTTCTCTACTTAAGCCTACCCTTAATGGTGTTGCACTCAAATTCATTCATTCATGCTGCAGCTGTCGTGACATCCTTTGAAATTTCCATATCAGGCCAGAATGACTATTAGTTTGGTGCCAAACATTCACCAAATGAGTTGGTTTCTGTTTATAAGTCAGAAGAAATTATCAATAGTCTTTTAAAGGGGTAGATGTTTAAAACTGTTAAATTGAGCAATATGTTAATGGAGTGTGGCAGACAGTGAGACAAGCGGTCACTGAACTCCAGAGTGTGTGTTTTTGGAGCAGTGGACTTTTGTTTTCAGGATGACAGGCTGAACTAAACATTGACAAATAAAGGTAGTTATAAACAGCTGATCAACTTACAGAGTAAGACTCATCTTTGCTTGTTATCGTCAAATTATAATTTTGCACTGGTGCTGTGTTCCTGCCGCCTGCCTCAAGTCGGAGGAGGAGAGGGTGGAGGAAACAACTCACTTCAATTCCAGACTGTATATTAAATAGGATTTTAATCAATTTAATATACTGTCTATGCCTCTACTTGCTATTTTGCAATTGTTATATATTGCCTCTTTAATTACATATTTTTTCTCATTAACTGTAACAGATTACAATTATATTTATTTTGCAATTACGTAACTTTAGTTATATTTGACTTCCGTACTATCTGCCTCTATTTCGTTTACAAGTGCATTTTGCTGCAGTAATTTGCATAACACAGTCATCTTTCATTTACATATTAGGACACTTAAAGTGCTACCCTTTAGCACTCTCATAGGATTTCACTTAATTGATCACCCAGATGTTTGAGACGGCTAACAGCTGTTAATATTGTGGGTATGTAAATGCATTTTTACAAATAAATG
Source organism: Lutjanus erythropterus (assembly GCF_056507025.1). Classification (NCBI taxonomy): domain Eukaryota; kingdom Metazoa; phylum Chordata; class Actinopteri; order Lutjaniformes; family Lutjanidae; genus Lutjanus; species Lutjanus erythropterus. Next base: position 18,172,784 of record NC_139318.1, on the reverse strand, counting down.
GCCAGGAGAAGCACCATCATACATCATATTCCACTTTAGTGTTAATTAGATATTAGAAACCCTGTTTACTTTCTGTATTTAGATGATTGTGAATAATGAGTTTGAGTTGACAACATTTGAATTGTCTAATGTTAAGTGTGGTGGTGCATATGCATGAAATGTTTAATTTGAAATTCAAACATTTATTGTCATAAAAACATGCATGTTAATTATGTAGTTTCTGTGTGTCTTAGATAAAGTGTATTTATCAAGCTGTGGTTATGTAAAGCAGTTCAGTGCGTAAGACAGAGAGGTTGTTTATAATTATGCAGGAGGAGCTACTGTACATAAGTGCATCAAATATTTGTGCTTTTAAAGGTGAGTTCACAGTCAACATGCAGTTTATCTTCTCTTTTCTCTTCTTCAGAGTAATACCTGACTACCGAGAGCCTCCACATTTCTGACAAGATGGCATTATGAAGTACCTTTGGTTAATTTCTTCACAGCTTTAAAAAGTATTCATCACTAAATTCCAGTGAGACGTGCTGACCTCAAAGCCCTGATCCCATTGCCTTCACTCAGCCCACAATCAATTTGCTCGTTTCTCTCCTGAGAGCCACAGTGTTACATTTTATCCATGATGAATTGTTCATGTTATTATGTTTTGCTTTCATGTATCAAGGGAGACTGTTCTAATTCATCTTCAGCACCCAACAAAACAAACGATTCATTTGGATTGTTGATCACTGCAGTCATTGTTCAACAATCCACATGAATCATTTGTTCCTTCACTGATAAAGACGGGCTATCGCTGTGATCGTGATCAGTAATGTTGGCAGTAAATGAGGAGCAAAATATCCTGGTATTCATTATTCCCAGAGCTCAAGATTTTGTCTTCAAATTGCTTGTTTTGTCTGACCAGCAGTCCAAAAACACATTGATATTCAGTGATACAGAAGGTCAAATAACATTCTTGCTTGAAGAATGAAAATTATTCAAGGCTAATCGATCATTAAAAAATTGCAAATAGATTTATTGATTCATCAGTCCAGCACTATTGCATCATTTACACAAGCCTCTGATAAGGGCATAGGGACAAATATTACAGTTTTATCATGTGGCATTATGTAAACTTACCTGTCAAAAGAAATTGTGCACATACTGATAACATAGGTTGTTTGCCAGGTAATATATGGCCAGGATCAATTTCAACTACCATAAGATTTTCTCCCCTCATTCTAAACTTGAAAGGGATCATTTGGATTATTTGAAGTGTGAAGTACTTATTGGTAGTTGATATGTTACCTACATTATCTGCCGGTTGGCACAACCTCACTAGCATGGACACTAAGCGATGTACTGTTGTGGACAGGGTTCAGCAACAAAATGTATTTTAACCTTTTAAAAAATGTCCACCTTAAAAGAAATCAAGATCAATTTAAGTGTACACTATAATTAGAATATTTTCACTGCTTTACTTTGCTGCCTGACAACTTTTTACAGTGGGAAACCACCATTTTTGATTTTTGATGATTGATTTTTTTCACCATTTTCTCACATTTTAAAACAAACAGCTATTGATCAATTAATCGAGAAAATAATCAACTGATTAGTCGTCTATGAAAGGAATCGTCAGTTGCAGCCCTACATCAATGCATTGTTTTGGGGGGAAATCCTGCATAGTTTGCCTTTAAACCTATCACGTTAGTAATGAAATAATCTGAACTATCCCTTTAAGTTGATTGCACTGTATTTTGTGACAGACAACTCGTGTCTCCCAGCTGTACGCAGCAGGACCCAGGCTGTAGTTCTGCAGGGGATTTCTTTCTCTCATGAGAACATTCTGTTCCATTAATTTGCATAGAGGCATTGGATTGACTTTAATGAAGTTGCAGCAAATTCCTCATGCAAGGAGCTCTCATAAAACTTCTGTCTAGAATGTTAAATGTACTGTGGCCAAAAGAACAAAATTGCTGACACTGCTGCAGGAAATGTATATTAGATGTAAAATGCAGTGCTTCATTTGTTGTAATAATTACTGGGCCACAACCTGGAACATCAAATCATTAGATGCTGAGAGGCTATTGTGTGGGTCATTCGCTTGCTTCATCTGTGGGACTTCCACTGGGGAAAGTAGACAAAATGTCTGACTGGTGGTACAACAAACTGCGGTGTATCAGTTCAGCCGATCAGTTGTACACTGTAGAGATCACTGGCCCTCACCTTTGAAGGAGGCTGACAGTTTTGCTCATGATAATCTGACTAATTTCCTGGCCAAAAGACCAAAAAAAAGTTGCTGACATAGTTTTGTGTACCTCAGAACAACAGTGTTGTGTTACCATATTAACATAGTACAGTTTTAGGCTTATTCCTGTCATTCCTCTCACATGCCACCATCTCTCTCTCCCCCGCGCGTGTGTGTGTGTGTGTGTGTGTGTGTGTGTGTGTGTGTGTGTGTGTGTGTGTGTGTGTGTGTGTGTGTGTGTGTGTGTCCAGTTTGTGTAGGCATTGCATTAACATGCTTTAATCCTCTGGATGGCTTATTGGATCCAAATCCTTCCCAAAGCTTTTAAAGCTCCTGCCTTTTCATTTCTCTCCCTCCCTCTCTCCCTCTCTCTCTCTCTCCGTCCATCAGACAGTAAGAGAAACTGTAGAACAAATTTTCTCTTGGTCTCACAATGTTCTCTCCATGTTCTTCATAGAGAAATTTACTTGACTGTGGAGTCTCATTGCACTCAAATACTGACTCACTGGGTTGTTGGTTTAGATCGATCTGTGAATGAGATTCAAAATCAGCTATCTTTCTTCAGAATTGCTTAGTGCACCTTTAAACTGCAGTCTATGTAATGTGAAATGCAAAGCTGGCGACGACAACACATCTAACCAAGCACAAAATGCAGTTAATCTGAAAGCTAAAGAGTCCACCGTTTTCATAACCTGGAAACAAAACCCCTGCTGCAGCTAACATTAGCACGCCTGCAACCAGTGTCTAAACAGCATAACTTAACCCTCCATGAACAATAAAAGTGAGGCATCAACAACTTCATCAATATCTTCTGGTGATTAACAACTGGGCTTTTTACTGTGATAACTGACTTGGTTGGCTTAGCATTTTCATTAGCATTAGCCAACCCTCCGCCATGAAGCTCGACACACAACACCGTGTGAGATTTATTAGTACGACTGAAACCTCAGTATGAAACCAGTATTTTTGAACTGCAGACTGTTAACTGGGAAATATTATAGTATGAAAGCACAGCGGTGGAAACAGGCTGCAGGTTGCAGAGATGGATTCGAGACAGGAGAGGGAAGGTTTTTATTTCATGTGGTATGTAAAATGTTTGAAATGAAAGCCAAAATATTTTAAATGAGTAGCAACAGTGAAACTGAGAAGTTTGGATGTAATTTTTACAATTGAAATTACATGTTTGTTTATACAGAGAGAGTAATGTCAGTTTAAGAATATAATTTGTGTGCATAATAGTAATAATCCAGTAGTGAGCCATTAGTGTGTATTTTATAGTTTATATTTCATTGGGTATTAATGTATTTTTAATCAGTAATATCAGTACACTGTAGCAGTCTCATGTGTACACACCCTCATCATTGCACACAGCAATAATTAAACATTTATAAAGTGAATTAAAGCTTCAGTTTTATATTGTGTACTGAGCTTTAATGTGGGCAAACCTTGTGTTTGAGTTTGATGAATAGCCTAATGGCTGGATTTCGAGCGAGGCTGATCGATGCAAACAATCAAGCGAAGGTGTCCTGTAGCTCTTAGACGCTGACCATGTCCATACAGGGACGTGCCGCACATGTGTCTCTCCTCATTTCCTGCATGCCATATTGTCAAACTATAATACAAATTTATTTCCTGAAGACTAATACTGTCCCCTGCTAGAAAATTTTCAGCATTTAAAACCTGTGAAGCAAAGCCTCTCTCCCTCTAACATGATTGAGAACAGCTGAAGAAATTAGTGTTTGGTGACTATCCCTGATTACCCCGTCTCTCACCAGGAAAAGTTGTATGTCTGTGTGAGGAAGTGTTTACCCATAAAACCACTAAAGCTCCTACATCACACACACACACACACACACACACACACATCCATCCATGGCTTTGTCTCTGAAGGGATTGGAACAAAAATAGAAAAACATTTAACAGTGCAAAGAACTACTTTCTGTTCATCAGCATTGTAAACTGAGAAAATTTAATTCTGTTCTGTTCCTCTTTTGTTCTTCTCGTTATTAGAAATGTCTGACTTCATTGAAAGTGTTTCAAAATGAATATCAGGTTAAAATGTGCCTATTATTAACATGTGGATTCTATTTTAATAACCTCGCAACCAATTACTGTAGGTCTTCAGTATCCAGTATCACACCGTGTAACCTAATTAATGTGACAGAGACAAATGCTTTCATTTCTAACTTATGATCTCATTCCAGATAATATTTGAAGAGAGAAAGTATATTGTAACAATGCTGAAAGGTCATTAGAAAAAATACCTTATGAGATGTCTAGACTAGTAGGCTGCAACCTGTTAAATGGAAACTGTTTTGCACAGAGAAAAACAAATTCAACACCATAAAAACGCGACTAAATAAGTGGAGAAACATAACGAATGCAGATGCTTCCATACAGGTGCACTACATGGTACAACTAAACAATTAACATCCAGTCATGCTCTGTGGCATTTATTAACATTGTGAGCAGACCCACTTGATTGTGATCTTGTATCAAGAGGCAAGAGAAAAAGTCTAAGTGACTTTGGGAGAGGGTTCATTATTAGGACATGGATGTGAGCAGCTTCAGTCACAAAGAAACAGTGACTGAAGTGACATCTGCATTTACAGTTCAGTAAATAGGGTTGGAAATTGTGGTCGACAGCACACGTTTGATGAATGTTATGCTTGTGCATTACTGCGATATGTAAGGAAAAACAGGAAATAATTCTCAGGTGACTGAAAATGTCACTGCAGGATTTGTGATTATTGTGTCAGCAAGAATATACAGTAAAAAAAATAATGCAGGAATTTAGTAGAATCAACTCCTCTTTTCTCATTAGCTTAAAGTAAATACACAAGTTCTATTTATTCAAATTAATTAATCTTAGAATTTCTAGTATTTATTTTCAGAACAAGAAAGAACATAAACATGAGTTCTTGTAACTTGAAGTCTTGTGACTTGAAATGATGAGTTGAATGAATGTACCGTACAGAGTTCATTCAACATTCAATTAAATTTATAAATTCTAATTTTCAATATCAGTAGACTTCCCAGCCTACACTGTTTGAGAGTTAAAACTCTCTGGGGACTTTTATAGTTTGAAAAAAACATATATGAAAAAAAAAAAAAAACTTGTTCATCAGTGTGTCTGTCTCTGTTGGTTCAACTTAATATCTTCAGCTTATTGAATATGTTTTCTCAAGAGCAGAGGAATTAATAAAGTTAATAAAAAAAGACAAATATAGATTTGACTATGAAAGGATATTTGTTTTGAATTATTACAATATTAAGTTAGTCAACTTAATGTTTTAAACCGTCAACAATTGACCCTCCCTAGGGAAATTACATTTTTAATATGTGAGCAATTACCAGACAGTGGCAAATAAATGTTCATAATCGCCAGACATTCAATAGAAAATCATTATTTTGTGTTTGAAGCTCCTTTCATATTTTACCAGGATTTAGCTGGTGGCTGATGCTGATTCCCCTCGCTGATATGGAGCCTTGGTCAACTTTCTTTTTTCCTGTTTCATTTTGAAAAGAAAACCAAATTTTGGGGGTGGGGAGGTGGGCGTGGGGATTCCCAGGGAGAAATATAGAGTGAAACTAAGATGAATGAATATAATTTATGTGGGAGAAATACACAAACAATGCTATCTAATGCTATCATGCTGACCTTTATTTCACTAATATTTAACTTGGATGTTTGTTTCCGTCTAATTCAGTCCATTTATTGCATCCCCTATTATTGTTAATGGCTGATAATTATTTTGTATTGGGGGTGTGGACTTTTTTTGGCTTCTAAAGGAGAGCATGCCAGAAATACTTTGGACACCATTGGACTACATGTATATGTCACTTTCACAGATCTTCCAATAATATCTTTTATCAGTCAGGAGGCCGTGTTAGACTGCGCTCTCCACCATCATCAAAACACCAAATGAGGAAGACAATTAATGTTGTTTTTTTTTCTTTATGTTGTTTTTTTTCCTGTACATCACTAGTTTTCATTAACACAAAATAATTGAATCCTACAGCTACTGGTGAATGCTCAAAACATTTAACTGCATGTTGTCAAAAAAGGACTTTCTCATCAGTGTATTAATGTTTTCATGCCTGTGTGCAGTCCAGGTGCATCATCAAATCCAGGAAATTACACTTCTAACTACCTGATTTTGGGTGGAAAATAATCTCAAGGGCCCTGATGTGGTTCTTGTGTGAAGGTCATTTTTTCACTTGAGTAATTTATTTATAAGCTCGGCCTTATCTGCCACAGTAGGTGACGTTTATGGATATTCCCAAAATGTTGCTGCTCCACCTGTTATTTTTAGCGCAGCTGAGCGGTGCAGTCACTGAAGTTATATTTCACGTTGAAATTTAAGCTATCTCGTGTCACATCAACTATTAAAACCGCCTTCTCGTACTGTATGGATTGAACTGGAAGATGACCTCAGCGGTGTAGAGAAAGCTGCATCAGAGGCTCTTCTTCCTGGTGAAGGTTACTCAGTCCTGTCTGTCCGTGTCCGTTCACATACATGTGTCGCTGCTGTTGTCTTGATACCTGACTTTCCCCTCACCATGCATAATTCAACAGGGAGCTGAGTTTTTGCTGCATGTAATGACAGCAAGTTGTAGAGGAAAGCACTATGACTTTACATCTGAGAGCCAGTGACAGAAGAAGCCATATCCTGTCATTTTCACTGACTGCTCTCCCTCTGTGAAGCTCTCCTCCTGACGTCTCACTCCTGCAAATACTTCCCCTTTTCTCTTTTCCCCTCCCTCCTTTACTCACTGCGATAAATACTTGCCCCTATCTTTCTTCTCTTTATATCTACTGACTGCTCTGTATTTTTCCCTCCAATCTGCGAGGCCATCTGGTCCTCTGTCCTCAGCCTCGTGTCTGTCTACAGTATCTTTGCTCTCTGAATCCATTTGACAAGATTAATAGAGTGAACCTCAGACAGATATAAGCTGCTCATTTTGATAGGCATCGTTGGGAGGAGATAAGTTCAATGCTGGTCATGAGCAGATGAGCAGGCTCTTTCACTATTTTTTTTTCTTCTTTCTTTTTTTGCTTGACAATGTCAACTCACCTGGCCAAAAAGGCTTTGGGTTTTTAAAAAAAATTAACCTATTTAACATAAAAGACTACTCTGTCTAATCACTATGATGTGATGTCAGGTTGACATGTGCACATAATACATAAATTGTGACCCCCTTTATCTCCCACTGTCAGACTAGGTCACAGACACACAGAAACCACCCATCTGGCAGGATAAACATCACTGGCCTGAACTGTTGTCAGCTTAACATGCTGCCAGGTGCAATCCAGCTGAAAAGACTGACTGGTTTGAAAGCTGTGGTTTGTGTTGAACATGTGGACAGTATAGTTTTTTTTTTCATTTTGTTTGTACTAATTATGGGCTAAATATATATATATAATACATATAATAATAATAATAATATGTTCAAAGAGTATTAAAAGTGTTGTTGTAATATATCTTCACCACCCATTTTATATTATTTTTTTATATTTTTTAATACATTAAGATCAAATTTTGGCACCACATTAGTCAACCAAGGGGTGAAACCAATAAAGTGCTTGTAGCTACCTAAAAACATGAGATTTCAGCACATCAAAGAATTGTTCTAGCAACTTGTGTCTAGCAAAAAGAAAAAAGTTATAATGACTAAGTTGGTCCGTCTGTTTTCTCCTTACCTTGCTTGCACTGAATGGCCAGAAGTGAAATAGTTTGATATACACAACTATTAGATAGAATCACCAGGTAAGATCATCATTTAACTCAACAAAGATCAAAACCAGGCCTTTCATAGTTTGCATCAACCTCGACTGTTTGTTGGGCCAAATTAGCACCTGGAACTTACTGATGAGACGTGACAATACCACATTTCTCCCATTAAGTCTGCTGATGCCTCACTTCTTATTCCATTTCCACTTTTGTTTTCTTAAAGGTTCAGTTTTTGTGTTTGTCAGCTTATAAGAACTTAGTTCTGGGCTTCTTACACTGTTGGTAGTGCAGTTTAAGACTTAATTGTGTTGTCCCTATTGTCAGCAACCCCTAGTGGCCAAAGGAGAAGTGCAGCAGTGTTTGATCCCCTCTGTACCGACTGTAGTTATCTGGTTTGGCTGCCACAGTCATACAGAGAGTGCTAACTTTTCACCATATTCTGCTCTTTATTCCTATAATCAAAAGTATTAAAATTAGGCTGAAAAGTAACAAGCTTCCTTCAGCACTACTTCCACCACTGGTCTTTTGAAAAAGAACAGACTGAGCTTGTTTTGCAGAAACTGATGTGATATTTCAATTTAGTTTTAACTCAATTATTTAACAGCAACACTTTCTATCACCACAGTGCCAAAGCTTTATGTAACAAAATATTGTGAATGCATCACACAGTATGAGGGTGTTTGACCAAATGATTGCTGGGCTAACCTGAATTCGACTGTTTTATTTTTGTCACAACAAATATGCAGTGATTATAAACGCACTGATGGGGCCTCTGAGAGTCAGTCGTGATAATAACCTGCACCTCCATTATTTGAATGTGACCTGAGGTTGATTTAAATTGTTCTCATTTTAGCAAACAAATTAATTCAACTGCAGCAAACATGACTGGTGCAACATGCTGGTGCACAGTTTCACAAGTTCAGGCCAGCTTTCTTGTTGGCTTCTGACTGCTCAAGATGAAGCAGTGTCCACTTGGGACCCTTCGACAGTGGATGTGTATGTTTACCAGTTACGACCAGTTCAACCAGAGACTGATTTGTTTTTTCTTCTTTTATTCAAAAAATTAAGTGTGTACCAGAATGCCTGTTCCCACTTCTTTCCTAGTTTTTAATGACGGGTTCCCACCAGTTTTGTTTAGCCTTAGAACCTTAGAGCGTTTACCCCCGTTGTTCAGTTGGTTTGCGTTGGTGTGAATGCCAGACTTGGAACTGGTACAGTTCTCTGTGGTCCACCTCGAAGGCGTGGTCTCAGACTGCTGTCAAGTGGCACCAAGTAGTCAATTTCTGGTATGAACACTGTTCAAACAGTCACAAAAGTGTAACATTGTCTGTGTTATTACACTGGGTAAAAAAAGCTCTTCTGTTTTGGTAACTGGTGAACTAGGAGTGTGTTATTAAAATGCATCGCTGTATGTACTTTAAGGTATTTGTTTAATTTTACTGTTTCATGGCAGCTTTCGTCTGTATGAGTCGTGTAAAGTTACTACTAATGAAAGCCCAACATTTCCAGACTTTTTTTTTACTTTAAAACAAAACCTTTTAAATATAAAAAATGAAATAATCCTTCCTTGTATTGGTTTGATTCAGGAACAAGACCTTTAGGCATAAACCTTGCAAACCTTAATCACCTTGCAACCCCTTTGATTTGTTTTGTGATTCTTTGTGGGTGTACCAGCCCAGGTTGGTTACCACTTCCCTGTAGTCCAGTTGTGTTCAGTTATTGCACATCCTCCTCTCTCTGTCCATCTATTCTCTACAATAAATCATAAATTCTCATCAAAACTTGTACCCCATCACACTCGCAGCACATCCTCTCCCCTGGGAATGTGAAGATTTGACATTCAAACCCAGACCAGGCACTTCTCATTAATGACATAATACACACCCTTTGGCCAAACCCGGCCAGCACCCAGGTAAACCACACACAACCACAATGTTATGATTCATGCATGATGTTAACATTTAACTGTTTTTTTGTATGTGTGTGTGTGTTTACTTGCCCAATTATAGTTTCTACCCCTCCAGACACAGTCTGTTCTTTAATTTTCTCCCACACATCTCTTAACCTCTCCTCACCCTCCACTTGCCTTTTTCTTTTTCCAGCAAACCAATTTGTCTTGCGTGCTAATTAACGAGGCTGGCCTCAATTAAAGCAGTAATTGGACCGTATGGAAAAACCAAACCGAGACACATCATAGACACAGTTTTTTGTTATCCTCCAGTGAAGACCTGTTAGTACTACTGAGGGAAGCTTTTTTTGGCTCTAGTATGCATTTATGTATTTACAAGACCTGTTTGATGATGAGAAAAGTATCAGAGATATATAGGTTCACTACCAGCCGACTGCAGAATTGGCTGCACAAATTGGCTGATGACAGAGAGAAATTCACATCATTACTTGCAATTTGTGAGATGGTCAATGCCAAAAGGAGAGAAATATAATGAATACAATGCATCTTTCTTCTGTTATGTACACACACACTGTCTTCTCAAACTGAATTTAAAAATGGGCAGTTTTGGAACCAGAAAGACATTTTCTGTCTTGTTGGGCTTGCCTTCTTCTAACATGACATTTCTCTCTGATACTGAATTTCTTAGCCGCTCTACAAGGAGACATTTCATTTCAACTTTTTTGGAAATATTACTGGAAACTAGACTTGCCCAAGGGTTTTCTGTTTAACTAACAAAGATGTACAGTAGCCAGGGGCCACAAAACCACAGTGCCACAACACCATGTTCATGTATACATTCGGCATTAAAGATTAAGCAACTTGCTTGAAAACTGTGTAAACAGTCTACATCTTTTTTGCGGTTTGTTCCCCTCAAAAAGTTGAACAAAGTGATGCAGGATTAGTCTTCATCAAATTAGCAGCTATCACAAGTTGCACACTAAACAGCAGGGATCATCAATTGGCAGCTGCAGGCCACATCCGGCCCACCAAAGCTTCCCATCCATCCTGCAGAGAGGCCACTGATGAAAGCATAGCAATATTTAAATATTTATGGTAATGCAATCTGGCAAAATTCCCCACCAAAATGCTGTGTTAAGTTACCACCTTTTTTCTGAGTCTATGAAAAGCTGAGCCCCTCCCCAGCTCAGCCCTGCCCTCGGTCAAACAGATGATCTTAGACTCTGTTATTGGCCGAGGAATGAGGAAATACATGTTTTTTGGGTTTTTTTTTGTATTTTAGGCACATGAAATACAAAACAAAATTAGCATTCATTTAGTTATCACTACCAGAAACACTCTATGTGCACTTAGTGTATAAATAATATTCCCTATTTGTTTTTGGCTCTGGTTTAGTCCCCAAGAACTCCAGAGAAAAACATTATTATTCAGTCGCTTAATGTTCATCTTTCTTCACCACTTAGCCAGGAGCTTTGTCTGTTTTTTGGTACCAGGCAGGAAGCTAAAGTCAAAAAGTATTCACTGAAAACAGGTCATAACACTAAATGTACTAAATGTAAGTGCTGTAAAACTAAAACAATGATCTAAACTGGAAGAAAGCAGCCGATACAGAGAGGTGATCTCTGCAGGCAACCCTAAAATAATATCAGGATTTAACCCCTTTGTAATCACCAACAACACCTTTTCTCAGAAACTGTAAGGAATTACAATTTATTTAATAATTTGATTACCTGTAATTCCCCAACATTCCTGCCTTGTTTTAGCCAAGCAGTTGTTGATGATTTGTGTCATCAGGCTGGTTAAGAGGAGTGATGAGTCAGCAGTCAGTAGAGGTTATATATAGGTTAGGGTCAGGTCTTTCAAAAAATTTTTAATCACTGCAGCCACAAGAGTCAGAAATGTGCACAAAACACACAACCGCTTGAAAGAGGCTAATGTTTACTGAACTTGACTCAACCTTTTCTTGTTGTCAGGGTTTTAAAATGTTGATGTTTAGCTATTGAGGTTTGGAGATGATCACGAATTTCTTCATTGCCACAGTTTGAGCTCAACATAATTTGACCACAGGCACCATTTTGAGTATAATAGGGAAATGCTGCTTTTGAAAGAGTTACAGTCCATTATATTGAGCAAGTGCCATAATATGTCAACTTGCACTAAAATGGAACAATTATAGTGCTTTAACAATGGTTGGAAGTGCTCCAGTTTTTCTTGTTTCTGGAAAATTGCACCCATTTCAAATATCATTTTATTTGAACTAAGTTCCTGAATTATTTTTCGACCCTTTTATTCAAAATGTAATGTATTTTTATCGCTGTAGGACACTGAACTATCTCTTGAGTTGTTAAAATAAATTTTTTCACATTACTTTGGCATCATCATCGTTTTTTCAGCAGTCCAGTGTAATTAGGATACAAGTAATGATGTCTCTCTTTGAGCTTGTACTGTATATTCATACTAGTTCATAAACATGAGCAGTATGTTAGGCTGGTACAGTAGAAAGGAAGCATGATGAAAAAGACGATTGTGGCCTGAAGGCCGAGGAGGCTTTTTCTTGGTATTTCCAGTTCATTAATATGTTAATGTCCTGGAGTTGCAGTTGCCTGCCATGCATGACGTACAGTGATGCATGAGGCTGTGTTGCCACTTTCCTTAAAATTGCACCATTACTATAGACAAGGACGTGGCCGACAAGAAATAAATGAATTGATAATATGATATTCAACAACAGATGTGGGTCTATGAATATCATTTCACGTCCTTCCCTGCTGTATTACTGGAACCTCAGATTGGTCGTAACAATGACAGCTTTACTGCTTTGCTCAGAACAGTTTCCTGAAAAAAAGAAGAGTAACAGCAGGCTGCTCACCTCCACTAGCCCATCAGGGAGGCAGGCTTTTTTTTTTTTTTTTTTTACTGTTTTTTCTTCTTTTTTAACAAGGAGACAGGGACTGTGCAGGTAATGGGCTTTGTTCTGTGTCGGTAATTGAGAGATGAAGAATTAAATATGTTATATTAATGCCACGGTCCTGACGAACACAATATGGGGACTTAGCAGTGATTAGCACTGTGAAGTGGCAGGCTCCAGATGTTAGCAGGTGTACCACTCATTAGCACTCCCAGGAGAAAGTGAGATTAAGATGTGGCAGTTAAAAGTCGGATGGGGAGGCAGAAGCCTGAAGGTTAGAGAAGGTTAGTGGGCTCTTACTGTCACTTGAAGGTTTTCTCCACCATCCCTCCCTAAAGAGCTGTAGTCTAAGGCTACGCCCACTCTAATATATTTTCACTTTAACATGTTTTAAAATGAAAAAAATCTCAGACTAGATGAGCGTTTACCACAGTTTCAGAAATCATCTCCATACTAACACGCCTGAAAATGCATATCAGATGCAAGGACACATATCTCATTACAACTTAGGGGACAGTGGTTAAATTCAGCCCTGTTCCCGGGTTTGTGCTGATTTCATGAACTTTTGCTACAAGCAGAGAGAAATAGAAAACTAGTCGTTTTTATCTCCACTTCCCGTCTTGCATTCCTGCAGTTTTCAAGGTTCATTTTTAGAACATAGGTCAGGTCAACTTATGTGAATAATTAATGTTAAAGTACCCTCTACTCCCGGGGGTCTTTCAAGTAGGCAAACCTTTAAACCAAACTTCATCCTAAAAGTAGGTGGTTGATATTAAGGACATATTTTTTTCACTGTAAAAACCTCAGTTCCACCATCACTATGACTCTTTTCTGATTTGTTTCGATGCACAGGCACATTGAGCACACACATAATTTACTCATTAACCTGTGATGAAGTGTTTCCCAGAGAGTGTTTCCCACGCTGCATGTATTGACTGGCCCAGTGCTTGTTTTCATCAGACAAAAGTCACACATGCAGTTCAGACCACTGAGCAGGATAGATAGAGAAGACATAAAACCTTCTGACCTTGTGACTTCACAGAATCGTGGCAGATAATGCTATTTTTATTAAAACCTTGTCAATAGCATTGTGTTTTGGCCTTTTCCAATAGTAATGCCATACTGCCACAGACTGGATAAATGTGTCTTTTCTTACTAAAACACCAGTCATAGTGGATACACTGCTCACTGGCTGCTGTGGTAGTTGATTTAGCTGACATCAAAGTCCAATATGAGGTAATTAAGGCACAGATTAGAGGTGTTTTCACATTAGGTATGACCACTTCATACTGTGCCTGAATATGACAGCCTCCTTAAGGCAGATTATTTACAAGCAGACATCCAGAGGACAAACATTTTTCAAAAAGTATTTCAAAAGAATGAATTTAAGTGATCAAGCAACATTCAGCCTCACATCGTTTGAAAGGGTTGTGTGATGAATTAAAGAAGGACACGTTGTGACTGATAAGACCCAATCAGGAAGCAAGTGTGGGTGCCTGTGTCATCATTTCCAAAAGTCTCCATCTCCATCCGTCCAAACTAAAACACAATCCCAGAGGTTTCAAATTAAAACAGGACCAGCAGCATTTCCAAAAGTCTCAGCAGAGTACTGTTGACACTAGGCATGAATATAGCAGTTTTGATTTAGAAACCAAGACGTATTATTGTGGATTAAGGTTTGCACATCTTCCACATTTTAGTAGACCCAAAAAGTAGTTGAATAATAACAGGAAATTTATTTTTTCACCCAATAACAATGATTATTTTTTGTCAAAAAGGTCTTGAATAGAAGCAGAAAGGGGTTAACTAATGTAGGCAGGACCAACCTGGTGAAAAGACAGAGTCTTCAAGTGGCTCGGAGAGGATGTTCAAAATGAGCCACAATCTAACTGGACCAAGTTATTGTTTGACGTTGCAGTCCTATCTCTGCGAAGTCTTAGATTTTATAAATACAGAACCTTAAATTTTGTTAAAAAACACAGATGAACAATTTTGAAATTTGTGAAACCTCTGATGTGGATGAATCCTAAATTTGCAAACAACTGAATTACCAGATGACCCAGTAGAGATGGCCAGTGACCAACATAAGATGTGGTCATACTAGGTATTGGTATCAAATATTATATGTTATTTTTATTCTTTTTCTTAACTATTGTCCTTTTATCCATATCTAAGGTGATTGACAACTCTGTGTTATTTTAGTCTGACAGCTGTGGGAGGGTACAGGGACTGTATTTTCTCTAAACAGTAAATACTTGATCCTAGAAACATCTTGCCGAGAAAAGACAGTGCTACAAAAAACAAAACCTTAATTAACTGACAGACTCTTTTGTTGAAAACCTACCATTTGCTCCCAAATATGTCAGTGCTTTGTTGATGCTCTAAAAGTCTCACAGTGTATTCTACCACAAACTGCACGATTGGACACCAAAAACAAGAGAAAGCCGTAAATAGTTGTTTTTCTGTAAATCTGTCAGACATTGCACTAAATAACCTTTCTCACTAAAACGATAACATAACTTCAGGAGCTAGAACTTGCATGTAAACTCATTAAAGCCAAACTTTAGAGACTATTTCTTTGGTTTTAAAATGTGCATTTGTAATACAACAGCATGTTAATTCCCCCTCCATGTACTTTGCGTTTCTACCTGTGTCAGACAATGCACGGCTCTGACAGCATTTTCCTTTCTTTCTTCCTCTGAGGATGAACACCGAAGAAGCTCCTGGTCTGAGAATAAGACTAACTGCACAAAGCAATCTTTTTAAGACACCGTGCACAATTAATCCTCCAGAAGGAATAAAGGATTTAGATTAAGCCCCCACAGCCGCCTTGCAATGCTAACTTTAGCATTATCACAATGTCACTTATGCAATGCTTCTTTTAAATGAAAGAGGACACCGTTTGTACCATAAACTTAAGAAAAAAAAACAGTGTGCTGATGAATGACTTTGCACCAGATTGAACTACATTACCACTGAACACAGAGGTGGAACTCTTCTGCAAATAAAATCAACAAGCATGTTGTGCCAAGATGCTGACAGTGTCTGCACTCTTAGAAACAAGGGTTCCCTTTTCAAGTGCTGAGGTTCTACGTGGAACCATTTGTTTCTGAAGAACCCTTTTTTTAAAGAAAGGGTTTCTCAAAGGGTCTTTGTAAGACTAAGGATTCCATTAAGGACTTGCTTCATCTAAAGATCCTTCCTGAAAGAGAGTGTTTGTCAAGTGTTCTTTGTACCATAATGTTCTTGGTAGAACATGCTGGGTGGATTCTAGATTAAACCTTTAGAATAGAAAAAGATTCTTGGTAGAACCAAATGGGTGGGCTCTAGGTTGAACTGTCTCTGTAGAACCCCCTTATAAGGGGTTCTGGGTGTAAACTGGGTATAGCCCTTTATATTGGGTTCTAGATAAAACTCTCTGAAAGGGTTCAAAGTGGAACCATTATAAAAGGTTCTACCAGGAATCAAAATGGTTTATGGTTGTAGTTAGCACCTTTATTTCTAAGGGTGTGCTCTGAAGCTAATGCGCTAAAATGGTGAAATGACCCTGAGGAAGGCGTGGGGGTTGATGATGATGATGATGAGATTAAGGCCACGTCAACTGCTCACAACTTGAGTTTTGGCATCACTGGCACATCACTACAGGATGTCCACATGTCAGCCCATGTGCACAGCTTTATTGAAATCGTCCTGTCCAGATCATCATGCTAAGAGCTCGTCTCTTTGTTGCTCTGTGACTCAGGCAGCAGGCAGCAGGTCACTGGGCCACTTTCCATTTTCACTGTCTCAGTCCCTCACCTGTTTCTGTCTCTGTCTCTACCCTTTTTAGTTTACTGATATCCTCCCCTGATCTCTCTCTGTCTTTCATCTTCTGTTGGCCTTCCTCACGTAACTCTTTCCTCCATCTGTGATTTACCTCAGCTTTAGCATCATGTAGCTACAGTAGTCATTGTGGACCCATTATCATGGTGCGTTTGAGCCTTTCTGGAACTGTGACGCGTGACTGTGTCTGGCTTAGGATTTTAAACCACCTGCTGTCTGCTCCAAATCTGGGATAGATGGTTGGATGGATGGATAGAAATGGTGATGATGTGGTGAATTATGGGTTATGTTAATGTGTGTGTCTTTTTTGTTTGTTTTTTTGTTTGTTTGTTTTCTTTATTTTTTTTTCTCTGAGCCATAGTTGACCATGACCTCCAGTGGTCTGTTGCAAGGGAGTAGAGGAGCACATCTGGTGTTTGGATGTGTGTGTGTGTCTGTTTCTGTTTTCTGTGTGTGTGTAGACTGTGTGTAAGTTGAGCATCCCATCTGGCCAGGCAAAAAAAAAAAAAAAAAAAAAAACAGAACTGGAGCCTAGAGCGTGCAGTGGGGGGAGGCTGTCGCACACGTTTGTGAAGATGCCCACATCTGTTTCTCTTCCTCACAGGCGAGGGAAAGTAAATAACAACGTAAGATCAAACAGCAAAAATTTGGGTAAAAGCAGCTACACATATCATATAGCCTCCTTTTTCAAGTAAACCTATGTACTGAGGGTTAGCATGCATTCATACAGCAGTTATAGCTTGTGACATATACATCATCTGCTGTTGAATGCACCATGCAGGCCCCAGGCAGGTGTCCAACCCTGCAGGAAAAGAACAGCAAAAATAGCATTCACACAAACATGCATACTTGCACTCAAACTGAATGTTGCCAAGTGAACCATAGTTGAAAATATTGCTTTCAGTATATTAAACAGCCATCTTATAGGGCATATTTTATTATAAAATGCCAATGTATGGGGTGGTGTTTAGCCTTTTAGGTTTATTTGTACAGATTTACATCACTGTTGCTGTCATGGCATGTCTGTAAAATCTAATACGTGTGCAGTTGTGTGACCGAAAACCATAGATAAAACAGATGTTTAGGCTTGCTTCGCATGATGAAACTTTCATTCAGCTTGTTGCAGGTTGCAAACTGCATGAAACATAATTTCCATGTGAATTGACAGCAACACGAAGCAATTCAAAAACAAGTCATATGCAACAGAATTTAACAGCTATTTTCACAAAAAACATCCTAGATTATATCAAGTTAAACGTATTATTGTAGCTACGTTAGCCTCTTTGTATCTTATTTTCTATCTTTTTCTCACTGGATCACTTTTTCTGCTGGCACTGGCTGGCTACTTTGTTCCATAAAGTCTGTCACAGGGAATAGGAAGACAGCTGTTGTCGCATTAATACTTATTAATGTGCTGGAGGAAAAAACCCTGCTCACAGCCTTTGCTGCCACCGTCACCATCAGTATGAAATTGTAGTTAGATATATTATTGTAATTTAGATAACAGCATAGCTAGAATTAAGCTCCCAGTAACAATTGCTACCAGCTACTGTAAGTGAAATCTAAATTACCTTTACCTAGCTCACCTTTGTTTGTTGACAGTGTTACCAACCTTGCTTGAAGTCTCTGATGATTATATCCTCATCTTCTGTTTTATTATTTTGTTCATTTTGGTGTAAAGTCATTGTTGAGTTGATATCCAACTGTTAAAATCATGGAATTATAAATAATATATATCATTAATATGATATATATATATCATATGTATATCATAGTTCAATGTTATGTTTTTATTGGCTGGTACATGAACTTTCGCACAGTTAAGAGTTTTTCAACTGTTGCGTCTCAGTTTCATTGAAGTTTAACAGACAGCAAGTCTGTTAAGCTTTGGATTTCTCCACATACCAAATTGTTGTGCCAAAGTGGGTATTTTTTTAACCCTATTTGAAAACCAAAAACACAAGAACAAAAGTTTAAGGAATGCATTAGTGAACGGATTGTTACATCTGTCTATCTGTTGTAATGTAAGCAGCAAACCTTAGCACATCCTACTAGCTACCTTGTTACTTACAGCAATAATTTAACCCAGTCTTACTTCTAAGGCCAGGGTTATTTAATTTGTGGGGGCACACTTACAAGCTCAGTTTACATTTAGCACATTCACTGTTTGATGCTAACCCACTGCACTGGACGTTTTTATATCACAGTATAGGCTAATGTTAACAGCTCTGTCCTGTCCTATTGGACTTGCAGTTCTACACTCACGCAACCTCAGCCAAACTCATTATTTGAGACAGTGTTAGATAGGCCAGACACACTGGTTAGTCATCATCCTTATCTTGTAAAGTCAAAAGTGAAACAATCTGTTCCACAGTTCTGCCCGTTGCCTGTTCAATTGTGCTAAGCAGGTAAACAAGGTTATGTGAGATTAAAAATAAACTACAATACTCTCCAGAGTACTACCAGAGCTGTGTCTTTATTCCCATGTTTTCTGTCAGTCATCAACTGGCGAGGCAAAAAAATAAGCATGGCATTTTACCTGGGACATGCAGCATTCATCATGGTATCATGTGATCATAATGTGCATTTTTAAGTCACATTTTACAATATTCTTATTTTAAAACTTGTACGCTTCAAACATTAAAAAACAGCCAGAAACAGCGTTCAGTTAACTGGTGCCGCTAATTGTGCAAGCCAGAGTTGTCATTTAGTGCTGGCAAAATTTACTATCATCATCTAGAAATTAGAAATGCTGTGGTGTACTTCTGTCTGGAGACCTATTGTTTCAAAGATGACTAAGAATTTTGAGTGGTAAACCTGCCACCATTATCATAGTAAACTGCATATGTGCAATGTGAAAACAAAACGTTTGACAGGCAAAAGTAACTAAGTGCATCAGCCCTTAGCAAATGTGCAAGTGCTTTATGAGAGATTTTTTCTTTCAAGACAGCTTTAGTTTTAGACTTTTGTAAATTAAAATGATGAGATTTGAAGGGCCTGTGTTGATGAATGTGACTGTGTCTCACAGCTTGATCTGCGGTGGGCTCTTGAAGATCATAACAAGCTATATTAGCATAAAAGTATGAGCACTGGTGACAAAGCAATGCTTTTAACTATTCTAACAGCTCAATACCAAATAAAAAAAACAAAATATATTTCCACTGATGCATAAAGAGTGTGCTTACCTGTTTGAAATACATGAGTCATGCCTGTTTGAATTAAGCACCATATGGTTTTATTCATTTCATTACAGCTGTCAGTGGCCACTGGGCAGAATCCTGAAGAAAAACAACAGAAGTGGATAAATGCTTTAAAAATTGTTGTATCTGGAAAGTGAAATTGTGAAGCAAAACTTAGCTTTGACTGAGCTGTGTATCCACTGATCCTGAACAACAGTGAAGTCCAAATATAACCATGCTAACAAAGAGAAGAGCTGACATTCAAACAGACTCAGAGCTATTTCTAGTCCACTGTCAAAGTTATTTAGGGATCAGAGCTCACTCAGACATTGTTTTGAATTGCTGTTAATCTTTGGATTTCATTCAGCGACACCCATTAACGACGAACATGGACCTTATCAGCGTGGGTGCCAGGATGAGACAGTTTCCTGCATCCTACAGTCAGCCCCCCCCCCTCCCCCTCCCCTTCCCCCCAGAGACACACTGTGTACTTGGCACAGGAAGTGGTGCTATCACATTCTGTGTCACAGCCACGCAGTCGTATTAAATGTGAGAGGAGGACCAGCAGTCTGGGAAATATGAGTCAGGCTTTGGTTTAAAAAGCTCCGCAAAAGTCATCACGTCAAGGTTGAGCAGGAGGTTTAGAGACTGCTTTTCCCATTCTTCTTCGATGGTAAAAATAGAAATAAATAAAAAAGATGTTAGAATAGGCTGCCAAGATTACCTAATTGTTCTTGGGGGGTTGTACAAACACGCCTTCCACCACTTTCGAAGTCTCTTTCTTGATATGTCATCATCATCTCTGTATGTGCAACACTGTTGGTGAGGATTCATCTCTTTTTTTTTTCTTATATCCTCCTCCATTGCTGCGATTCATTGCCTGCTGCGTCTCTGCCGCTGCTTCCAAAAAGCATTTCGTTCCAGTGCAAGAGGCTGTTATACAAAAGTCAAATCAAGATGACAGGTCAACTGAGCCCAGCGTGCTTTGACAAATATGGACACTTCCCGGAGAGTCAGAGGTTTTTTTTTTTTGTTGTTTTTGTTTTTTAAAGTTTACTGTTCTGAAACTTTTGTAGTGAGTGGGGGCTGCTGTGTGCCTTTTGAGTGATAGTTGAGTTCATTCACTTAATATCAAAATACAAGCACTGGAGTAATGAATAGGGTAATGTACATTTGGGACGGGTGCAGTGGGGCAGAGATGGGCAGGCACACAATACAAGTTAATGATATGGTATTAGTGTGTGGATTGTCTACGTAAGACATTTTAAAGCCTAGACTGTATTGAAAAAGCTCAACAGGACAGATCAATCAGTAGAAAGGTCAGTTCACCTGATGATTGACACTTGGTAAACGTGAAAACCATAACATATGATTCACGTCATTTTCAGACCAAGAGTAAACCACTGACTCTAAATAAAGATGGCCGCTGCATCTCCACTTCTCCTACTGTTCAAAAATGAGGCCAAAATATCCCGTATACGAGCGCTGCCATTTAGTGCCAGGGTCTGCACAGTAGTGCTCAGGGTTGGAGCCTTGTATTTTGATTTTCTAGTTTAGCTCATGTCCCATTTGTTCACTTAGGGGTAGTGTGATTTATGGCCTATACCTCAGCCAGCCACCACAGGGCGATCCAGATGTTTTGGCTTCAATTTTGGGGAGCCCTCACGTCGTCTGTCTTTATATATTAGTGGTGTGAATCCACCTTGACATCACCCAGCAGTTTGAGGACAACCGTTTTGAACCTTTCTAGTGCATAGTACTGATGAGAATGTGGAGCAGGTGGTTGACGTAGTACAGGTTGAGCGGTGATTGGTTTTGGCACGTCTGTTCAGCAGGAAAAAATGGTCAAAAAGTTTTTCATTATTCACCCAAATGGTACACTGAAATATGTTTCTGAAAACATTTGAGCCGAGAAATAGGCAAAGCAGTAACAGAACCTTAATTCATATTTAATGAGCACTGACTAGTTTGAGTTTCCTGAGTCTGATGCATTGTGCTGGATGGACTCACCAACAATGACTTGTCAATCACACGATAGTCACGCCTTAAAGCAGCCAAACTGTAGCAGGCCTCAGTGAGCTACAGAGGGAGTGGTGTTGCTAAATGGCTGGATTACTTTTTTTTATTATTTGGTAATTTACAAAGCTACGTGTGCTGCAAATATTTGAATTTTGCAAAGTATGCTACTCTGTGTGTCATGCTGTTTGACTACAAAATATTGAACTTTAACATAAGCTGATTAGGATTCTCATTACACTACAGTGGCACATAACAGCATATAGAATGTAGGGCACATATAGAATATTAAACTCTGGGATTATGTAAGATTCCCCCAAAGCTATTTGTGCTCTTCAGCAGAACTGCACTGCATGGTGAAAGTAATGTAAATTACATTTCTCTCATTTTTATGTCAGGTCATTCCACAGTAAAAATGGATGAATGAGTCTGGTCTGTTGAAGTCTATAGTCAGCGTTTGGTCATGTCAGTGGACTGGGAGCTTCCCTCTTCCTCGTAAAGCTGCTGTGGCAAAGACGTAAGCTTCTCAATTGGCTTGGGATTGGTTTGAGTGAGACAGGCTCATGTAATAATGTCAAAGTGGTTAAGCCCCCAGGCATCTTTAAAGAGCTTCCAGCAGCCACACGGGGAGAAAGACAGGGAAGAGAGGAGGAAGAGGAGGAGGAGGAGGAGGGAGAGAGAGTGAAAGAACCAGAGAAGGATAGAGAGTGGAGAGACCTTTTTCAGCGTGGAGTGGAGTAAGCAGATGAATAAAACGGAGGAAAGACATCTCATTAGGCTAAAGTGACATACAGGAGAGATGAGGACAGATAATGTGAATGGTAAAGAGTGAAAGACGAGAAAGTCGGTGATCTTAGACACCAGCAAACACACACAGCTTGGAGTCAGAGATGACTAAGCTGTATTTCCGTGGATTTGCCAATGCCTGAGCACCTCTAAAGCCTCTGGCAGTGGCACAGTAATGTTCCCACTCTTCAAAGGAATCTCCCAACGCCTCTGTGATTTACATTAAAGAGGACTAATAGAGTCTCTGTAGTTATGGTTGACATATTCAATTCTACTTAGCATTTTAAATGTGATGCGTTAAGTCTCGGTGGGTGGTATGAAAGGAGGCAGTCCTGTCGAGTCTGAAGTGCTGCCTGTTCACGTCAAGATGCCTCGTTCTGACACAAAGCCTGGACTGCTGCAAAGGCTACTTGGCTGCCACAGCTCTCTTTACGCAGATGAAAGTGCTAACTTCGATCATATAGGGGTCTTTGGCTTGGCCCAATAGGAGAACCCTTTTTGGTCCCTGGTACAATCCTTTATTAAGGGTTGCCATCGCCAGTTGCTTTTTTTTTTGGCTGATTTTTAGGGCAATAATTGTCACTTTATTTTGCTAATGTAATGGTCTGCAGAGTGACAGGTGCTGCTCCACACCGTGTTTTCATCCAGCGGTACTGTACACACCCACTCAGCTGACCATGAGTGAGCTAAGCTGGGTGACTGCAGAGTCACTCTCTTTGCTCTCTTTTCACACAGTGAATTAAGGATTTATTTTGACCAGATCAGAGTTAGTGATTGTTGGAAGAGTGGACAGACTAAAAAAATTATGGTTTTAGTGAGTTTTATATTCATTTTCTGTCAAGTTTGAATTAAGTGTGTTAACAAGCCAATTAAGGTCGTTTTAGTTCGGTATAAGAGAGAAACTTGAATTCAAAAGGTGTACAGTTGTATTTCTCCATTTAAAATGGAAAATTACATGAGAACATGTAATTTCTAGACACTTAGTGAGTTTATTTTGTCTATTGGATGTAGTGAACGTACGCAGAATATGTAACATAGTGAATTCGGTGCTTGTACACCAGCTTAGACTGGAGAGGACGGGAGGAGGTGGGGGGGATGAAAATGGGCTAATCGCCGATGGACGGGCTGACATTGATCATTTGGAAAATTTTAACATATCGCCCAACTCTATTCTACAGAGAACCCTTCTGTGTTATAATGGTTTCACCCAGAACCATCTCTTGGGGTTCTATCCAGAACCTTTCCACCTTCTAAGGGTGCCGACCAGAACCCACCCAAAGAACCCTTTTATAATTCAAGGGTTTCATCTAGGATCCACACAGGGGCTCTACTGAAAATCCTTTTATTTTCCAAGGGTTTCATCTAGAACCCGCTCTGAGTGATCAAAAATACCCTTTTTAAGAGTTTTACCTAAAACCCTCTTGCCAGGCCTTCAACGATTCTTGAAGAACTCTGTCTTCCAGAGTTCTTTGGATGAAAAGGGCTCTTCGTGTAACCTATTGTCTTACAAAGAACTCTTGACAAACCCTTTCTTTCAAAAATAGGGTTCTTCAGAAGCACATGGTTTGGGGTAGAACCCCAACCCTTCAAGAATAACCCTTGTGGAACTCTTATTTTTAAGAGTGTAGGGTGGTGCAGCTGAAAATGGTCCACATCCAGTGTTTTTTTCCCTGTAGAAGTTGTGTATGGAAAAGTAGAGCAGTGCTCGTGCTGCGTACAGTCGTACCACACTGAATGCCTCTTCCATCCATGCTAATTGCATTTTTCTCACCTGTGAATCGTCAGCATCCGCCAAACTCCCAGGAGGTGTACAGAGCAGGTTATTAATCAGCCGCTGAGGTCAGAGAAATACGCCGACTCATTCCCATCTTGTTTTCTCCTTGAATCAGCTAAATCATCCATAACTTCAGCAGGGAGAACACATGCGGTGACACATCTGACTGTCAGTGAATCACCTATTCACATCCTGCAGATGAGTAACTGACACTCGAAATCGCTTCAGGAAAACAGGGTTTCAGGCCGACTCTCCCGTCATTAAGCGAGCGTCTTTGCCCGTGAATGACAGGGTACAGGTGAAAACAACCACCTGTCCCGCTCCTTCCTCTCTGCAGGTGACACTGGATTTGTCCGTGACAGGCCAAACATGGTTGTTTGTCATATTTACACGGCTTGACTCAGGATGTGAAGTGGAAAATTAAAGGAGAGCCTAAAGCAGGAGCAGTCCTATTTATTTAAATCACAGGAACAGGAATACACTTTTTTTTTTCCCAGAGAAGGAAATATGCATGAATAAGAAAACTGGCTGGAGATGCTGCAAGGTCTCTTTTAATACTTAATCCATTGTTTTGATCCCAGAGTTTGATCAGTTTTGCTTGAGGTCATTGCTGCATTGATTAATATTTTCCACAATATCTGTATGTGTTTTTGTGTGTGTATCCTGGTTCTCACATCTTCAAGTTCATGTGAACAATTAGATGAATTTAAAATTAAATTAAATGAATGAAAGGCATCTTCAACAAAAAAGTTCAAATAATGAACCAAACTTGACAACTGCTGAAAAGTGGATATAATCAGTATTATGACTGATTGGTTTCCTTTTATATTCACATCATACACAACAAAAATAACCAACCATCATGGATTTATAAGACACCAAATACAGCTGCAGTGTTCAAACATTTTTCCTTGCAATACACGTTTACAGTCCATTTCATTGCTCAGACTTGAACAGAATACTCTGCCTTCTCTCTCAAGCTTGACAAATAAAATCTGCTACAAAAATGGTTCCTTTTCTAAAACACGACTCCGGTTTCTCATACTCATTCAACCAAAAGAAGTCAGCATAAATAGAGGACATTTTAGTAAAAAGCATGTCCCTTAAATCCTCATAGGCAGGGCAGCAAAACAAAAAATGAACCTCATTCTCAATTTCACCGAGTTCACACAACAAACAGTCTGTCCTCCTCTGCCATTAAACCTGCCGGTCTCTAAGGCCGGTGCTAAAGTTCCTTAACGTAACTGTACACATAACCATCCTTGTCCTTTGTTTAAGTTATACTATATAATGTATAGTATAAATCGTAGGATTCACAGATTTTCTTAATCTAGTACAGCAATAATATACGACATTAACACAAAGTGAATCCATTGTTTTGTTACCTTGTCTGTCAGACAGTGACTTTGTTTTTGCATCCTTGTGAGATCCTTTCCCTTTGCGTAGTCTAATGACTGTAGAAATACGAGACCGTCACAGTGTGCAGTAGTTGAGTCATGCTTCCTGATTTTCTAATTTGTCCCCGTTAACAATTCAGTACAAAATGTACAGATTTGTCTTATTGGTACAAAGATAGAGCCTCAGTAGAACAGAATGAGGACACAGCTTCAGTTGTTCTACTTTTATGTTTAGGTTCTGTGCCGTCTCCTGCAGCCTGTCGCTGTAGTTGATTTTACATCAGAATAACCGCATGCTTCAGCCGGGGAATTTCTGAGAAGAATAGATCGAGAATAGTAAGGTGTAAAAAGGCAGAATATTCATTATTATCATATCAATGTGTCCCAAACAGTAGAGCCTGTTATTTACGCACCAATTATAAGAAAATCAGTGCTTAAAAAACATCTGTCGTAAATTATGCTCTGTTGAGCAGGAATGCTTTATGGCAGATTTCTTCAAGCATTTTGCACCGTGTACCACTTCAGAAAATATTAAGCTCACCAAATACCACTGTACATCGTACAAGCAGAGGCTGTGGACATTTCACTGGCACGTCTTGGTCCTCAGTTCACTGTCGTTCACTTCATTTTCAACACGGCTTGCTCAAAATATTTGCCTCCTGATCTGAACTTCTTTTTACAATAGTTCCCATTCGGAGCCACTATTGTGGAAGCATATATTTTCAGTGTCTTCATCATACTTCCCCTTACTATCTTACAATTATAGTTTAGCTTGTAATTACTGCCAATCAGGCTGAAGCAAAATACAGACAAGACAAAAAAAATCTAAATGTATTTTAGTGATCTCACGTCTCACAAACTCCAGTGTGTAAGATTTCTGGGAATATTGGTAGAATATGGCAGAAATTGAAGCAAAGATTCCTAAGTGTGTTCTCATTAATGTATAATCACCTGAAAATAAGAATTGTGTTTTTGTTACCTTAAAATGAGCCCTTTTTTATCTACAGAGGGGCTTTTTTTATGTCACCATTGGTTCCCCTGCTACTTGCTTAATAGGAGAGAGTGAGACAAGGTGTATGTAATCTGAAACTCACTGTTAGATGCCACTACATCCTACACAATGGTCCGTTAAGAGCCTTGATTTCTCTGGTGTTCAAATATCGAAATTAGCCACAATGGACTTTGCTAGCTAGTGATTTAATCTATAAACATTTATTTATTCAAAGTATGGACATTTATAATTAGGGCTGAATGATATGCAAGTCATATTGAGTTTGCAGTTGCGATAGGTGATGCAGTTAGTGGGAATGATTTTTGCATTTTTGCAATTTTCATTTTTACTACCAAAAAACAATTTTTTGTGATGATGTGACATTTGCTGGGGTCTATTCTCAACAAATATGTTTTCTTTCATCTGGAGAGCAAGATTTTTAGACCAGGGCATCTCTGCAGCACTACAGTACTTCTTATAATGCTGTTTTTGGAATTGGGATTTCAATAAAATTGTGATTAATTGTGCAGCCCTAATCATAATGTACTACATATTGGTATTCCTGATATCTCATATGTCCAACACAGACACAAATGTGTCTTGGAGAAATTGCAACCCTGTGATGTAATGTAATGTTATATAGTGGTAAATATGGCTATAATCCTTTTAATAATCCTTTTAACTCAGTGGTGATTCCTTTCTAACCTTGAGAGGTCCTCTTAAGAATTGCCCCTACACTTTGCTGTGAGGCTCATATAAGAGCTTACGTATAATTTCAATAAACGTGGCTTATGGAATTGCTTTAGTCTTAAAAACTCAGTGTTACAGCCCAGTTATTTTTCTCCTCTTGCCCAATTTTAATGAGTTAGCTGTCTACAGTATGAGAACGTGACTTTCACTTTGTCCTGTAGCTCATACCTTGGACGTTCTGTCTTAAGAGGGAGGAAATGGATACTTTTTTAAAAGGTACAATGAAGGACGAACCACACAAGAGCACCTTCCTCAGCAGTTCCAATAAAGCGGACAAAATTAACTTCATCTCAATATTTGGGGCAAACATGCTGTGGTATGTATGTAGGGCAGTGTCTTCTATTGTTTGGGCTGACTTCAACAAAACAGTAGCAGAATATAGCCTCCCATCATCATGTAGTTTCTTTATATCATGATGTTTTTGTTTGGAACCCCCCTCCAAAGCAGTGTAAGGAGCAGGAGGAAGTGTGTCAGTAGTGATGACTATAAATGCTAAGGCGGCTAGCGTCACTGCAGCGCGTCATTGTCAGTTTGAGGATTCCCCCGGGGGCCGAGTCACAGATGTGGAAATAGAGATCTGGGGCGTTTTCTGATTCAGCAAAGACTTTCTCAACCAGAGAAACAATAGTGAAACCATCTTCAGAACATTTGCTCGGCTGATTATGTGAGATAAGAATATGCTGGACTGCTGTATAAATGACCGGCACTTTTGCAGTAGTAATCAGGAATCAGACAAACTTATGGGGAAAAACTAAAGAGTCATTCAACTGTATGTTTTGAGAAACAACAAAGTCTTTCACACAAAGAAGAAACTTTCCAAATCTCAGGAACAAATCATTCAAATGTGACAGACAAAATTTAAAGCTACAAAGATGACAGGAGCAAAACATTCAGGGAAATGTTGGCATTTTGGAAAGTTAATTTTACAGTTTCTTCATGAAAACAGAAGGTGCTCTTCGTCTGACATTTAGAAATTGATCCCAAATATATTTGGCACAGTCTGTCAGGCTGTTTCTGTGTGATTAAATATAGATTTATAAATCGCTTACTGTTCTTTAAATGTTAATTTGTGATAATATGTCGCTGTCAATCATTAACAAGTAGTTGTAAAGTTGTGGTTTATCCTCATGAGGATTCAAACAACAGTGTCTGGGAGAACAGAGAAATAAATCACACAGCGCTCCACATTCTCAACGAAGAAAATCTCAATCTCACTTCTTACTCCATGAAACTCCACAGAAAGAAATACCATTTAGTACTAGTTGGCCCAGTTTTATTGTTCCACAACATTGCATCAAAGTGGCATTGGTTAAAATACTTTATCCACACATTTTGGCACTTAAGAAAAAAGCAGGGTGTGGGGTCTCATGCAATAACATTTTTGGATTCTCATCTTAAATTTCTCACACTTTTTTGTACAAAATTAAAATTAAAGAACTAAATTAAAGAATTAAAGAACCTGCTAAGGTCAAGAAGTGGGGAAAGTGAATGCTGTTAATGCTGTGTTACCTGAGGGTTGGACTGTCACTGAAATAAAGAGAGAACGTCTTGGTATGAAAATAGCTTTGAAGAGAAAAAAAAAGACAATCGATGACTGCAGCAGGAGTAGGGAGTCAAGGGGAGGTTTCCATCACAGAGACAGAGGACAAAGTAAGTGAGGATGGACAGCATCTTCCTAAACCTGCATGTGAAAATATACAGCCAATACAGCTGTGTAAATTTTTAATTGTATCATAATTTGAAATGGGATCAAACAGGATAGTGTCAACATGATAATGAACTGTAATTTATTTTTTAAACCCAACATGTCTTCAAACTAATGAAATATACAGCCAAATATACAGACCACGGATTTCCATGGACCACTAGAGATTGTGTTCATATCTGAAAGAAATTCAAAATATGAGAAAATTGGTGAACACGACAGGTTTTCCTAAATCACTCGTACACAACACTTAAATCTGTTTGTACGAGTGGTTCTTGGTTCAGGCTCCTTGTACTAAGTGTCAACAAAAGGTGCCCTTGATTTCTTGTTCCAAAAGAGACATTTCAGTGGTAGAATCCATATTTCTTTTCGGCATTACAATAACCTCATTGTGTACTCTGTGGGTAGTGAATCCAGTGACAATAAGTGGATGAAGCCTTGTGAAGCTTAGAGATTTTCTCACCATGTGCTGTTGCAGAAATTAGAGCTGCAACAGTATTTAACCACAGCAAAGCAGCTGCACCTTGACCCCAGTGATTTCAGGTTTTTAAACCTGACATATGCACAAAAATCCTTATAAGAGTACAACATATGTTCATTTGATTATTACAGAATTGCAGTGAGTAAGTCACAGTATGTCTGTCATTATGGTATCCCTTTCATGTAAATCTATATAGCAAGTAAGACACAAACATGTGCTCAGGTGGTTAATGTCTGCAGCAAAGTAACTGGTTCTGCACAGGAAAATCTGGATATCGTTACAGCAGTTTTTAAAAAACGTAGTAACCCTAACCCTTGTTGGCACCCTCCTCAAACATTCACTAGCTAAAACCACTAGATTCAAACACTCACTTTATACCCCTTTTTTCTTTTTTCCCTTTTTTTTTGGTCTTATTGATGTATTTATGTGCCCTGTGTTTTATGTGTGCTCGGTGTATGCATACCACTGCTGCAACTAATTGCCCCACTGGGGACAAACAAAGTTATTGATTGAAGAGGTTTATCTTAGTGGGAAAATACATTTTAAAGTCAACATGGGATTGAATGTTTTACAGGATTTTGTTAGAAGTATTGAGCTCAGAGACTGCTGTCTCTTCTGGCTTCTTTGTTGCTTCCTGTTATTATTGTTTGTATGTAAATATGCTTATATTGATACACTGATAATAATATAAATAATGAGATGATGCTAATAATATTGGTAATTACCATCTTTGTCATATTACAAGATTTTAGAGTCTAACATCAGTGCTAGCTTTGTGAGGCTGTACTGTGTCTTAAACTAAAAGCTATTGTCAGCAGCTACTTATCACAATATTTTTAAGGTACAATGCTCGTCATACTCACCATCTTAAAGGATAACTTTGGTATTTTTATACCTTTGACCTTATATTCCCATGTTTTTTGTGTCTAAGTGACTAAAAGGGACAAAAGATTTTGAAATTGGTCCAATATTGATGGAGAGCGCTGCGGCTGGCAGACTCCAAACAGAGGTGCAGCATAATTCCTCTGTGCAACTGTTCACCAACAACGTACGTCCACTGAAATGCTTGTTTTTGACACTTACAGGCTCAGATTGTGGTTATTATGCAAAGAAAAGGATCCCCTAAAAGTAAGATCTTTGTTTTTTTAACTAGAAACAGACACTAATGGTTCTATCTTACGCTGGTCTAAAGCACAAGTGGAAAGCACGAGGCGCAATGCATTTAATTTATTCAAGGTATGCCTCAATCCACGTTTGCCGTCTCGCACCAGGATGCAGAAAGTCAGCTCTCATCGCCATTAAGAAGCAGAAGCAGTGGAAGCATGATGGTGGAGTTATAAAGAGGAAACACAGAGAAAAGATTCTTAAAGCAAGGAGACAGATCTCCTGGTTCGAGATGTTGAAGAACAAGAGTGCAAAATATATGGAGACAGCAGGATGTCTCCAACGCAGCTTTATGTGGAAATAGTTTATTTTACATTGCCATCTGCAAACCTTTGCAGATCTTATTTTACATAAACATCAGCAAAAAGTGGCAGGTGTGGGTTCTCTCCGGGGACTCTGGCTTCCTCCCACAGTCCAAAGAGATGCAGCACAGTAGGTTAATTGATAACTCTAAATTGCCTGTAGGTGTGAATGTGTGCGTGAATGGTTGTCTGTCTCTATGTGTCAGCCCTGTGATGAACTGGCGACTTGTCCAGGGTGAACCCAACCTCTTGTCTGATGTCAGCTGGGATAGGCTCCAGCCCCCCTGCAACCTGTCAAGGACAAGTGGTTGTGGACAATGGATGGATGGATGGATCTGCAAAAAGTAATGCACGAACCATAAATGTCATGCAAATATGTAACTGATTATGTTTTACTCTGAAACACTCACTGAGCAATGTGGGGAGAGAGATGGTGTGGTCAAGAGGAGAGGTGAACCGACCGAGACAAAGCTCATTCTGGCTGGACACCCACTTGATCCGGATTGAGATGCATCTTCATAGCTGCTCCTCCTGCTTCTCCTCTTCCTCCTCATCCTAATCTCCTCCTCCCATCCTCACTCCTCCATCCTGCTGATCCTACTGTGGGTGGAGGAAACAGAATCAAAAAGTGTTTCTGAAGTTTGATAACCCAGGAAGCACACCTGTTTCTCCCCGGGTCTGCTCAGTCTCATGGTCAGATATAACATCTGGTTCACGTTGTATGTTAGAGATCATAATGATTTAATCCTTGTCTTTCTAATCCTGTGATCCCATCCTGTGTGCACTTTTCAGGTCTTTTGAGATTTGTTAGGCTTTATAATTATAATAATTCCTTATTCATTGTTACATAGATGAGCGGTGTTTTTTGAATATTTGAATATTTATAATTTATTGCTGATTGAATGTATGTTCAAAGGACAATTTAGTAATTGGCATTCCTGTATGCAGAAAAGACAACATAAATGAAGGTGTTTTGCTCAGCCACCTGCACCACCAGAGCAACGGCTTTGTGCTGGACATAAGATAGGACCCTAAATCTCTCGGTTCAAAGCCACCAGACTCCATTTACAAAAACAGTAATTTTACCCCTCTGGTTTACCGCTGCATTGGTCAGTTTTTAACCCTTTAAAACATCAAAATTACACTATAACGCAAAAAAATAATAATAAAACCACCAAAGTCATACTTAACACAAACAAACGAACCAATCCAGATAGCAGTAGACTAGAGATGTAAAATTACTGTTTTTAATTACTTCTCTACAGTGGCAAAAAAAAAAACAGACTTTAAGTGGGCTTACTTTCTATACCAATTTCAAAAATTGTTGTCCCCATTAGTTACTTAAACCCAAAAGCATAGAAAAATACCAAAGTTAAACCTTTATTATTGGTCAAACTGAAATTTTGACATAATGATGGCTCTAGATGAAAAGTTAAAGCAGTGCTAAAGTTATTACAATGCATCTTTATGGGGACCTGGATGTTTGTGTCAAATTTAAGGGCCATCCATCAGGAAGTTATTGAGACATGTCAGTCTGGACCAAAGTGGCGGACACACCAACACTGTCATCTCAACTCTGTTCATGTTATTGCTAACTGCTAACAAGATAACCTGAAACTCATGAAGACACATTAAAATAATAATTAATGTGATGTAATATTAATTGCACATGAAGTTTTCGTTATCTAGCTGAATAGATTATTAGATCATTTAATAGATAATTTAACTAAGTCTTGATCAGTCATTTAGCATTGTCTTTTCTTCATCCAGTATCTCTTACATGCCATCTTGGGAACTAAGTGCACTGCTTATTTTGTTGTTAAGACCAAAACCGTGGATGAAAGCTTATCTGAGATTCAGTGAAAACTCATCACACCTACAGTACGGTAATCATCATTCAGTACAAGCTCTGACACACGAGTCAAATGCAACAAGTGTCAGCGTCGCAGTATCAAAGGACCGTCACTAAGTCAATTTACTGAAACTGCTTTTTGAATGAATTTATCTTCACATAACATCTTCCATGGATAGCTGGTCCCAGTGTAATACTGAAACACCAAGGCGAGGCTGCACAGCCAGGTGTGACATTACACGCCTCGCTGTGCCAAAGGCAAAGAGAATTGATTGAAGGGCGAAGTGCTGCGTTCGTGGTTTCATCAGTGATTACGCACAAAGTACAGGGGCATTTGCACATCTGTATGCTGCAGCGCAGTTCTGTTTTTCATACAGTAAGACTCCACTCACAGTGATTACTGAACAACAAAGGGCAATCAAAGCAGCCCAATTATTGCATTAGACAAATCCATCTGGCAATTGCACAAATACAATGCAAAATTTACTGATTACTTTTCAACATTTTACTACAATTTTGGGATTCAAAACATATAATTTCTAATCACGGTGTCACTTTCTGCTCACGTCCTGTTATAAAAAAGTATTTTTTTCAGATTCAGCAGTAAGCTTTGGTGCAGATGGTGATGGATGCACACAGTTGTCCTCAGTAATGTTAGCTACTGATCACTTGCTTGTCCCTCCCAGCAGAACAACTGACTCAAATGAAGTGATTATGTCAATTTCCAGCACGAGGAGAAATCTGCGTGTGTATTCTTGGATGAACACCTGCACAGTTGTACACACACAATCTTGTTGCGGCTGATCTGTAGCAGATGTTTGAGCCAGCGCTTGAAGACCGTCCAGATGTCTGCTTCGTGCTCATCTTCATTGGGAGGAAAAACACAAAGCAGACTGCATGGCACGCAGGGACCATTTAGAGGCTATTATTCTGAGGAAAAGCATATTGAGACCTTTCATACTTAGCCTAGATTCCTCCTCTCCATGCCCTTCTGTCCCTATTTCCGCACTTAAAGTGGTTTACTCAAGCTGCTTATTATTTAGCATTATCTCTGTGACAATGGGAGGATAAATATAATTGGATTGCATTGTATATTAAATTATGGTGGTTGAAGAAGAAGTGACTTTTTAACCCAGCAAAGTGAGCATGTGCTCTCACAACTGTGCTCTCCTTTCCAGGTCACAACAGCATGAAACCCTGATTCTGACACTTGTCTTGAGGGATTCTGAATCGTAATAACCTTGAGGCTGTTCAAGTAATTGCATGTCAGTGTGTCACATGTCAGGTCTCTGTAATGGCCTTGAATATGTAAGGTCATTTTAGATATTTTAGGAATACAAAAAATGTATTGTCCACAATGTGGAAATTTGCCTCTTCTTACCATAAAAACAAAACTCAGAAAATGGCCATACACACATCATCACAGAAAAAAAACATTTCACAGTACAGTCTACAGTATACACCATCCTGTTAACCTAGTGGAGCAAAGTCAGGAGCACCACCCTGCATATCAGTCCTCCTTATCAGCACGTGGGACAAAGGATTTCTTGTAGATACTTCTGCTTTCCATCATAATCTCTAACATTTCCCTGATGGTAAATGTTCAAATTTACTGAACAGTGGATGAGAAGGCTTGTTAATAATTCTGTCAGCTTTACTTCTTAAGAGTTCCTCATACATGCTGCTTAGCTGCTTTTGTGTTTTTGGAGTCCATGTTCACTATTTTAAGCAGCTTGTTCAGATTACTGGACCAAATGATCATGTTAAAAGATAAGATGCTCTCGATGATGCTCTTATGCAAGATTTCCAGAATATTTTTTGTCTCGTTCCAAAATTATTCAGCTTATTTAGCAAATGGAGACATTTTTTAAATATGTGGTCAGTATTTTCCTTGAAGGTAAGACTGCTGCTTCGCTATTTTGCATGATAAGCTTGTTTGTCTGACTGGCATTTGTTTTTGGAACTTGTTAAACACCAGTTCTGAAAAGTTAACATATGGTTAGAATATATATGATAAATTGATCATATTTATGATATTATCAATACATAACAATGTATATGAAATATTATTTACTTATGAACTAAATAATAATAAATATTCATATAGTTGAAGACGACACCACTTTTGAAATAATTCTCATGTATACACTTTTGGAAAGCTTTTGTTTATATCCCCCTTGTTAATCCTGCTCAGTGGTATGCACCGCTTATGTCACTTTCATGTCATACAACCACTGTAAGAGCCTGGTCACACATTAGTTTTCATTCTTCAGGTCGAGTTCTACTTTGGTGAAACTAAAGGGTCACATGCTCAACAAAAAAGCAGACGATGGCCAGTACCCAGCCTTCATGTGTTTGTTACCAAGCACTAAATGTGCCCAGGCAGTCAATGCATGTACACTTCAGTTTAGTTAATCGTGTAACTGAATAAACTGTGCTGATTGGGCCTGTACACTGAAGTGAATCATGAAGCAGTCATGGCGATGGTGTGACTAAAGTTTTTACTGTGAAAAATATGACCTTATAAAACACCTCCTGAATGGAGTTTGGTGTAACAATCCACTCGAAAGAATGCCAGGAGCAGGGGCTACTTTAATGGTAATAATTCACATGATATACCTTCTAATAATGAACCTTGGAAGCAGCAATAAGTGATGCGGGAAGAGTACAAGTCGTTGCTGCCCTCCATAATTTCTAATGAGATCTGTGCCCTTGTTCTCAATATCCGTGTTCTTTTTTTTTTTAAGACTGTAACCTCCCCGTGTGCAGCCCATTGGTCTCTGAGGCCTTGGTAACTATTACAACATCTGACTCGCAAGCTACTTTGAATCACTGCTATTGTGAAAAGGAAAAGGTAAACAGTACTTAGTTTTGGCTCAAACCTGTAATATAGCTGGTGACTAATCCATTGCCACAAGCAAATATAAATAGCACATCAACAAACAACTTTAATGAAAGCTTAAAATTACACACGCTGCTTTCTTGCTGTCTCGCTGTCTTAACAGGCTATTGTTGTGGCTCAGTGAATGCAGCACTCTGCTGTCAGTGTGAGTGGTCTTTCTTTATCTATGAACATCCCATGGGCTTTTACAGTAGGCCAGTCTGTTCTTGTCCTACTTTCCGGCACGCCTGTCCTCCCTCCTTCTTGTCTGTTAAATGTGACGTGCCGGCCCTCCTCTCGCCGACCCCTCTGAGGTATCAGACGGCAGAGCCACTGGCCGTGGAGACAGGGCGGCTCGGTCTGCATCCATCCATCTTGTTTGCCTCCATAAAATCCAATTCCCTCCTCTCGTGCAAGCCTCCCCACCGACACTCATCCATCTTTTTGCTTCTCATGAATCTGGGCCGTCTGGTCAGGTGCTGCAAGCACATCATTTGTTTCAGTTAGGCTTTTATCCCCCCAGCTTACTTTCTTCTGTATTCTCTTCTCTCTTTTCAAATGGGCAGGCTGCTGGCCTGTAACTCACAAACGGCCCGGTGACGCTATGTTCAAGGCTAACAATATCACAGTGGCAGGAAGGGAATGGGTTCGACTTTTTGCCGTCAGCAGCTGCTCTAAACCAATAAACAGGATGTTAAATTGAGAATCAGTGCCACGGCCAGGTTGTTGGCAGTACGGTCGGCCATATTCCAGACAGCAGTAATAGCATCATTGGTAATGCTATGGGTCTCAACGGGCCGTAATTGAATGTAACTTATTCAGTTACACGTATATATCTGTGTCTCCCACAGGGGCTTTGAAAGCATCTCCTGAGTTTCATCCTGCAATAAAAACAGCACAGTTTAATAACAGTAATGGCAGTTTAATGGCTGCGACCTGCCAGAGTAATTGAAAATTTGAGGTGTCATATTGAAGTGTCTTTGTTTTCATAGCTCAGTGATGTGATTCTACTCACTCCTTGTCATATAACAGAAAATAAAACTAAATTGCAACACATCTCTCTATGGTGATGCTTTTATTGCATAGTCCCATCACAACATGGGAAATAATCATGTTAACAGCAACACCCAGTGCTCCCACTTGTTAACCTGAGGCACACTTGCTATTATCCATGATGCCATTCAGCAACCTTGCTGAGAGGCAGAATGGTCACATGGTTCCCTGATAGCTTCACTGACATGAGTTCGTATTGGTTACAAAGCTGGCAGCTGTAACCTGTTATTCTGTTGTCACTATCGATGTTCCTGGTGACTAATTTCCCTGTTGATTGACAGAAATTTTAATTTTTATGTATTGTCTTGTCTTATTGTCAAACTTACACAGTTTCAGAAAGAATACCGTGTGTTTTAGGAGCCATTTGAGGCTGTTAATCACATTCTTCAAAAAAAAAAAACTGTATTTGAAATGTTGCTGAAATATGTGGCACTTTGCATTATGAACTTTTACCATTACTAAGCAGGATCACAGCGCTAATGTTTACTGCCACAATGTGTGGCTAACGTTGGCAGTGCTAGCAGCAGCAGCCTGCTCTCCTTGCAGGTTAACATGCACATGTCTGTACTGAACATGGATACACATTGCTTCAGATGAGTGGCTATATATCAGCCTATATACAACCTCATTTTCTTTTCTTTTTCTAGATCAAAATACTGCCAAACCATGTGTTTTAAGAGTTGTCATCTGTCCCACTGCTTACAGCACAAGATGGGGCTAACACCTCAGAAGCAACAGTTAACTGCCGTTGTACATTAATAATATACCAATAAATGATTTTCCCAACTAGTATTTCTGGTGCCGACTGTGGAGGATAGCAATGTTTAATTGTTTAGTCGACTAACTGCACACATCCCTCATTGTTACTGACTCATGAACGGTCATACAGTAATTGTATTTACCATTTATGTCTGTCTGTGTGTGCGTGTGCTGGTAAACTACCTGACATTTTATTAGCATGCAACATACTGCATGAATGCCAGTGTCAGCCTGGACTGTCATGAAACTTGGTTCAGCAGTTTGTGTCACCAGCAGGATAAATTGTAATGACATCCCTTAAAGCACGTGTCAAACTCAAGGCCCGCGGGCCAAATGTGGCCTGCGAGGGCTTAAAAGGTCTGATTGTCTTATAATAAATAAATCAAAAGGGTGCATTGACCATAAACTACATTTCCCATAATGCATGCCGATTATGTTACCCGCGAAGTGACGGCATCCCGCCAATAGATTGCAGTGTTTCCACATCAATGCCATTTTCCATACAAGTGGAATTGAGAAATACAAACAATGATCCCAAAATGTCCAGGAAGAGAAAAATTGATGCAGATGGAAAGCTGTTTCAAGAAAGATGGGAAGGCGAATAACATGTCATAACTTGTTATTTTTCCTTATTGACTGATCATTGATTGATGGAGTAATGTGGGTTTCATAACCTGACAAATTAAAAGGATTTATGTTATAACAGAGCAACAAGCAAACATATTAGTTTTTACATCTATGCAAATATATGTAATATTTGTAAGTTGAATAAGTAAAAAAAATCAGTTATTTAACATTAAGGAGTAGTTGCATTTATTTTACATTACATTTAGTTACATTTAGCTACATTTATACTGTCTTACAGTTACATCTGGCCCTTTGAGGGCAACCATTATGCAGATGTGGCCCTCTGTGAAAATGAGTTTGACACCCCTGCCTTAAAGGTTGCACATGTGAGATTCTGAACATTAATATAGCATCAAACAACTATGTACTTGTAAAGTTATAATGGAATAATCACATCTTGAGCAATCAAGTGTCACTCCTTTTGTGTGGGTTGTAGTCTTTGTTTTGGTAGCAGGTGCGTCTGTGTGTGTGATTGTGCACGTGAGTCTGTCCCTGTGAAATAGTTTTCCCTCCCCATGTTTATAAAGAGGTTCAGACAGATGGCAAAGCAGATTTTCTCCTTGTTACTCACATGAGTTTGGGATCATATGTGCTTATTTGCCCCAAACAGCCAGAACACCTTACTGTACATTAGCCGTGAGATAGCAAGCAACAGCAGGCGCCGAGTGTGTGTCTGTCTTTGTGTTCTGTTCAGCCTCTGACTGAACTCACAGCACTCACCCTCCAGTCTTCCATCTTTTTCTCCTCTCTGTACGTTCATGAAGTGGAGGTCAGCACCTCCACAGCTCGCCGTAGCAGACGGCTTGAGAAGCAAGAGTGAAGATAAATCCACCTTTTAATAACAAAAGTTTAAAAAATAAACTCTGAGCTCTCCTCTTGCTACTAAATGGCCCTGGGGGGTAATTCCTCCAGAAGCTTAGGCTCTGACTCCAGCTCTCTCTTCCAAAGCTCCCTGGCGCTCAGCAGCTTTCTGCCGGCAAGCAGTCCTTTTTTTATTTTCTCATCCAATTTGGTGAATAAAGGGTTTGACCAAACCAGAGTTGGTGATTGTTAGAACGGTAGAAATAGATGGTTTGGGGAGTTTTATTTTGTTTCTGTTGAGTTTGAATGAAGTGTATAT
This sequence comes from Lutjanus erythropterus, assembly GCF_056507025.1. Classification (NCBI taxonomy): domain Eukaryota; kingdom Metazoa; phylum Chordata; class Actinopteri; order Lutjaniformes; family Lutjanidae; genus Lutjanus; species Lutjanus erythropterus. The sequence goes on along the minus strand of NC_139318.1, from coordinate 18,133,349 downwards.
TACACTGCGCTCTGAGGTCAAATGAAGTTATGAAATTTTGTCCATGGAGTCTGGTGGCTTTGAGATAACAGATGCTTAATTGTTTTGCTTAATTTTGAACTGACTTTTAATGAAATCTGTTTTGTTTTCAACCTTTCCTCTGCACACATGTCCCAGCTGAAATGGGGCTGAACGCTAATAGATAAAGAAATCTACATTTTTGGAGAAACTCACAGAAGCTGAAATTCTAAATAATTTACACTTATCTATTCATATGTCAGATCCTACATGTCCTAGTGGAAGCTGTGGCTATTCAGAGGGGTATAAATAACACTGTAATGTCGAGGAGTCTTTGTAGTTGGACAGATTTATTGGAAGTATTTGTTTCCAAGATTATACATACAAATGTGAAACATGGCACACAGACTCCTGCAACATTTCTGGCAGTGAAGCAAGGACCAGTTGTAGATTCTTGGCATGTCATTAAACAGTGGCAGCAGTTTGAATAAATCTCTGATTAAACAAATAAGTATCCAAAACTGCACACAAATACATCTGCTCACAAAAACACACACAAGCCGATGAGTCCAACATGATAATACTTAAGTCGAAATGCATTATGTGCTGCCCATATATACACAGCAGTAGAAACATTTCACAGTTAAAACATTGAGATAAAGGTGGGCTTTCATAACCGTCAATTTTCACTCCAAACTCATATACGGAGGCAGCAGAGATAAACTGCTACTGACACTTAACAGCAGTCTGAAGAAACGTTGTGTGATAATTTAGTCCAAGAAATCACTATTTCCATCCTTCCTTTCCTCCCTCTCTGCACCCTCCATCCATCTGTCAGTAGAGCCCCAGACTCTGGTTGTGTGTGTATGTGTGTGTGTGTGTGTGTGTGTGTGTGTGTGTGTGTGTGTGTGTGTGTGTGTGTGTGTGTGTGTGTGTGTGTGTGTGTGTGTCTGTGGTTGGTGAAGCAAAATAAGGCTTTATTTCACTTTTTCTCTCCTGGGCTCTTTAACCCTGTGTTGTACCTGAAGCCCCAGAGAGATAGACAGATAGACAGGAAGAGAGAGACAGGTGTTGGTTGACTTGAGTGCCTGCATTTCTGTCCCTTGTGTACTGTATGTGAATGTGCGTGTCTGTTCTTGTGTACGTGCATGTTTGTGTGAGTGTGTAAGTGCAGGTTTTGGTTTAATAAAGGTATCCATGCACAAACACATATGTACAGTATGCTCAGTTTGTGTGTTTGTGTGTGTGTGTATGCGCACGTGCGTGTGTGAGTGCACATATTGGCTGAAGGCAGTGTATCTTTCTCTTGAGCCAGGACCTGCAGAGCTAACGTGCTGCGTTCACAGTCGGTCTGCATTTTACCAGCAGTCTCCATTTACACCGTCTGCCACTCGACAGTCACGGCTGAAACACATATATATGGATTCTCTGGCTTTTAACAGGTGCAGCTGAGGCCAACACACTGCAAGATCTGCGCAATGTCTTATACATAACATTCAGTTTTGATCAATCTTGACTCACAGGATTGAATAGAACATCAGCTGGTTTGCGTAGTATTTTATTTTTTCCTCTACCCTGTATTTTAGCGTCCCAACTCCTAAACAGTCAAAACAATTAAAGAATGTATACATAATGATTGCAGTTAGAGTGAACGTTGGAAAGCTTGAGTATAAGACCATGGATTGGTGTTTCAGGACTAATTTATTCTAATTAAGTGGTGTCTGTGATTGATTTGGACAGCTAATTGACTGGTGCATTTTAATTCTAGGAAATAGACGGAACTAACTTCTCTGTCAACAGCCAGTTTCCTCCAGAGGCTCCTTGAGATCTAAGCTTCTTTGTCCAACAATTACAGAGGCAAAGAAAGATAAAGTTTGACTTGTAGGAGAGTGTAAGAAAGTGTGCAGTCTCTACAAGATGGATATTACATCCACTATTTATAAATGTTACCAAAATAATTGACTAATGAATCAATAAAGTGATATGGTGTCTTTCCACTGGAACTTTTAGTCGCACCAAGTCAAACTGATTGTCATTTCTGTTGCCACTTTTAGCATACTGAGCTGTGCCGAGTCATACCTAATATGAACTGTCTCTAGAGTGGGGCCAAAGTAAGCCCGACCTGCACCCAAACAGGCTGCAGTAACGTCCCGCCGATCGTGCCAACCCATGATGGCCCCCTTTTCTCCCCCCTCAGACACGTGTTGTGACATTCAATTCATGTCTGTGCAGGAGAGCAGAGAGAAAGACGTTTCCAAAAGTCTCTGTGTGTTCAGCTCTCAGTTCAATAGAGGCTAATCTCTCTGGTTTGAAATTTAGTTTGTACTGGTGTATCTGCCTGTTCACCGTTTCATGTTAGCTTTGAGTCAGAGAGGAGTTGTGTCAAGTTACTGTTGATGAAAACCCAAGATTTCCTCAAAAGTCTCTGAACAACAATATAATAAGTGACCTTAATTGTGAAGAATTTATAGTAATTAATGTGTTTATCCACTGTTTTACAACTCTCGTGCTATATTCTTCAGTTGAAAGACAAACAAATCCTTGCCTCAGCTGACATGCCAAGTCCAACCAAGTCATTTTGGTGGCCAAAGTACATTTTTGGTGGCCCAAACCCAAACTTATATGAAAACAATCCAAAAAAAGGTCATTTAACACACCTTAGACAACACAACACAGCCTTCCATAACAGAGACCCTTGTGCTCAATTCTTTTCTTGTGATGCAGATTTGTGAATTTGTAAAAATTAATGCGTTGATTCACCTGCAGGGTAATTGGAGGTTTTGAATGTGACACTGACCAGCTCAAGATATAAATTAGGTTTTCAGTTGCCACTTTTCCAACATTGTTATCTGGTCTTTGGTTTTGAGAAAGCTCAAACATGGTTTGAAATTTGACTGCTGAATAAGAACTGGGTCAAGAAAGAATTATATTAAGGGCAAACTTGACATGGGGTTAAAGCAATTATGTTAAATGAAGTCTTGTCAAGAAGAAAGTAGTGATGATCAAACTGAAACATCTGCAGGAAAAGGAAAGAAAAATAACAGTCTCAAAATGTTCTCTGAACACGTATCAAATTAGAAGGTCCTGCCCAAAGCAACAGTTTTTAAACTATATCACCTTTAAATTGACCATTTTTGAAATTATAACTAAAGAAAAATTGGTTCCAATACACAGAAAGTAGGCAGTCTAAAAGCAAAATGAAAAACATTTGCAACTCAATGCAGCTTGCAGAAACTTACAGTAGGGTATTTAAAAAATATTGTACTATATTGGACCACAGAAGGAAAAAATGTAATTGGAAACATATGTATAAAGTGACTGGACAAAAGATAACACATATAACGGGCTGTTTTATTTGTCTTAGTCAATTTGTAAACAATATAAGTGATTAGAATTGCTTAACCTAATATATTTATTAGTATTGTATAGAGCTGCAATGATTCGCTAAATAACTGATTAGTCAATCAACAGAAAATTAGTTCCCAACAATTGATAATTGATTAATCATTTTTAGTCATTTTTTAAGCAACAATGTAAAAATATTATGGGTCCAGCTTCTTAAATGTAAGGATTCTGCTTTTTTGTCAATTATGATTTTAAATGAAGAGTCTTTGGGTTTTGGACTCTTGGTTGGATAAAAAAAAACAATTTGAAGATGTTACTTTTGACTCTGGGACATTGTGATGAGCATTTTTCAAATTTTCTGACAGTTTACTGACAAAAAAATTAATTGTGAAAATAATCAGCAGATTAATTGATAATGAAAATATTTTTTTGTTGCAGCTGTAGTGTTGTATGAGTGATGAGTTCAGGGGGTGTCAGTAATTGATGTTTGCAATAAATTAGTGTGATGGTGCCATTAAGAACATGTTATCTGTGTTATCTGAGTAATAAATCCTGGTGGTACTTTAGTCAAATATTTTACTGTGCGAGTCTTGTGCAGGGTGATTCAAGGTCTAATAAAAAGATAAAGAGAAAGACCAATTGATCTTTGTCTAGTACTGACACTGTATCCCTCTGGACTTAATGGTTTATTTAGAACTTTTGAAACCAAAGTGCAAACTCATTAAAGTTCTAAAGATGGGTGAGAGCAGAAACTTGGCATACACTGAAAGAGTTTTATTTTCAACTTATTCTTGTGTGTGACTTTTTAGCCCTGAGGATGGGCTGAGCTGGCTGTTTTCTCCAGATCTTTCTCTCTCTGTGCTCCATCCTCTCGCTCAGAGCACGGAGGAAGTTCAAAGAACGAATATGAAAACAGACGGTAGTCCTCATACACTTTCTGATCTGCTGCTGAGCAGAGGAGTTCTGAACTTACACTGATGTAGTGGACCCTGAAGTATATCTGTGTTCAAGTGAAACAACTTTTTAATTTTAGTTAAAACTGAAAAATTAAATGATTGTTTTGCATTGATTGTCCTCGAAGTTTATGCCTTAATTTCCCCACAGTTACAATGTAATTTTGTTTTGTCACTGCATAACTAATGTGAAGAATCTGAATCAACAGAACCTAATAAAATAGGGTAATACATGGATAAGAAATTATTAACTAAAAGAGTGCACTCAGAAGAGTCTAGATCTCTGCCAGGCAACAGAAGATGAAAGATCTATTGTGTAATGCCACCAAAGCTGCCAGATGAAACCAGCAGAGATTTGGGGGGTTTTTTTATATAGTATTATAGTACTGAAACTTTCGTATGGAAATGTATGGAGTTTTTTAAACTTTTAAAATGTTTTCTTTAAAATGCAGAAAATAGTGCAATGCTATTATAATCAAGGGTCATGGGTTCACCTAGCTGTATAAACATAGGAAACAATATAAATGTTATTTATATTTAGAGGAGAGCTTTTCAAAGTGGGATGTTGAGGCTCCCCAGAGGGAGGTCAGTGGAAGTGAAAAAAATATTACACTAGTTCTGACGTAGAATAGTTTAAATGTGTGTGATTTGGTTACAGAGACAGTTCAGAGATATAGTGGTGGGTAATTTAGCTGTTAAATACAGCATACCGAATAAATACCTTAGGACAGACTCTTTATATGTATTTTGTGTACTCTGAAATTACAGTTGAGGATAAAATTATTAGCTTCCCTAAAGAAGTTCTGTTGTTTTTCAAAAAAAATCCCCAAAGTGCTTTTTTAACAGAGCAAGGAATTCTCAACATAACACAGCAGAATTAATTCAGAAAAAAAAATTACCAGGGTCAATATTATTAGCCCCCTTTAAGAACTGACCTTTTTATTGAGCCATAGCACAAACCACTGTTGTGCAGTTATGTGCTTTAACTTTGAAATGCTCAAAGCTTGTACAATCAAGTTAAAACTGAGGGTTAGCTTCCAATTTACACACAATATAAAAACTTCCGTAAGGGTTTGAGCTGTCACTTGAGAAAGCATCATGCCAAAAACAAAAGAAATCAGTTTAAACTTGAGAAAAAGAATTGTTGATGCTCACAAAGCAGGAGAAGGATATACAAAGTTATCACAGCGTTTCCAAGTGTCAAGAACTGGAGTGAGAAGAATTAGCAAGAAATTCAAAGAAAGCCACACAGTACAGAACAAGCCTGGCAGAGGTAGGAAGTGAAAGATTTCAAAGACTCTGGACAGAAAACAAGTGAGAGATGTGTCTAAAGACCCCAGAACAACTGCCAAGACACTAGAGAATGACTTGGCCAAGTCAGGAATTGTAGTCTCAAAGAAGACAATCACTAGAGCCCTGCACAGGAATGGACTACAAGAAAAGCTCCACTTCTGCAGAAGAGACACCTTCAAGCCAGACTGAAGTATGCTAAGGACAACCTGGAGAAAGATTATGCATAGTGGAAGTGTGTCCTTTGGTCAGATGAGACGAAACTAGAGCTCTTTGGTCATAGAGATGTTTCTTATGTTTGGAGAAAGAAGGTAAAGGCGTATGACCCAAAGAACACCGTCCCCACAGTGTGAGTATTATGCTGTGAGGATGCTTCAGTGTGTCTGGAACTGGGAATCTCGTCAAGGTGGAAGGAATCATGAAGAAAGAAGGATATGTGAAGATTTTGAAAAAAAAAAAAAAAAAACAACTCAAGCAGTCAGCAGCAAAACTGGGTCTGGGTCGTCGCTTTGTCTTCCAACCTGACAACAACCCAAAACATACGTCACTCCTGGTGAAGAACTACCTTCAGAAGACCAAAGTGAACATTATTGACTGTCCTGCACAAAGTCCTGACATGAATCCCATTGAAAATCTGTGGGGTGAACTGAAGACCAAGGTCCATGTCAGAAGACCATCAAATCTGGAGGAGCTTGAGAGATTCGCCAAAGAAGGATGGGCTGGGATTCTTCAGGACACGTGTCTGAGACTTGATGAAAACTACAACAAACGACTGCAGGCTGGAAAAAAAAAAAAAAGGATACACAATTGACTAATAGCATCAGGGGGGGTAATAATTTTAACCCTGGTAGTTTTTGTTTTTTGTGAAATAATTTTGTTCCTGTGTGCAAAGTAAAATAACGTAAGTATCCAAAAGAAAATTAGGATGTTTGGAAAAGCTGTATTAAATATTCACTGCTCTGTTTAACAGCACTTGGGAAATACTTTAAAAAAAGAAATTTTCATAGTGGGGCTAAAAATTTCGTCCTCATTTGTATGTGAAACTCTAAATAGGCTATTGTGGCTCAATTATTGAGTGTCAGTGAGCTCAAATAACCTGATCATGATCCTACATACACATCTAGGAAATGTGCAGAACTAAACAGATAAACTAAGAGAGGGAGCCTTTTTCCAAGCTTTGTCTGAGGAGAAACACACAGTCTCACAGGCCATCCACACCAGTGACTGTAACTATATCTGTAATGATAAAAAAAAAAATCTCTGAAATCTCTGAAATCAGTCTAACTCAAGTGGCAAACTGAACACAGCTTTACAGATGTGACATGGACCATCGACTTCACACACAACCAAACTCATAATCTCCTCCTGACTAATGACTGGTGGAGAGAAGAGTATAAGGACCTCTTTTTTTATGATACCACAAATAACCAGCATAAGCAGCACACCGGCTGTTTGGTATTTTCCAGGACATGAAATTCCAGACTGCTTTCCTCAGAATACAATATGATGGAAAAGTCAGAGGAGAAAAAAGACAAGACCAAAAACATACCAAAACAATGCAGCATCTGTTCACTCAATGCAAAAAGCTCTCCAGGACATCAGCAGTAAATTCTGATTACATCTTGTGACAATCTGTTAATCACTAAATGATTCCTCTGAAATGACAAAAGTTACACGACAACTTTTTATAAAGCTGCCTCAGCTGGTAGCTGAGCTATTTTGGTATGACCGAAATAAAAAGGTATTTCAAGATAAAAGGAATTCAAAAGGCTTATTTCAAAATTAACATTATTAATTGAACATAATGTTGGCACATGTTTTGTTGTCGTATACGCTCACACCTCTTTCTCTCCAACACACACACTCACAACTTCCATTATTGCAGTGTCCACATTTAATCTAGTCGTCATATCCGCTGCCAGTTACTGAGTCATTAGCATAATTATAACATGCAGAGATTTTTTGGAATGAGCGTGTGATTCTTTCCAAAAGTGTTGTCGCACTGCCTCACTTGTGGGATTCATCTTCGGTCACACTCAAGTTGCCTCCCATCTGTTCACTGAATACTACAAATTGTGTAAGTAGGAGAAGTTCCCATCCTCATGAAATGGCCCAACAGATTTCTAAAGAACTCTTGTCTCTGTTGGCCTTTACACCAGCCTTTTCCTCTCCAGATCAATATGGTTCCTACAACATTTATGTGAAGTGTGTGCACAATTTACATATTGCACTTAAAGCCTTTGAATAATCAATGTTTGCTCGATAATGCACCTGGACAAAATGACCTTCAGTTCCTGCAGTAATTAGATCTCATGGTCCAGAAGTGACGACAAAGGATTGTTTGATTTAGAGCTGATTACTTCCGCAACCTTGTTTCTCATTCTCATGTGTGAGATACAATCATTGACATGTCTCAAGATGGACAACATGACAGCTCCCTGAAGTGAAACATCTCGAAAACATCTCGATTGCCGCCTGGTGGCTGGCTGCAATATAGGTCATAAATTCTGCACCCTTTATATTAGCAGATAGGACATGAGTCAGACTAAAAAATCAAAATACACATCAATTTCTCAAAGATGTTCTCTGTCATTTTAGGCAGTTCTTATCATGCTGATGTTTGTTCTTCTGATCGGTTTGGTTTTAATTAGTTACTTGATGCTATTTCGCATCATGATGAAGTACAAGCTGAAGACAACTAAACACAACAGCTGTATTGAGGTGAACTTATTTGGGGCATGGGGAATGTCCAGTACAATAAAAACCTCATTGTCCAGTACCAAGGATGATAACTTGTTTGGTTCAAAGCAACACAATTTAGTGACAAATTATGTTAAAAACCCTGGATCATCTTTTAGACTGTTACACTGATCAACACATGGCCAGTCATTTAGATCTGGTTTAAAGTATTTAAAGGTCCGATGTGTGAGAATATGGCAGAAATTGGGTAGAATATTCAGAAGTATGTTTTCATCAGTGTATAATCACCTGAAAATAAGAATTGTTCTGTTTTCGTTAAATTATCCATTTATAGAGGTCCTCTTCCATGGAGTCTGCCATGTTGTACTGCCATATTACCACAAGGGAAAATCCAAACACTGGTTCGTGCTATAGCTTTTTCAGGTTCTGCATGAGTTTTGCAACCACTGTAAGTTCTCCTACACACTTAGAAGAGGATGAAACAAGGTGTGATCTGCAAGCTCACCACTAGATGTCACTAAATCCAACACACTGGTCCTTTAATATGTGCATCAAGACTTCAACTCCCATCCCCCCACGCAGATTACATGCTTGAAGTAACTTACTGGGTAATTTTTAACTCAAAGTTACTCCTGGAAACTGTGTACAAACATAAACAATCCACGAAAAGACAAATCCTCATCATCAATGTACTCACTTTAGCTACAAAGCCTGAAACATTTAATCAAATGTAATTGTTTCTCAATTGAAGCCAATTTCCATCAGCGAGAGAGATTTTCCGCAGCCAGAGAACAGACATTTATAATGCATTCCCTAAATGAAGAGCCCAATCAGCAGATCCCTCTGGCCTGATGCCTCAATCTGTTTCCTGATCTCATTTCTAATTTATCTTACTCTGCCCCAACAAACTCTGCGCCGTAAAGTGCAGTTTGACATTAGTCCTTCCAATCTGCAGTGTGCGGTGAAGTGAGAGAAGAGTGCCTTGGCATGAATCCCATTCCCTATTCAATCCCCAAAACTCCATAAAGTGCCCTTCATTTGTCTGGGATTCAAGTTCATCTGTGCTTTATGAATGAGTTTAAAAATCTGTTCTTCCAGGAAGTGTGAGCAGTCCTAATGGCTTCCTGATGTCGCTTCTGTTGTACAGGGAAAAAGTGAGGCAGAATCAGCTTTACCCTTTTATCATTCACAGTTTTTATCTTATATCGCTTATACATTGTTTGTCATTGGGTATCTTACTCACTTTAAAGTCACTTTTATTCTTGTGTGCACAATTAATGTGATCCATATTGTTTGTGGTTACTAACAGGTGTATTTTGTTCTTGTTCCTGTCATTCTTTTTCTTTAACCTGACCTTTAACACTGATGTGTGTGTGTGTGTGTGTGTGTGTGTGTGTGTGTGTGTGTGTGTGTGTGTGTGTGTGTGTGTGTGTGTGTGTGTGTGTGTGTAATTTTTTTTTTGACATTTTATTGCTAAAGGTCACAGCACTTTTGACTTTTCTGTTTGTTGAATCAAAGCTAACCACGGTGGTGAAACAGTTTTTGCAAATTTTACAATGGTTGTGGATGTTTGGGATTTGAATAGTCTGACCAAGACACATGGCATTTTGTGTTTCCTCCACCTCTAACACTGGTTGCATCCTGCAGTATCATGTCATTAAAGGCAAGCAGAGGGACAGCTTAATATTTTCAAACCATCACTGTCTCCTGGGTTCATTCATGTTTGGCAGTTTCTTCATAACTCCGGTCAGACTTGATTTGCCCTTTTCATTTTGACCTGAGCATTTTGCAACCTGGTACCTGTGATGGCCAGTCAGATTTCAGAGGATGTCTGGGGGCACAACCGCCATCTTACTGACCAGTCAGCACTTTTGGAACACAGTGAAGTAGCTATCTCCACAGAGCTGTGTCTCCAAATGTTGCTTATGTGTATGAGCACAATGAGAATGAGGATACTACAGGGCACTTATATAAAGCTGTAATGATAAACTGATTATTAATTGATTGTTAAATTAACTATTTTGATAATTGATTAATCAGTTTGAGTCACTTTTTATACAAATATTTCTGATTTCAGCTTCTTAAATGTATCATATATATATATTCTGTTTTTTCTTTAACCTCTGAAACACATAAAGATGTTGAGGCCTACATATAAAACATATATGACTGAATATCAGATAACGTGCAGAGCATGCTCATGAAATAACCTGTGCCCTATTTCAGATCTTTATTTTATAGTAGATTGATAAAGTTTTGGGATCAATCAAATTCTTAATGACCAATTAATCAATCATCGAATAATTATTATCATCCCTAGTTGCATTAAAAGCATTTGTGACATTCACATGGAGGAGGATTTTCAAAACAGTTTTTTTTTTGTTGTTGTTGTTTTGTTTGTCTCGCTAAAAGTTTGTCTCTTTGACAAACAGCCACGTACTGAGAATCAAGAACGCCATCCCTTCGATATCTTCCATTGTTCCTGTGTTTGTGTCACACTGAAGATGATGTCACAGCAGTTTTTCACAGCATCACTATGACAATCAACTAAGAGACTGAAAAGCAGAAATAGCAGAAAATAAATTCGAGAAAAGCACCCGGTACCAAAAGTGAGTCGAGTCTATTCAAGCTGAGTCATACCATGCAGTGGAAACCATAACCATGCACGTAGCGGATCAAAAAAACCACATGAATCATTTTTGTCATGGTTATTTGCAACAGTTAGAAGACACTAACAAACATTGTCATCCTGCTGATATGAAGCACCACATTTAAAAAATGCTCATATGGGTAATTTGAAGACGGGGGAAATAACCATTTTGTGGTTTAAGCTGGAGTATTTGATGGAACATTCAGAGCAATTTTCCAACACAAGCACCTTAGTTAATTTACAGACTTTTCAACCAAACATTCAGTGTATTTCAATAATGTCTCTTCATCTTCATCCCTAAAAGGTTTGAGAGGAGGTATAGAGGTTGTCCATTAATCACAGGTGTGATATCTGACACATGTGTTGAAGTGTCCTTGAACAAGATACTGAAACCTGTAAAGCAGGTGCAAAAGTGCTATGTAAGTACTGTACAATTACCATACTATGACGAGTTCTTGTTTAACTATTATTCCTAGGGGAGGTGACATTCATTTCATCGTAGCTGGGCTGTCAGGGTTTGAGATGAGCAGTGTTTGTGTGCGCTGCTTTGATTTTGACCTCTCCCAAACTGCTGTTGATGGATCTGCAGACAGTTAAGATTGTGTTTGTTCAGGATGAAATGCTAAAGAAACACCCTCTACCTCATTTATCTCTGTGTTGTGCACATTTAAAAACAGGAACAGGTTCATGTGAGGATGGTTTTCTGCACTGAATACTTGTGTTGTTATTGTGCCAGCCACTCTCTTGAGTATCTTTTATATGTCTGCCACCATCAAAGGCTACCACCAGATGAATGCCCAAAATATCAAAGAGAATATCCAGCTGAATTCATGCTGTGACTTGAATGTGTAAGGTAATGAAATTATGGCATAAAATACTGAATACAGCAGCGTTTGAATATTAACATCAAGGTTATACCTTTCTACGCACTGTTTTTTGAGTGCATGTGGGACTGATGAACACAGGTGTCTGCTTACTGAATTTTTGAGACATAGAGGACTCCATAATGCAAAACAAGAGTGACAAGATGCAGTTTGATGTATGAGCTCAAGAGAGTGATTCTCCCATTCTTTTTGATGGCATTTGTCAAAGTACGGACCTTTATAGTTGGCGGTGAGAAGCTTGAACTCCTCCTGTAAAAAGAAAATAGAGACACTGTGTTCGATAGGGTTATAATGTACATTTAAAGGGATAGTTTGGATTATTAAATGTGGGGTTGTAAGAGGTATTTATCAATGGTCAGTGAATCACCCACAGTAGATTCTGGTCAGAATGTCCCCAGTTTGGTGAAGCAGAGAGGAGTACCAACACAGAAGCTAAGAAATGAACTGATGCAGCAGTGTTTGCAACAAAGGGTATTTTAGCCACTTAAAAAAGTCCACCTGAAACCATCAACATCAGTTCAAGTGTATGCTATATTTAGAATATTGTCACTGCTTTACTGCTGTTATATAAGCCAAATATCTATGAGTGAAATCAGTACTTTTATCTCGGAGAACGTAGTAGCTGCTGGCCCACCACTGCCTCGACCTGTTAGTTTGTTTTTTGTTATTGTGTGACATCAGTGTTTTAACGGGATAGTTTGGATTCAACAGAGTCACACAATAACACATACAAACTAACAGATTGAGGTAGTGGTAGACCAACAACTCCCGTGTTCTGCAAGGTAAAACTGATTATTTTACCTATAGAGTTTTGATGGTTTGGAGAGTGATGTTTGTTCAGTTTCCCATTGGAAAAGGCTGTCTGGCAGTAAAGTAAAGCACTGAAAATCTTAGTTTCTGTTTCTGTCATCGAGAAATAAGTATAATAAGCTCACATAAGTATGGTATAAGTCAACACGCACAATCTTGTGTCGAACAACTGACCAAACACTTCAGCATGGACTGTTATCAGTCAGGACACAAGGTGAGTGTATGACTGTTTGCAGAGACCTGGGGAGAAAAGAGCCCTGATCCAACATTGTTGTACCTTCAGTACCACTGCAGGTGTTATAAAAGTGACTGGAATATGGATGAGTGGGAGAGTGCCGTGATTGAAATGTGCTAAAGCGAGTCGGTGCCTTTGTACCACCCTCCAAGGTGTAGGAGAGGAGGAAGAGAGAGAGAAAGTAGGACAGAGAAGAGTGAGGCAGACAACAAGGTGGAGCTGCTTGCTGGTGCTTTGCTGGCCTGAGCCTGAACACAAGTTGCCCTCGAGCGCTCACTCTCAATCAGATTATTTTAACCGGATTCGCATGCTGCCTGGCAAAGCCTTATCCTCAGCTCTGTGTGTGTATTTGTCCATGTGGGTGTGTGTCTTAAGCAAAATGTGGTCAGGTTTTCTTGCGGGTTAACAAGTAAAGCATGACACGGTTGTACGAGTTCATAACACACATAAACACTGACACAGTTTTGCTTGTTTCTCTTTCAGGAAGCCTCCTCCTGCAAAGATTGAGGCCTTTGAGAAATGAGCTGCCAATGTAAGTCCTTTGCCTGACCTCAGCACTCCACTGGTAATGTTGCTTTTAAATTAATTGAAGTGACTGAAAGTTGTAATTGAGCACACAAACACTCATGCACACACGGAGCCATACAGCCTTGGACCCTCAACCTTTAACTGCCTTCTCCTCGCTAACCATCAGGGACAGCATTCACCACTGACTCCATTTATTAGCAGCTAATTGCTATTCCCTGCAAACACACTGATGGGACATCAAAGGATGACTCACTGCAGGACAAGCTAGTGAAATTCAAATTTCAAACACAACCCCTTCCTTCAGTATTATGCTACAGAGTTGCCACTTCTGGTTTTAGTTTGTCATCCCGAGCACAAGGAAGGCTTAAGGCGCTATCAATAATGGATGAGGATGTGAGACTTTCCAGCGAGTTTTCCAGAAGCTTCAGCACTTGCATTTAAAACCCAGCAGGACGGGCTCTCTGTACACCTGGAAACTGGTGCTGTAGTAGCTTTCAAGCAATTCTCCAGGCAGTGAAGCTGGTCAGTGCTGCTCACAGTAAAGATAAGAAGCTGGGGCTTTCAGAGAATCACTGTGGAGAAGAATGTAAGTGTAGTTTTTATAGTGCATTCACATAAAAGTAGATCCATGTTTATAGTGAACTCTAACCCAGAGAACAAATACACTGCAAAATATTACTTATTAATAGTTTAAACTTCCATTAATTGCAATGCAATAAGTTGTAAGCACCACAAACATCCTTGATATATTATTACCTTCTTTCTGGATAAACTGTTTCCTGTTTACACACCTATAACACATGAAGGAACATTAGCATCATCTAGAGTTGTGTTTTTTTGTCCAGTATTCACTGTCGCTCTGTTTTGGTCTCCACTAACTCCTGAAGGAAATGTCTGCCTCTTTTGTTGCTAAATGCTCCACTATGTAGTGATATAGTCAAGACCACCTACACAAAGACCAAGTCATGACCAAGGCCAGAGTGTCAAGACTGAGACAAGACCAAGACTTTGAGAGGTCAAGACCAAGTGCTGTCACATCTCTAGCTCTTTCACCCAAGAGAGGGAGTGGTACTGTTGTGTGTAGCTATAATGTTGGAGCTGACATGAGCTAACATTAATGCAACTTGGAATCCTTTAGCTGGTTTGTGTGGGTTTTTTCTTCGTTTATCACAAACAAAAATATTGCTTAGCTAGTTAGCCTGGCTAGTGTTATTTAAGCCCCTTTCACACTGGACAAACAACACACACCTGCTCACATCTGGCTTTTTTCTTCAGTGGAAAAGGTTACAATCAGCATTCACTCTTGAGTCAAATGACTCTGCAGGAGACACAGGTATTCATTGTCTCTAAGTCTGATGTAAACATGACACCTGGGTAGGTATGCTATTTTTGTCCCTTTTTGGTGAACATAATGAAAGCTTGTCGCCTCTTTTGCTCCCTTTTCATCAAAATGTGCTGCTTGAGTCAGTTTGACTCAGAGGACTTTGCACCTGCTTGAACACATGCATTTGTGAAGCTCTTGTATTTAGTCAAGCAAAGTACCCTGCTATTTTGTTATCTATAAGCTTTTATTATGAAGCAACACAATCAGGAAAAAGGTTTAATGAGCAGTAACTTAACACAAAACTTCTGCAGCTGAAAGCAAACATGAGACATGAAGTACAAACAGTGACACAGGAGAGAAACTAAACTTGAGACCACAGATATTAATTTAAAATCAAAAAGGAGCTAAAAAAAAAAAAAAAAAAAAAAAAAACAGACACGTAAGTCTCTGTGCACACAACAAACACAGAATGGCAAGCTGGTCCACTGGCAATGGGAAAAAGGCCAATTTTAAGCAGGTTTACCAACTTTTAAAAAACCTGCACATATGTGGTAATTTTGGTGTAAAAATGGTACTACATTCAGCTTACCATTCTTTATGCTTCATTTCTAGTGCTGATAAAGTCATCTTCTTAAGCAGTGCATTGCAGAATTCACACACTGCAGTGTGTTTTCTTTTGGATGCTGTTTTCCAGATGAACTCTTTGTGGTTTAGGGAGTCAAATACAGAAGATTACAGAAGATTTGTCTGTCATCTCCTCCCAGACAGCCACAGCTCCAGGTTTATCAGAGCTCTTTTTGACATAAAGAGCTCCCTGTTGTGGCTGGAAACAAAGCTGTGGTGAGAGTGATGAGAATGAACTAAATATGTGGGCTATAAAACCAAAACAGTGACCTGAAAGTGGCTAAAATGTCCTTTAGAACTGAAGACTGCGGAGGTGGATGACAAATGTTTGTGGGGTCGTCATTATGAGCAGCCATTGTTAATATAAAATTATTGATTAGAGCAGCTTTTTACTAATTTTGTTAAAGAAATTTAAAAATCTGCCATCTAAATCTGAATGTAGCAGCTCAATTCCAAAGCAAATCCACTTGTTTCTAGAATTTTCTACTACTTCTAATGCTTTATTTTTAGTGCACCAACCTGCCTTTTTCAGACACCCATGTAGAAACATGTTGTTTTTTTATTGAAAAGACATTGCAACAATGGGAGGTTTTATTCACTTCCAAGAAACTAAGATTTGTAGGACTATTAAAAATAGGTCACTAAAATGATCAATATCAACTGTAAAGAAACATCTTATTGTGATAACTTTGTTTTTTATATTATTATGTAATGACTTGAGGAGATGGAGATTTTTAGTGCTGGTCTGGTGTGATTGTACATTGTAACAATATAATTACAAATAGGGGAAACATGATTATAAAATTTCACAGTCCATTGACCTTAATGTCTGCAGCATTATGTTGTATATGTTATGGAGGAAAGGAACGGTATGTTTGTCCAGGCTAAATATCAGTGAGCACACGTTGTACAAACCCCACTGTTAACATGTGGACCTGCTTCTTGAATGTGGCTTTGCATGGTTTATATATGGCTCCTTCTCCATTGTGCCATTTTAATGGAAATTTGAATTTGTATACATTGTACTGCCCCAGATTCTTTTGAAGGATTATATCCACAACCATGACCACTTCTCAAATACAACCACATATTCTATGGGTAGCCACTGTCCTTCGTTCTTTCACACACAGAATGTTTTATCTTTGTAGTTTTCCTCAAATATTTACATCCACACTTCCTATATCACATGTTCATGCTCTCTGATACATGCATTTGCATACAAATAGCTCCTGACATTCACACACACACACACACACACACACACAGGCACATGTACACCTCAGCAGACACACACATGTGCAGACATGTTTGCAGAAACAGGGGTCCTGCCAGACGTGCTGCTGCGGCTAGGAGATAACAGGAAGCTCCAATCACTGGACTCCTCTCAATCCTTCCCATAAGGCCTCTGACGGGAGTCTCCCCGGGGTGGAGGATGAGACGGTGTAGCTGACATCACACTCACAATAGGCCATGCTAGAGGTGTTAGAAATGGATCTGGAGGTTGCATTTGACACTGGCTTTTGTACAGTAACCGTGCATAAAAGGTGTACCGTCGCCTGATAATAAATTAACCATACAACCTTCTCCGTGGCAGATTAATTCCTGCTCTTCTTTTTAGGTCACACAGCATTTGCCAGGGGATAATCAGATCAATGATAGCTTGGCAGAGGAAAGACAGAAAGAAGACAACCACAATATTGAAACACTATGATCAAAGATGAGCTTGCTCTGTGAATGAGAATGTAAGGAGGAGAGCAGGGCTGCAAAGGACAGCTGTGATTGATGCATTGCTCTCTCCTAGCTGTCTGCACACAAAGACAAGGAGACTGTATTTCCTTGAACCAGAGCGTAGAACTTCTTTTGTCTCTCTTCCCTCCTTGCCTCCTCTCTCGTCGCTCTTGTGATGCACTTGCATTATAGAGTGCTCATCCTGTTCTATTAAAAAGCCTCTTATGTGAGCAGACAGTAAGGTGCAGCCATTGAAACACTTTTCTTGTCTGACTAGGACAGCATAAAAGTGTTCTTACTGTCCTACACGCTGGAGATGAACTGAGATGAACAGTAAAAAGTACAGAATTATTTTCATGCTGCTTTTAAAGGGATAGCTCAGATTATTTTATGCAGGGTTGCATGAGGTCCTTATCAATAGTCATTGTATTAGCAACAGTAGATCAGAGGTGGACACACCCCGAGTTAGGAGATGCTGAGAGGGGAACCAGCATGAAAGCTAAGCAATGTACTCCAATGGACTGAGTCAGCAACAAAAGGTTTTTTAGCCGCTTAAAAAAGGTCCACCTAAGAAATAATCAATATTAGTTTAAGCAATGGCAGCTGGTCAGTAGAGGGTGCTAGGGCGCCGCCCCTCTGCTCCCTATATCTTAAAACTTCAGTGAAGAAGACTTAATTACTTTACAATATTTACTGTATATTTCTTTAAATGAACAACATCAATATTGTGTAGTTAGTGAGTACAATGTATAATCTGTACTAAAATGTGTTGTTAAAAATGTTTTACGCTGTCCAAAGTTACGGATAGGTCACGTGTTTCCGGCTTTGGGTGCAATTTTTCGGTCCATTTACTCTCACTATAAGTTGTACATGTGCAGTTTGATCCTCTCAATACAAGAGCTTCTTGGGGCGCACAGAACCCTCATCTGAATGCTGCTGGTTTACACATCGTCAACCTCTGGGTGGCAGCGGCGAGCAAGTGGCTTGATCTTTATCTGACAATTAATACAGCAGAGTGAGATGTGTTGATAGTGGCAGGAGTTGATATAGTGTTAGTGTTGATATGGAGGAGTTTATCGCATTAGCTGCTAGAATGGAGACATAAAATCTGTAAAGTCACCATAAACAACGTGTTCTGAGAGGAGAACGAAGAGAAGCTCAGATTTAAAGAACCTGATTATCCATCATCATAAACCTACAACAATGACAGGAAGATGATAAACTCTCTGTGGAGAAGATAGTGACAGTGTAACTCAGTCTCACACTGGGACCAGGTGATCGTCATAGAGGTGAGCTGTATTCACATCATTTAGTTAAGTAAAAGCACTAATACCACACTGTGAAAATACTTCATAAGTAAAAGTTGAATATGTGGTTTTGGTCTTTAACAAACTTTTAAATAGTTGCTGTTTTGTGCAGAAAAATGGGCGACACACCTTAAAGTGGGTATTTAATATAAACCTGTCAAAGACATTTAACCACAGAGTCACTGAGACATTTACATCCCTCAGGGAGAATTTATGTACAAAAAGTTCATTTTAAGGCACAAGATGGCAATTTTTGATTAATTAATTTATTAATTCTTAAATCTTGATATGTTCTAATAGGTTTTAATATGTTTAGAATTTTCCTCCAATATCTGAAGGTTTGTGGTATCAGATTTCTTTTTTGGGCTTTTTGCCTTTATTAACATAGGACACCTGAAGATATGACAGGAAAGGGGATGACGTGCAGCAAATGTGCTGCATGTGGGAATCAAACCAGCAGCTGCTGCAGAGGACTGATAGCCTCAGCACATGATGCGCACACCCTACTGACTGAGCTATAGGGGCGCCATGATATCAGATTTCTTTCATACTTTTTGAGGTACTTTTTGCTTACTTTAGTCTTTCAACATAAATTGTAAAATAAAATATAATTATTATAAAGGATTTGCACAAATTGAAGTACCTTAGCTTACTTTAAATAAGCAAGTTCCATTAGGTTATAAAACATGTCAATTTAGTTCTGCAAATACAAATAAAGGCCCTTTTCATATATTAAAATACACTGGTGCGACACCTTAAGATGATTTTCGCTATAGCCCCTCCTAGAGAAAAATTCACCAGCCACCACTGAGTTTAAGTATCTGCTATCTTTAATTTCTTGTCAGACAGCGTTTTCCAACAAAATAAATCTAAATAAATGAAATATCTCTCTCTCCAAACCAACCCAACCCCACAGGCAAAATCAGTAATTTTACCTTGCAAAACAGAGGAGTTATTGGTTGACTGCTGCCTCGTTCTGTTTGTTGCTTGTTTGTGTTATTGTGTGCCTTTGTGTTTTAAACGAATAGTGTTGATTCACAAAAACAATAACAAAACAAACTAACAGACTGAAGCAGTGGGAGACCAGCAACTCCCATGTTCTGCATGGCAAAATTACCGATTTCACCCGTGGAGTTGGGTTGGTTTGGATAGAGAAATATTTGGTTTATGCAATGGCGGTTTCCCATTAGAAAAATATGTGAAAATATTCTAAATATAGCATTTAAACTAACCTTGTTTTTTTAGGTGGACATTTCTTTTGGTGGCTGAAATACCTACAGTGTCTGACTCTGTCCACAGCAGTACATTGCTTAACTTCTGTGCTGGTACTCCTCTCTGCTTCTCTGGGGTTGAACTGGGTTGAACTGGGGTTGTGCCAACCAGCATCTGCTGCAGCTAATACTATGACTGTCAATAAGTCCCTCATACATCCCTACTTCAAATAATAGTTCAAATAACTGGAACTATCCCTTTAATTTGCTGCATAAAACCATGATGTGGAGCAGCCTATTTTTCCACCATTTATTATTTCTGATGAATCGCTGGTTATCCCCAGAGACGAGCTGTGCAGTTATCTTTGAAATCTGTGTATTTTTAGATGAGTCACAGCAGAGAAAACATTTGCTAAATGGATATGTTCTAATATACCAGGAGGAACTCAGTTGCGAGCACACAGCCCACTCACACTGTGAATATGTAAGAAATTAATTAATGTCACTCGATGTTACTATGTCAAGGTCAACATCCTCTCTGAGTCAGAAATCCTATCAGCAAAGATCCACATTACCTGCTTCAGTGCAGTTTAACATGGTAATGAGTCTCAGTGGAGACATTCAAACCACAGTGGGAAGAATATCTCATGGGAACCAGTTGATTAAACAGACTTAAAATGTAGTAAAACAGCGTCTAATTTATGACTCACACATTGGAACAACACAACAGGACAACAGATCTTTATTTTATTGTTTACAGCTGTTTACATTAACACAATGTTGAATTTTTGGTTGTAAATCTAAATACTGTAGCCGAGAAACCCGACAAATATACCAAGCTCATGTTTTTATTTGCTCTTGCAAATGCATCTAGCCACCATTCAAATTTCCACCACCCTTGGATACGGTTGATTCTTGAAACTGTGCTGGTCAGCCTTTGACAAGTTTGTATAAATTTTAGGTGACTTTTTGTCAAAGCAAATCTTAGACAAGCAAGCCACTCACAAGTGGTTTTGGCAGTTCCTGTTTTATCAAACATTTTAGCAGAGTGACTAATAACACCTTGTGTTTTCAAAATCTTATGGCAAAAACAGAAACACTCATTCACAGTCATACTTGTACCCATCACAGCTCATCTTGTCTTCTTTGCACACAGCTCATCTCTGCATATTGTAGTCTGTTTTCAGTTTTCTGTTGCTCAGTGCTATGTCACACATTTCATTGCTCTGATTGGTTGCAGTCTATCCAATTGTGTCATGTTCTGAACTGAGAGGTTTGAGAAAAAATCATATTCGAATTTGCTGATTTGTGTTATCAATACAAAAAATATAAATCAGCTAAAAAACTATGATGATGTTTTATGATGGATGAATCTACCTGGCACTATTCACGGATCAGGCATAACATTATGACCACCTGCCTAATATTGTGTTGGTCCCCCTTTTGCTGCTAAAACAGTCCTGACCTGTCGAGGCATGAACTCCACTAGACCCCTGAAGGTGTGCTGTGATCTCTGACACCAAGATGTTAGCAGCAGATCCTTTAAGTCCTGTGGTGGGGCCTCCATGGATCGGACTTGTTTGTCCATCACATCCCACAGATGCTCGATCAGATTGAGATCTGGAGAATTTGGAGGCCAAGTCAACATCTCAAACTCGTTGTTGTGCTCCTCAAACCATTCTTGAACCATTTTTGCTTTGTGGCACGGTGCATTATCCTGCTGAAAGAGGCCACAGCCATCAGGGAATACTGTTTCCATGAAAGGGTGTACATGGTCTGCAATGATGCTTAGATAGGTGGTACAGCAGGACCCAAGGTTTCCCAGCAGAACATTGCCCAAAGCATCACATTGCCTCCGCCGGCTTGCCTTCTTCCCATAGTGCATCCTGGTGCCATGGGTTCCCCTGGTAAGGTACCCGGCTATCCACGTGATGTAAAAGAAAACGTGATTCATCAGACCAGGCCACCTTCTTCCATTGCTCTATGGTCCAGTTCTGATGCTCACAGATTATGGCTAATTATTATCCATTGATATTGTACTGTATGTGCTTTTCTAAATGGGCCATTCTGCATAGTGAATGCTGTTACTTTAAGTATATTTCGATGCTAATACCTTTGTACTTGTACTTTGCTAACATTTTAAATGCAGGACTTAGTATTACAAACGAAAAGTACAAGATCTGACTGCTTCTTTCTGCACTGAACACTAAAGCTCATTTAATGACAAATGATAGTCTGAACATAGGCACTGAGTAGAAGATTTTTATCATCATGTAACCGCTTCCATGTATGCAAGTGTGTGTGCATGCATGTGTGCGTGCGTGCGTGTGTGTGTGTGCGTGATGAATGGAATACTACTGGACCGATTAGCCTAATTTTAATTGTGCACTTTTGTGACTATATGCTGAAGGACCTCTGTGATTCACAACTCATAAAAAGTATTGAACTCTTTTTCATGACTTTTACACCTTTATGTTATTGTGGCCAGAGGCCGTTTTCAGGTCGTCCCATGCTTGAATGTGATATCTCAAGAATGCCTTGTGGGAATTTCTTCAAACTCATCACAGATGTTCACTTGGACTGCCCAGAAGAGGAGGATGAAGGCTGCACCAGCGGTCTTTTGGAGATCTCTCCCAGGGAGCCATTGTTGTTGTTATATGAGTCGTCTTTTCGATGGCTCTGTTATATACAGCCATTGACAGCTGACTTCTCACTCTTCTTAACCAGCCACTAGGGGCCACAAGTGATCAACAGCTGCTTCAGTTTGGAATCTCGTTTCAGCTCGGGACGGCATATGTGGGAGCCATGTTAATGTAGGCAGAATCTCAATATGCACTTGTTTCATCTGGAAGTTGTGGCGGTATTGCAGTAGGTGCTTCCCCATCTGCTACCTGGTGGGGATCTGCACTCTACTCAGTGATCTCTTCTAGTTAGAGGTTTTAAATTTGTTACATGACACTGAACTAATCAAAGCACTTTATGGTTCTCAACAATAATGCTGCAGGACTGCAGACTCTAAATTAGCTAGTCAAAGGTGCACAAGGTGATTTTTAGGCATGTTGGCAGCATGGCTCTCAAGACCACCTGAGGGTCAATCAGTCCACCACTTTGGTGCAGACTGAAATATCTCAAGAACTACTGGATGGGTTGCCATGACATTTTATACAGACAGAATTAATCCCTTCACCACTGTGATTTCTGACCAAATACGTGCAAAAATAACGACATCCCCATCAGCCTCTGCTGTACTTTGCTGTACTTTGATAAAGAATGTTGCACATGGAAGTCACATGAAATATGAAACGCACATGTGGCTTTTGACAACAGCTATATAGTCTGAGGGCAGCTGTAGCTCACCTAAATGTCAGCGCTCTGTATATAGGTACCATCACTGCCTGTCCTGCTGGCTTTATGACTGTTGTCATGGCAACAGCTCATCCCTGTGCAGTTGATGGGCTTGATAGGTTGACAGACGGCCATTAGGGTATTATTGTGACCTCACATGGGGATTGTGAGGCATGAATGCAGGGTTGACCCACTTGGCATCCAGAAGGGACCCCTGTCCTCTCCGACCTGTCACATGATCGCCCCTCACATCTCCACAGGAAGTGACTTTTCACCTTTTCCTTCTCACTGCAGGAAATCTCATTGCACCGCTGCTTCCTCCATGGGGGTCAAGGCTGTGTGGATGTGTTAGACTGAACCATGGCTATTGTGTATCAGGCCAAGGGCATTTTGGAGTGGGTGAGGTTTAAAGCTTATCCGGGTGGGATTTATAGCTATGCTGTGGTTGTTCATAACAGGCTGTGAGTGACTGCTCATAGCTTACACAGACACAGCACAGGACATCACTGAGCTGAAGCTTAAGAATAAGATGTGAGAGCTTTCATTAATGCTTTCAGGTCTTATAAAAGTTCACTCATGATAAAAACATCAAACCTCCTCTTAACTCTTCATTAAACTATGTCTTGCACCCTGAAGGTTGACCTCAGTTTTAACTGAGCAAAAACATGAAAGAGTGGCTGAACACTGACCTGGTCTTTAAATATTAAAGGCATAGTTCAGACTATTTGAAGTGGAGTTGTATGAAGTACTTGGTGATAGTCAGTGTATTACCTACAGCAGATGTTGGTTGGTACATCCCCAGTTTGGAGAAACAGAGAGGGGCGGCAGCGTGGAAACTCATCAATGTACTGCTGTGGACAGGGTCAGCAGCAAAAACATATTTTAGCCACTTAAGAGAGGTCAACCTAAAAAGTGTGCATTTTCTCATCAGAAAAGGCTGTCTGACAGCAAAAGTAAAGCAGTTAAATTATTCTAAATATACCATATACTGATATTGATTTTTTTTTATGTGGCTAAAATACATTTTATGGTTGACCCTGTCCACAGCAGTCCCTCGCTTAGCTTGTGTACTGGTGCCCCTCTCTTTTTCTCCAAACTGGGGTTGTGCCAACAGGCATCTACTACACTATCAAACACTTGAGAGAATCCAAACTATCCCTTTAATACCCATTGATGTATAGATTGTTAGCCGTAGCATATAATTAGATTATGAGATTGCTCTCATTTGACAAGATGGCTCTATGTCCAAAAACAGCTGAGGTTTATAGTTTTAGCCTTTGAAGTGGATCCTCATCCTGTGTGTGGGAGATGGTGTGTGTGTGTCTCTGTGCTCTGTGTCAGAGCGTGTGCGTGAATGGTGTCTTTCCATTCAAGCAACTTAATATATGTGCATAAAAAATGCTCGTGTCTGAGTGTGTGCATGCACATGTACACGTCTCTATGTCTGTTTGCATTAGTCCTTCTGATTTGCCCTGAGTCCAGCAACAGAGGCCGCAGCTGTAGCCCACAGCCCTCTGCTCCCACTGTGCCTCCCTATGTGCAGGACCCAGCGAGAGGCACCCAGCTCTGTGTTATTCCCAAATATAAAAATGCACTCTTGAATAAAGTAGTACGAGGTGATGTCTGGCCACCGCGTCTGCAACTTGAAACTGGCTTCAGATTGTCTATATTAGGAAGTTGGTGTTTGATCCATTCAAACATGCTGCTAATTCAAGAAGCTAACCCTGAATTATTACTAAAGACAAAGGCTCAGACTGTTTCTGTTCAAAGTAAATCTTAATACAATATTAACATGCCTATATAAAGGGTTTAATTTGAAATGTAGTCAGTTACTGAATATGTTTCATGGACATTTTGTTATAAGAAATATGATCCATTTGATTACCAAAAAATGTAATCTAATCTGAATATGTTTGGATTAGTTCAAAATCCAACATTATTGCCCCTTAGTCTAGAATATAGACATAGCCACAAAAGTCTGAGTTCCACAAATATTCTTTTTTCTCTTTAAACATCTCAAAATGTTTTTATTGCAAATAAAGTAATTAAATTATAAAGACGCAATCAAAACTGTAATCAAGTAATCCTTGACAGTGTAACTATAATGATTTTTTCAAATGTAATCTTTATCAATTATAGTTCCACCATTAAGCAATTTGATTACATAATCTTGATTACATATAATCGATGTGTACATGGAGTTATTGGCCACTAAAATCAATCCTCCTGTTACTGTCTGTGAAGATTTGCCCTCTATGAATATTTTCAGTGTAAAAGACAAAACCCACAGTCCTCATTTTGTACAATTAGCCAAATCAGTGGGCATCTTCTAAAGTTACAGTCTTTTTAGTGTGATTGTTCTTCTATTTCTCCTGCTGCTAGGCAAGAAGCTGCTATGGGAATTTCATGCTCAAAAGACAGTAATTTTGGAAAAATCCCACTTGATTTGACTAGAAAGTATCCTGACTGGAACGTTACACACTGGCATGGGATGTGCGAGGCCCAGGACAGGAGGGCTCGACAGCGGGTGAGTAAAATTGCCCAAAACATCATTAGCACCCATCCACTAGCAGTAGCTGGAGATCATTCACAGTGATCCCACCCCTAGATGAGTTTTAACGTGGCCTGTTGTTAACAATGTTGACATGTTGTTAAATGGTGGACAGAGTTGTGTGCTGTTGCTGCTGAGTTCATGCATTAACGTTACACCAGAGAATTCACTATCAGCTCCTAAATCGTCTGCATTTTCTCTAGTTCACAATTTCTGCAACTAATATTAATGTAGTAAGAATGTTCTAGTCAAAAATAAATGGACAAACTGTCTGAGCCGTGTCTGCCTGCCAGTTTTGTGTTGGCCTGTCAGGTGATGTTAATTAATTGCTGATTAAATGTTCCTTTATGTTGTTTAAAAGTTTGAAGTGAGTTGATTAAATGTTATTTTGTTATCGCCAATTGTTCCAGAATAATAAATCAACAAAAATTAGACGTGGACCTGAGTAATAAGTTTGAGATTATTTTTGTGTATAATTTTGTTTTTGTAAGTAGCATTAAGGGAACTACAACTAGCATCTCATTATACTAAATGCTCAATAAATTAATTTTGTGTTGTGTATTTCAGGATGCTGAAGCCTCATATTAGTTTTTACTGACCTTTAAATTGTATTTGGGCTGGATTTTTCCTGACTCTTAAACTGGAGACCCATCATAAATTAATCATTTTATTTTATTAAAATGACTCCCGCACACTGTCTAATTTTGGTACTAGACCTTAAAGGTCTTGTACTGAAACATTATAGAAATGTTATATAGCAAGTTAGAGAGTGTGCAGGAGTCCTTTTGCAACTTTTTGGTCTACTCACCACTCCACTACACACCTGTCTCATCTAATGGATGTGGAAAGTGTTCCTTGATTTATTTAAGATGGAAAATAATATTGGCGTGTGAGTATAGACGAAATGAAGCTTGTTCAGCCATAACAGCCCTGATTGATAAGGATCAAAGCTGTTTAATAGTAATCCTTCTAAATGAATTGTTTAGGTTGTAAGTCTGGCTGGTGGCTTGCTCAGTGGTGCACAGTTCAGACTTCACACCTACAAGTAGACTGTCCCATTGGATCCACAAAGGGACATCAACAAGGTCAAAAGAGTGGGAGTGGATGATTTATGTTGGAACGTGGCCATGATTACTGCTGCCATGCAGATTAGAGGTCAAGGTCAAAAGAATAAGCTACATTTTATATCATCACATAGCTTTAGGACTAAAATTTTCCACTTTCCCTTGTGTTATTTTCAAATCCAGCATAGCTCTGGTTTATAGAGATGAATTGTTTGAACTGATTTGTGTTTAAACTTTGGCCCTGAGCCACATTGCAAATATTTAGAAACCGCTTCTGTGTTTGTTTATTTGTTTACTGTGTAGATCATAAAATTGATTGAGAAGTAATTCAACATTGAATCAACACATTTTTACATAAATATGCAAAACATAATTGGTTGTCACTGCTGCTACCACAGGATCTGCAAATAGGATTTCAGTGTTTTTATTTATTTATTTCAACATTTGAATTCAAAGGTGATTCATTAATTAGGCTGCAGGATCCTTGATGCCTCATAACCTCTTAACAGCTGAAATGCTAGATATTAAATATTGTGCAGATTAATGCACAATAGAAAAGGTGATAATTGATTTTTTTTTCTATGTATTTACAGAGAGGTTCCATGTTACAGAAACTTCCTAACTTGTAGATCCTACTTTAACTGTTTGATAACCATAATTAGTAGGACCTGACTAAACTTTAAGATGACCATTAAGCTGTCCTGATTTTCACTTTTCCTCCTGTTGTAATAGCTAACCAGCTAACAGTGGTGCTAACTAACAATAGCTAACAGTATTGCTTGTAACAGTAGATGACGTAGTGAGCTAACAGTAGCTAAAGGTAGTGGTTGCTAACAGTAGGTAATTGTGGTATTTGCTAACAACAGTTAACGGTAGTGTTAGCTAACAGTAGTTACAGGTAATGTTTGCTAACAGTAGATAATTGTGATGTTTGCTAACAACAGGTAAAAGGAGTGTTAGCTAACAGTAGCTGACAACAGGGGTGAACTGTCCCTTTAAGTGCCCATCGTTATTTTTGTTCAGTTTTTTGTATGTTTCAATGTAGGTTTCAGTATTTTTAATGATTAAAAAAAAAACATATAAATATATAAAGTTGTTTAGCTCAGCGAGATGAGAAACGTAGTGTTGGTCACTAGGCAACAGACATATATGTTGATAAGCAATTCTGGAGCGAGTATTTATGATTTCCTAACCTGAGATAAAAAATAGGCTGAAGTAAGATAAGATAGGAGTCCTGAAGTTAGTTAGGATTTGCTTCTGTAATATCAAAGGGGGAAAAAGCCTATCTTAGACTCTTACTATCTTAAGACTTAAGTTTTTGTATAACAGCCCCTGAGCCACATACAAATGTGACATTTCTTTGACCTCTCATCTCCCCTCCAGGCAAGTTAGAGGTCAGGAACACTGTCAGAAAAGAAGCTACAGAACTGCCTTAAAATCAGTGCCGTCTTGTAAATACACAGCATTGAAGTCTCTAAACCACTGCTAACATTTTATGATAATGGGGACTACAAAATCATAAATAATCAGTGCAAGGAAGAGCTGGTTTCTTAAATGTAAAATGCTCAAAACACTCTGGAGATCTCCAGATGGCGTGTTCAGCTCCTAAATTTATGCACTGTTTTTTAATACGAGGCTTTCCTCATCCTGAAAAACAAAAAAAAAATGGTAACAACACTCCACATTCCTTTTAATGTACCAAGTTAACACGCAGAAATAGTTTTGAGGACATGGAAAGTTCCATTGGCCATCGCTGTCGTTCACTGCCTTCCTTTCTGGCTCACAGTCTTCAGAGATGGGCTAAAATGAGTGGGTCATCTATCACAACAGAGGGGAGAGTGGTAAATTTATAGCTGTGAAAATAGGCCAGAGCACAGCACTGATGGAACAGATAGAGTGTAATTAGGACAAGGTTAGCCTGCTTCACATGCATGCATGCGCACACTTTATACACTATTTATTATTAATTACGTGACACACATACATACAAGTGAGTTGTTTGTGTCTCCCTGCACAAACACCGAGCACTCAGAGGCATTCACTGACTGACAAATTATTCAATTACTTCTCACATGAACGAGGCCTCATAACTCAAAACAAAGCTAAGAAAATTCTAATTTTTCAAGCGGTCGCAGGCAATTATTATCTTGCTCGCGCATATGCCTCACATATTCACACTCATTTACACCCTCACACCTTTTCTGGGATAAACACATACATCAAACACTCTGCTAACTGACACGCATCTCCTCCTCCAGCATCGTCTGATCTCAACTCAAAACTTCCTGTACACGCTTAGAAATAAGGGCTCTTCCTGACAGGCTAAGGTTCTACTCAGAAACTTTTCCCTCTTTTTGGAGGAAATGGTTGATCAAGGGTTCTTCGTGAGACCAAGGGTTCCATTAAGAACCTGTTTAATTGATAGAAAGAGTTCTTTAAGGGTTGTTGAGATTATTGAAGGCATTTTGGTATCACAATAGAAAAGTATTGGATGGATTCTAGATAAAATCCTTGGAATATGAAGAGGTTCTCGGTGGAACCCCCTTGGTGGGTTCTGGATAGAGTCGCTGAAATATAAAAGGGTTCTTGGAAGAACCCCTTGGAATACAAATATAACAGGTTTTCAGTAGAACTCCCTCAATGGGTTTTCAATGAAACCTTTGGAATAGAAATATAACATTTTCTCTATAGAACATCATGTCCTGGTTCTAGATAAACACTTTGAATATAAAGGAGTTTTCACTAGAACTCAGAGTGCTCTCAGTGGAGCCTCCTGGGTGAGTCCTACATGAAACCCTTCAAATAGGACTATAAAAGGTTCTCAGTAGAATCCTCTGCTTGGGTTCTTAGATGGAAATGTTCTTGATACAGTCTCCAGAGATCGTACTGGGTGGAACCATCCACTTTTAAATCCTCTTATAGGGTGAGTCCCTGGGTGAAACCTTTCCCAAATAGTTATAGGTATAACCCTTAATGCTGGGTAGTAGGTTGAACTCTCCAAAAGGGTTCCAAGGTTCTACCAGGAACCAAAAAACCCTTCATGGTTCCATGGTACTTTATTTCTAAGAGTGTTGTATGCAAAAAAAACTGAACTCTCTCGACACTTCCCTCTCTGGTTCTTCCTCCTACATGCTGTTTCTCCTCTCTTGCAGATTTCTGTCACTCATCTTCCTCTTCTTTATATTTCTTTATATTTCCTCTCCCCAGTGAACCGTTTACAACACATTTACTCATTTTCACACATTCTTCATTCCCCTATGATTGCTTTCATTTTCACTGCAGACAAAACCCACACCTTTCTCCCCACAGCTTTCCCCCCCACTTCCGTCTGTCCCCTCCTCCTCCTCACCAGCAGCCTGTAAGCACTCGCCTCCCTCGTTACATGTAAAACACACACACACACACACACACACACACACACACAGAGCTGCCCCCTGTCTTCCAGGGCAGTGCTGTAAGCCTATGGAGCAGATGGGCCCACCGACTAAATGACTGAGTTGTGCTCTGACAAACTGCCTCTCTGTACAGTTGCTCAGATGAGGGGATGATGTCCTTTGCTCAGTCTCTCATCTTAATCTGGCCGCCCACAGGCTTGCCAGTCTACAAACTGGCAACTGGTTGAAAAACCTGGCAACTCAAGGGACACGGCTCAGACAACTCAGAGACGTTTTGATACAGAATCTAGCAGAATCGGTTTGGATATATCCTGGATGGCAAAGATTAGCTTTGTGAATGAAAATATTAGGAATAAAAATTCTCACTTTGTCTTGGAGTGAGGCGTCCATTTGTTTGTGGAATTATTTCATGCCAGGAAATATGTGAATTGAGTAAATATTGTTGGATTTAAAATTGATGGAATATTCATTAGTGCTTTTAGTCAATATTGACAGACAGAATAGATAGACGTACGAGGTGAAGACTGACAGATAGTACCTAGAATGAATAAGTAAAATACACAGTATTAGACATGAAGGTTTCTATGGTTCAACCAGTTTGGGTTCTTTAAGACTGAATATTGATCCCAGTGTTTTACTTTTAGATTTTGTGCTGCAAACATCTTTTTTGATTCCATTTAACGATTTTTATCCCAAAATATTCATCCTTCTGTGCAAGTGTTGTAGTATTAAATTTATTTAATCTTTATTTTGTCACATTGAGATTAAGATCTCTTAAGATCTCAAACAGATCATGACAACTACACAATAAGTGTAGCTGAGTGTTACCACTTTATGCCATTGCTATTCATCTGCTTTTACAGTTAAAGGTCCAGTGTGTAAGATGTATGGGGATATAATTTGAATATAATGTTAATAAGTATGTTTTCATTAGCCAATAAGCACCCAAAAATAAGAATCGTATTAGTTCTTTTAGAATTAGACATTTATATCTGCAGAGGGAATGCCTTTTGCGTTTTTGGCAAGATTAACAGCAACAGTAAGTTCTCCTACACGAAGAGGAAAGCGGTACAAGGGGTCCTACAAAGTGGTCTTTTAAGAGGGACTCTGAGATGATAAATGTGATAGGAAAGATTAAAAAAAAAACAAAGCTCTGATACACAAATGTTTTCATTTTTGGTTGATATAATCTTTTCATTTTATGTGAAATAATAACAAATGACGTGTTTGGACATCAAACAGTTTATTTGAAACCATCTTGAGAAGTTTAGACTAAATATTTTCTTGATGAAACTTGTAACAACTCATCTGAAACATGACAAGTACTTTTTTGTTAGGGGTCACAAGTCTAAAAGATTGTAAAACACATGTTTTATATTTAACAATATATTGTATTTTCATAAGCTTATCATATGTTTTATGTTATTTTAGGAGGGGGCCCAGTTCCTAAATTTGGAACCACTGGACTGAAATACCTAACTATAAAGTAAAACAGTAAACTAGTGCTTATACACTGATCATCAGTAAAATCTTATACTGTCATAATAATATATCAATCACAGACATTTTTTCTGCAGAACACAGATTTTTTTGCTGATGATACTTGCATACTTTCACTTGTAATGGAGTATTTTTACATTAATGTAAAAATGAGATCTACTGTCACTCTGATTCATGAGCATCATCAGAAAAGATATCGAGTGCTTCTGAGACAATATAGTTTCAAGTATGGCTCTGGGATCTTTTGCTTTTAATCATTTTTTGAACATTACTTGACATCTTCTCAGACTTTTTCATCACTGTACCACTGACTTGAACAAGTAATAAGCTTCTCACATGCTGCACGGAAACATCAGGGAGTGATGGAACTTGGCAGGAATGCAGTCGGGCTTGTATTGAGTGTGATCGCCCTCCTCTGGTTAGCAGCCTGAACTGCCTGCGGCTCTGAGCTTGTGGCGGCTGAGAGAATGAGTAAGGTCATGAATTGTGCTGTGTGCCAAACGCCCCTTTTCCCACTGGAGGAGCAGATGGCAGCTCCCCAGTGCACAAGGCAGGGAGATGCTGCCACCAGACGCTCCAAGCAGGGTGTAAAAACACACACAATCACAGACACATTAACATTCTTGTGTGCACTATACACACAGACTGACACGCACACACTATTGTCTTTCCAAGCTTAAACTGAATTCCTCTGTTTTCTTTTTTTGTGGGTCAAAATTTCTCGTGACCTCTGTCATTATACTTTGCAGTGAGACTGTAGCAGGCAGAGCTCAGTGGGAGCCATATTACTTGCAGCATCTCACAGGCATTTTGTGTCGTCCTGGTGAGCTGAAGCCGTCACATTATCCAACACTTTTATTGAGAGGGCAGTGTTTGAATGTAAACCTTTTGAAGAAGTCTGTTTGCCCAGTTTAACCTTATAACCTTTCCATTACTTGACAATATAGTGACCAATAGCTGGAGCATTATATGCATGATAACCATTACAATAAAGCACAATATAACACACAACATCCTACATTTTAACATTTTTGGTTCGATCTCAAACAATGTCCTGGAATTTCATTGTAGATAAAGAAACACTTCAGTGAATAATTCCAACTGTATGAATATTTTGAATGATATTGTAAAGGGACAGTTCAGCCCAAAATTGAAACTACATATTTTTTCCTCTGGCCTGCGGAGATATTTATACTAGATGTTACTCAGCTTGTGGTGCCCAAAAACACATTTGAAAAACTCAAAAGCAGTGTCTCTTTACAGAAATCATGACCTGATTACTCAAGATAATCCATACCTTGCTTTGAGTAGCTTCATGTAGCTTCAAAACTGCACATAAGGAAGCATGCATCTACTCATGGACAAGAGGCTTGAGTTTGTGACAACATGAAATGTAAACATTAATGGCGTGAGCTGTAATATTAGCACTACTGGGCTAGCCAGTGTGGTGATATGATTGGTGGATGTAGTTTAATAGAAAGAAAGTAGTTCCTACAGGAAACTGCTCACAAGGTCTGTGGATTATTTTGAGTAACTGGGTTGTGATTTCTGGAAGGAGATACGACTGTTGAGTTTGTCAAATGTATGTTTTCTTGCTGCCATTTTGAACACCACGAGCCAAGTGCCATCTAGTTTCATTGTATTGGAGAGAAGGCAGACATCTCTACAGCTGATATCTCCAAAACTCAAACTGACAACAAAACAGTCTGGATGGATGAATAGCACAACAGGTAGGTGGAGCTGCTAAGGTGAACTGTCCCTTTGATATATATATTTTTTTTGAATAACAAAGAAGAGACAAAAAAAAGAAGAGAAATTAAAAAAAAATAATAAATGAATGAATAAATAAGAAAGTAAAAAGGTATTGAATCCAACCCCTTCTCTTCATATTCCCAACCACAGAGACAGATGACATGAGATGCATAGGTAAATCAATAGACGACAGGGTTACCCTGGTAACAGAATAAACAATTTAAAATGACAGACTAGGCCGGTTTAATAAGTCCTTGCAGTGTAACAGATGAGAGTGTCGGTCCAATGTACTTTAGGTAAGGGCTCCAGATTTTGTAGGTGTCCACAGAGGAATGAGGCACACATGAGATGTATTCACTGAACACACACTCCATTATAAGACTTTGCCACGACTTTTTAATTGGAGCCACGTCTTTGATCCAAAAGAGCAGAATATTCTTCCTTGCAGCAAAAGTCAGAAAATTAAATATTCTCTTGTGTTTGACATTTACAATGTTACGCTCAGTTAAGCCAAGAAGGAGGCACACAGGATCCAGCTCGATTCGAACACCAAAAATAATACACAATTCATCCATAATACTAGACCGGTACCTTTGTAGCTTTACACATGACCAGAGACGGTGAATGTAGGGTGACACTTCGAGCACAGCGGGGACACATTTGCATCCATTTTGTTTTTGAGAACAGGAGTTATGTGCGTGCGATGCAGAATTCTGAACTGGGTAGATTTGGATCGATTACAAATAGATGTTTCCATAGCATTTATCCACACTTCCTGCCAATCTGAGTCATCGATCCTTTGATAAAAAAAAAATTAGGTAGTTTGTCTTTAAGAACCTATGAATCAGCACCTTAATTGGCTCTTAATTTGTACCATATTGAAGCCAGTGCACTGGAAAGGTCAAATGTCAATTATAGGACCAATGCACAGAATGTTTTCTGCTACAAATCCTTAATTAGAGTGATTGAGATTTAAGCCACTTCTAGGTCATGTCCAGTAAAATAGATAAGAACATTTCTCATTTCTGTTAAACCAGTACTTTATTTGAGTTTTGTCATTTTAGAGTGTAATTCTATTCATTATTGTGAATTAACAAAAAAAGTAAATTTAGTAAATGTGTTCAAAACCTTTTGACTAGTAATGTTCAGTTTACAGTCCTGCTTCCATTAATAAAGCGACTATCACTGTCATTCTGAGCCGTACTGGTTGACACATTGAGGAGGGTATGCTAAGCTTAGCTGAGTGGCGTGTCATGACGGGATATGAGGCAGTTAGCTAATGTGGTGTAAAAGGATTTAGAGGATTTGACCCTATCAGCGGAGATGACACTCAGAGAGGCTCTGTTAATGACACTAAATGAGTCTGTGCCTGCAGCATGCTAATAATGGTGGCATGAAAGCCAGGCTTATAATTTATATGGCGATTTTTTGCAAATGGCTAACTGCTCGAAGCGTGTTGAGGTAATGTGTGTGTGTGGGTGTGTGTGTGTGCGTGTGTGTGTGTGTGTGTGTGTGTGTGTGTGTGTGTGTGTGTGTGTGTGTGTGTGTAGATATTACGTAAAAGCAAGGTAGCACACAAAACATTTCACAACCTTCTCTGCAACAGTGAATCACAAACAGTTCACATTGTGCTGTGAATTAAGCATAATCTTGTAAGTGAGCTGCTTTTCAACATCCCGTCACTCATTGTTTGCCAAGCACCACGCTGCAACTCGCAATTATCTCATTTCCTCCAGGTTTGTAGCTCTCTGGAGGTGAGCACTGAGGTTTATAGCAAACATCCTTCTCAACAAATAGATTAGTAAAGTCAGGGAGAAAGATTTAGTCTGAATATTTCTGGGTTTTTTAAGGATTATTTTATACAATTTAAAAGTGTATTTGTTTTTATTAATTTCATTTGTTTTAACAAGCAGTGCTCAAAATGACATTTTGTTCAAATAAAAAGTAATCAATCTTTGTTGTGCTTACTTTATCAGTTTCCTGTAGTGAGTAAACACAACTATTTAGTTAAGTAAGGTTAACTTGTTTTACTTAAGTTGGTAACACTTACAACGCCATTGAAACAACTTCACACTAAAGTAAATGCAACTACATTTTAGATGGGGGAGACCAGGGACAGTTGTAACACACTCAATTCCTCCAATCAGAAATATGCTAGAGTGATGAGAGAAGGGGGCAGAAAGAGAGAGGGGATGACACACAGCAAAACATAAACATACTAATATTAAACATACCGTTTAGAAACAGAAGCCTATGTTTTTGTTATTTAGCCTATATGAAATAGTATTGATAATATTAATGTTTAGTAGTGGTGCGCACAGAAAAAGAAAAAGGCCTCCCCTCACATAACTTGAGACTAATATTATCTTAATCGTATTACTAATATTAGTTATATTTCCTTGTCTTTATCAAGGTGGTTTCCTTCATTCTTTCAAGAAAGACCAACTTATCAGATTTTAGAGCGATTCTGTAGATTCCATTTTTTATCTGGACCTGGCTCTGATGACAGTGCGACAGTGTTTGGAGACTGTAGACATGTTTACAGTTTGATTTTCAACTTTGAAATGAAATGAAAGCCACTAACTGCAAGGTTGCCAGTTCAAATAGCCTGCCTCAACAGGGGAAATACAAGGAAAGTGACTGGGCAAAACTGTCTTCTCTCCTCTCACTAGTAGTTTATGTTGTTTTGTGGTCCATCTCTCTGGTATTTTTGCAACAAAGGTGCTTGGTCAGAATTACAGTGGGGAAGACATAGTGAAGCTTCCATCTCTACAGACACCACAAAGCAAACAGCACAAGCCTGCAGCTGTAAATGTCTGAATTGAAGCTGTTATTGACCTGCCTAGCTGACCACCTCTGGACAAATTAAGAATAACTGTGAGAATAACCAGTACCCAAACTACCATACTACAGTATTGAGTATGCCAGAAAAGATTTAGTATGTCCCAATACATGTCAAATGCAGTATGCCAAAAATACCAGGATGTCTTACTGCATCAGTCATATTTTTCAGTATGCAAGCATGCTTTTCTGGCTATTCTGACCCACAATCCATTGTGATGGCTGTATGACCAAGAAAGTTCAAGGTGCCATATTATGAGGAAGCTGTATGTCCCAATTGTATACATACTACATGCAACAGAACATACTTTGTAAGGGCAGCTACATTTTAAAAGTAAAAAAGAAAAGTATGCAGTTGCAGGGCTATTGTAATGTGGGTCTTAACCACTTATTTGTTTTCATCAAGTTTTCTTATGCTGGAACTCTACTGGGGCTCTAATGGACAATCATTACTTGTTTTCAGTCCAGTCTAAACCTAATATACTGCATGTTACAAAGTACAAGTTCTATTTATCAACCTTCAAGAGAAATGCTACAATGCGGCATGAATACATTGCATATCTACCAAATAATTTTTTTAGATATATATTTTTGGGGCCTTTTTATGTCTTTATTTGATAGGATAGCTGAAGTGAGGACAGGAAAGGGGGAGAGAGAATGGGGAATGACATGGACCAAAAGGAGTCGAACTCCCACGCCTGCTAGACATGGGGCACACACTCTACCAGCTGGGCTACAAGGCCACCATATCCACCAAAATATGCAAGGAATGTTGGGAATATTCTACATTTGAGTGGACTACAGTTGCTACAGCTGCCAACACTAATAATAAAACAGATTGATTCAGGAAACATTTCTTATAGTTTAGACAAACAAATAAGGGCCCAAACCTCTATCCATTATCTATGCCCACTTATCTTTTGCAGGTCTGAGGGTCACGGGTGGGTTGACGTGGTAAGGGATGGGACACACCCTGGACACAGGGCTGACACAGGACAAACAATTATTCAGGCTCACATTCAAGACTGAACAGTAATCTATTAAACTGCATTCACTCCACTACACCGACAGAGATAAGTAAGCAGCATGCATACTGTTGGGTTTTGAATAGACTGTCAATACTGGTGACAGCCTTAAATGGTGGGGGTCCTGTGGACCAGCAGGAAGGATAAAAAGAAAGAGAGACAGATTTTATAGACACACACTATATTTTCTGCATTCATATATTATTCACAAACCAGAACACAGACAATACACAAACAATATACAAACACAATACTGTCTCACTTTCTTGACTTGGTTGAAGGTCTGCAGTCTGATTCTGGAGTATGTTGTTTCTTGTGGGTCCCCAATATTCAAAAACAACTTAAACAAGCTTTGCCCCAATATCAAAGATCAATATAAACAACTTAATGTTGACAGCAAGCAAGCAGTCTGGGTGTCCTCTTGACACACACCATGTATTTTTTGGGATTTATGTGTGTTTGCGAAACAAACAACCAATAAAACTAAAAACTAAATAAATAAATCAAATAAAAGTATGGATTGCCTTCACTTTGCTTTACATGATCTCCCTCATCCACTGTCATCTATCATTTTCCATGACAAGTACCACCCTTGCTGTCTTGCCAGGCAGGGCATTGGCGCAGGGAGGACAAGGAGGTGTAGCTGCCAACTCCTGCAACCCACCACCACCCACTGGTCAAATCCTCTTTACTGGTTTCACTATGACAGTCTGCCCGCCATCCTTGGCTCGCCGTGCAAAGATAGGACAGGAGCTCGGTGACCGGCGCCAGGGATACCCACTGGAGGTGGGAAGAGGAAAGACAGGGAACAGCAGAGGAAGAGAGAGAAAGAGAAACAGATGGAGTAATGGGCAGAGGAAGATGCTACAAGCTGAAAGAAAGGGCTCTCCCAGAGAGCTGGCTGTTCTGTATCATAACCTGTAGGATATGCAGAGAGGCAGGCAGGGGCAGCAGGTGTGTTATCTAGGGGCTTTTTTGTTTGGTTTTTTGTATAATTTTGTTTGTTTGCTTTGTTTCTTTTTTTTATTATATATATTGGTTTTCATTAATTAAACAGAAGAACACACAGCAATCTCCAATGCAAATAAATACACAACACTTGGACTGTTTACAACCCTAAAATATATGAAAATATATAAATAAATAAAAAAAATATAGAGTCTCACATCACATCCAGAGGTATACTGTAAAAATGAAACTGTTTATTTCAAAACTCAGGAGTTGGGGTTTATGGCATTAAGTACAGGTTGACAGAAATGGGAGAGTAGAATGGGGAGATAAAAAAAAAAAAGCGCACAAGATTATGTTGTTTTTTTTCTTGTGACAGGGCACACAATACAATAACCAATTCTAACACCAACACAAAGTCTAATTTGTTGATTTGTGCACATGAATGGAAATGTTTGAATTCATTTTCTTCTAATCTTCTTTTTGCAAATGGGATATTTGTTTACTGACTGCTGAAATGTACTGTAGCCCCACATAGCTGTGGAGGTGTCTAGAGTTACAGATGACTGCCAGCAATTGTTCTATTCCCCATAATGTATGCCCTGGCCCACTGGCTGCAGCTCATCACTGTTCCAAACGTTGTTTTTCCAGCATTTTAACACAGATGTTTGCTGTGGGAAGCAATGGAAAGCTGGGTCATTCACTGCACAGCATTTCCCTCACAGCCCTACAGTTTTCCTGTTTCTAGTCTGGGTTGGCACATGAGTGGGCATGTTTGTCTGGCTGAGCTGATAGTCGCTGCTGAGTTTAAGCGTCTCTGTGTTTGTCTATTTTGTACAGTATTATATTAACCAGTTCTTGTCTTATGTCTTTCTTTGTCGTGTTCATCTCTGTTTTCTAGGAATCACCTTCGAGGTCATCAGTCATCTCTATTTGGCCTGGGGGTCTTCTAGAGGGTTGGACCTCCTTGCCACCATGAAAGGGTTGGGGGCCAATCGTAACCGACATCTGTCTGACTCCTGTGAACCTCCCACAGGCCATCCAGACACCCTCTACCAACAGAGGACCAGCACCCTGCCACGCAGTCCGTACCTACTGAGCCCCACAATGGACCACTACGGCACCATGGACCCCCAACTCTATCAATCAGCCAACCCAGGCTCACTTCCACCAGACTGCATGTTGCCCCTCAACAACCAGCTGTCCAACAGCAGTACCTTCCCCAGGATTCACTACAACTCCTATGACCAGTCTGACTTCTCCCCACCTGGGGACAGTATCGGGGGGATCAGTACGGGGACCATGGGCACATCTATGTCCATGGGCATGGGAATGGGTATGAGCATGGGCATGGCGGGGCTGAATGCACGAACACCTATGATTACGAGTGGCTCAGCAACTATATCACATCATATGACCAAGAACCAGGCACCACCCAGTCTCCTGGAGTTTGATAAGCAGCTACCTGGAGGCCGTGATGGATTCAGCACATTGCAGTTTCATCGGACATCGGCTGTTGCTGCCGACAAGCAGCGCACAGACAGTCCTGGTCGCATCCGTTACATGCTGCACTCAGTGCAGAAGCTCTTTGCAAAGTCCCAGTCACTGGAGAGCCACAACATGAAGGGAAATGTCAACGGACGCTCCACCGGCAGCGGCGGAGGCTCGTCAGGCACTGAGGATGGAGGGAAGCAGAATCGCCGATCCAAAAGTAAAGATCGGGGTACAAAATCAGAGGCGACTGCCAAACGACGACCACGCTCCAACATGTCAGGTTATTGGAGCTCAGATGATTTGGACAGCAGCGATTTGAGCAGCTACCACAACACCATGGCTATGATGACTCTGGGGCGTCCAAGTGGCCACGACAGCCATGGGGGACAGAGCAGATACATCCACAGCGGCTACAACACCATCAGCTCCTCCAAAAGCAGCAATGACATGAAGTATCAGGCCCTTCCTGTGCCAGGGGGTGGTGCAGGTGGAGGACTGGGTGGAACAGGGAGAATGGTAATAAATGATAATGACTACATGAAAGGAGGGTCTTGGTCCACACTGACCATGGGTGAGCCAAGACAGGTGATCCAGAAGGGCTCAGCTACTCTGGATAGGTCTATGCTCAAGTCCAAGTCCTGCCAACAGGAGCTAACCTGCAACTACCTGCAGGTTGCACGAAGGGTGAGTAGGACTGAAGTGAATGTAGTGGTTGATAAAAGTTATGGTAACACTTCATTTGAATTCAGTAAATCATGTCATCTTTAATGCAAGGATAACATTGTTTGATTATGTTTTAACATGATATTATACTGTCATATGTGGTGGATTTTGACACTGGCTGTTATAAGACCATTATGAGGGTGTTATGAATAGTTTCCTTAACCTGAAGGAAAGTGGTACATGTTTGACTGTCATTAAATGTTATAAAGCTAGTATGAGAGGACCGCACCGAGGTGATATAGCTTACAGAGTTAGCTGATGGATAGATAGTGGTTAGCTAGTGCACTCGTTGCTGAAGTAGGCTAACCACTGTCATAATATCCGAAGCCAGTGTTAGTTAATTAGTTTGGTTAGCTGTGGAGCTAGCCACCTAATTAGCTGGGTCAGCCCCAGAGTGCCAGGACCCAAACCCAGCAACAAAACCACCATAGAACTCTATTCCCTGTCACCAAACTGGCTTAATAACAGTTAATATTATTTTTTTGTCCAAAATGTATCACATTATTTGAGGTCAGGTAAAAAATTTATGACACACTTATAATGGCCTCATGACAATCAGTGTCAAAACCAAGCACATATGTCACTTTAATGTCATGTTAAAACATAAAGGCAAACAGTTTCTTTAAGTCTGACAATGTCAAGTTGCCATGACAAAGACACTGATAGGTTATGTTGTCTTGTTCATGTCAAGTTGTCATAACAAAGACATCTCAAACAAAGTCAACTTTACAATAAAAATGAAATAATTGACTAAGTTACAAGTTTTTATGAATGAATGAATGTGACACAGTTGTAAATATTCATAAAGACTCCTTCATGACAGGTGTCATGCCATGCTTATGAATGTGTTATGACAGTCTTATACACACCTCCTCACACAAAGTGTTAAAAACATTATATTTAAAGTATTTATATTTACAGACTCATTAACGCCTATTTCCATGCGTAGGTTCATATCAAAGTTGCTGAGGGGATGACTTAAATTGTGAAAAAAACTGAAGACTAATTTTATCTCCTTAATGCTGCCTGTAGGGTGATTGGAGTAGCTCATTAGGCCGCAGCGGGGGTGCCAATGAAATCCCATGTCGACGGATGCGCAGTGGTAGCTATGTGAAGGCCATGGGAGACATGGAAGACAGCGACGACTCAGAGGGGAGCCCAAAACCCTCGCCAAAATCTGCCGCTCGTCGCCAGAGCTACCTCAGGGCTACGCAGCAGTCTCTGAGTGACCAGCTACCCCCACGCAAGTAAGACAACAGACTGAGCTTTGTTATGCTCTACTATACTGTTAGTATTCAACAGCAAGGGAGGAATTAAAATTCATAACACAGGATTGCAACCTGCTATCAGTTCCAACATGATATTTTCTGATGATGTTAAAAGTTTGTTTACCTCAGTAAACAAAATGTTTTATTTTTAATGTATACCATAAAGAACTGGTTCCCAACCTGGGGATCTTGACCCCTACTAGTGGTCACCAAAGCTACACAGGGGGATCACAAGGCCTCCTTGTTTTTAAGGAGTGTAGCAAATATATTCAGTGGGCCTATATTTCATCATTTCATTAATTTATTCTATAAAAGAGAAGAAACATGTTATTGTTATTGACCTGAACACAAGTTAAAGTTAAGTTAGAGGTTAAAACCAAGAAACACTAGAACAATGGCCAGTGTTAGGAAAAATACTAAATTTGTCTAAAAAGAAGTTTTTCAAGTATTTATGATTGTTAAAAATGAAAAAAAATTATACAAAATAAAAATAAAAGATTGTATGACACATTACTAAAAAAATATCAGGAAAATCTATCTTTATGGGAATATCCACAGGAAATTTCAGAAAAAGTAATCCAAATTACTTACAGTATTAATATACTATATTATCACAATAACTTCTTGCAATTATTGCGGCCATTATTAGGGTTAATTGTACACTTTTTCATTTGTTGTTTACTATTATTGTTATGTATTGAATATAAAATGAAATAGCCATAAAATACTGTATGTCACTTATATATAGCCATGATTTAACCAGGTAAGCCTAATTGAGATTCAAAATCTCTTTTTCAAGAGTGACCTGGCCAGAAATTGTTCCTTCTTGATAGAAATGGGGTTGGAAACCAGTGCCTTAAAGCCTCACTTATATCCTGAATGCCAATATATTTAGATGAACAGTTACTGTTTGGGCCTTTAAAATGTGAGGCTACAAAAAGTTTTATAAATATGGATTAGCTCAAGCTGTCAACAGTCAAAAGAAAGTAAATAAGCCACCGTTTTCTGGGTGCGCAGGAAGGAAACTGTCCTGCCCAGCTTCACAATGCCAGTATGCAGGAAAACACAAATGCAAACAACATGCAACACAAACCCACACAGTCCACGCTGCGCTTACTCGCGCATAGAATTAAGTGGTGTCAGACTCCCCGTTGTCCTCCACATGCCAGCCTTACCGTACCTCATCTGTGATTTACCTTCCTACTGTTGGACACACAGAGCATCAGTCTGGCTAAGAAGATACAGATAACATTACTGTAGTTACACAGTATGACACCGACTTTTGTTTCCACCCAACCAGTAAATCACCATAAATCAGCTTCATCTCCCCAGCTGACTGGCACCGAGCATCACTTGTCTTTGAATTACACGCTCTCTGGAGCAGATTCATTGCGCAATACACTATGTGATGCAGGTGCAGTGGGATGTAGCTGATCTCGCTGTGCCTTTCATAGAATGAAATGAAAATACAGACACATTCTTTCATTTGCATCTAAGGCAGTCTTAAACAAATTCAAGTGAGATAGAACTGCCATGTTTTGTAATGTCTACTCAGATTTCAGAACTCAAAGTGTTTCACACACTTACACACACAGAGTGCAGCCGAACAACCACAATGCCCCAAATGCCCCAGCAGTTACATCTGCTGTCTAAGATGAAGTAGTTTCTGTGTTTCTGAGTTTCTATCTGAAATGACTGTCAGCAGGGATTTGCTCAAGAAATTTATGAAATTGTGATGATTCAATATTCTTTTGTCTTTCATAGATATTCATGCTTGCTCTACTGTATTTTGGATATATTTTTTACAGTTTTGCCAATGCATTCAGACATTAATTTAATACTGTCAGTATAAGTAAGTATCAAGGTCCAGTGTGTTAGATTTACTGGGATTTATTGACAGAATATGACAGAAATTGAATATAAAATTCGTATGTTTTTATTAGCATATAATCACCTGAAAATAAGAACCACGTTTTTGTTACCTCAGGATGAGCTGTTTTTATGTGCAGAGGGTGCTGGTCCTCTTCCATGTAGGTCACCATGTTCCACCACCATGTTTCTACTGTAGCTCTGGATGGACAAACCCAACACTGGCTCTAGATAAGGCCTTCCAGGCCTTTTGCGAGTTTTGCATTCACTATAGGTTCTCCTTGGATGTGAAGAGTGAAACGAGTGAAACTAAATCCTACACACTGGTCCTTTAACTGTTGTATACTGTTTATAAGATACGGTTTATGTATGTGTAGTATAATCATTTATAATAATATTGTAATGATCTTTATATTGATGTTTGTGAGAATACCTTCTATAAAACGGCTCCTGGTTGTTGTGTCAGTAGTGCAGTAAATGCCAACACTCTTAACACTTAACATATTTCTGGCTGGATCAGAGATGGAGTGTTCATGTAAGGAAATATTCCATTCAACCTGAAACAAGAGAAACACAGCCACAGGCCTGCCTGACATACACACCTCCACATAAGACTTCAAATCCCTTCAAAGTCTGTGTTTAGAAATTTAAAGCGACATTTCATCCCCAAATCAAAAATGCATATTCTCCTTCTCACCTGTAGTGCTATTTACCAGTCTAGATTGTTTTGGTGCAAGTTGCTGAGTTTTGAAGACTAAAAATGTTTAATTATTCCTTTAAGTATATAAGTCAGAATGTAATGAAGGCTAGCTTAGTATAAAGACTAGAAGCAGTAGGAAACAGTGAGCCCTGCTCCAAAAACACCCACCAGCACCTCTAAAACTGATGGAATGATTTCTTAACAGATGTCTTTCTTCTTGCAAATATAATGTAACTAGATGGCACTCAGCTTGTGGTGCTCAAAAGACCAAAAAAAATTAA
Source organism: Lutjanus erythropterus (assembly GCF_056507025.1). Classification (NCBI taxonomy): domain Eukaryota; kingdom Metazoa; phylum Chordata; class Actinopteri; order Lutjaniformes; family Lutjanidae; genus Lutjanus; species Lutjanus erythropterus. Next base: position 18,089,007 of record NC_139318.1, on the reverse strand, counting down.
TTTGGAAAACTCAACAGCAATGTCTCTTTACAGAGATCATGACCCGGTTACTCAAGATAATCCACAGACCTTGTTGTGAAGTAGTTTCATGTAAGAACCAGTTTCTTTCTACCAGACTTCACTGTAAGGAAGCACAAATCTCTTCATGGATGCCATCAATGTTTACATCTTGCGCTGTCACAAGCATGAGCCTCTCGTCCATGAGTAGATGCATGCTTCCTACTATGCGGTGACACTGTTGGTGGGTGTAGTTCTGAAGAAAATAGTTTCTACGTGAAAGTCTTTACATCAAGGGCTGTTGATTTTCTTGAGTAAATGGGTCACGATTTCTTGAAGGAGACATTGCTGATGGGTTTTTTTCACATGTATTTTTAGACACTTCCATCTATTTCCATTATAATCAAGAGAAGGCCAGTATCTCCAAAACAATCTATATGGATAAATAGCACCACGGGTGATAGGAAAAATATGTATTTTTGATTTTGGGGTGAACTGTCCCTTTAAGGATTTCTTCTTCCCTTGAGCGTGCTTGAATGACTAACCCTACTCCCCCTGCCAATCCCTGACCATCCACCCCCCACTCTCTTCCGGTCTGCTCCACCCCGAGCAGCCGAACCCTGGATTACACCTTGTTGCAGGGGGAGCTGGATGCCCTGTGGTCTCCGCTCCACAGTGTGTCCTCTCTGCACCAGCTGGGCAGGTCAATGAGCAGGTCAGTGGTAGGTCTGTAAGCCACATCTCAGGGGTGTGGTGCTCATGTCTTATTAGATCATTTACAATCAATGACTCTGCACTGCTCCACTCAGATGTCTGTAAAGTCAGTGGCAACTCCAAATGCCAAATTCATGCCCTGCTGCCAATAACTGCCAACCTCCCTTAAGCTTGTAAATACCATCTGCCCAGTGCTTTTAGGTGAAAAGTAGCTGAGTTTCAACAAGGGCACATCTGTGTCCATAAACCATGTCATGTAACTATCTCTGTGTGCCAACGTAGAATATGTAAAAAGATGACTTTATAGCTGCTGTTGGATTAAACTGAAACCCGTTCTTTGTCTTTTGCACCATGGTGGCACAGAGACATGTGTACATGTGTTGCCTAACATCACTGGCTTTGCATGCTCAGATGCTGCACCGATTAATGGTAACATTAGATGAAACTGTAATAGAGTAGAGATGTGGATCCATGATGACTCATGAGTGAAAGTGGAAATGAAAGGGATAACCTGAATAACAGCCTCCTTTTATCTCTCTTTCAATTCCTGGTTTTGCTGATCGCTCATTTACTCCCCCCAATCCACGTTTTCCCTCTGCCTCCCTATCATAGTATGTTAAAGGAATAGTTTAGATGTTTTTTGTTTGAGTTACTTATCAAAGCCAGTTTATTGCCTATAGTATATGGTGGTTGACATGACAGCAACAGGAGTCCTGGTGTAGGAGACTAAGCAAAGTAGTATTGTTGACAGAGACAGCATCAGAACATTTCTTCGACACCTAAATAAATCAATATCAGCTTAAGACCATTACAGAAGCCAAATATCCAAAGCAACCAGACTCCTTTGTCATTTTACCTCACTGAATGTGGGAGTTGCTCATCGACTGCTATCTCAATCGGTTAGTTTGTTTGTGTTATTATGTGACTTCAGTGTCTAAAAGTTTTATTTGGATTCACTAAACTCACCTAACTTTACACTGTAAGACAAACTAACCGATCAAGGCAGCATTAGACCAGCAACTCCTGCGTTCTGTGAGGGATAATAAATGTTGTTTTTTTTCAATGGAGGCTGGTGAATTTGGGGAGAGTGCCGGTCTCCTGTTGTAAAAGGCTGGCTGATAGCGAGTTAAAGTAGTATTAATACAGCGTCCAATGATATTAATCTTTTAGGTGGCTAAAATGTGTTTTGATGCTGACTCTGTCCACAGCAGTACAATGCTTTGTTTCCAACACCAGGAATCCTGTTGCTTCCCAAAACGGGGGTCATGTAGACAATAAACTCTCAATATGTACCTCAAACAAACCCATTTCAAATAATGTGAATTATCCCTTTAACATCAACTGTTTTTCCATCTTTTCCCCAAATATATGCATACTTTTGATATTGTCTTTAATTCCCCTTCTTATATTTCATATCCTTAACAAATTTCCTTTATCTTTCCTCTTTCCAGCTGTCTTCCGTCTCTCCGAGAGCTGTCCAATAATCGCAGCCTGGACAACTTGGACTGCATTGGGGGTTCAGGCTCGTCCTTGCCACGCTGGGATGACGATGACTTCAGCCAGGCCTGCAGCACCTTGGGTAGACGTAGCTGCTTGGCACAGGTCAGTGCTTGTAATAGTCAAGTATTACCCACAGTAGATGTTGGCCGTCAAGTCCCCGTTTGGCGAAGCAGAGAGACGTGCCTGCGCTGAATCAGACAGGGTCAGCAACAAATAGTGTTTTAGCCTGTTAAGGAAATCCACCTAAAAACCTAATGTCAGTTAAGAGTATGCTACATTTAGAGTATGATGGGAAACTGTTATCGCTCTCTCTAAACCAACCAGACTCCACAGGCGATATAAGTAATAATACTTCACAGAACATGAGTTGCTAGACTGCAGCTGCCTCCATCTCTTAGTTTGTTTGTGTTACTGTGTGGATTTGGTGTTTAAAAAGGAAAGTTCAAATTCACCAAAGTCACACAAACAAACTAGCAGATCGACGCAGCAGTACATCAGCAACTCCCATGTTCTGTGGAGTAAAATTACTGATTTGACCTATGAAGTTTGGTTGGTTTGGAGAGAGTGACATTTGGCTTTTGTAATGGCGGTTTCCCATCAGAAAATACTGTCTGACAGCAAGGTAAAGCTGTAAAAATATTCAAAATATAGCATACACTTTGAGTGATGTTGATTTCTTTAAGTGGCTGAAATACATTTGCTGCTGACCCTGTCCACAACAATAAATTGCTTACCTTCTGCGTGAGTGTCCGAGTCTGTTTTTCCAAACTGGAGGGTGTGCCAACCAGCATCTACTCTGGGTAACACACTGACTGTCAATAAGTACAACACCACTTTAAATAATGTGAGCTATCCCTTTAAATGTGTGGTTTGTGAGCTGTCAGAAACCAAATAATGAATTCCTGTTCCTCTCTCTGTCTCTTTGTGTATCTTTTTCTCTCATTAGCTCAGCAGATATTTTCCTAATGAGTTAAGAATACATTTGTACTAGAAATTTACATCACTGAGCTCCTAGCAAACTTTCGGCTTTCAAATCACCAGTGAGTTTCAAAGAGCCTTTTGTCCGCCTTGAGCTACTAACACTCATTTCCGTAGTATAATTTGCATTTTCACAGATACGGCTTGAATGACTGACAAAATGAGCTACCAGTGAACAAAGAATCCCTATTTTCTGAATGTATCTCATTTAAATGTTATGAACTGTAAAGCCAAATGAATGACATTGATAGTTTTAATTCTAATTCATCTACTTACATAAGAGCTATTAGCCTGCCACTGACAAGGTCACTGAGATGATGAACAACTATGCAAAGTGACTCTGATCTTTTTCAGTGAACTAGTAAAATGAGGCAGTGCAGGCTATTAGTGCAGGATTTGCTCCCAATTTCTGACAGGTCACCACATTACAACAAATGTGTCCCATCATGTATAAATTTATTCCTTAATTTGCTCGCACAACAGCATACCAAACAAATTCAATATGCATTATGATTTTTGTCTTGAGGTCAAGTTGTACCACTTAGAACTTTCTCCAAAACAAAATTAATTTGAATCAGAAAAGGTGAAAATCATACCCAAGATTTAAAATGACTCAAAAATATGTGTAGGTGTAATCACCACATTCTCTGCTTCATTTTCTTTTGTGTTTCCTCTCCTACCCTCACCTTTTACTGAACCATCAAAATAACTTTGCCACAAACACATTTTTACTTGTGCTCAGGCTGTTTCTGTCAGTCAACAGAAAATGAAACCCATCACCTTCAAAAGAAGTCCCAGAAACAGCTTTTTATGAGCATGCAGCTGCTGCATAAAACATACTAAAAACTTTACAAAGTGATGTCTTATGCCTTGGTGTAGCTTTTATTTTCCGTATGCTGACAGCAGGTCATGAAGAAAATGCCAAAAATAATTTTAGGGATGAAATAACAGCCTATCCAGAAAGAAGCCATCATTGAGTGAAGCAGGAGAAGCAGCACTGGTTTCACTGGGGTTGAGGAACAATGCACTCTGTACTGCTTATAGCACTACTTATAACAATTCAACATTATTCTGACACAGTTAAACTTTTGATCCTTTTGGTGCTATTTTATTGCATCCCCTCAAATCACTACTTGCATGAAGTAGTATGATGTATATCTGTTTTACAGTCAATAGGATTTGCCGTTCATTTTGTTTATAGTGATTTTGAGTGATCAGTGTCTTCGATAACCATTAGCAATGTTAGCTATCATTTTCATACTTAAAACTCAATCAAACAAAGCTATGGTAAATTATAGAAGACTATAACACACACCACTAAATAGTGTAGTGAAAAGAAAGAATATGGTCAAACTACAATAGGTCAATACAGTGTATTTAGTTATATATGTACTAGACAGAGAAGAGAATTCTCTTGATGCTGCTGGCTGAATTTTCCAAAGCAATTTTGTCTAAAACTAGCATAATGAAGTAATTAGTTGTAGAAGAGCGATATGAAGCTGTTATAATGAGTACCCCCCTCTGCTGGCCAAAACAAACATGACTGAGATGAAAAAACAAACAGGGACTATACCCAGAAAACGGGGGACATGTGGTCACCCTGAGGAAACGTTACTATACTGTTTCCAGGAAGTACACAGATGTGCAGTTCATAAAACGGATAAATGTCTCACTACATTGTGGAAGTAGAGAGATGTGTCTCATAGGTAGTGAGAATGCCCTTTACAGAAACAGTCAGCTGGACAATAAATGGTCATCTCCAGCGCTGGGAGCAGATACTGCGATCAAAATGAACCCATTCATGCTGTTATCTTTTCTAGAGTACTGCAACGTCTTTACCAATCTACCTCTCCTTCCCCCAGCTACGGGACCTGGAAATGAGTCACCATTATGAGGACCGCAGCTCCGAGTCCACATTCAGAGATTCCCGTTCCCACTCTCAGGACAACTCAGAGCCTCCAGACCTGCCCATGCCAACATGCTTCCGATCCCGCAGCCACAGCTACCTGAGAGCCATCCAGGCTGGCTGTTCACAGGATGATGACACAGCGTCCATGGACTCGGGCTGCTCGCCACCTCTGACTGACACCACTGTTCGCACATACAGCACCAGCACTGGTGAGTCACCAGCTGAAAGAGAGATAATACATTTGCTGCAAATAAATGTATTTGACCTTATGAAACATATAAAGTGGGAAAATGGATGAGTTCTTACCATGATGCAGTGTTATGTTTTTCTGAACTGAGATCTGAAAGCTTTCTTTATCGCATAGATATTATATAAATATATGTAGTACATATCTGTTTTGGTTATTTATTTGATTAGTTGATCATTTCTGTAAAGTTGTGACGCGTTTTCCAGAGTGACTCAGAAACATTGACCAGAATTCTTGTTTTGAAGTGTATTTTCTATAACACTATTTTTCCATAAGACTACTTTGAATGCTAGCCTTGGTCCTGGGTTGGACACTAGTCCTCCAACATGCACACACCAACATTTTTAGCTCAAATGCAGCCTCTTTTGCCCATTGCTAGACGATGTTTCTACGCAGTGGAAGACATGGAAAGAACAGTTTGGCTCTTACCTGATAGCCACTGGCTTGGACAAAGCCCCAAAGGAGAAACAGCTTGCAATTTTTCTTCAGCGTTTGGGGACAGACAGACCACGCATCCTACCCACACACACAGGTAACAAATTGAAACCACCTCCTCTACACTAAAAAAAAGATGTTTATCAATTTGCCACTTCAAGAACAACAAAAAAGAGCTGTGATTGGACTGTTATGCACTCACAGCTGTAGTTTAAGTTATAAAAGGTCTGTCCTGGCAGCTGCTGGACAGCTGTTCATGAGCTACACACTAAATCACACTGCTGCTCCAGATGAAGCTTCACCGTCCTTTGGTTCTGATTTTGGTTCTTTCGGTTGTTGACATCTGACTGCTCCCTGAGTTCACAATTAAAGTCTGGATATACATTATCTGTATCTGCTTGGGTTTTTACTACCAGAGAACATCCACCCTGTGGTGCTCTTCACCAGTCTTTTAAATAGACCATAGCGGGCACGATACCTTCAAATCTGGTAGAATTTTTCATTTTCAGTATGAAGTTGTTGAATTTAGTCTGAATCTTTTCCAAACAACATATTTTGGCAGCTTTTGTTTTTAGAAGAACCGTTATTTGTACATAAATCTGAACACTGAGCATTTTAAAATTCTAAGTGTGCAGCAGATTTTATTTTCCTGAATTTTGTTGATTTTATTGTTTGCTCTACTGTATTTATAGTGTATTTTAATGGTTCAACGTGCATCAGTGCAGTCCAGGGTGTCAAGGAAAAACACTCAGGACAGAGAGGTCTACAGTTATTGAGGTGTGACACCACAAAGCTGACAGCTTTTTTTGCAATGTAATTGTGCTCCCCAAAAGTAACTGTACTACAGTACCCATTGGTGGTGGAACAAGTACTAAGATCTAGAAGAAATTCTACAGTCTAAAAACATTTCACTACAAGTCCTGAATTCAAAAGTGAACATACTCAGCAGAGTGTTATATCATTCTGTCATTCTGTTTTTATCACTAGCAAATACTTGTAAGAGAATTTCAATGTTGTAGTTCTTCAATGTGGAGCCAATTTAAGATGCTTTATATCATCAGATCATATATGTTTTTCATGTAAAAAGTAGCTAATAACTGTGAGGGTAAAATAAATGTGGTGCGGTAAAAAGTATAACATATACCACTGAAATGTAGTGCAGTAGTAGCATGTCAAAACTTTCTACCACTTGTATCATATTGTTATTCAATTGCCTGTCAAAATGTAATGTAATGTGCACCAAAATGACATTTAGCTACAATAATCTTTAGAGTTTGAGTGTCCGAGGCGGTCCTGAAGGCACCAGTAGACACGCCACCACGCCCCCCTCCGGCTTTGAGAAAAAAACAAAAGGCAACCAAACCGAACCCGGCTTTTCTTTCTGACACAGCCTGGACAGAGACAGTGAATGTCCGCTCCGGTTACAGCTGTCCTGTAAATACTTAAAGTCACCGCTGTGTCTGTGTGTTTAGCTGCGCCTGACAGCAGGGTAAGTGTTTTAACAGTTTGTGTTGAAAACGCCGCTCGGTTTATCCTTGTATTTGGCATTAATTGTGTTCAGTGTGTTTTCCGTTACTAATGCAAGCAGTGTAGCTTGTTCGGTGACTAGGAGGCTAACGCTTTGCTCTCGGTTTGGCACAGTAAAATACCTTAACCCCACGGTTTTATATCACTGTGTGTGAGTTTTTGACAATGAATTTGACAGAGAGAAAACTTGAGCAGGTGCCACAGATATCACTCTGGACTCCCACGGTTCAAGTCCAGTACACAAGATTGACTCTCAGCACTGAGTTCACATTTAAAGGAACAATTCAAAACTAAAATGACATAAGTTTCATTTTAGCTGTAGTGCATTTTTATCAGTCAGGGGTGTCAAACTCAATTTCGTCCAGCGCCACATCAGCATTATGGTTGCTTCAAAATGTAAATGTAACACATATAAATATTATCTTACAACATTGTTACATCTGCATTTTGTTACTGGTTTTAGTAATAACAGCCATCGTTTAGGAAAAATAACGGGAGACATTCAGGTGTACAAGGAATTTGTTAAGTAGTGTAAGTAAAAAAAAGTCAAAATAACAGTATGGGTTGTTTCTGTTGGTGTAGGCTACACGCAAGATTTCAAATTCATAATGAAACGTTCATGTCCGAAATGTATGAAAGGCATCTTGCTAGCTACAACCACTTGGCTAGAGTGGAAATGGCAGTACAACATTGAGATGCTGTTTAGTGTATACTGGCCTCTAGCCTTAAAGTTATTATAGAACTAGTCAGAGCTTTGCCTCTCAGTACTACTGCCAGTTTTTTTTTTAAATTCCCCACTGGCCCAAAAAGCATTTCCCGCACTGTAAAATAGATGTCTGTAAAACTGTTGACAGGACACGTAACTGTTGTGAATTTTTGATCCATGGAGTTTTTATGTTTGTAATACTTGCTGTGAGCGGACAAATTTTTTTACATTTTTAAAATCTGTGACATCTCCACAATGAAAAGTCTATGGGCCAGGCCGGAACTCACAGGTAGGGGAAGAGGGGAAACTACTGCAGGTATTCAGGAGGCTGTATATCCAGGAGGTAAACCTCGAAGCTAGAAAACTTTTTCAGTTTATGCACAAGCAACTCTCATTGGACTGAATGGCCACCATTTTTGCATTCACTATCTAGTTCATTGTAATATATCTATGTTTCTAGCACTAGAAACCTTCAGCACACGGGTAACAACATCAGGATGGATTCTGGGACATATAGTTTATGGACATGCCCATGGGCTTTAATTTTGAAATGTAATCTAGATTATTTTAGTGTAAACTGCTGAGTTCTGGACATTTTACGCCTTGATTTGAGTAATGAAACGAGATGGCACTCAGCTTGTGTTGTTGCAAACACCAAAAAATTAATTTGAAAAAGTCTGAAATCATGACCCAATTACTCAAGATAATCCACAGATCCTTTAGTGATAAGACTTCATTTCTTTCTACAAAAGCCAACTGTATTAGCCAAACCTTTGAATCTGCCAACTCTGCTGACTTGGCTGTTTCTCTGAGGTGTAATGAGTTGACAGTTCAGTTTGATATCAGACTACAAATGTATCACCTCACTTGTGATGGCACACATAACATTAATAATGGCATCCTCTTCAGCTAAACTGTAACCTCTTGTCCATGAGTAGAAGTGTTGTCACTATGCTGTAATTTCTAATTTTTTAATATTCTACTGGAGCAAACAAGATGAAGGAGAAGAAGACCGCACTGTGAGTAATTGATAGGCAGCAGAGGTGGAGAAAGTGCAGCTGGTACTGGAGCATCTATACTGCAAAAAATGAGTATTGAAAGTAATTAAAAGGCAAAAATATTTAATGTTGATATTTATCAATATTTCAATATTTTTGATAACACTAAATGAGTAGTATCACTGTGCACATTAGATATTGTTGGTGGGTGTAGTTCAGTAGAAACAAAGTAGTTCCTACATGAAGCTGCACACAAAGGATCTGTGGATTATCTCGGTTAACCAGGTTTCTGTAAAGAGACATTGATGTTTAGTTTTCAAGGTATTTTGGGTGCTTTGAGGATCACAAGCCGAGTGCCACCCAATTCACACCAAAACAAACAAGATGGATGCAAACCATTAAGCAAAATGTAAACACTGTCAAGGAAGTTTGGAGAATCAAAACACTTGAGACAGCTCTTTCATCGGTTTGATGAAAGAGCTCTAAGCTCTAAGATAAATGTATCTCATCGTCTGTCTGCTCACTGATATGTCTTTCTCCACGAGTCTATCATGCTTCCAGTAGTGCTGTTTGATGCTCTCTTTACCATGTTAATTATTGAGCATTCCCCACCATGTGTTCAGTCCAAAGTGCTCTGTTGCTGACAAAAGAAAAGCATGTTCCTGCCATGTCTGCCTGTGCTCATGGGTATGATGACGCTCCACCACGGGGGTCAGAATAAGTGTGGTGCTGTTTAATCTGTGTGATTGAGGACAAGTCATATGCATTTGTCTGAATGGCCCTTTAGCTGTCTAGAGTTAAAAGCACTCATGTATCTTCATAAAAGCTGCTTCTTTTTGGTTGCTGAAATGGAAAATTGGCCTTCATGGGGGATTATTTGAGGGTTGCCCCACTTCTGTCCCACATGGTGTCCTGTGTATTGCAACATGGATTAAATCCCATTTCGAGGTCACATTTAATAAAGAAGGCTGTACAGTGTTGTAGCTGCACTGTTGTTAAAAGCATTTCATCGGGATAATGGCCTATGTGACAAGGGAGCGCTGATCATTTCAGACAAGGTTGTCTACATCTTGTGGCTGTTAATTGATTAAACAATACAGATGGGTCAACTGGCAGGCAGCAGGGCAACTTGGCAAGCAACTGTAAACTGTTAAATGGAGCATCACAATCCACCTTTTGTCTTTGATTGTCCTTGTGTCTTGTTCAGCTTCAACTGACTATAGAACCACCCCACCTCCAACAAGCAGCTTAAAATGTATATTGTTGCTGGCATTATAACAACAGAGAAAGACAGACCAAAACTGCCTTCTTGAGTATTTAATCTGCAATGAATGGTGCATTAAGTGAAGTGCGCAATGATGAAATGAATTCACTGAAACAGGGGTCTTCAGTGTTTTTCAGGCCATGGACTCCTTAGTTAATAGAGGGAGCAGAGACAGATAGAGACGGAGCCCCAGCTCCAACCCTAACCCTAACTCTAACCCCCTACTACATAGATTGCATTGAATATTTTAGATCTTCTCTCGCTTGTGCCTACTCTTGTGTTTCTGAGGTGGACAGTATGTAAGAGTCTCTACAAGAAGTGAAGTTACAAAATGATCCATTATCCATTACAGCTAACTGTTTCAATAATAAGGAGCTTACTAGTTCATCTTTAAGTTTTTGGTTTGTATATGCCTAAAATTCATTCTTCCATTTAACTTTAAGTGCTTCCTTAATAAAATAAGAGTAGCCTAAGAGAGATAGTGTCCACCTAAGCATGCGCATGAAATTTGCATGAATTGTCTTTGGCAATGAATGCTTGAATTATGTAACAATTCAGCAGTCAGTAGCAGTCCTTTTATCAAATAAAATAATAATAAAGTAAGTAAAATTGTCACAGTCAGATATGGTGTTGAGGGAGGCATTTTTTTAAATTGCGATCTGGGATATATTGTTACATCCCTACTGCATAACATAGAAATTCTGTAATAAAATGATTTGGGGGTCTAAAAAGATGTGCTACCAACAGCAATGTCATTGTGGGAACTGTGGTTGGTTAATTATCGCTCCAATCTCCCCAAGGCAAACAGTAAAATTATTATCTATTAACAGGGAGGGGAGCACTGTTTGGTTTGTACCACATTAAAGTTGACCAAAATTTCCAAGTTTTGTGTTTTTTCTTTTAGTTTGTTTACTATTTATGGTGAGCATCTAGCCAAGATATAATCTGTTAGTATGCAGTGCATTGCTGATGCACCATAAGAGAATTGGGGTAGTGGTTAAAAACTGAAGTTCTTTATACTCAAGGGTGAGTAGAAAGCAGTCATGGGGTTGTTGGAAACTCTTTAACTGATGTGGCTTCTTGCAGCTAATTGTTTTCCAGCCTTGAAAATCACAGTTCGCAGTGGACAACAGAACCACTGTCCAGATGGCATGAAAACAGCAGCGCTCAGTGCCCACTCCAGATTCCACTCAAATGTTTTGGCACAAAGCATCTGACTGTTACTGTTGTTAAATTCCTTTCTGTAGAGCAACCAGTAAGTTCTTCTGAGCAGCTCCTGTACACAAATCCAGCTTATTTAAGAGGCAACAGTATTTGGCATCATGTCCATTTTTATTGCTTGTTTCTGTGGTACTGAGTGTTTGGATTTAGGAACAACTTTGTCAGCACTGATGCTATTGTCAAGGATGTTTTATGCTTGCACAGCTGTGTATGTTTGTCTGGCTGAGTTCTGTAACATATGCATATAAAGGAAATGATCTGAATTAGAGAATGAACCACTCACTATCCATCTGTCTGTGGGAAACTGCCGCCATGGTGCATTTTCTGGCATTTATCAGGAATCAGTTAGATTCTGTTTGTTATGCTATAATATATTTACTACAGTATGTTTTACAGCCTTCATTTTTTTTAGTTTTGGCTAGACCTGGAATGTGGCAAAAGCAGCACCTACAGACACACTACACTACAACAGTAGACAATGTTATTTAACTCCAAACTTGTTTAAAACCTGTCTGTGTCACACTATGTCACTATGTCTATGTCATTGTTAGGCTGGGACTAGTAGAATCATTGCATTCCCATATCTCAGCAGTATCTCTGCAGAAGAATTTTCATAAATGACAAAGAATGACACAATAGCAATGCCAGCATTCTGATGTTACGATGTTTAGCATATAAGCGTGCTTACATTTCCATAGTAGCAGTAAACATGAAGTACAACTGAGGCTGATGGGAATGTCATTCATTTTTAGTCTTGGTGTGTTTAGTCATGCACTACACTGTACACCACAATTACAACTATTGGACATACTGAAAATTTGACCTAATGGTGGTATGTGGAAAGTCAAGGCATCATCAAAGTTGTAACGAACAAATCTCTTCAAAGGGGCAAGGAATGTCAGTATCAAATTTCATGGTAATCCATCCAAAAGATACAGATATATGTCTGTTTTGACCAAAGTGGCAGACCAACAGACTAACAGGCATCGCCACTCCTGGAAATCCCTCTCACATGGCTAAAAATGAAGTTGTCACTGCTGTCTGTTGGGAAACTGTAATGATGACACTGTTTTGAAATTAACTAAAAAATACCTCAACTTTGGCATTTCTATACTCCAGTATCTTGCTAGCTAATGGCTGCCATATACAGCACCAGTATTTATGGTAAAATAAAATATTCTGATAATATTGGCCTAGCCTATTTATTGTGTCCAGCTCCACCATTTTATCTCCTATCTAATCTCAGCAGCAGCTGTCAGTTATGATTTTAGGCTTGTTTTTGGTGGGTAAAGCAGATTCTGTGGTATTAAGACTTAAGGGTGAATTCTGTTCAGAATGATGAAAGCACGATTTGACACTTGGAGAACTGCAGGGCAGGTATCCAAACACAGACACACACACAACACAACTATGCCCTCTCACACCCAGTTAGTGACAGCTATCCTGCAGACTGGGATGCAAGAGTGGAGCCAGTGCATCACAAAGCTGCCACAACAGTGACAGTCCTATTCTGCCCAGCATCTCTCTTTGTCATGAGATGGATAGTGAAAAGCTATCTCAGCAGGTTTTCTTAAGGCAAGGATGGTGGTCAGAGGCTGGCAGATAATTCATGACTAGTGGTACGTGCTGTTATGTATCTATAACGGATGCTAAACTGCAGGTTTCCTAAAATGAAATTGCTAGACTGGATCTCTGTCCAGCAACATGCAAGTGGGCAAGAGCCATTTTGAATATCATTGAGATTCCCACCTTTAAAATACTGAGCTGAGGATGTGTTCGTACTATCCCAGCTTCCCTGGGAAAATGTATGCTAAGGCACTAGCATGCATCCTCATACATCTGGCGTGATGTTTGCATTGTCAGCTTATTATTTACAATCAGGGTTGGACATCTCTCTGTGTGTGTGTGTGTGTGTGTGTGTGTGTGTGTGTGTGTGTGTGTGTGTGTGTGTGTGTGTGTGTGTGTCCGTGTCCATTTCCCTCTTTGTGATGTTCATGTGTAGAAAACAAAGGCACAACGGTCTGGAGATAGTCCAGTTTGGGTGTGGTTTGCATGTCATTTGTGTTGGTGTACTTTGACTTCATTGGTATGTGACATAAAGTGCACAGAGCAGTGTTTCAGCTCAAATTGTTTTGATGTCCTGGAAAAAAAATCAGGTGTGGAGTGTAGGAATTTAGTATGCTTGAAATGGGCCGGCAAAATTAATCAGAATATTTCAAAATCACAATATGGGGGCACCTCGGTAGTTTGCCTACAAGTAAAATATCAAACTCACAGACGCTGCAATTTTTTAAAGGAAAAAAGTGTGCCGAAAACATCATTATAATGAAGTAGGCCTGTGTGGTATACCAGTTCGTACCGATAACTGGTCTTTATTTTCGTTATGATATTAATTTTTCAGATACCACCATACCGGTGAATAGCCCAAACAACGTCTGGAACGTGCGCGGCGGGAAAGTGTTTCAGCAAGGACCCAATTCACTGCTGCACACAAACACCACAGGCGTGCTTGCTTGAGTGTGTGTACTAGGGATGTTCCTGGCGATTAAATTCCGTCCATTAAACGCAAAATTTAATTTAGACTAGTCGACTAGTCTAACACTAAGAAAACACTCAGAAAGCAGTTAAAATTTAGCAGAATGTATTAATTAATTATTTAATTTAATAATTAATGTTAGACAATTTGAAGCCTTTAATCACAGTCTACAATCACCAAATCGTACTTTAAATGCCACTGAGATGCACACTACTTTGCGCTGTGCAATATAAACTTTACACACTAATGTACAAAACATGACAACAACTCACTAAACGCTTCACCTTTTCAGACTGAAGAGGGTCACAGTCTCTGCAGGTAAAGGACCCAGAGCAAATGTTAGCTGCCAGCCTGACACACAGTGTGGCTAACATTAGCAGTGCTAGCAGCAGCAGCAGCAGCTCCGCTTGCAGGTTTATGTCAGGTTTATGTCTGTGTATGTGCTTAATGTGGTCACATGTTTCTCCAGTTGAGTGAATATATATCAGCTTATTCTGTCACAGTCTCCATTAATGTGTCTGAGTTTGCTGATATAAACATCCGCGGTTGCCAGGATGATCGGTTCATTCACGTTGGGTGAGAGGGGCTGCTGTCTGACAGAGCTGCAGCCCTGACTAGTGGCATGCGGCTGCATAAAATCTTAGAGGCAACAGATAACTGGCATCATGCATGAATGAAATATTGATAAATATTTTATTTTTAAATATTTTAAACTATTAGTATTTCTGGTGCTGACTAGCATGGGTGGGGACGTTTAATCATATAGTTGTCCCCGCCATGTGATGGCAACCATACTGTTAAGGGGTCATACTTTTACCTGTGTCTGGACATGAAAAGAAAACATGATACAGTCCTTATGACAGTAAAATGGGCTATTTAACCAATGAACTGCAGTATTTCTTTTCTTATTAGAAGAAAATGTGGGTAAGAACACTGTTAATAAAGTCCTGTAGTGCTTCAGAGTTGCCTGCCCTGCAAATCTCCAAATATAAGAAAACATATTTGTTTTGCACTGTGCAAGCACAGGAGAGTTTACTGACTAAATCCACTCTTATTCTGGGTTATATAGTTTTGTTTGTTTGTTCATTTGCTTGTTTTAAACAAGAAGAATCATCAAAGATTTGATAACACAAGCTATGCTAAGCTCTCTCAGGCTTTCACTAAACCCAGCTGGAATGAACTGGATGATCTCTGAGTTAAATATCAGCCTAAAGCAGACTGCACATGTAATACCGTGCTTCAGTAAATAATAGGGGAGCAAACCCACAAAACCACTCAGTTACTCTTGAAAACTCTCTGAGAGGAGGACCAGGAGGGCCATCAAGCCAGTTGTGGTGCATTAGTTCAGGCTGACACAATTCTCTGGAATAGTAGACTGACAGCAGTTTGATGACAACTCACAGTTCAAGAGGTTAATCTGAAACAAATATATGTGAGATCATATGAGTTTGGTGGTAGATGAGGTTACAGACATATTGGAGATGAAGCTAAGACGTGGATTACAATGAACAATGACCCTTTTGTTTGAGTTTTTTCTCAGCAGCTCACATGTTTGCTGCAAGGCTTTGTCAAATTCCTTGATGACCTGTTGAGTTTTCTGACCACAGTGTTCAGCGAAGCAACACAAGGCCTGAACAGTGTTTGCTTCATACTGTGCCTCATAGGGTCATCAGATGCTGATTAAAATTTCTCTCATGTAATCACAGGAAATTGTGACTATTTATTGCAATCTCAGTATTTATGGTAGTTTTGCTCATATGCAAATACTTCAAATTAACAGAAAGGTTTGGGCTTACTGATAAGAGGCAATAAAAGAAGATTGAAAACAAGCTAGATTTTAAATTTGTCCAAACACATACAGTGTGTCATTTATGTACAAATGCCCCACATCATGTTTTAATGATTCTTAATTAAAAAAGTTATGATTAGTCAGGAACAGTCATAGTCGTGGCTTTAAATATGTAAGCTATAGCTATTTACAGACTGTGTGGGCTAAAACTAGTGCTGGATATCGGTACTCAATACTTTTAAGATATCAGTTGAAACAACCCAGTATCAAGTAGTATCGAAACTTCTCCAGGCAAACGATATGTCCGACCAATCCTTTTTGTACCCAGATCTAGAAAAGACTTAATCAACATGGTTTTGCTTGATGTAGGTTTCTACCATTTAATGCAATGCAGTGATTTGTCCATGACCACATGTAGCTACAACCTATGCAGTCTGTGGTGTGGTGAAGTTGTAGTTGTAGTTGTTATTGGTATTGGTATCAAAAGTTTTCCCTGCTCTAGCTAAACTGCACAAGAAGCCTTATTCTCCTTTACCCTAATTCACTGCATGTTCACAATCAGGTAGCCAAACTCAATAAAATATGCAGTAATTAAGGCCAGTGTATATGATGGAAGAGTGGCATTAGAGTGTGCCAGAGACCACCAAATTTGGGTTTTTAACCCCCAAATTTTTCTCCAACAGGCTCCTTTTTCCCCACTGACTGACTGCTCCATATCATTGTGTAAAGCTCTGTTTATGAGTTATGCAGTTATTAAGTTATCACAAAAGTAAATGTACTATCTTTTCTAGGGGTGTCCCGATCCGATATTGATATCGGATATCGGTTCAATATTAGCCAAAAAACAAGTATCAGATTTTATCGGACTGCATCTAAAATCTCCGATATAAGAGCTCCGATAAGCAGTCCATTTTCTGCTCCAGCATTTCTATCCATAGGTGACTCTGGTTGCTGACTATTGTTCTCTGTTTGAGTAACATCACTTGATCAAGCCTTTTCTAACATTCCACACTACAAAATAAGTATCGCCCAATACTCAAGGCTGCAATATCGGTATCGTATCGGAAGTGAAAAAGTTGTATCGGGACATCCCTAATCTTTTCTGCATAAGGAAACCATACCTTTACGGCCATATTAATGGTCATTTCTATGGACACGATTCAATATCCTAAGAGAAAATAATACAAGTGTAGACAGAACTATGGCTTATCAAAATCGCAGTATGCTCTACTGCAATTTTCAAATTACAGGATGTGCAATATTTTTTAAAGGCGAAATGTGTGTCAAAATACCATTTTAGATTAAATATTGTGGTGCTGCAGAGGTCCCCTGACCAACACATCATTCTCTAGACTTTAGAAAACATTTTTGTTTAGTACAGAAAAAAAATAACACATCATAATTGCTTTAATGTGTTTTTCAATGAAAATGAGAGTAATGATGTAAAAATGATACTTTCCTCTAATATCGCAAATCATATCACAATTGCAATATCAGTCAAAAGAATTGCAAATGCATATTTCTTCAAAATTGTTCAGCCCTAGACAGCACCGATTAGCTTACTTCTTCTTTGTGCAGAGGTGTTTATTGCATGTCGCCCAACGTGCTGCGTAGGATGCAACAATGGGTAACTGCAAGCTTTCTAAAGGCTAGCTTGACAATCCCAAATATACAGCCTGGTTGGCTAAGGATTTGAAATGGAAAAAGAAAGCTAGATGTTAAATTTGGTCTGAAAAAGTCTGAGAAGACTGGAAATTTGTGTCTGGAAATGTAAGAAATTTTGAAATGGGAAATGTGTCTGAACCAGGCCTAAGGCACCCACCATGTAATTTTATTGGAAAATCATTTGATTCAGTGAACATCTATCATCTGGTGGTACTGCACTGACAGCACTCTCTAGAAATTCTTTCTGCCTCAGTTTCATCTTGTGGAAGGGTAATTGATGATAATATTAGACTAAAAAGGCATTACAAAAATGTCTAATGCCTACTGTGTATCCACAAATTAAATGATTGTTTTAATTACAGTTTTTTAAATATAAAACACTACTGTTAATACACTTTGCATTTTGTACTATCTTATACTTTTACTAACAAACATTATTTCTCTTTGCTCAGCCTCAAAATACAGTTTTCTCCCCTCTCTGTCCATCCTCTCTCCTCTGTGATCTTGTGCAGGTTCCATCAGTTTCCACTGTTTTTTCCAGTGCGGTGTCAAATAAAGCATCTGTTTAAGGGATCATATAGTCACCACAGGGTTCATAATGTTATAAGAAAATTCCCTGTTTAGATTATAGATTATAGTAGTCCGTCATCACACACTGCCATTGCTATGTGCAGTATGTAGACTGAGAGGATTTCTGTGGTCTCTTGATAGAAGGCATCAGATACTCTTTGAATTTTCCTATAGGCGACAGTAGAGCTTTTGAATCTTTCTATAATCTATCCACGTGAGAATTCTCTTTCCTCTTACTTGCATTTTGTAACCATCCAGATGAATGAATACAATGTCTGGTCTCAACTACACACAGTTGCAATTTCTTGCTACTTTGGACAATTTGTAGCCTATTACAGATGATACCCTCTTTACGTCACTGTGTGAATTCTTGCTCACAGACAGGCCATTTATTCTGCTCTCACTGATACAGTTCAGACTGTAAGGGAAGTAACCATTGACTAGGCAGTGGATTTGTTTGGTAGATAAGATAAGTGAATGAGTGGCTCTACTGTGCTGCTAAATAATGTAGTCGGACATAATAATGTTATACAGGCAGAGGACAGAGCAGTGAAGGGAGATGTTTGACTGAATCTTTTTTTGTACAATAAAATCTGCTTTTTATGTTGCGTGCTCCTGGACTCACGCTGTGTGGATTTCACTTAAGCCCACATAAAAGTTCCCTCTGTAAGACGCCCAGCTTTAGATTTTTAACCCTGTATATGCTTCCATGTGACCATGAAACTAAGCAGTGTAAAGGAGTCCAGTATTAATGAGGTTTAGCGCTTTTAAAAAAGTTAACTATGCAAGTTCATGTCATACATTATAATGCTCCTCTTACTAGAGAGATTTGTCTGAGTGATTTCTTTCTCTCCTCTACCTCTATGGTTAATGTACCTCTCTATTATATCCTTTATAGCCCGAGGGTGTATTTGGTCTGGCATCAGGGAGTGGTGCAGATAAATTACTTCTTCCAACACCTGAACTTTACAACCACATTGCCCCTAAAAGTCAGATGGTCACCAAATTGCTTTAGTGAGTTCATCACCTGACTCACGATAGAGGCTTTGAAGTGTGATGTGCATGTGATTTCATTCAGTCACCTCTATGGAACAGTATGTTCGTCTGATTTGATTTTCTGCTTTGAGAGATGCTTCCCTGATTCTGATGGTGTTCCAACTTTAATGCAACAATGTCCCTGTGTATTCATGTACAGTATGAAGCGTCCAGATCTGGACATGCTGTTGTAACTTCTAAGTCAATTCTGAAAATGATGCTGATAAATCAGTAGGACGATGCTTCAGGCTGTTTTCAGTACTACAGTATTTTTTGTAATGGACCTTTGTAATGCAGATTCTGATTTCCATTTTTTTTTAAGGGTCTGACCTGCAGATTCCAATTTTCAGTCTTTCGAAGACCTATCGTTGATAGCATTCACAAACATTTTTGCAACTTTTCTTGTAAAAAGAAATTGGATGGGCATAATAAAACACTGAATATTTATGAAATATTGTTTTACATTTTCTCCAGAAGTCTTCCAGATTACAGCCGTAATATAATATTATAATATTAAGATTGTGTACAAGAGGGAGCATGTTCTTGTGAGATCTTGTGGGACGCAATTTCATGTGATCTCATGTGGAAGCAAATGTAAACAAACTGGAGACAGATGCGGTGCAACAATTTTGCTATAGTAAAGCTTTGCATTAAAAAAAACAGAAGGAAAAGTTAAACAAGTCAGGATGAGAAAATGTTTGAGGAGACACGTCAACACAGGTTGTTTATTCCTCAGCAAGAACAGGAGGTGAGATTTTAACTGTCAGTGTGTGAACAGCAGTCTGCTGCTGGCCAACATTAGCCTGAGGAGATTGAAAGTTTACCGCTGTTCGGCGACACCATCAGGTGCTCAGCTGTTGCGTCTCTTTGTAGGCTGTCTGTCTTTTCTTTATCCTGTTCATGGAATCTATCACTAACACTGACTTCATGCAAACATGTGTCTGTGATCAGCGCTGTTGTGGATGTGATGTTATGGTCAGTTTGTCTGCTGCGCACATGACGTGACCATCATGCAGAGTATTTGTGCGAATATGACGGGCACAGAATTGGATATGTGATGCTGACCGGCCAGTCACCTGTTAGGGTGGGTCACACTGAAAACTGGCTCCGGTCTCTGGTCAGTCGATCGGTGCATCCCAAGCCAGTTTGACATGAAATAGTAGGGTAAACACAGGTGTTGCCAGTAATACAAAATTAAGTTTACATTTGTTTCAGTCAAAAGTCACCCTTCCATCCATAGTACTGAACCTTTAGTCCCAGGAACTATGTTTAAGGGAGCTAAAGTTTTTTGAAGTTTATTGAAGTTTCCTTCAGCCTGTTGTTATCTGTGCTTACATCACAGTCTAAAGACCCACAAAGATGAGGCAAATTAGTCTGCTGACATATGAAAAAGTGGCACGTTTTTGCATGCAACCATACAACAACAAGCACAATTTCCAGTTTCAACTTTGTCCTTAGCATAAATGCTCAGTATGGACCAGACTTCATCATTGGCCCATCTATCATATGCTTTCCTCTGTAACTCTATGCCGATGTGCTGAAGCACAGTTCACAAAACCAAACTGGTTTGTGGCTGCAGATTTTGAACAATGGTTGCTGAAATAAAATAAATAAAAAGAAATATTCAGCGCTGCATCTGCAGCTCAAGTGTTCGTGTACTTTTGGAAAGTACTACCCTCCAACCAGGGACTTTTTGGGGGGTAAAATAATTTTGCTGAATCTTAATTTAGACCCTGGTTCCTGCGGTGGACATGCAGAGTTCCTTCAAAGGTTCCTAATCCCTGGGGAAAGTTTCTGCAATGGAAACATGGCTATTAACAGGTTGCTACTATTGTGCATGTTGGCTCACTGGAAAGGCTCTGCAAAACTAAATGGAACAGTAAATTAATAGTTGGAATTAGTATCATTGGCAACACCTGTGTTTACCCTACTATTTCATATCAATATGGCTGCCATGAAAATGGCATGCATATGTTGGTTCTATTAGTGAGTTCACGTGATTAGGGCTCAAACATTTGCTAGAACATCTTTTGCTGTACCATTTGTAATCTGTTTTTTTTTTTGTTCTTTTTTTCTCATGTCTTTTCCCTGTTATCCCCTCCTCTTTTCTTTTTCAGTTTCTACATGCATAACCACCTGTAAGAAGGCTGCTCCTCCGCCAGTGCCACCCCGCACAACCTCCAAGCCCTATATCTCTGTGACAGTACAGAGCAGCACAGAGTCAGCCCAGGACAACTACCTGGACCAGCAGGACCGGAGGTCAGAGGTCAACAGCCAGTCAAGCCACGCTCACAGTAATTCCTCTGACAGCCTTGACAGCACCCGTGCCAACAGCTTGGCCCGGGGCATACCCCGCCCTCCACACATCATCCCCACTCCCATTGCCACTCCGAGAGAGCCACTTGCCCCCACCACCTCCAATGCTTCCACTGAGACAAGTGATGCAGTCATCCAGAATGAATCCCTGAAATCAGGATCAAATAAAGGGAATCTAGTGGCAGAGGAGCCCCTAGTGGCACCAGTACCCAGACGGAAACTGTCCTCCATTGGCATACAGGTAGGCAATGGGACTGTTGTGCTAAACAGGCCAGGTACAGTTGAATTAGTGTCGTTACCACATATTATTTTAGGTGAAGTTGTATGAGGTACTTATCAGTAGACAGTCTATTACCTATGCTAATCAGCGTCCCTTAGTTAGAAGAAGCAGTGAGGGGCATTTGTGGACAGGGTCAGCAACAAAACGTTTTAACCACTTAAAAAAAATTAATATCATCTTTAAGTGAAAACAATATTTATTTAGAATATTTGAATATTTTATCTGCTTTGCTTTCCCACAAATTTTCTCTTTACCAAACTCTATTCATAACAAGGACCACACCATATTTTCGGAATAAAGGCTAGTTTATTGGATGGTGACAAGATTTGCTGGAGACAGGAAGAGGGCCATGTGCAGAGGGATGGTAGGGGTCAAAGAGAGGGATGTAGGGACCAAGGAGAAGGATGTAGGGATCAGGATGAAGGGTTTGAGGGATGAGGTGAGGAATGAGGGGGTCGTGGTGAAGGATGAGGGGTTTGAGGAATGAGGGATGAAGGGTCAAGATGAGGAATGAGAGGGTTGGTTTGTCATTGAGCTGCAGGGCTAAGAACCTGAGGGGTGAGACTCAGGGTGGAGGCATGTCTTGATGAGCTTTGGTGCTTTGTCCCCTAAAAGGTCAGCTGGACTGTGACAATGGGTTCTTTGAACAATGTTGCGGTTTTCACACATATTGGTATGGTAAGCTTGAGAAAATTGGCAGCCAAGGATGAGAGTTAGTGGAGAAAATTAGGTATCTCATATGGAGGGGTTTGAATGTGACAGATGAGGAGATTTGATGTCAGAGGTGTTTCATGTGAGCTGGGTTACTTTCTTTTATATGCCTTTGACATGTGGATGTGCGAATGGTAACGTAAAGGGCCAGAGCTCCAGTGATTAGTTTGATAGAGAAATTGGTACCATCAAGATAGATTTGATGGTTGATGTTTGGATTTGAGAACTGAGTGAGTGTAAGTAATGAAGCTGTTACGGATATGATGTCGATAGAAGGAAACTCAGAGCCAAGCAAGGTATGAAAGGATTAGAAGTGATGCTGTCCAGTATAGCGTATGGAGAGGGTTTGAGGAGTTGGGCTCTTGAAGATGGCATCTCACGAGGCAGAAATTGGGTGGAAAAACTGAGGGTTCAGTTGAAGATTGAGGCAGGAATGGAGGGATCGGAGTTGGCTGAGGACGGAGTCTGGATTTAAAGCAGTGACAGTGGCTGAATGAATGAGTGTGACTCTTTGGACTGCTCCTGCCCCCAAAAAACAGCAGCAGTGATAACTGGGTATGGTTTGTAGAGGGCAGAGGAAAGAGAACGAGGACAGTTCTGGAGGCCATCTTTTGCACTGGAACTGCTGAAGCTGGTTGAGGGTGATGTGTTGGCATAGAGTTGATGTCTTTTTGAAGGGGTATGTGGTGGTTGTGGAAAAGGAAATACTGTTCCGTTCCAGTGGAGTGGTGGCTCTGTTTTACAGAAGTCCGATGATGTGGTCATGGAGAAACAGACAGCGGTCAATGGGGTCGGTAAATAGGAGAGAATGGACTGATCTTGAGGAAGGAATCATATGGCTAAAAATAGAGGTGACACACTGACACTTGGTTCTGTGAATAGGTGAGGAGGTAGTCTAGAACTACCTACTATCTAGGAGGTAGACTCTAGAACTATACAAGGAGATGTGGCTACTTGAAGGCGCTGGTAAAGTCAGCCGACCAGGAGCCATGGTTGGCTAGGCGAATGGGGTTGATGAGGGATGGTTGTGTAGAATGTAGAAAAATCGGACTGAGGACAGAGTTGTTGAAGCTAGAGGTAGTGCTGCTGTGGGGAGAAGAGAGGTCGATTATGAGTCTATTTTAGCTGTACTTTTGAGTATGGTACTTGAGTACTTCAGCCGCTTTAGCTCAATGGCTAGCCAGGGCTAGTTGATAGACCAATACTTTAACAGTCATCGACTCTTTTTTTTCTTTTGACTAACACTAAAATACCTTTTGTTGCTGACCCTGTCCACAGTAGTTCATGACTTAGCTTCCCTGCCAGTGGCACTCTCTGCTTCTCCTAACTGAGGGCATGCTGACTACTGTCCACTCACCATCAATAATTACCTCATACAACCCCACATCAAATAATCTGAACTATCCCTTTAATGTTAACACACTCAAGATAGAGCCCTAGTCACGGTGTTTTCTGAAGTGTAGCTTGATCTGCCTGTTGAGCTTGAATCCAGGAAAAATATAATTTTTAACAGTAATCCTCTGTGGTGCATGGCTACGTCTGAGTATGTCACCTCAAACCCAAAAATGTGCTCGTAAGCTAAAGGTCTCAGTAGGGTGAAGAGCCCTCTATCATTAGAGCTGGCTGTATACTGTAATATAGAAGGCATAGTTGTGTTCCCTCTCCACCATAACTTTCTCTTCTGTATGTGCTGAAATAGCAGACCTGTTCTCCATTTTCCATACCCTGCCTCAGTCAGGGTAACCATTAATTGTGACAAACCAAGCGCAGAATTGTACAGATTTTTTCTGTATTTTTCTGCTTTTCTTCCAATGATTCATCTTTGGGAAAATTAAAATTGATTAGGGGTCTATGTAATCATTCATGCTGGGATTTTTGTTTCTGAGTTAATGTTTGTAATTGTAACTTTATCATTTAATTGTTTATGTGTTCCAAGGTTGACTGTATTCAGGAAGTTCCACGAGAGGAGACCCCGCCGCTGGCCAAATTTCAGTCAATCGGAGTACAGGTGGAGGACGGGTGGCAGTAAGTCCTCTTCCTGTCCTTGTAACAACGTGAGGAATTTATATTCTAGCAACATACTGCTCTGACTATTCTTTCCCTTAACAGGAGCTATGTAAATGTGAAGGCTGTGTGAATGTCAGTCTGAAAAGTATCTCTGTGTGTGGTATTGGTGGTGTGGAAGTCATTCCTAGCATGAGCATTTACTATTTAAACTTGTCCCTGCTTATTGTACATTTCAGACCCACTTCTAGGTTATTGCAGTGTAGTTTGCATTCTGTACTCGTGATGTTTTGAATGCCAGGAAGTTCTGGGACGCCTCATGTTTCCTCCTCTATATTTTCTTACTTTTGCATGCCGCATTTGGTGTTTTGTATGTAGCAGCTGTTCTGAGTCCTGGCTGATATTTTGTCAACATAGCCAGCTGAACAAGAGTCCCTCTACTTATTTGTCCACTGTCCTACCTACATATTTATTCATGTTGTACTCATTTGTGCTTCTTTGTGACAATCCCTCAGCTGTGTTTGTTTTGGATCAACAAATGCCAAAATGTGGTTTACCCTGTGTTGTTCCAGTCTCATGCTGTTTTTGTCCACCCTCTGATATTGGTTAAGATTCTTCAATCAAGCACTCATAATATTTCATTATCTGACTGAATTGGCCCTTCTAAGCATTTCCTGTGTGATAACAGGAAATGAAAATGATGTCAGACAACATTTATGTTCAGCCTGTTCTTCCATTTGCCATATGAAAACAAGAAGTGTTCTATTATTAAAGCAAGTCTCTGATCGATCCTGTTTATTTATATCTGTATTGACCAGCAGAAGAGACTCTGTGACGAAACTATGTTCCAGTAATGGAGACATCATTCTTGAATAATTTAATGTTTTCTTTATCCACTGTTACACTGGAACTGCAGCAGTTAGTTGATTAATTGATTAGTTGTAGGGTTGCAAAGTTTGTGTATTTTCTTAACTGACAATTGAATACACTAACAATAGATTAATCATTAAGAAATGCATGTTTTTTTCTTTTTTCTTTTGTTTTTTTTCTAATTTTTTATTATTGTAAGTTTCAGTTTCTTTACTCAACAAATGGCTCTGCTAGACGAAACACTGTTAAATGAGACTCAATTAGTGCTATTTCTAGACTACTGTTTATCAATTAATACATAGGTTAAATTCTTAATGATTAATCAATTAATGGTTCATCATTAACATCCCTGAAACTATCAAATTAATCACCAAGCATTTTTATAATCAGTTAACTGTTTTGAGTCCTTTTTTTAATAAAAAATTATCTGACTCGAACCTCTCAAATGTGAATATTTTCTGGTTCCTTCAGTTCTCTATGACAATAGACTGAATATCTCCAGGTTGTGGTCAAAACAAGACTTTTGAGGACATCCCCTTGGTTTTGGGGAAACACAGATCAACATTTTTCACCATTTTATGAACCAAACGACTAATCAATTAATCGAGAAAATGATCAACAGATTAATCAATAATGAAAATAATCATTAGTTGCTGCCTTTTATAACAGTAGACAATGGAAGCAAAATTAGACAAAAACTAATTTTAGTGCTATGAAAAGGCTCATCTGTAACAGTGAATCTCACCCTGTTTGTTTCAGACTCAGTCGCTCCAGTAGCATGGCCTCAAAACAAGAAACAGACTCAGAAACACAGGACGTCCCTGTCATCACCCATATCAATAATGTCAAACACTCAGAAAAGAAGGTCATGGTCAATAGTGCTAGCCAGTCCATGAGCTCCCCTCCTGGACAGGACTCTTTAGACAACGGAGACACCACTGGCGAAGTCTCTTCACCCCCACCACCCAGGCAGATCCTCAACCGCTCCACCACAAGAAGTAGCTCTTCCTCCTTCTCAGAAAGTTTGGACCCAGCGCTGGACCCCTCATCTCTACCACCTCCAGACCCCTGGCTGGAGAGTGGCAATGGGAGCAACAGCAGTATTCCCCAGAGCGTAGGAGGGGGGACACTGTGTAGGCGAGACGGCCACTGGTTCCTCAAGCTGTTGCAGGCTGAGACGGGACGCATGGAAGGCTGGTGCCAGCAGATGGAGCAGGAGACCAAAGACAACCAGCTCTCAGAGGAGGGTAAGGCTGCCAGGGTACAACCGACAATCCATTAAAGGTTGTGTTGTGAGGCAGTCAACAGGGTAGTTAAAGTTAAAAGTTAAAATCTGGATGCCAGCCTGCACACTCTGGCAATCTTTACAAAATCTATTCCTTTTTGTTTCCTTACCAAAGCCAAAAAAGATCTAAGATGATTCATTGACTGCTAGGGATGCAAAAATAAAATAAATTATTATATTTGATTACATTTTGAAGGAATAGTTCAGATTAGTTGAAGTGGGCTTTGTATAAAATACTTATTGATAGTCAGTGTATTACCTACAGTAGATGCTCTTGGGTTAGCATAAGGAACGTCTCCTGTCATCTCATAAATTCCACAAAGTTATTTGGCCCAGAAATATCTTAACAAATGTACAGTCAAAGTATTGCTGAAGTCAAGTCTTGAGCCTCTGTTGCTGTCTGAAGCAGAACAGAGCTCAGTTTTAGGGTTCTGCCTCAGGCCCCACAATCACTCCATCAGACATACACAGCATGGAGGGGATGAGGCAGTAATACCTGGGGTTACCACACACGAGCAGGCCTGTAATCCCCAGAATTACACAAATCTACTCTGGAACTGATTAAACCTCCAGATTAGATTAGTGGTTCAACATCAGCAGTGAGCACAAACACAAATACACACTGGACCCACAAACAAACAAACAAACACTGGGAAGGGTTTAGATGCTCCGTTCATATCAGAAACACTGGATCAATGTATGAACAGGGCTGTATGCGTGGTTGTGAGGCCATATGTTTTATGTGTGTGTCTGTTACAGTTCAGTAGTCATCATTAAATCTGATACAAATCTGTACCCCAGAGCTGGATCTCGCCACGCTATAATCACATTGCCATAACTTTGCTGTCCAGTGATCAGATAGGAGTCCCAGTTTTGTCAGGGCAGATGCTCGTCCTAGTTTCCACACAGCAACAGACTAGCATAATGACCACTGACCAACAGAAGGCTGGAGTATCTATATAAGCTTAGATGCCTTTTAAAGAGGATAAAATTGCCCAATACACTGTAATCCTCTTCGTGCCACGCTGTGGAGCTGCTTGGGCAATGCATTGCAGGTCACACCTAAATGTATAGACACCTGCATTAAGATGTCAAAGTTGGTTTGCATCAATCCAGAGTTATGTATGTAAACTAGAGAACTTATTGCTACACCTTCAATACAGGCAAGTCTTGTTATGTACACCATGTTTTCTAACCAAAGACGGAGAAAAGACAGAGTTTGTCATACATAGCTTGAAAAACAGGATGCCCCTGACGTAAACAATCAGAAAAGGGATTGTTACAAATGTGTTGACTTTTGTTCTCTCCTCAGTGCTGGGAAAGGTTCGCAGTGCAGTAGGAAGTGCCCAGCTCCTAATATCCCAGAAGTTCCAGCAGTTCCGGGGACTGTGTGAACAAAACTTGGTGTGTATAAAGCCTTTCTGTGATGCTTCAACTCTACAGGTCTGCACAGTCCTTAAAAAGTCAAAAAAGTTGGAATTTTAGACCCAAAAATGACAGGTGTTGCAAAATGGTTGGATTATAAAGTTGACGTTACGTTTAGATAAAGTTTCATTAACTTCAGTCTTGCTTTCAAATGTGTTTTTGTTCAAAAAATAAAAGTATTGATTACGCTTAAATTACTATAACTATAAAACAAAACCAGCATGAAACCAATGATGACTAATGCAAACTGCCCAGCCCAGTTAGAATTTATTTTAACACACCCAGCTAGAGTGTTGGGATGATGTAGCGTCTCCTCTCATAAAAAAAAAGGGTACTTCTAGAAGTAATAAGTTAACATTGTTTCTGTTAACCTGTTAAACTAATACAAGTAAGTACAAGTTCAGTGAGCTCTGGCTCAAGAACATCACATTTAGTGCTTGGTTGAAGCCAGTTGAAAACAGCTAATTTGAAGCTTGGTGCACGATGTGCAAGAAAAAGCTCCAAGTAGGAACTTTTGGTGTAAAGTCACATGGGAATTTAGAAAAAGGTAAAACCATTGTATAAAGCAACCATTTTCCATATTCACATCAAAAACATCACTAAGTCTGGCCCCAAGTAATCCTGGGACTCTGATTTTCCTTCATATGCTTCACACGTTTTTGTCAGTATGGTTGTGAAATGGGTCTTAAATTACTTTCATAATAAATTTAACTTGTTTAAACCTGCAGGAACCCTTACAGTGAGACTCACATCCTGGGTCCCAAACCAAGTGTTCCCATATTTTGATAATGCTGTCTTCTGCAAGATATGCTTGCCTCGTTGCACATGAAGGCTTTCACACAAAAGAGAACTTCCTAATCTGGGAACAGCCATGATACTCAGCATATTAGGCCTACACAGAATAATGCATGGTGGCCCACAAGCACAAAATACAAGGAGCTTATAATAAGCCAATAAGCCATTCCTCTCTGGTGACGTGTTTTACTGGAAATAGCATTATACAAATTGTAGCCAATGACCAGCAGCACATGACACTATAGCACTATGGCTTCCCACATTAGTAAACCATCTGTTTTGCCCGTTGGTTGATCTGCAGCTCAGCTTCCAAAATATTGGCCAGATGAACATGGCTAGTAAATCATGTACTTCTGCACCAGCTTGACTGAACAAAGAAAAGGACAGAACAGTACAGGCAAAACATTTAACATTACATACCTGTACTTGCGACATGAACAGGCACACTTACACATCATACAAAGATGTACTGGTCTTGAGGAGATTTGTGGAAAGAGAGAGAAATTTCTCATTATAACATATATTTGAAGAAAACCAAACTGAGCTCAAGGCTGTATGTAACAAAATGATCTAATCCAAACCTGAAGCCTGATACTTTGTCAGGGCCCATCAGGCTTGGGACAGGTAGCAAGAAACAAACCAAAGGAAACTTCACAAGAGGTTTCAGAAAACAAAATCATGTGGCCACATCAGCTGTCTACTGTTAAATGTTGTCATTATTACTATGCTGCTGGATTTTGCATTGTGACTAAATTACACGGGATGCTGCATGAAACATCTGTCGTAACATGCCTACGGCAGAGCACATCCATTATAATCAACTGCTACTGCAACCACACAAGCCTTGTGCACCCATACGGGCATCGCCCTGCTTATCTCAGTTTTTTCAGTTTTTTTCTCTCCCTCTACAGCCCCTCTAACGGGTAAAAACTTCATCATACAGTAACCAAAAAATGAGTACTATTTAAAAATAATTAAAATAAATACCTGATTGTACCACAAGCAATGTACCACTACAACTTATTGGGTGTTTTTACATTGCACATTAAAATAAATCACATCATTAGTTGTGTGTAGATGTTCCTAGATGAGTTTAAAAAAGTCTAGTTATTTAATTCAGAACCAGTTAATACAGCCCGTGCTTCTGAATCCTGCATAACCAACTGTATTATCACTTGTCAAAAGTCAGTATGCACACAGTGAAGCCAGTCATCTATCGTGTTTTAAAACTCCTCATAAAACACAGCTGGCATGCAAACATATGCTACAACAAGTGTCAAATCCATGTCCCATGTATTTCAGCCAGCAGTTAAGCAAAAAACAATGAATACTTCATATACACTGATATTACTGTGACGTGTACTGTCTCATGACTAAGTCTTCTTGTCTGTATTGGTGTGTAATTTCTTTCATTGCTTTTGCAATGCGAAGTTAACATTTTGCATGTTACATATTGGGTAGCTCTCCAGAATAGAAACGTAATCATGAGCAATAATCACTCTGCTGTTTTCTAAACTTCACAGGTCTGTTAGCATGATAGCAACATAGCACATTTGTTTTGCCCAGAATGTCTGAATTCAGCTACATCAGTATGAGGAGTTGAGTGGAGCCTGCACAAACAGTCTGCCTGGAGCATTACAAACAGTGGCTGTGACAGAGGAAAACAAGTCAAAGCAGGATTTACTTTTCATCTGTTAGACAGATTTGATCAGGCTTTGCACAAACGGCAAACATTGAGGCAGTTGTTTGTAAACAGGTGAGGGGCTAAGTCTGTTATTAGATTAACTTTGACAGTGGATTCTGAGTTATCACATCTCTTTGTGACATTCTCAAACTTAATGTTCCTTTGTATCTCTCTGGCTCAACATACAGGCTTATTTTACTTTGTTGTGTTGAAGCAGTTATAATATTTAAAGTATTTTTTTATGTTCTTATAAAGGATAAAGTTCTGTTATGATCCATTATTTCGGTCTGGAGTTCATCTGGGCATGAGAATTGAGCTGTGAAATGGCTCCCTCTAGTGATGAATATGGAACAAGCTGCACTGACTGATAAGTATGTAAGTAATACAGGGCAGAAGTCTAGTTCAGTAATAAGCTGCTCTAATAAGCCAGTAAATACTTTTTGTCGGGGCAGCCTGATGGTCTTGGAGTGTGAGGTGCTGACCATGAACCACCACTTCCCTGTCCCGAGAAATTTTGTAACATGCAGCTTCCTGTCTCTCATGTGTCTTTGCATGTTTTCTTTATCTCTCTACTGTCAACTATGAGAGTGCCCCTAGAAATAGTAACATTATACCAGATCCACCGTCACGCCAATCACACCTGAAGGAAAGCAACAAAACAAAACAAAACAGACAAGCAGGACAATGAGCACTTTAAAGTACAGTGGAATCAAGGTACATGAGTACTGAGAGAAAAACACTATTCTGCTTTGACATTTTGACACAGTTCATTTAGAATACAATGAAAGTGCTCTTTTGAAACATACAAACCTACGTTCAATACTGAAAAAATGTTTGCGTCAGAGTGCTCTGGGCTCTAATTTGAGGTGCTCTTGTACTCTCTTTGTCGCCGATGAAGGCATGATGCTGAAACATCTCTAAGTTTATTTGTTTTAAGGTCTAATATGACGATGCCATGACAATAAAGGCATGTCAAATGTTTTTAAAGAATTTGCCTTGGAGTTTTTTGTGACTTCTGCTTTTGTTTTAGTGGTGGAACCAACCTCTTCACAAAGCCTTGGCTGCCAAAGTTGCATCAGCACAATAGATATAAAGTCAAATAACACTATTTTCAAACAGGGACATTTTCAAAAACTGGGATGGGTGGTGGTGGTGGGGACCCACAAAAAGTGATCCAGAGATACCCCACCTGCTGCCCTCATTCTCACATTAAGGACACATCTAGGTTAATGTATTTTTAGAATTATAACCTAGTTTTTACATCCAGAATCTTCTCAAACAAAGTAGAACTTTATATATCGGGTGATTTTTTTCAATTTATTTATTTATTTATATTCTATCATGTACAAGAACCATATCTGCAGCTGAACAGCATGGATCAGGGTTTGTGCAGGTGGTTAACACGTCTTAAATCCAATAGTCTAACTGTTAGGCCTTAAAATGTCTTACATATGAATTTGACAGGTCTTCAAAATAGAATTAAGTTACTTCTATAAAGTTGCATTAACATCATTCTAACTTTTCAGTGGGTCATGGAGAAAACATTGTATCGATCACTCTGTGACAACTAGAAAATAAAAACATGGATGCAGTGAAGGTAGACTCAGTCTTTTCTGTGTTATGTTATTTCCTGTTCCTTCATGGCTAAAGAGCCATTTAAAAGCCAACTTGTCAGAGACTATACCACCTGTGCTGAGCATTAAACGTCTACACTACAATACTGACCTCTCTCCTCATCATTCATTGGTCGTTCGTTCATTTTCACCATCCTTCTCCCTCTTTGTGTCAGAATGTGAATGCCAACCCGCGGCCCACAGCTCAGGACCTGGCTGGTTTCTGGGATCTGCTGCAGCTCTCCATTGAAGACATCAGCCTCAAGTTCGATGAGCTCTACCATCTCAAGTCCAATGACTGGCAGCCCGTACCATCTGCGGCTGCCCAGTCGCCCCCTGAGCGGAAGGTACTTCCCACCCCTGCTGCCCAGTGCCCTGGCTGGGGTAGGAAAGCCGCCGAAACCGGCCTCTCTCCTCCCACCACCACCACCATTTCTCCCACTCTTTTTTACCTCCCCTTTTTGACTTCCCCTCCGTCCCTGCGTGAGATGGACTCTATAACAGGGCCTCCCTGTCCAGTACAAAGGGGCCAGAAAGATCCCTTTAGACATGCATGGAAAACTTCATCTCAAAGAGGGCTGTTGTTGGTGTGTTTTTAAATGTGAAGCCCTGCTTTGAGCATGCATGTGTCACCTAGCTGATGTGTGTGTTGCAGTGGAGCATGGCTAAGATGCACTGGCTCATGTGACCGAATGCAGTCTTGCGTTTGCTCCCTCTCTGTTTAAATGTCTTTGCTTGTGTTTGTGTGTCTGTCGTTGTTTCTAGCTCTCTCTCTGGTCTGTGGCGTGTCTTTCTATGTTTGTGTGTGTGCATTAAGTAGGGTCGGGTATCATTTGGATTTTATTGATTCTGATTCTACTTATTTATTTCAGCTCTTAACGATTCTTGATTCTTTAAGTGTCCTGTAGTCTTCACAGCCAAGTTGTGTGAAATACTTTTTACCAAGGATAAATTTTATCAGTGGAAACACTGAGCTAAGCTAACATTAGCTACATATCCCTTACAACGGTGATCTCTTTTCTTTTTTTTTTCTTTTTTTTTTTCTATTTCTGGGTTTACTTAGATTACAACAGAAAGTATCCTGTTCTTGTTAAGTGTTTTGCAGCAGAGCATTTTAAACTGATGTGATTGTTACAAGGCCCACAAAATTTGTGCTATGGATGAGAGAAGACATATGTCACATCCCACGACCAAGCCCACCTTTACAAAGCGCTGCAAAAGTAGTCAGTCAGTATGTGTGTCAGTGGCAAACTCTTCATCACAGGTTAGTTAAAAATGTTGCAGAGTAAATTACTTGTATGCTGATTATGTCCGTAGATCAAAGTGAATCAGAGAAGAGTCTTACTGATGGTGGGATTTAATTTAATTTAGAGTTTGGTTCAACAGTACCAAAACTACTAAATAAAGTGTTTTAATGATATAAAATGTAACAGGTGTCCAAAATACATTACCTGAAGATTCAGTAAGATAGTTGTAAGACAGCTTTGTAAACTTTGATGGAGGCAGACTGAAAGCAGCCCTGTTCTTTCATTTTTCTGTAACAACACTTATCATTGTTTGGCAAAGGCATGGCATAATTGCTTATCTGACTGACTGTTTAAACTGGCAGAGACCTTGGAATTTGTGTTGACCATCAGCCAAATTAGAGTGGTTGTTTTCATCCAAAAAGGAGTTGGGGCATCATGCAGGAGTAAAGTACCCACATCAGTTGCTCTCATCCATTCACCAGCTAGTCAAGCAACTTTGCAACAGCTGAATAACTAAGAATAATGCTAGACTCCCCATTTAATAAGATAAAAGCAATAGGAGACAGGAAGAAATACACACATTCAAGTCACATCTGTAGGCACAGACAGGTAGCCAGGTAAATATACAGTAGGTGTTTGCAGTACATGGTTTAATCTGAATCTACCACAAGTCAAATTTGCACAGAAATGGATAAGCAGAATTGAAATAGAAATTTCTTAATGATTCCTTTGGACTTGATTCTTATTTGGAATCGGTTCTTGATGCCCAACCCTAGTTTTAAGTTTATGGATGTTTTTACCGCTGTATCTGAGATACTCTTGTTTTATGTTGCTTTACAGTGCAATTGCATTGACTGTGTGTCTTGTGATTCTTTTTATTGTGCTTTAAGTTTGATCTAATGTGCCCATCAATTCATGTTACCATTTCCTGTCTTTGAAAATTGTCATGTAAATGACTGTTTTTCTAAATGTTTGCCTATTTTAATCAGATGTCTGTCTGTCTGTTTTTCTGTTTATCACACAACCCACTAAATGTTATTTGAAGCTTTAACAAAAACAATCAGCAGTCATAATGTCTTTGTCAAAGTCCTGTCTGCTAAACCTGCCTTAACAAACAGAGCCTCTTGAAGACAGTTATCAAAGTACATTGTCTCACTGTCTTGTATCTGTCTTTTCTCCTCCTTCCGCACACTGCTCTCCTCTTCTGTCTGCCATGTTTCATCACTCCTGACACCACAGGACGAGGAGAAGGCAACCCCTCCAGCGTCAAAGAAGCCCGGTAAGGGACGACCATTGCTGGGTCGTGAGAAGAGCGCCGACTCCTCATCCACCTCTTCTTCGGCCTCGGCAGAGAAGCAGAGACAAGAGGCTCGCAAGCGTCTGCTGGCTGCTAAAAAAGCTGCCTCCTTTCGCCAGAACTCCGCCACAGAGAGCGCAGACAGCATCGAAATCTATGTCCCCGAGGCTCAGACTCGCCTCTGAGAGAGACAGTGAAAGGGAAGGATGTAGAGTCGGATCAAAGGACAGATAAAGTGTTGCTGAAATATCTGGAAGAAGGAGAGGAAAACTTTTGCAATGCAAATGAGCTACTCTGAGTAAACACGGATGGAGGTGTGGGGGATGAGAGATCAAATTCCTAGAGATTGGGAGCGGTGGGGGTGGCTTTGGGCATTTTTTGACACACTCTTACAGTTATAGGCTGGTCCTGGTGGCATCAAACATTTATTTAACAAAACAGAAAATGACAAATTTAACTTTTGTGGACACGACAGACTTTGAAGCAGGAGACTCCTCATTTGAGGCTGCCATTGAAAACCTCAGCTGATGAACTTCTTCATTTCTTGTTATTACTCTTGATATCATAAAATTGTTAATGAAGGTATTGTTATTACAATGATTATATCCTAAAGAATCTATATGAAGACTGTTTTAAATGTTCTTCTATCTTGGCTATAAGATCTATTAAGAAGTGGACAGAAGGCAAACATTAATGCTCTTCTGTCTCCCATCGTCCTCCTCTCTTCCCAGATCATTGGCCATCTTGTAGCTTTGCACAACACCACCTTGTGGCCATCACACACACTCACACACTGCACTCACACACATTGCAAACTCACACCTATGTATGTCTTCCTTGTATTTATTTGTTACTTCATTCATCCTTTTTGTTTTTGTATAAAAATTCATTTAGATCTGGTTATTATGAATATTTTTGGTATGATGAAACTGAAAGTCAGATTTGAAGGAGTATTTATATAGGTCCTAGCAATTAACTCTTCTTGTGTGTATGTCCTTCAAAATGTTCTTGTGTCAAATATTTTAAAACACTGGTGAGAATCTGTAAAGTTTAGTTTCTTAATGGTTCTGAATGGAAAGCACATCGATATTAATGATGACTGAGCCTGAGGATCTCTACTTCAGAATGTCAGTGGCCACAATATTAGTTTCGTTCAACTCCTCTTTAGTCTATTTTGCTTCTTCTTTCAGTCCCATTACCTTTGTTTTTCATGTTTGTGCTGTAACTGCGGATATGTGAATATTACAGTCAGGATTTTTTGTTCCATCTGTCATTTAATGCTTTAAGTGCTTTTATTAACCTCATTTAGCGTTCAGCTTATACATCTCACATGAATCTAGGGCTTTTTATCGATGTAACGCAGCAGCAGGCTGAGTATGCAGGATGATACTGTGTTATTGTTTTGGGGAGCGACACATAAGGACATGTGTCTCACGGTTATTTTTATACTTTGTTTCCAAAAGCATTTTTGATTTATTTTGCCTCAAATCACTCAACAAAATCAGTCTTGTTATCATTATTGTTTCCCCTCATTGAACATCATCCAAAGTACCTGCACTTTTTTTATTCAAAGAAAAAAATATTTAATTAAAGCATTACATACATTAGTCATTGTGTTTTCATCATTTTTAAAATGCTACGTGCTTCTTTTTTTCATGGAGGATTGTGAAAGCCAAAGATGAATTCACTTGTTTTAAATTCATCTCATGTATGTAAATGTCAGCAGCTCGACAGTAACTGTGCTTACTGTGAAAATAGATGGACTGTAGCCACAGCACTGTTTTACAGGTTTAACATTTTAATGCACATGCCTGGAAGCTTAAAGTGATTGAATTATTTGATGTGGGGTTGTATGAGGTACTTAACCATCCATAGATGAAGGTCAGCAGGACCCCAGTTTGGAGACACAGAGAAGAATACCAGCAATGCCCTGCTTTGGACAGGATCAACAACAAAAGATATTTTAGCTACTTAAAAAAGGACCTAAAACTTTAAGCATACGCTGTATTTAGAA
This sequence comes from Lutjanus erythropterus, assembly GCF_056507025.1. Taxonomy (NCBI): domain Eukaryota; kingdom Metazoa; phylum Chordata; class Actinopteri; order Lutjaniformes; family Lutjanidae; genus Lutjanus; species Lutjanus erythropterus. Next base: position 18,052,375 of record NC_139318.1, on the reverse strand, counting down.
TGTTTTCACTGCTTTTACTTGTTTAATTGTTAGACAGTCCTTTTTGACAGGAATCAGCTGTTATATTATCCAAATTTCTCAAAACCAACCAAACTCTGTTAGCGAAATAAGTAATTTTGTATCACAGAAGTTGTGCGTCTACCATTGCCTTGATCACTTAAGATTGTTTGTGTTATTCTGTCACTTCTGTTAAACATAGCCCTTAAACACTATATATATTAAACGGATATAGAATATGGACATTTCTTTAAAGTGGCTAAAATACCTTTTGCTGTTGATCCTGTCTACAGCACTACATTGTTTATCTTCCATGCTGGTGCTCCTACAACCCCACATCTAATCTGTACTATCCCTGTAACTAGAACTGTCCATCGCTACAGTAATTTCTGAGTTGCTTTGCAGCGTTCAGGACCCTCCTCCCCTACTTGAAAAGTTTCTTTTCTGACCTGTAGAGGGCACCAGTGGATAATTTGCAACCCCCAAATTACAGTACATTGTAGTATACTGTATACACACAATGGAAAGACATTCACACTATATGACTGCATTCAGCCCTGACCTGTTTTGCATTAAGGGGACACATTGTGTGGATTACACATATTTACAGACTGAACCCAGTTCCCAAAACACAAAGAGGTATGGAACAAACAAGGCCTCTTGGTTTATGAGTTATTCATGTAGACACACTTAAGGATTTCATTCTATATCCAACACTAAAGTCAGCCCTGACATGCCTTACATCAACCACAGTTCTTTGCCTGTCTTCCACTCACATTTGGTTTCTTCCAAATGGTAAGCAAACAAAACCTGACTTTCCCTCCCTAATTAGTTATGTTAAACTACTGCAGCGTCGCTCCATTGCTGTTGGTTGCTGCAGTGCCTCTTTCTTCTCGCCCACTGTGACCCAAAAATGCAGTCTGGGGCTTTGAATTGGAAAAGCCTGATGACCACCATTCTCCTTCCATGTTGGCAAGAGCTTTCTCTTGATGGTGGGCCTTTGTTTGCCTGCTGTGGATGACTCTCAGTAAGGAAAATGGCTCAGGGGTGTCAATAGCCTGCCCCCTTGTTGCTGTCAATGCCCCCCCTCCATTTGACTGGGCTGGATAGCATTGTTAGCACCTGACGGCCTTTTGTGTTACTCCAGCTCGGTCGTTAGCTTGATTTGATTTCTGACTGCCAGGAAGGTTGTGTGTCTGACAAGTTGTTTTCCTGAAAGAAGCTATGTGGTGTCAATATAGGAGTCTCTCATGTTTCCACAAATATCAGACAATTTGTTATTGACACATTTTTGATGAGCTCTGTCATGTATGTTGAATATTCAGTCTGAAAGGTATAATATGCAGGATTTATCGGTCACTGTTCATAAACGCACAAGAAAAATAGTTAATTGTTGAGTCTCATTCCCAAGACATCACATTCTAGGGGTGCCACAATTATCAGAAACCATGACTTTGAAGTGCTGTTTTCTTTTCTTTTCTTGGGATATGTGCCAGATGCTGCAAGCGGGCAGGGGTAGAGAGACAAAAAAATGGAAAATCCTGCATAGTATGCCTTTAAGAATCAATAATTAGTAAGAGAACAATTCTTGTACGTGTAAATGGCCTAGCTGAAAGGCAATATATTGCAGAATTTATTTTTATTTCCCCTATGCAAGCACTGTCAGAGTATTTTAAAACAATTTCATAACATATTATTTCCATTTTTTCCACATTTGCCACATTTTCAGCCCTAAACCCTGCTGTCACCCTTCCTCACACAAAACTGTAGGCCTGTGCTGCACATCAAACACGGTGTGGCATCTCAAATATGCTGAGGGAAGCAGGGCAGGACCACAGAGAAAGTGTTTTGGTCATCTAACCATCACAAACTGAGATGCTCTTCCAGCCTGTTGAAAGTTGGGTGTGTAAAGTACCCAGAGATGTCAGTGACATACTTTCTTAAAGAGAGAAAAGAGAGCTCATCTCATACATTTCAACAAGGCTTCTCTTCAATACACACATGTATCACTGGGGACACACCTAGGTCTATTTCCTGGGTAGGGTTATCCATGACCCAAACAGCTGCACTGCAGGGGGTCAGTTGCTGTAAAGCCATTGATTTGAGGGTGATAATGGTCCACATGTAGGTTTGATGGATGTGGCCTTTTCAACTCAAAACTATCACACCACAACTATCAGCATTTGCTTAGTCAGCAGTCTGTTTTGGTAAAGCTTTATTTTGAGATTTCAACACTTGCATTCGGCTGCACTCATTCAACCGTGATAAACAACAGTGAAGTTGGTGGAATATGTTGATAAATCCAGAAATACAAAAAGGAAAAGTTTAAATGTTCATTTACAATGTGGCTATGGTCAAACTTGTGCCATATCTTCTGTGACACAAATGCACCTTTCATTTTTCACTTTCTTTTCTTGAAAAATTATGTAATTATGTAATTCAGATTGTCTTACGTATTTGCCACTTTTCTGCATTCCAGGACTGAGAAAAAAAAGTCAGTAGAGGAAGTTTTATCCCAGAGAGAGAGAGAGTATACCTCAGCTGGGGTACCAGTGAATCCACACACATACAGTAGTCCAAAGGCCTGCTTGCAAAAAAACAGGCTCATTAGAATCCCTGCTTTGTTCCACTGAGTCAGGCGTAAAACTGGGGAAAGGGGTGAGGGGCAGCACCTTTCTGTTCTTACCACAAGAGATATGATATAGCAAAAAGTGTCTGTAAAAATATTAGAAGAAATATTTTATGAAGCAAGCACATATTTTAAAACCTAGGATCTGTTCAGTGTAGTAATCTATAGGCTGTGTGTATGTCAGGGTTTGTGGGGGTTTACTGTAAAAGAGCTGTATGGCAAAGTTATGAGTGAGTGGGTGTGTTGTTGATAAAATGAGATTTACCTAGTTTCTTGACACTATACTCTGGTAACATTTAAAGTATATGTGCAATACTGAGTAAAAAGGGTTCTTTGATATTAAGATGAAACTAATAATCTTGCATTTCTCCCCCCTGTGCTTCTTAAAGTCGTCTTCTGTAAATAAGAACAAAACCAGACTGAAAATCTTCATCTTTTACAATGCTGTAGATCTATTTATACTATTTCAAAGTTGTTCAAATGTATAATGGAGAAGAGACGTAACATTCAATAAAATGCACACAATACTTTCTCAAAAAGTTCATCATGGCTGTATTTTGATTACTGTCTTGTAGCTGTTTGTTGACTTTTAAGTACAAGATGATTCAGATTCAGTGTGTGGCAGTCATTTTTCTTTCAAAGATTTTTATATAGTCATCAATTAGGGCTGCAACTAATGGTTATTTTCATTACCAATTGATCCTTTCACTTTTAATCGATTAATTGTTTAGTCCAGCAGTTTTTAAACTGGGGTCTAGGAACCAACAGGAGTCCTTGACTGGATTGTGGGGTCTCCAGCTAAAGAAGGAATAGAATATTTTAAATTGCATATTTCTTTCCTTCTTTTTTTGTGGAAATTGAAATAACAGGAGAAGAAATAGGGTTGGTTGTTTTGATTGATTTTAACTTATTGTGATCCTATCATCTACCATGAAGACTATTAACTTCAAACCTAGAAATTTTAAAAAAAACTCAGCGGGGATTACTCAAGACAAAATACTCTCTGTGGTTTATTGTGCAACTATTGTGGGGGTCCTTGACATGAAAAAGTTTGAGGACCCCTGATTCTTCATTTACTGTCATAAATGACAAAGGAAAAATAGAAAGTCTACACATTTAAGAAGCTGGAGCCAGCAAATGTTCTACATTTTTGCCAGAAAAATTTCTGAAATGCTTAGTTGATTATCAAAATAGTTGCCAACTGATTTTATTTTAATCAATAAATCTTTGCTGCTCTACTGGGCTGCAGCTAAAGATTATTTTCATTGTCAATTAGTCATTATTTTCTCCATTAATCAATGAGTTGTGCAGCCTAAAAAATGCTGGAAAATTAAGAAAAATATCGATCACAGATTCCCTAAGCCAAGATGACATCCCCACTGTCTTGTTTTCATCATCTTGTTGTCTTAAACGTGTAAAGCCAGAAAATATTCACATTCATAAACTGGAATCACAGAACTTGGACATTTTTTTAAAACAAAATGTCCATGTTTTTTTTAAACAAGTCAAACAAATTCATTGTTTATCAAGATAGTTGGTGATTAATTTAATAGATGGCAGCTAATCAATTAATCAACTGATTGTTGCAGCTCCATTGTCAATACTGCAAATATTTTGTTCTTGTTTTCAAAAACTGCTTGATTTGACTTGTAACTTTAAAATATTTTGCAATTATAAACACTTTTTTTTTTTAGCAAACACAGTAACAGAAGGTATATGTGGAAACAAAAACGGGTTGATTTCAGTTTTGTATGGTGGCAACATGCAGTAACTTCATTTGTCCTGGGGACTCAAAGCATCCCAACACATCTGTAACACGAGTCTGGAGTCAAACAAACCGTAGAATTAATGTCTAAATATCACACCACAAATTTCTCTAGACATTGTGAGTCGAAATAACGTGCCTAATTAAATTATGGATGACTCAAATGCGGTCACTACTCTACGCTTATTTCGGCGTTTATGATTTATGTAACAAGAACATTTTGCTCAACGTTACGTAAACGTACGCCTTCCCACACTGTGTAGATTTCTCCCGCACACTTGTGGAATAAAAATGCATCACTATAGGTTAAAAAGATGGCTATTCCGCTATATTTGTACCGTCTTGTGCCAATTTAACCGTGTGGCTTCAACCGTGTCGAGAAAATAACATTATTTCAATGACTGTCTGCGATATATTTTGAATGAAATGGTTTTCCCGTCAATCACAATGAGACGGAGCCTGTCTGCTTGTCCAGCGGAGCTCTCTGATTGGCTAACGGCTGCGCCGGAGGCGTAATGACGGCCCGCGATTGGCCGAGAGCCGTTGATGAGGCGGGATCATTTCAGCTGCGACTGTCAAGATTGGCAAAGAGCTGGCGGTGCTGCGTGCAGGTAAAAAGGAACAAGCGACACAAAACAGAAAACATTTATCCTGGCAGAAAGCGAGGAGGAGTGCGATGGAAACGGACTGTCCGGTGAAACATTATCGTGCGGTTCGACACATTAAAAAGAGAGGTATTTAAGTCGGCGAAAAGAGCTCAAACACCCCCAGCTTCTTGGAAGAAAGTGCCGTTGTGTCAACCATCGTTTGGCTCCCGGCGGGCACGCTTTGTACAGCGAGCAACTTGGACAGCTGCGTGTTTTCAAGCGAGCCATCAACAAAGAATGAAAGCATTCAAACGAGGTGAGTCGCGTTTTTATCACCCTAAAGACACGTTTATAACCCACAACGTGTCCGACCGCGAGCCCGCTGTGTCTTCGCTGTTGGTTTTGCCTGGTATGCGGGCTTTTTGTCGCGAGCAAATGCAGCGTGTGTTTGTGTTTAAATTTGGAGGGACAGCTAGCCAGCTAGTTATCTGTGGAGGCAGCAGCAGCAGGCATGGTGTCCATCTGGCGGAGTGACATGCGGGAGGGAGGCTGTGCTCTCTGTCTCTCCTGCCTGCTGCTGCTGCCTCCTTTGTGCACTCCAGATGGCTAATTTACCGAGTAGCTCCACCGTTCGCTTTCCTCAAATGTCACATTTTGTATTATTCTGCTGGCTTTTTTTTTGTGTGTGAATCATTGCGCTTTGATTATGACCTTATCAGTTTGACAAAGGGAGCTGATGTTTGATGTGTGTGGGGGGCTGTTTCAACTAACGGTCAGATCCAAATGGTTACCTCTCTGTGTGAGTGTTTGTGAAGTTTAGTTCACTGTTGAGCCTCCAAACTTTACTCTGAGGAGCATTTTTTTTTAAATAAAACGTATAAAAAGCTTCACTTTCCCTTGGCACAGATTTACCCGCTTGTTTGCAGGCAGAGGAGACCTTTTGTAAACAAAAAAAGTTGGTCAGTTTGACTGCCTGTGCTGTGAGATGTTACAGTCTGGCTGTTGCTGATGTGACATACTGTACTAAGCTCACATCTGTCTAAAATGGGGCCCGACCGATACATGATTTCTGGAGCCGATGCTGATATGGGTGTAAAATAATTTCGATATCAATATATTGGCTGATATTCTTTATACACAATGTAAGGTATATACATCCACACATTTTTTTTTTTTTGCAATGATCCTGCAATAATGTGGTTAACACTTGTGACAAAGCAAGATGTTACAATGAATTTTATTGCTCAAAATGACCTCAGGGCACTGAGAAGGTAAACTTTCACTGATATCTTTAATAATTAAAAACTATAAATAAACTAAAATAAAAAATATGCATATTTTAAACACGAATTAAGAAAAGGGTCACATGCACAGAATGCTGCTTATAAAGCTAATAAAATAAAAACCTACATTATGTCATGTTATAAAAATAGAAATTTCATACATACACGCTGACACAGATACAGCTGTGATAGGTCAGTATCGGTCAACCAATATATTGTTTTGGCTGTACTGTTGAGCCTCCAAACTTTCCTCTGAAGAAAAGTGGGCCTAATTAAAGGAAAGTAAATGCAAAATGCTTGAACCACTTCCCCTGGGCACAGATTTACCCACTTGTTAGTAGGTAGAGGAGAAATTTAGTAAACAATTTAAAAAAAAAAGCCGTTCTGTTTGACTGGCTCTGAGATGTTACATTTAGCTGCTGATGATGTGACATACTGTACTAAGCCAGCTAACATCTGTATAAAATCTGCCTGAGCTGTTTTATCAACTAAATCAATCCCACATTGACTGTGTGTAGATATTTTATGACAGATCTTTAAATGTCTGTTCAATGAATGATCGAGTGTTCAGAGTTGAAGGATTGCAACTTTGTTGTGGGCAACATTATTTATCTCAGACAGTTAAGGACCACCTGAGATGTCTGCCAATCTAATCAATACGAGACTTATTTGATTGACTTTCAATTAGACATAATTTAAAGCAGAAATTGTTGAATCTTTACTGCATTGTATTAATGATTTTTAATGTAATGCTGGGTGGCATGACTGAAATCAGTATAGTGATACTGATATGAATAGAGCTGCAAATAAGGATTAATTTCATTGTCAACATGTAATGACTGTAATGCAGCTTTTAAAACCAGAAAAAGACAACACTTATGCCATTTAACAACACTAAAATCTAAGACAATATCTAGTCTCATAACACTATGTCAATATAATATCAATGTATTGTATGCAAAATCACATTGAAGAAATCAAAGTGAAGTTCAGTGCAATGGACCAGATTATATAGTCAGAAAAGACTCCTGACAAAGTAATGTTCCAAATAATCATTAATTGGGATGAAAGAATTCTGATCAAAATGATAAATCTTGACATGAATATCATAATGCTCCACCCCAAACTGATAATCAATAATGCACAGCCAAACGGTGACATGTAGTTTTAGGTGGCTCGTTTACAGAAATTTGGGGCAATGCACCGGCTTTGAATTTGCATGTTTTTAGATTTCCCCCCTCTTTTCTAACTACCTTGTTGTTGAGGAATGCAGAATTCAAAAGATTTGTCAGCAGCTCCAGCAGTCCTGAGCCCAAAGTGGCATGAGGTGAAAACGGCTTCCTTTGCATGGTCAATAGGTTCCTGGGCCACTAGCTACTGTGATGTTGATATGCACACAATCTTCTTTGTGAAGACAGGCGCTGCCCCAGGGGTCAGGTTTCACCCAGCCCCAGAGAAAGACATTTACTGCATTCTGTGGCCCACCCCTGGGATCAGGCATGCTCCATTTTGAGGGGAGATTCTCTCCGGTGGCCAACCAGAGACTGACAAAATCCCCACAACAAAGTTCAAACCGCAAAGCCAGAGTTAAAACACGCTCAGGCCCACTGAAGCTTTCCTGAACCTCACTTTAAAAATAGAAGGTTAAAAGTAACCAGTGAGGTTTGTGCACTTGTTAACTGCTAAGTGCTAAATCAATTCCAACTATTTGTGACCTAAAAAAGTACCTATGGTTTCATTTTTTTGCATAGAATTGGATCTGACCAAACCCCATTCTTCACAACCCATACAAGATCAACAGTTATCTTATCCCTCCTCACACTCATATATGGCAAAGTAAGCATTAAAAAACAACATTTTATCCCAAATGACTATCAGTCATTCAGATGTAAACATGTGGGTTAGATGACACTCTTGGAGCAGCAAACTGACAGCTCCCTTCCCTCCCTCAGCTCTGGAAGACGAGCATCGCCCCGAGCAGGAGCACTCCTCGGCTGTGTCGGACAGCGATGATGGCTCCCCGCTCGACCTGTCAGGGAGAGGGCTCTTTGGGAAGCGCCGTCGCCGCGGCAACCTGCCCAAGGAGGCGGTGCAGATTCTGCGAAGCTGGCTGTACGAGCACCGCTTCAACGCCTACCCGTCGGAGCAGGAGAAACTCAGTCTGTCGGGCCAGACCAACCTCTCTGTGCTGCAGGTGAGGAGCAGGTTTTTATTATTTGTTTTGTTTTTGTTTTCCCAAAAGCTCTCTGTACTTGTCAGAGGAAATGACACTTTGTGGTACACGCTGTTTCTGCATTCTGGTGGGGGTTGTTTTTTCTGTCCTAAAGTGGAGGTGCATCTAGTTTCCGAGACACATTTTAATTTACCGTCATTGTCTTTTAGCGCTGCAATGATTAGGCCTAATCAATTAACTGTCACCTATTAAATTAATGGCCAACTATTTTGATATTGACTAATTGGTTTTAGTAATTTTTTAAAGATGAAAAAGTCAAATTCTCTCATTCACGCTCCTTAAATCTGAATGTAATCTGTTTTCTTTAATCCTCCATGCTCATAAACTAAATATCTTTGTCATCTTGGGCTTTAGGGGACACTTATCAACATTTTTCACAGTTTTTAGACATTTAATGGACTAAATAACTGAGAAAATAATCAAGAAATTAATCAACAGTAAAAATGATTGTTGCTGCCCTGCTTACTTTTCATTTGACTGATCATGCTCATAAAAACAAACTTTTACAGGTTTCACTGAATGTTAATGTTTAATTCCTTTTTTTGACAAATTAATAAAATCAGTTCATCATAGTTTGTGCAGTTCAAGTTTTGTTACTTTTTTCATGATACCCTCAAACAAGTTGCAACACGTCATTTAAATTATTTTTGCAGCATACTCACCTTTTATCTCTTTAAAGTCTGATGGTGCTGAAAAAGAAAGTTACCTTTACATGATGCTTACTCAGTTTTAAATTTTACAGGAATATTTACCAGCACTTTGTTACCAGAAGAAGTCAAAGCAAAACATTGATCAGATGGTATCAGTACTGCTGAGAGTGACACTTTCCCAGCCTTCCCTTTTCACTTCATTGCATCAGTAGTAGACATTTCCTCTTTTCCCTCTCAACACACAGGCACACACGCACAAACAGACAAGGCTGCAGGAGAGAAGGCATTACAGATCAGCATGAGGCAGCAGGCAGCAGAGTTTCTTGTTATGTAGTCAGTTCACTGGAATGCCTTTGGCTGGCTTCGCTGTGGCTCAGCATATCTGAGCTCAGACCTTCATTATTGCCAGCTGTCTGAGGGCTCTCATCTCTGTCTCTCTCACTCTCTTGTGTGAGAGGCCGTACCACTAGAGGGGGTAAGAAAGGCCTGACGTACAGATGGAGATGAAGAGAAATGTGTAGGTGGTTATTAAGATCACAGGCCTCAGATTATTTCTTTTTTAGATCTTGAGTCTGATGCAAGGGTTGAGTTAAGAGTTGAAACGGTATTAAAAATGAATTTATGATCACAGTGATCAAAATGATAGTTATCAGTATTATTGCAATATTGTAAAATGTCCTGAAAATTTTCAAGAAGTATAGACACACACACTGAGGTAATTTCACCAAGTTTCATCTTGAAAACTTCAGTGATTTTAAATGCATCATGTCCTGTGTGACCTCAATGTTTCAATCGACACAAAACAAACAGGTCGTATGCTGTGTCTGCATCTTGGAGACTGTTGCTAACTTTGGGTGAGGCTAGATAGTGCTGTAACTAATGATTATTTTCTTCATTGATTAATCTGTCTAATCAATTAATCAATTAGTTGTTTGGCCCCAAAAAAGTCAGAAAATGGAGTTGTGTAGTTGTGTGGTCCATAAAATGTGAGAAAATGTTGATCACTGTTTCCCAAAGCCCAAGACAATGTTTTCACTTTGCGTTTATCATATTGGATCATATTGGTATTGGACAGTATTTGTCATGAGTTTTTCCAAAGCACTGTAATTAAACACTGTTTTATACATAATTAAAATTTGATACGGTAATGCTATCACTGGGAAATTTATCATGAAACTTGTAATAGTTTCATCTCTCAGCTGAGTTATGAATCCATCTAATTGAGTGTTAGCAGCTGTTAAATAAAAAGACACTTACACTTCTTCAAGAAAATGGAAAGAAAACAATCCTTTACATTTTTTCTCAGATTCAGTCAGTACCAGTATCTGTTTATGCCAGAAATTCCTCCTCTTTTTACAGATATGTAACTGGTTTATCAACGCACGCCGCCGCCTTCTCCCTGACCTGCTTCGCAAAGACGGCAAAGATCCCACCAAGTTCACCATCTCCCGCAAGGTTGGCGGTAAAGGTGAAGGCCACTCATCTAACGGAGGTGGAGCCAGCTCTCCAGATAGTAACTCATCCTCCCAACAACGCCCGTCTGTCATCCGCTCCGCCCCCACACTGGACCTCAGTCTTCTCGGGAACACGGCGACAGCTATTCTGACCGGAGCAGGCTACCCTGGTAAGGAGGGATCAGTCCAGGCGCTGATGAAGCTGGACACGCAAAGTCTGCTGAGAGAAGCGGAGGAACAGGGGACTAGTCTCACCAGCACGACAACGGCAGCTAGCCCCACCAGCGGCCTCTTCAACACGCCTCCACCGACTCCTCCCGAGCTGTTCCCCACCCAGGACTTCAGTGACCTGAGGCTGCTGGTGGATGCAGCTCTGCAGAGGGCAGCAGAGCAGGAGAACCTGAAGAGGCTCCAGGAGAGCAGACCTGCAGAGGCCGTAAAGACTGAACGAGTGGAGGCTTACACCAGTGACATGGGACCCACACCGCCTCCAGAGGACAGCCAACAAGTCATGGATCCTTCACAGGTGCAGAGTCTTATGGAGAAGGCGATGGCTGTCCCAGTTTCAAAGGCTCCAGTGCCTCTGTCCTTAGCAGCCTCTGTCCCAGTCTCGGCTTCAGTGTTGGTCTCAGCGCCTAGGCTCTCTCCTCTACCGGTGAATAAAGTCATCTGGAGCCCCCTGGAGAAGGACCCTGCCAGAGCGTCCAGCCCAAACCAGCCTCAGCTCATCCCAGCCCACCTGCCAACCTTAGTGCCAGTGTCTGCCTCCGTTTTAGGACAGCCCAACTCTCAGAAACCAGGTGCTGCTCCAGCCGTCACTCCAGCTCCAGACTCAGCCTCCGCTCCTGCATCAGTGCCAGCTCCACGGCCAGTCTCGGTGCCATCACCAGTCCTCCTCCCAGCCACAAGTTCCACCTCCGTCACCACTCCAAGCCAGGCTTCCCCCTCGCACACTGTAGCGCTTGTTCCAGCTGCTCCTTCTCCAGCCATCACCTCTTTTACACCCACCAGAGGAGTCCCACTTTACCTGCCATTCCACAGATCCCCCTTAATCCCAGTCACGGTTCCATGTCTGACACCTGTTTCAACTGCAGTGTCGTCCCCATCCCCTGTCCCTTCTGCACAAGCTCCTCTCCCCTCATCAACAGCCCCAACATCCTCCGCCTCCACACCAACGATTACGCCTCTTTCTCTTCAGCCCTCTTCCACAACCAGCACCAGTAATAGCAGTAGCAGTATTAGCAGTAGTGCACAGAGGAATTCAGCGGCGGTGCCCAGTGTTTGGAGCATGGTCCATACTGACAGCAGGCAACCCAGCTCTCTTCAAGTGGTGAAGACTCCTATCAGCACAGTGTGGAGCCCACAGCACAGCCTGCACACAGTGAGTGAAACTGTTAACTAGGAGCTGGAAGCACCTTTTCTTTTTAATATCTACAGAGGAGATGAGAGGCCAAACATTCCTTTTGGCTGGACAACACTGTATATAGAAGAATGTATCTTCATCACCAGTCCTTTTTTGTCACTAAAGCCTGTTCTTGCAGACTACAGTGAATGAAACGAGATGGGACAAAGCGAGATGCTATTTCAAGCAATTTTTTTATTGTTTAAAACATGCTGTTATTTTGATGGAGGGAGGCACCAGCCGGTAAGAACACTTTCGATGCCAACATTCCTCAGTGCAGAGTTGTTGTATTGTACAAAGCTTTTTGGTGACATTTTCCAATCTCTTTCCACATGAACGGGGAGGAGGATATCCCTTAATTGTACAAAAATTAATACGGTGTAATTATCAGCACCAGCAGTTAGCCTCTTCAGTAGCAGTACCGGACTTTATTGAATGTACAAAAGACTTTGATATCATTCATTCCTCTCTCTGGATAAAAAGGACTTTTTTTTCCCTACATACAGCAACAGCATCATAGTTTGTGCAATTCAAATGTTTATTTCAAAATTTAGGTTGTTCTTTACACCACTACATACCCCCTCTTTTCCTTGAAGGTGAGCAGAAGGGAAATTGATTGTACTGCAGCGCCTTGATGTGTCTCCACCCTCCCCCACCCCCTCATCTCCCCATTCTTCCTGTCTTTTTATAGCTAAGGGGATTCATTGGCCCTCATGAATTGTCATCTCAACCACTCAACACATGATCTCAAGTATCACACCTTTCTTTGTTCGTCGTTTCCAACCTATATGTGAGCTGTATTTTGTGTTTTTGCTGAAAACAAAGTAGTTATATCTGTTTATGTGACCTTGATCAGTTGTGTACAATATTCAGGGATTGTTGTTGAGGTGGACAGTGGTGGATACAGGATGAAGGGGAGAAGGTCACGTTGGATCTGTTACAGAAATCAATGTCAGTGGAGGTGAGCAGCTTGGTGACCTGATCAAGCTCTTACAGCTCCTGAACTGAAATTTTACACTTGCTGTGAGACATGGCGCCTTTATCTTGTTGTGGTGCAAATCACTTTAAATGTTGGATCCTCTTATTTGGGGGGAAAATATAAATTATTCACATTTCCCTGTCAATTTGGGGCCTTAAGATTTGGTCAATGTATTTCAAACATGAATGTCTTACTTGTGGAAAGATGAATTGATGCATAAAGGAAATGTAGCACATGTACCAAAATAGTTGAAATTTGTCAGAAGGTTTATTTGCTTTGTGTTTTCTCTAGGAGGGTTCAAGAGCATAAAAATCAAGTCTTTCCTCATCAGCGCTGTCCAGCTGTGTTTAGAAATGGTTTCTATAGAATTTCTAATCATTCCTCAAGCTGTAGTTTCCATGAAACTGTCTTCTTCAATATATGGCTGAATGCCACTTGGACATTAATTTAACAGTAACGTCATGTGGAAAAGTTCCTATGTGAATAATAACCGTAGCAGAATAGTGAGGCAAATCTTCAATGCTGTCATGTTTACCAGTGTCATTGAGCTGTGTGGCTTTCAAGCGGTTAGTTTTTCTGTGTGCAAGGAGAAAGTCTGATGTCAGGTCGGAGTACTGCTGAGCACTGACCCCATTCAACCCATAAAAACTTCTCTTGTTCATGGCAAATATGGAAGCTTCAACTCTACTCTTGTATTTACACTTCTTTGTTTTGTTTTGTCTCTCCTCTCTGCCTCTGTGGAGGATTTTGGGTATTTTTTCTGTTGCAGGTACTCACTAGATTGATGTGCATTTATACCTCAATTTCCACAGGTCATGTCAGGCTTGGGTCATATGTAGAATACTAAGTATTAAAGTATATTTTTATTGTTCATACTACATCATTGCCACTGTGACAACACCTTATCGGTTATGATACTGGAAATGGCTGGCTTAAGATTAGTTTTTTTTATAGCAAGGTTTATATGTGATTTTTAGATGCAAAATGGCGCTCCAATCAGATCAGACAATGTGATGATGCATGTAAATATTTTCAAGGTTATGTATTTTTTTTTTCTTAGTTTGTATTGGCATGAACTTTATCTCAAACTGTGTAGTTTCTTTACAGCCAAATGCATTCAAAAATGTTTTTCACGTTCATGTTGTGAATCATGACTGACCGTTGGCAGTATGACTGGCTGCTGTGCCTTAAACCTACGACTGAGGGATGTTGTCCCTTTTTTTATATAAAAACTTCTCAATAGTCTGTGCAATATATGCCTTAAACTTTAAATGTGTTTTGTATAAACATTTCAAAGAAATAAAAGTTCAGTTTTTCATAAATGCAATTTCTTCTCTGTATTTTTTATATTAAAGGTTCAGTGTGTAAGAAGATTTATTATTTTTCGTAGAAATTGAATGTAAGATTCATGTGTGTTTTCATGAGTGTATTAAATGAGGATTCTTGTTTTTGTTACCTTAGAATGAGCCATTTTCCTATATAAATATTTACAGTGAGTAGTATATCAGCCAATTAAAAAGAAGCAGGAGATTTTTATTTTGATTATTTTCACTGTGATGTTCTGTTTTGTGGTTATTACAGTCGAAACACTTTCACTCTTGTTAACAGAGGCCTCCAAAATCACACCATCAAAAATCAGTTCCTGGTGAGCAAAGCTTTCAGGTCCTTTAAAGCTTGGAGTATATTTTATTTAAGAAAAACTTTAAAGTAGAAAATAATTTATTATACTTTGAATGATCATATAATTTAATTTTCAAAAAATCCAGTTTAGTAAATCTTGCGCTTGTATGGAGGTCAAACTACAGTGTTTGTTTCTTCTCACCTGCCCAGGCACTGCAGGTGGAAATTAGCTAGTAAGCAAAATCTAGTACAAAGAATAATTTCTCTTTTTTGAGATTAATATATTTTCCACATGGTCTCTGATATAAATAAACTGAATAAGCTAAACTAAATTTTGGAAAATGGTGGTAGTGTTAAGTACAATATACTGCTTTGTAGGACAAAAAGCTAAAACATCCAAAAACACTCCATGATGATTGAAGTAAAATTTGATCATATGATGTAAGTTGTAGACACGTATTTGAAAGAAACACTACAATAACTTAAAAATGCCCCAAACACCTTTTTGGGCTGACTGGCATGAATAAACGCACTTTATTTGCCTGAGCGACTTCAAGACTGAATTCCTCCAACAACACAGATATACTTGATCCTTTGACAAATACACAACCAGCTCTGAGTTTAAGCTAAAAGCTCTAATAACCATTTCATCAAGTGGAAAGACTTGTCACTTTTAATACAAACAATCAGAATGATCTTTTTTTTTTATCCAACATACAGGGATACAAATATTACAGATAAGGAGACTTGTTGCAGTGCTTGTGCAGGTGTGTTGGGTAATTGGCAGGAAGAGGTAAACATTGCTGGTACTGTAAAAAGCACTGAATGTGGCAGTCCAAAATCCGCCCCCCCCACACACACACACACACATAAAGGGTGTTTTATGCATCTCAAAAGTCCAACCAGGTTCCCTGCAACCATCTAGTGGCAGTCGACTTGTAGCTATGAGATGCAGATACACCTGTCTTCATGGTAACCTTCAATGATGGTACAAATGTACTGCAAAATACTTCTGTGGATTCCAAATTAATCCCAAGTTCCCATCTTTCTTAAACATGTCTTAACATTTCATGTAGATCTAAATAAATGTAACACAATTTATAAAAGACTTTGATATATACTATTCTTAATTTCTCCTGAACCTGTAAGGCTCTTAAAGGTAGGAACTGGGGACTGATTTGTGGAGCAGTATGTGTGCAGGAGGCCCGAGGCAGTTGGTTTCCTCCTCTACTCGTCATCCTTGTCTTTGGCGCCGTGTTTGAGGATGCGGGTGAACTCTCCATAGTTGAAGTTGCCCTTCTTGTCAATGGGCGCCTCACGGAACAACTCGTCCACCTCTTCATCCGTGAAGCGGTCGCCCATGGTGGTCAGCAGCTCTCTCAGATGGTCCTCGTGGATCACACCTTGGACACAGATAAAACAGAAGATGAAGCTTCAAACTCTGCCAATGAGCCATGATGTACTCAGTGTTTTGTTTACACTGACTCACCAGATCCCTCCTCATCAAAACAGGCGAAGGCATTGCGGATGACATCCTCAGGGTCTGTTCCGTTGAGCCTCTCTCCAAACATGGTGAGGAACATTGTGAAGTTGATGGGTCCTGGTGCTTCAGCCATCATACCCTCCAGGTATTCATCAGAGGGGTTCTTACCTGAGGAAGGACAACACTGTTACACATATATAGGCCTTTTCTTGGGACTATACAGCACCAGGAAGTGTTTTTTTATGCTATTTCCCATAATGCAGTTCTTGTATCACCTTTCATAAGACCCCATGCCCCTGGTAAATGTTCACATTTTTCAAATACTTCACTCCAAGCCTTACAAAGCCTGTCTATCATACGTTTAAAAACAGTGTTGGGTAAGTTCCTTTCAAAATGTGGTGTACATTTACATAATAACTATTAATTACTTTTTTTGACAGTAATAGGTTCCTTTACAATGTTATTGTATGTGTAGATTAATGCATTACACTACCCTTGTGTTACTTTCACCAAAGTAACTGCAGAAGAATAAGTAGGCATTATAAAATGGAAAAGATAATGTAGTAATAGGTGGAGTATTCCTTTAAAAGCAGTGCCAGACTCTTGACATTAGCCATAAAAACAAAGTGAGGACACTTCTGCATACCCAGAGAGGCCAGCATGTCATGCAGATCCTCCTTGTCAATGAAACCGTCTCTGTTCTGGTCGATCATGTTGAACGCCTCTTTGAACTCTTGGATCTGCGACTGGTCGAACATGGCGAAGACATTGGAGGTGGCCCTCTGAGGGCGCTTCTTGGTGGTCTTTCCCTTGGCACGCTTGCTCGACATGGTGGCGGCTTGGTCTGGGCCTGTGAACATTCAGAACACATGATTCATGGATTAAAGCAGTGCTTCTCAAACTTTTTTTACACCACATTCCACCTCAGGAAATATCAGGCTCTCCAAATAACTAATAATAACAATATTAATTATATAAATTATTCAATATCATCATTATTATTATATATAATATATATCAGTGATAATTTTGCAGTCTTTTTAATATAACATTTATGCTGTAGTTCTAGATGCTAATTGCTTCTAGTATTTCTCCATTAACATCAAAGTTAAAATTAGCTTAGACGTTAACTGGTCCCTCAGGCCACATGATAGTGGCTACTGGTTACTCAATTTTTTTATGTGAGGGCTACATGCTGAAGTTGGGTTTTATATTCATGTATATGTATATGGAAAGTTTATAATGCCATATTTTTATATTCCCACAGCTTTACAAAAAAAGAAAAGCTCATAACTAAAAACCTTCTGCTCAGGTTTCCTAGTTTACAAGGATTTAATGTTTGCTATCTGCTACACTAACCCGTCCACAACATGTTAACACAGCTTAACATGAACACTGATTTCAGCATCCATTTCAAATGATGAGTTTGCTCTATTCAACAAAAATACAAATACTACACTTTCTTTTTTCTCCCTTTTTAGTTGAAACACGTGTTAGTGAGCACTTTTCAAGATAATCTACCCACCTGACAGGTGTCTAACATGAATGCAATATTATCAACTAAAAAAGACATTTACTAGGCAACAAATACTGGCTAATTAGAGGCAGAGTAGGGTGGGTCATGACTTTGCCCTCTTGGGAAAAAAGGGTATATCCCTATGTGAATCAGCCTTAGCTAATTGCCTAATAAATGTCTTTTTTTCAAGATATAACTGCACATTTTAGGGATCTCTTTTATTGTGACCGGTCCAAGGAACACCTGTGTAAAAATCATGTTGTCCCTATATGACAACCCTGTCAAAAAAAAAAAAAAACTGTAGCAGAGCATCCAAGTAGCTATTTCATATTTTTTCTTTTCATTTGCCCCAAGCAGGAGAATCTTTTCCTCTCGCTTCCTCTAGAGAGAATCACACTCCCTAAATGTCAGGTACAGTGATGGGTGTGAAAATGACAGGCCTCCACAATGCACACTGCAGCTAACTTCAGGTCCTTCTACAAATAGACCTGTCACTCACGTTTAGGTCTGCGAGGATTTGTCGTGTGTGTGTGTGTGTGTTCTGTGATTGTCTTTTACCCAACCAACAGCAGCAGGTGAAGGTGGCCGATGAGTCACCTATGAAGTATGACATCATGCCCCGAGAGACGCTGAGGTGGTGTGAATAATGTGTGGCACTAACTCACACAGTTAGATATCTTACTCAATGAACTATGTCGGCAATATTAGACTTAAGTTGAACAATATGTGTCAAATGCAGGTGTGCTCTGCTTTTTGTTGCACAGCTGTAACCAGAGATGATCTCAAAGTGATGACCATGTCCAGACAAGTCGCTTCCTCTCTAATGTTAGTGTTTAAAAACCATTCATCATATTCACAAGACAGTCAGTTTTCTCTGACGTCACTCAGGGTGAGAAGCTCAATTGCTGTTATCAAACTGATAATGTCGTTCGGCTGCGTTCCAGGTTGTAAATGCAGGAAATCTGACAAATTACTGTTGTTATTATTTCACTGCTTCCCAGCTGATTAGCAACTGAAAAGACAATATATTGAGAAAATTCTGAGGGACATCAGACCATATTTCAAAGTGAAGCAACATATTTGACAACTCATTAGCTACCATTAAACAAGTTTGCATTAACCACCTTCTTGCTAACCTCCTGATAATGTTACATGACAGAACAGGAAGACATTGATACTGAAATATTAGTGTAAGAATGAATTTACTGCTTCCCCTATCGTATCATGTATGCTAGCACTACCAAACAGTAATGTCAGCTAGGAAGTGGTTGAATGCTAACGTTTGCCTTTGTCTAATGGAAGCTAATGGATTATCAAATTTGTTGTTTTAGCTTGAAATATGTCCCTCTGGATTTTCACTATTCATTGGTTTTCATTTGCTGATCAATCTGGAAATGGTGAAATTCTAACAATTTTGTTCTTTTCTACAACTCGCAACCTGAAACACAGCAGTACAACAGCGTCCTTTTGATAACAGCGTTTGAGTTTTCCACCCTCAGTGTGATGTTAAAGGAAAATGGCCACCATGTGAACATCTTGAATGGCAACTCAAATCTCCTCAACGGGCCTTGTTAAAGCTACAACAAGGAACTGTTAAATTGTGCTGATTTTGGAGATTTTGTTTCCACTGCCATAACCACAAAATATCTTGCCTAAAATAAAATCATCCAAAGAAAAATCTCCTCCTGCTTCTTTTTAACCGGCTAATGTATTTCTCACTGTGACTTCACCCAGGAAACTGTAAACACAGGCTCTTTCAGTCTGCACGCTGTGAATCGTTTCATCAGATTTCACAGAGAATTTGACCCAGTGGCAGGCGTTAAGAATAACCATATAGAAATAACCAATTTTCTCACTGCTGGAGTCATTTGCTTATAAGCCTCATATAATGGCATCTGTATTACACTGAAACGCTGTTTAATACCAGTAAATAAACTCCTTGTAGTATGTTTAAAGATGAGACAGATTATAAATTATTTCTGTACAAAATTAAGAGTTTTGAACACCAGTGGGTTCAGGTATTTAAGATGTGATGTTCATCAGGCAGAGTAGTTCATTACATACATTTGAAGCCTTAAAATTTGATTTCCTAATTACTTCAATAAAGAAATGACCAAAATTGCCATTACATGTCATCCTGCGTCAGTATTAGAATAAAAAACTCACATATCTACCACACATTCAAATAAAGTAGTTTTTTTTTCCTCGTACAATCATAATACAAAATTGAACACATTTCTGCACTTTAGCCACAAAATACACCTCTATGTTTATGTATTTTGTAGCACATTACAGTAGATGAGAATAATATCTTATATCCAACAGTAGGCTAGGCTTAAAGCTGCCACTTGTGTCGACTTTTTTTGTGTTCAACTGACCTCTTTTGTTGCTGCATGAACAACAGTCTGTTATTCTGTACAACTTGTAATGTCATGGTTTGTATTTGTATTTTATTTATTTAGTCAACGTGCATTTGACATGTAACTCTGCTGTCTTCTCGGCCAGGTCACCACTGAAAAGGAGATTTTATCTGAACTGCTCAACTAATTGTTGATTTCAGAGGCCCCTGTGGACAAAAGCAGTAGTGTCTCCACCGTCATCACCACAAAATATAGCATCAAAAACAAATTTATCTAAATGAAAATCATCATCTTGCTCCCTTTTAACTCATAAACATACTACCCACTGTAACTCTGCCTGGGAAAATTTAAGCACAGGCTTGTTTCATCTGATTTCACAGAGAATCCGACCTGGTGATGGTTATTAAGAATAACTTTTTACAAACAGCCAGTTGTCTCGTGGATGGTCTCATTCGCTTATGTAGGTCGTATAGAAGAATCATTATTAAGCTGATGCTGTTTCATAACCAGTGAAAACTCCCTGTAGTACCTTTAAATGAATAAATAACCAACATTGCCAACAAATGCCATCCTGTGTCTGTATTGGAATAAAAAAAATCAAATATTTATCACAAATTCAAATTGTTTCTCTTATATAAAAAACAACTTTTTAAGGCATTACTGCATTTGTCAGCAAAATACACTTGTACATTAATATATTCATAGCATATTACAGTAACACTGAATACAACAACACTAAATAGCTCTTTGATGTCCTTATTCACCATAAAATTTGTTTGTAGGTGCACTTTGCAACACTGTCTGTTATTTTATCTAATACACTTGAGTTGTGTGTCTCTGTTGCTCACAGGCCTCACAGTAAAGCTGGTGAAGGCAGGGTTGAGCAGCTTTGCCTATCTCTTTATCTCAAATCTTCTTCTGTGAGTACATAAAAGTTTCTTCCTCTGCTGATCTCTACACAAATGAATTCTACTGCACCACTCAGCAGAATTATAACCTCTATTGCCAATGCAAATCAGTATGACAGGCATCAGTTCTGTCCAGAGTTTATAACCTTAATAGCGTTTGTACAGGAAGATATTATATCCAAAAATGGATCTGTATGTCTGAGTTCTTAGTATGAAGGTTCCAGGAAAGGAATGTCAGTGAAGATGAAGTTTTGTGAGCGGTGGTTTCATTGCTCACACATGTTGAACCTGTCCTTTCTTTCATTTGACTACTGTTTGGCTGCATCTGCCCCCTCATGTGCCAACAAAATGAAAGAAATCTGGAAGGTGTGTGTGTGTGTATGTGTGTGTGTATGTGTGTTGTTGGCTTGAAGCCCTTCCATCTCACAGTCGCGGAGGAAGCTGGAAACAAAACCGCATCTAGCTCCAATGTAATGTTTCGGGAACAGAGGAATTCCTCAATCTGATTAGGGCTGGATGGTGAGGTGTTCTCACAATACACCACATTTTCATTATGCAGATGCTTGCAGCAATTTTCGCTCCAATTGTGTCGCTGTAACAGAATTTTGTTGGGGCTCAAATGAAGTGGTAATCAGCCCTTTGAGTTGAGTTATCTCTATTGAGCATTCCTGTTTGGCTCCAGTGATACAGCAAGGTACTGTCTCCTGAGAGAGAGGCTGATTGGGGTTAAACTGAAGTAATCAATAAGACAAATTCTTTGGCCGGTGTGATTATTTCATAACTTAGGATGCAAGAAAAGAAAAATGATTTCCAATGACGTAACAACAGCTACAAATCCTCTGCATTATACTGCAGAGAGTGAATCAACAATGATTCACAAAAGAGGCAGAGAACAACTATTTCTGACTCCAGCAGCGTAAGCATTGGGCTGACGTGCCTCAGCTTGGCTTGTAATGACTAATTGTATTTGTTCTCTGTCCACCACTGCTCCTCTGTGGACCCTTTTATCCATCGGGATGACAAAGCTCCTCTGTTTCTCAGTCCAGCCAGGACAGGCACACACACACACGCACACACACACACACACTTTGATATCATCAAGCAGTCAGTCTAGCTATCATCTCCTCACCCTAAGTCCAGGTTACACGGGTCACCACTACTCAAGAGAAGACCAACGGTCAGGAATTCCAAAAGCAAACAGAGGGTGAAGTGGAATTTAAGCTCTCATCGCCTATAAAAAGACATCAGAAGTGTCTATGTCTGCGTGGTTAAGAGTGTGTGTGTGTGTGTAAATGGGTCAGATGCATTCAGAAATTCCTGTGTCTAATGTGCTGTAGTGATGAGATGAAAGTAAACACACCCCATACAGTACTTTCATACTGCATTACACACACAAGCATCTAAGCTAAGCACCCCCCACATGTTTCTTTCCTTGATGAGCAACAGATGAAAAAGATGTATTGTAGCAGATCTGGCAACTTTACTCAAAGATCCACTTCAGAGGCTCTCTGTAAGTCAATCCTCCTCCTCTTCACTCTCAGTTCTGACAGTTGAGCACTGTTCCACTGATCTAAACAGAATTCTCTCAAAACACACTTTAACACTATATATCTAACCTTTTATGCAATCCAGGTGTAAAGAACAACTTTTTTCTCACCTTGGCTTCAGGTAGAAATGTTCAGAAGTCCCCTCAAACTCCTTTTTGTCCTGGTCCGACACAGCAGTGCGAAAGGGAAGCAGGCAGTCCTACTGGAAAGTTTGTTTAAAGAATCAGACTCCCTGTGGGTCTCCTCCCCTTTCTGGCCTAGCCAATGGAGAGGCCGCCCTGTCCCATACAAAGACATCTCAGGCCAGGCCATTTCTCCATACAAGGCAAAAGAATGCACAGGCTGCAGCTTGCTACTGCCACAGACGCCGCTCTGGATGTTTGGGAAAAAGGCAGAAATGACAGGAACTACGATAAGGCTGCCTTATTTAGAGAAAAGGGGGCCTAAACATTTAGAGGAGGCTGTGGAGACATGAGGGAGAGAGTTGTGTGAGCAGATGCAGAGCAGATTTTGAAAGCCAGTGTTTCTGTCGTAAGACTATGGGTTTCCTTAAATAGGCAGTTTGGCTGGCCATCACTGACTGCGGCCTTGAACGTGCAGGGAGGGAACACCTTGAATTATGTCATGGGGGTAACATCTGGTTTGTAACTGCTCACTCTTTTTCTCATCATGTTTATTAAAGAAGCACTGAAGGAAACCCTGCTTATTCAGTGTAAATAAATGTGCTCTGAAGTCTTCTGGCAGCTGTTTGCTCTGACACAGCTGTTTTCCACTTGAAGTGTTCTCAGAGATATTTAGCCTGTTTTTCTGTCAAGACATTATTAAAGTATTAAATACCTGTGTCATGTGTCATGTGTAACATCCTCGTCTCCTTAATTGGGCAGTGTATAATGTATACTGTACAGGAGCATCAAACTCAAATCAGCCCAAATCAGCTTTCTGGCTGCCGTCAAAGGATCAGTTGTAAATGTAGAACTATACAAATATATCCACTTGTTATCATATTGAATACTTTTCCTCTTTATAATTATTGGTTTTAAAAATAAATTAATCATTAATAGCTAGAGTGTCACTAGCAGCTAGACACGTTCAGTGTGTCTATAAAATGGGAATGCATTCTGGGACATGTAGTTGGACTTCCATGTACATGGAATAGCATTATATTCTTTGACACTTCTCGTGAGCTACACTAATGGAGGTGCTGGACTGGATTCGGCCCACAGGCCTTGTTTGTTTTGATATCTTTAATTGCAAATTACTTTTTTTTATCCAGCCCACACCCATTTTTATACTTTGCCATAATATAATCCAACAAATGTCAGTTTCCTTATTCAATCGTAAAATGATCAGTTATGTTTTTAATTTCTGATGTGGGTGTGTGTGTGTGTCTGTGTGCGTTTATATTGTCATTAAAACAGTGAATGATCTGTTTTCATTTGTTTGAGAAGTGCAGCTTATGCACATTTTAGTAAAACATTAGTGAGTAATAACAGTAGAATATTGGTCTTTCATTGCAAATAAATTCAGGAAAAACTGAGAGAGCGTGAACTGGAGAGTTCAGGCAAAGAAAGCAGGCGTCTCTGTTGAACGGGCCTCTGTGCAGGAGCAGTGATGCCCTCTGCTGGACCAGACTAGTTCTAAATTCTGAAATACTGAAAACTCCTCAATGAATGATGATGCAGACAAAAATGAGGTGGGAGGGCTGTGAAATAGTTCAGTCTGGCTCTGTACACATGAAGTTGTGAAGCACACATATGGTGGGTGGGAAAGCAAACACTTTTTCCAGTTTATCATATGCTCATACAGAATAATATCAAATGTGAAAATAGCCTTACCATAGTTTTCACTTGCTATCTGTAATTTATTCTAAACATATCAATAGAGCACTTCTAGTAATGTATTGGATATTTCTGAACTAAGCAAAGAGTTTCTGAACACAAACACCATTTTCTTTTTGATATGAATCAGTAGAAGTGCTAAAAAAGGACAGCTATAAGTTTAGTTTATTACTTAATTTGACAGGCACAGCACATATTAATAACAGTTATGAAAATATGCCAGAGGTAGCCAGAAAGGCTCATTTTCATCAGAACATCACTCTATTATTTTTCATTTAAGAGATTTTTTTTGTGGAGAAGGATATCAAAATATTAGGGGGGAAAAAGTAACTTTTTGAAATATGCATTCCTCAGTGGTTTTATGAAAATAAGCTTTATTGTGCATTAAATCTTTTCAGCTCTGTAAAGGTTCAGGTCAAGATCAAACTCCTAAAACAACAAGTCCTCCAGTCACGTTGTAAATGCAGTGAAGCTTATGAACCCTCCACACACAGCAGATATTTATATACACAGCTTAACACCATGCATTTTCTGATGACCTATATTGTGTCTGCATGTGTCTACTTTTATCACTGTTGCCTCAGGGGCTCCAGTACACCATGCCAGTCTTTTCCACTACACCAGGTGAAAGACCAGGGTGACACCTGTGGATTTACTGGATGGAAAAGATTCCACCCACAGACTGAATTTAGCTCAACAACATGATATGAATTAGAGCAGAGAAAGAGCACTGTTGTCTGCAAATATTTTACTGGCCTTTCCTGGTGTGTGTGTGTGTGTGTGTGTGTGTGTGTGTGTGTGTGTGTGTGTGTGTGTTTTTCTACGTTTGTACAGAAGACTTTGAGTTAAACTTTACACATCGGGTTCTGATGTTTTTGTAACTGCTTTGTTTAAGTTTAACTGAGAGGCTCTGTTCACCAAGATAATGTCAATCAACAACCAAAATCAATGTTTGCCAGTGAGACATAACACACTTTATTTGTCATTGTAGTCATATAACAAAATTATGCCTGGTAACTCACAGGGACCAGCAGCAACAGACATGAAGATAAAGGGATGAAAACAATAATAAAAAGATAACAAAGGAGAAGATAAATATGTTAAGATAGGCTCATCCATCTACTACAGTGTTACTCAACTTTCAGTGTGCGGTCCAAATGTGTCCAAAACCCTTCAATCGTTTTCTAATTCACAGTGAAAATAAATTTACACGCTGTTTTCCCAAGAAGGAGGGACGGATATGACAGTTTTGTATCATCATTATACGAGGCTGTTAGAAACAAAGAAGGCTGATGTTTGTGTGATGGCCTGTTAGTCTGTGCAAAGTGCAGCAGGACCAGACTATTATCTGATTCTTTTGATTTATTTATGTGTTCTTGCATCAAGTTAACTTTGATAACAAGTTAAGTTAATAAGGCTGTCAATTTGAAAATTTCAAAGAAAGATGAGTGATGGCCCATTTATCTGATAAATAATGTAATATAATTGTTTTGTTTTTTTTATCACCTGGCCCCTGTCCTACAGTCATTCTGCAAAAGTGGCCCCCAGCCAAAGCAAGTCGAGTATCTCTAATCCTCTGTGTATGTAATAAATAAAGGCACTGCCATGAAGCAGGTAAACAGTGACACTGTAAACAGTGCAGAAGAAAGAGGCAGTGAACTACAATTTAAATAGTTAAACACAATACAGAGACGTGAGCAAATTAAATGGATTGTATATGATGTATTCTGTAATGTAACCTACAACATGTTAATGAAATGTATTTTTAAAAATATTGATATTTACTGTTTCTTCCTCGTCGTATCGTCACTGACAAATTAAAATCTAAAGGCATTTATGCATGATCGAGCGCTTTGTTTACAAAATAACGTTAGAGGCGGGTCATGTTCTCTTTTCCGGTTTGCTCATTGGCTGTTGGAGTGATTGACGTGCGTTGTGCGCAGGCGCAGTGTACTAGGAAGCGTCTGGGATTGCAGTTGTTTTTTCAATCCGAAAAGGCAGCCGAGAGGTAAGCAGCTGTTCACACTCTCTCAGCATCAACACAGACAGAACAAAAGTGTCGAGTAAGATGTTTACTGAGCAAAACTAGCAATAAGATGTCAGTTTGTAAGATACTGTACTTCATACTCGCTGCAACTTGCTCGTCGTTTAAAGACGAAGTCGTTACGATGTTTCAGTACTGGACTCGCTGTCAAACAAAGCAAATTCTTGATTAACTTCTGAACTGCGAATACGAACATATAAATGTTTCATAAATAAGAAGTGTCTGTAGTTTAAAGTTTAAAGTTTTTGTATTAACGGTATAGAGACGTCTGTCGGCGTTAATATCTGAAGTGTCGAGAGTTTCAGTGGCCAACACTGGATTGCACCATACAGTGACACTGTTGCGGAAGTTGTCTGCCTGCGTGGTTAATCTTCAGATATATACATTAGCATGTCAGTGTGTTCACTTATAGTAAACATAGAGCAACGCGTGGATAACACGCTGTATAAAAAATGTCTATAAATCTGTTTCATTTCAAAAAGCTCACATGAAATGACTGTGTTCTTTACAAGATCATCACCCGAGGGACTGACTTTCTTAGTACTGTCTGAGTCAGTGATGGTGATTTATATTATGTAATCATAAAATCTGATGTAACAGACATTATAGATGATTTTTTTTGGCAGTGGTGAAGAGAGGATGACAAATATGCTGAAACACATTGCGTTAGAGTGAGGTGACCTCTGTGTGTCTGTGTCTCCTCTGAGGCAATGGACAGTAAAAGCCAAGACTGCTCTCCACACACACTTGTCTGGCCTTGAGCCTTGGGAAACTGGCATACCAAACTGTGTGAAGGGTGACCAGATCCCAACATAAAAATACGTGGGGTGAAGAGTACCTTTAAGAGTGCCAATGCTGAGAGGAAGTCTAAAAGTTTGATATAATGTCTGTCAGTCTGAAAAATATAAACATTTCTTTTCTGCCCCATAGCTTGTAAAGTTTCTTCACAACCATTGGACAAACACCAGATTTTAGAAAAGCATCTGTTCTGCAGTATTTTGACTTGTGAAAACTAGAGCTAATCACAATGCGGGACATCATGTGGAGTGGAGTGGAACAAGGGTAAAAATCCTGTGCTGTCCCACATAAAGTGGAACACCTGGTCTCTCCATTTGTTAATGACTGAGAAATTCTAGTATGTTAGCAAGTGTTGAGACAGTTAGTTAATCAGAAGCCATTTTGATACTTGATTAGCCAAAGTTTTAAGACATTTAATCAAACAAAAATGTCCACATTTTGCTTATTCACTGTTAGGGCTGAACAGTTAATCGGAGTATTTTCAAAACCGCAATATGGCCGAGTGAAATATCCAAATAACAGAAACTGCTGTTTTGTTTTTTGTTTTTTGATAAAGGAATTATGTGTGACAAAACAGCGTTATATTGAATTCTTGTTCTACAAACGTAAGAAAATGTGTTTGTTTGGTACAGATCCCAACAAATGTCACGTCATTATGATATTTCAAATAAATAAAAATTGTGCTGCAAAAATCATCATCATTCTAACTAATTATATCATGAATTATATCACAGCTGTAATATCTGCTGCCCCAGTAATCACTCAGAACTTCATTAAGAATTTGATGTCATTTTAAAATGAATATCGTTACGTTTTGGATTGTTGTCGTCACATTAGGCTTTTACAATTTGTGGAGGGAATTGATTTTCATAGTAGAGCTGCAATGTTTAATCATTAATCAGTTACTTGTCAACTACTACATTAATCGGCAACTATTTGATAATTGGTGAATTGGTTTCAGTAATTTTAAAAAAGTCAAAATTCATCTTACTTCAGCTCGGGAAATGTGAATATTTTCTAGTTTCTTTACTTGTCTGTGACAGTAAACTGAAAATCCTTTGGTTGTGGGAAAAAAAAGACATTTGAGGACATCGTCTTGGGCTTCAACAAATGGGCTTCCCATTTCTGGACCAAATGACTAATTGATCAATCGAGAAAATAAGCAACAGATTAATCAACAATGAAAATAATTGTTAATTGAAGCCTTATTTCATAGACAAAACAATAACTGAGTTAATCAAAAAATGAATCTACAGATTAATACATAATGGAAACAGTAGTTAGTTGCAGCCCTCGTGTAAACATCATTAGTTTGAATTCCTCAATGAGAAGTGAACTTGGAGGCAGTGAAGTTTGGACATACACCAGTTAACATGTGAGAGATAAGTCTAAGATTGTGTTTAATTCATTAGAAGGAGCATGCTGCTACAGATGAAAACATTTCATCCTTGTACATCAGTTATTTAATCTACCTTGTCATTCTCTACTGTTACTGCCCTACATTTTGTCGTCTCTCACTACCATTGTCTGCTGTGGGCTTTTGTGCTTCCCGCTTTCTAAATACAGCTGACCTGGCAGTTTCAGTCAAGTATCAGTCTAAATCAAATGCACGCACAGAAGCCTAAATGGGCACAGAAAGAGGTAATTCACAGAAGGCTGAGAAGGCCATGAGCTACACACTCATTATATATTTTACATTTGTGCTGTTGGATCAGTCACCTGACAAGGCAGAGTGGGCCTTGTTTCTTTTGCTTTATTTTTGCTGCACAGCAAGGCTCATTAGCTACACCAACTCTAACGGTTTCTCTTGTTAGACATTGTTTTTGGCCTACCTCTCTGTCGTGTCCTCCTCTATTGGCAGCACAGGCCGTGATATCCATCAAAATTTGCAAGTCATTTGCTTGAGTTCCTCCCAAGTCTGTCAGGCTCTTGAAGGATTCTCCAGTACTGGTAGAGCATGATGACCACTGGAGAGTCCCCCTCATCTTTGATGGCCCAGAGAACTGTGGTCAAGCCCAGAAACTGTGTAGTCGCTCAGTTTGTGTGTGTGCGTTTTCACGGCCAGCGTGTTTGAATAGCCTGTCCGAGCTTTTCAGAAACTGCTGGTCTGGCTGTCATGTGCAGTGCAAGTGGGGAAGTATGAATTCGGTGTGGCAGGAGAGTGTGTGTGTGTGGTTGTGAAATTGTGTCAGATAGAGGAAGCATCGGTGTGTGACTGAATATACTGGGACTCTCTCATGGATCGCTATATTTTGCGTTGTAGTTCAGAACAGAGAGGACTGTAGCACTGTCATCTCTGATCAAGTGGAAAGTCCTATTTAGCTTAGCAGTCATAATCGACTGTACAGGCTTGTGTAGCTACGCCTCAGGTGTCAACGCTAACAAAATGTAGCCTTATATCTACAGCCAGATATGGAAGGGGGATTAATTGGCTTTGAGAGGCAGCGAAGCATCCTGGGCAATGGAGTTGACAGGTTCCTCTGGTGGAAATGGAGGTAAAGTTTCTTGAGACAGTTCCTAAGTTCCTGAGGTGGGAAAAGCCTTCATAGTCACATGGCAGAAGAGAGGTCAAGGGAGCACAGCCTGGTTGGGAGGGGACAACTGCATCCTTCAATGTGGGTAAGACCTGAGGATTTGGACAGATAATGTTAAAGACAGGTTTGAGTAATTGTGTAGGTGTGTGTAATGTCACTCTTTATGTTTTAAGAACTCATTTTCTGATGTTTTTCTTCAGGAATATAAAAGTGGATTTGGAAATTAATTAATGTAAACATCTACCATCGCTGACAAATATTGTTAAAATAATGTTAAAATTCACCAGCCACTCAACTGATATTCATTGTTTTGTGTCTGAAATCTGCCAGCAACTTTCATAATTTCCATATTTTTTTGTAATTTCCCATCCTACTGGATTATGATACTCAAACTCATTTTTTAAAATTGGTTTACTGGTTGGCTCAGTTGAATCTGTATAAAAACAAACAAACAAACAAAAGTACCAAAGCTACTAAAAAAATAAAGTGCTCAGTATCTAAATGTTCAGTTCCTTCTTTATTGTCAGCCTGAAATTTGGCTTGCAGCAACATCAGTCAGTGAGCAGTGACTTTTTCTGTACCAGAAAAAAGACAAAAAAGAAAAGAAAATCCCAAGTATTGGTATCAAGTATTGTTTTTTAATACTGTTGTTTTATCAAAGTCCTGGTATTGTTACAACTCTAATGTCAGGATCTCAGAAGGCCAATTGAGGTAAAATACCTCTCTGAATCCCCCTAGAAGCTGCGTTGACTGTCTTGCAATGTTGATGCAGGTCCAAAGTAGGTCAAATGTAATGTTTTCAGTGGCCTTTGACAATGTTTGACTTCTTGCCTCACTAAAACTACTTGTCGTTGGACATGTTGTAGCCTGCTGAGGAGAAATTCTACTAATCTAATGTACAAAACTGTGTTGACCATTTTTTCCACCTTAACTTACAGTATAATGAACTAACTTTTGAAAACTTGCCAGAATCTGTGTTGTCTTTGGCCTCACAATTGTCTTATGGTAGGGACATGTAGGGTCAATGTGGCATATTTCACACTTTCTACACTGGAACTGTGCCTCGTGAACTTTTTTACATAATCATTCATCATGTCAGAATCATCATAGTTGACAAACTTCTATACGTGCGTACGTACGTATAGAAGTTTGTACGTTTTCATACATGCTTAATAGGCTTTCTTGAATGCCATCTGCTTTTTATTTTGTTTAAATGGATGACCATTATAATGAGAAAATAGCAGCTTTTATGCTTTTATTAAAAATGGATGACATTGTTATTTAGTGCTACTGGCATTGTGGGGAAAAAAGGGATGAAGGATCAAACCGCAGACAGCAGAAACTCGTGAGTGCAGACACTTTTGGTTCCTGTGTCATTTAACTTCTTGTTTTTTTGTTTTTTTTTTTTGTGTGTGTGTCCAGTCCCAAACCATGAATATTGTTGGCCAGTTGGCAGAGACAGTGTTTGTGACGGTGAAGGAGCTGTATCGTGGCCTCAACCCCGCCACTCTCACTGGAGGGATCGATGTTATTGTGGTGCGACAGCCTGATGGATCGTTCCAGTGTTCCCCGTTTCACGTCCGCTTTGGCAAGCTGGGAGTGCTGCGCTCCAAGGAGAAAGTTGTCAGTGTTTTTTGCTGTCTCATTTAATTCTTTTAATTACAATTCTTCTACAGTTCTTTGTCATTCGTTGACACACATGTGCTCCTTGTGATTTTAGGTGGACATTGAGATAAATGGAGAAGCAGTTGACCTGCACATGAAACTGGGTGACAATGGAGAGGCTTTTTTTGTGGAGGAAAATGAAAATATGGAGGTAAGATGACCAATATTTCATGGCCATTGGCTCAAGCTCTTCATCTTATCCACTTTGTCAATACTTGGACAATATTGCATCAGTTTGGTGGAGTCTGTTATCTTTAATTCATTACTGCAAACTTTTCTTTTTTATCTTGCTCAGTCCCAGGTCCCAGCCCATCTGTGCACCTCACCAATTCCTCTTGAGGTCCCTGAGGAGAACGAGGAGACCGCTGAGGGATCCTTCATTGCCGGGTCTGGTGCTCGCAGAAAGAAACGTCGTCGTAAACGCATCCGTTCTGACAATCACGTGAGAGAAGACGCATGCTCCTCATCAGAAGAGAGAGAAAGAGAGAAGGAGTGGGAGAGAGAAAGTGATCAGGCTGGACAGGACAGTCCTAGTAAAGAGGAATCAGTCACACCATTGCAAGGCAGGTCAGTCACCTCAGCTGCCAACAGGTAAAATTTACCCACAGCAGTTTTTTGATTGCATGTAACTTTGAACTGACGGTTTAAGACACCCGTACCCGACACCCACACTGTCCACTTCTACCTCTTTGTGATGGTTAACTCACTGAAATGCTTTAGCTCACATACATGTTGTGCTTGTCCTCACAGACAGCATTTCTGCTGCGGCAATCCTACTGCCAGCCCTATCAGATCAATTCAGATTTCATTAATTAGCCTAATATCACAAATCACAATGTACTTCAGGGGGCTTTACAGTCAGTACAGTGTGTGACACCTCCAGCCCCTTAGACCCTCAATCCAGTGAGGACAAACTCCACCCTCCACAAAAAATTAGGAAAAAAACCTAGCTCAGAGCTATGGACAGAAATGAGGTGAAATAAAGAATGATGAGTCATGTGTTATTTGTTTACTCTCATTCAGAGAGAGATAGCACACTGGAAAAAAAAAACTGCCGTTCACCTGATTCAATGATGATTTTGAAAGGTGTCATATTGCTGGCATGATGTCAATATGACAATCAGCAGGTCATTTTCAATTTCTATTTTTGCTGAGAGCTGGGTGTGTCTCATGGAAAAAATAGGCATCATGCTGAATCTCTAGATGACGCACCGCTGCAGTATGGCTGCTCCAACCTGTTAACGTAAGCACAGAAATGAAAAAAGTGTCCGTGATGCACACAGGCTGCTCAGGTGGACATGGTGAGTTTCATCTACAGTCATAGGCAATTAGTGAGATGTACTTTGTGACTGATGAGCCTTTAGATGCTTTGAGGGGCTCTGATTTGTTCTTGAATTCAAGGACTTCAGCTAAAAAATGTAGCTTTAGCTAAATAATAAATCATATTGTGTGTCCTGTATATTATTTTCCTAGTTGCAAACATTCACTGTCACTATCAGCAGCCATTGAGGCATTCAAGTGAAAGTCAACAGTTACAGGCAAAATGTTCAGGATTCAGGACTTATGCAAAAATAATCCCTCTCAATCATTATCCATGACCCACCAGAAGTGGGATGATGCTGCCTGCACCTGCAGACCCCACCTTCCAACCATACATTCTTATTTTCTCACTGCTGTGCTCAGGATGCTTAACCCACCCAAAATGTATTTGATGTGCTGGAAATGAAACTCAACAATTATCTATGTGGCGCCTTTACAAACAGGAACTGACAAGGGTCCTATGCAGTATGGAAAAGTATAGAATTTGATTTGAATACTCTTGAGGTCTGGAAAGTTTGGAAGAAAGAAAAGAAAGTATGGACAAGTATTAGCTTGGTGGCTAAGGATATAAAATGGGAAGAGAAAGCAGGTGTCAAGTATGGTTTGAAAAAACTACAGAGAAGTCTGGGAAAGTATGGAATTTTGAAATGTAAAATGAGCAGGAGCCCTGAACTGACAAATCTCAATTATTCTACTTTTAACACCAAAAACTCTTTTCATCATCTGTCTGTTCCCTCTGCCATGATTGTCGTATTGACAATTGTTGGTAAAAGAATTATGCTTGTTGACAGCAGTAATTGGCCTGGAACTTGAACTGGAGTGATTCCACAAATGTGCATCGTAATTATGCATTTAAAGCAGTACACTTGAAATGGGTTTTATTATTGCTAACACTTACATTTTGGTAAAGGTGGCACAGTATTTCAGTGTTTTGAACACTATTAAATTCACTTTGCAGGACATTTGCTGTCAGAATAAAAGCAGAAAGGATCTGAAAACTGCATTGAGCTGCATGCTGTGGGTTTGTCAGTGGGATAGTCAACACAAGCAACTTTTTTTTGAAGGAGTTGTGTGGTTCTATGTTCACACCTTCAAAGTTAACACAAGTAGTTAAAATATCTTTTTGTGTGTGTGTTACAGTAAATCCGTGTACTACTCACTGTCCGAGGAACCAGTTGAGGAGTTGGGGCTCTCACCGAACAGAGACACTCATCCACACTCAGATGGAGAGCAGTCACCCTCAGACAGGTGAGGAAGGATCATCTGTAATATCAATTCATGAAATCATTGTTTGTTTGCATTGATAAACTTTGCTTAGTTGACAGAGATGAAGGCATATTGATTCATTCAGTGGCTCCTGTCCTCACATTTATTGACTTTTTTCCTTTTATCTTTCTCCTTACCAGCAGTGTGTTCTGCAGCCGACCATCCTCTCCTAAGAGCGACTCTGAGCTCCTGGTTAAACCTCAAGGGTCCTCTGAGCCTCAGATACAGTGGAACTGGGGAGGTTTTCCTGTGGTATGACAACACACACACACAGATGTAGATGTGCTTTTCCTTCCTGCCCATGCTGTGGATGTGAGATTGTCTTGCTGACACACTGTCTCAAACTGCCCTCTTTTCCCTCCCCCTCACAGCTGTGTCAATCAGACAGGACACCACTGGAGCTGCAGCGTGTCCCCCCTCCTGGCAGTTCTCATTTCCGTACCATTGAGAGACAAGACTCCTTTGACATGGGCTATGAGCCGGTGATCAGCTGTGGCAGAGTGGGCAGTGTAACAGTGGTCAGGCCAAAACCTAGGACTCAATCCCTGGACCTGAGCACTCACACTTCACAAACCACACCTTTTTCCAAGGAGAAAAACTCCCACATTTCCCATTCCACGCCTAGTGATCTCTTCCAGTCTTGTGCACCATCGGCCAAGGCTGACATGGACTTGACACAGACCAACGGATCCACATTAGGGGATGAGAACTCATCTTCTTATTCAGATAACCTAATTAATGGCACAGATTCTCTTGGTAGCAAAGAAATCACAACCAGCGTTGAGCGTGCTAGCACTGTAACTGACATTATTATCTCTGGGAGCAAACATAGCGTGGTCAGTGTGACCGAACCAAAGAACGCACATAAACAACTCATCAAAGAGAGCGAGGGCTGCACAGTCATAACATCAAGTCCATGTGCTACAGACTTATCACAGCAGGGTGCCTTATTGGAGCAAAGTGAACAGGGTTCCACCGGCAGTGCTCCTGTCAGCGAGGGGGACAGTGGGATAGATCCCTGTGCTGAGGGAGGGGACGAGGACGGAGGGACTGAAGGGTCAGCAGGAGACTTGTTGACTAACAAAACTGCACCAAAAGCCGAAGGGAAGGACGCTGATACCAGCTGTCCTGCTGCAGAGGGGTCAACAATCTCTTCTGAGGCACAATTCAAAGTGGAGCAACATGAAAAGAAGAAAGGTAAATTATTGTAGTTACTTTTTTGTGTCCTTACACTTTAGGTATGTTTAAAGTCTCATTTTAGACTCTACATTAAAGCCACCATTAGTAACTTCTATAAAAAAAACTTTTTAGCATATTTGCTGAAACTGTCACATTATCCTGACAGTAGTATATGATACAGATAGTATTAGAATAAATCAGGTTGGAGTATGAGCGCCTTTTCTTTGTTTTGTTGTGAATTACCATCATTCTTTAGCTCTCTCCTGTGCTCTGTGTGCTAATATCCATGGCCCCCAAGCACACACATGTAGTGGAGCAGAGGAGAGACAGGTGACAGGTGTAACTTAACTCAGTAGGTTAGCACCATCCTCCCCCACAACCAACATGAGACTCATTCCCAGGTAGTCAAATATCAGTAGAACATGAGACCATTTTGGGTTGGAAGCTGGCTCTGATTGGTTGTTGTTATTCAGGCACAGTGGATTCTTGCAAAAATGAGCACAGGGAACCAGAAGAACCTGATTTTTTGGACATATTATACAGTATGTCTCATGTACTACTGTCAGGATGGTTACAGATTCACCAAATGTGATGAAAGGTTATTTTTATAGAAGTTACCAACTGTAGCTTTAAAATAATTGCACCATCAAGTTTTTGCGAGTGTTTATCAGTTGGGTTCATGTGTCATTTTGTTGCAGGAAAACGTAATCACCATCTAGGACCAACAGATATTTACTTGGATGATCTGACCACGCTGGACCCTGAGGTGGCTGCACTCTACTTCCCCAAGAGGTACAAAGACACGTATATTCTTCCCAAGACAGACAGTGATGTAACTAATTCCCACAGTGTTCACAGTGATGGATTCCACTGAAATAATTCAATTACTCAGTAATCATGCTGTGCAATCTAGAGGTGTTTTCATACATGTATTCCAGTTCGTTTGGTCTGGAACAAAAGAAAGCCTCATTCATTTTGGCATTTTGTTTTGTGTTTGCATTGACTTTTTACAAATGAACAAAGACTAAACATGAAGTTTAACAGACTGACTCGTTGAAAAGACAATTTTGGCGATAGGATACAAGCACAGCAGTTTTAACAGCTTTTGACTTATTAATCAGGATAGATATCCATGCTAATGTGTATATGCTTTACAAAGGTTTTAAAATGATTTACATAAATATACAGAGCCTGAACAGAACAGATTTCATGATCAGCAGATGGATTTATTAGTAGTTATGGTTGAAATCATACTAAAATCACATACCTGCTGTCATAAAATCCTGTGGTTGGTTTGTTTGCATTCACACCAAGAACAAACCGCACCTGCATCGGCTTTGAACCGGGCCAAGTCTCACCTTTTCAAGCAGTCTTGGTCCGGTTGTTTTGTCTGCACCAGGGTTCAATCGACAGCTTTCAGCTGAAACAAAACATACTAACTAAAGCACCCTAAGAAGTGTTGCCCTTTATCTGGGGAGAACTGAGTGTCTGTTGTCCCTGCAGTGAGACAGAGGGGGCGTCTCAGCTCGGGGCGGAGCAGGGCTCCTGCTCAGGGAGCCAGTCGCCTCAGTCAGTGGGCAGTGGGGCCATGGACAGCGGTACAGAGTACCTGTCAGATTCCACCTCCTACAACATGGATGTCAGCATGTCCCTCTGCGGACAAGAGGGCGACACCAGCCAAATCACTGAAGGTAAAAGTGAGAATTAATCTGGATTCTGTGTCTGCAGTATAAGCTTGAACTTGGAGAAATGTGCAGGTTCTCCCACTGTAATAAAATCAGTTTTCATGTTTTTCCATTAATCCAGAAAAGTTTATGCAGCACATTGTGACATACCAGGATTTTGCTAACAATCCAGGAATCATTGAGGATCCAAGCCTTGTGATCCGCATCAACTCCAAGTAAGACCTGAAATTTGATATTTATTTGTTCACTGATACAATTTGCATTACAAAACATTAATTATTTGACTGTTTATTTATTTAAGAGGATTTTCTGTCCATGATTGTTCATCAGCTGGCTTTTGTGTTTCACAGCTATTATAACTGGGCAGTTGCTGCTCCAATGGTCTTGTCAATGACAGCTTTCCAGAAAAACCTACCCAAGGTATTTTATTGTCTCTACACTATGCCTCAATCAATTAGGTGTCCTTAATATCAATTACAAATGTTAGTCAAGTTCATCATCAGTTCTCTTGGCTGATTTACAAGTTAACAGCATAAGGCAGATACGATTACTTAGTTAGACAGTGAATATGATGATGATACTATCACTATAATCATTGCCTTATGTTGTGTGTGTGTCACAGAGTACAGTAGAGCGGCTGGTGAAGGACAAGATGCCCAAAAAGTCTGGACGTTGGTGGTTCTCTTGGAGGAGAAGAGACATGGACAATAGCCAGGTACATACTAAAGCATCCCTGTAGTTAATGATTATTCATTGAGTTATGATGGAGTGCTAGCAAGAAAATAAATGTTACATGTTTGCACTGCAATAATCTATCCATAACAGGATTTTCTGGTGTAGACTTTTTTTATCTAGGGTTGTTTTTTTTTCTGCTACTGTCCATGTAAGACAGAAGAGGGATTAATGATTTAAGGGTTAGGTCAGAAGCAACTGGTCGCTGTGTGGTCCTGTATGTAAAAACCATGGTTAGAATGAACCTGATAATGTGACCTCCTTGTTTTCTAGCAAAAGAACTCAAAAGATGAGCAAGAGGAGCCACTGGCAAGTGTTTCTTCCACAGTAAAGTAAGTAACTAAGAAATGATCTAACACAAGATAATAAAACCTGACAGGCTTTGTTGCATCTGGAATTCGGTCCTGCCCATCCACAGCTGTTCGACCGCATTATCATGTCAGAGTGTACTTAGGGACATTCAGAATTATTGCTGGAAATACTAGAGGAGTTCTAGTCAGTTCTGTGAATAACGCCTAAGTTTTGCCAGAAATACTGGCTATTGTTTTTAACTCCCAGGCAGATGTAAACAAGTAGGATTAAAGCCAGGTGTTAAATATACCCACAAGCAGTAACGAAAGGGAAATTGTAATTGGGATTTTTTAATTGGGATCTAGAAATTGTAGCTATTGTTTCACAGGCCTCAGTCGCTTCCTGACATCAAATTCAGAATTTTATGGGGATTTGTATCATATGTACTGAATTTCTAAGGAGCCCCTATGGACAAACACAACAGCTGAGGAGCAAAGGAGCAGTAAGGAGAAAACACAAAAGAGCCCAAGTAGGCCAGTCACATTTGTTGCACTCTCTGAACTTCTCAAAGCTTGTTCTTGTAGTTATGTTGTAATATTTTTGATAAGGTGTATGTCATTCAATTATCACAGCACAAGTACTAATAAACTGGAGGGAATTTATTATTATGTATTTAAAAACATGTTTTACATAGCGATTCAAACTCTACTCATGTAGTTCACCTCTGTGCCACTAGAGTGAGCTAAAGCATGTCGACACAGTACTCAAGTACTCAAGAAGTATTCTCAAAATCAATTGACATGACACATAATCCCTTTCACTGCAGTTCTGTATTTATCTAGTTATTACCAGGAGGAGCTGTATGAGTGAACACAAACATCTGCATTAGTTGGTTCGACCTTTACCTTGTCAGCTTTATTTTCTTTCATGCACAAAATCACCAAATCCTTTTGTTTGTCGCTTGAATATTTGAATTGTGTTTCCCAGCCCATCTATTCATTGATAATAACTGATAGCTCACAAAAAGTATCAGTTATTATCAATAGCTCACAAAGAGTTTAATTGGATGTTTTTGGTGTGTGCAGAGCGACACTGGATGACATGGACAGCGACGAGGCAGCTGGCCTTGGACGAAAAGCTGTCATTGCTCCCAGCCAGTCAACAGAAACCCTCAATGCCACTCAGTGTATCACCCAGATGTACCGCAAATCACTGCGTCTGACCTCTGAACAGATAGTAAGAGATACACACAAATACACACATTCATATACCCACATAAATGATTTTACTTTGCTGTTGTATCTATATAAAGGATGACCAGTTTCCTTGTGGTTTTAGTTCCTTTAGGTAACTTTGTCTTTTCTTATAACCAGGAGCACTTGAACCTGCGTGATGGAGCCAACAAGGTGGTGTTCAGTGTGACCACACAATATCAGGGCACCTGTCGTTGTGAGGCTACCATCTACCTCTGGAACTGGGACGATCGCGTCATCATATCAGACATCGACGGCACCATCACAAAGTAAAATAAATCTTACAGGCTATGGATGCAAAGAAATTCATACAGAGTTCCTGATTAGTATAAAAGATACATTATAGAACATTGTGTGATCTTACAATGTCATAGTTTTATGAGTGTGTCTTCACTGTTTGTCTCCTGCAGATCGGACGCTCTGGGACATATTCTACCTCAGTTTGGAAAAGACTGGACACACAAAGGCATTGCCAAACTCTATCACAAAATACACCAGTATGTACTTTTTGGAAAATATTATCATCAAGAAATGTTATTGTCTTTAGCAGTTTTTCTATTCTGTTATTTTTCCTTTTTATCCCTTTACTGAACCCTCACATGCATGACTCACAATAACAAGCAAAAAAACCAAAACAAAAAACAGAACAAATGTATTCACAGCAGATGATTTAACTCTGATGTCACTCGAGTTGACTGTTTTAATCTGTGTTGCCAGATGTTTGTCCCCATTTTCACATGTCTTATGTTGTGCTTTCAAACAGCTGTTCAGTTAATTGAAAAAAGATGGAATTTTTATTTGAAGTGCTTATCTTTTGTTTGACAAATCTGGAGAAACAGGAAACAGTGCATGTGTGTAACTGAAAGTGTTGGTATTACAGATCAGAAAACTTGCATTTTTCTTGTTTTGTTTTATTAACCTAAAATGCTTACATGGTTGCTCCTGTCCTGCAGGAATGGCTATAAGTTCCTGTATTGTTCAGCGCGGGCCATAGGTATGGCTGCCATCACTAAGGACTACCTTCAGTGGGTCAATGACAAAGGCACTGTCCTCCCTAAAGGCCCTGTACTGTTAGCTCCCAGCAGCCTCTTTTCAGCACTGCACAGGTAACAAATACTACAACTAAACTACTTTATAGATAGTGTCCTGCTAAGACACTATCTAAGGCATTTTGAGGTATCTCATTAGCAAAGGTTGATGGAAATGGCAAGATTTGACAACAGTTCCTCGATTTCACAAAAAAGTTTTACTGTTTGCTTGAGGTAATTTTTGCCTTTTTTCAAAAAAACAGTTAATGCTTTTATTGTGAGATGGAAACACATTTTCCAAATAAGTTCTGACATAGCAAACATTTAGCTCACATGACCAATCAGCTGTCTCCACTCCAACTGTCTCCTCATCACTCCGATCTATAAAACATCTACGATCGCTCCACACATTAATACATGATCAAACAAACAGACATTTTGGAGAATTGGCACCACCTACTGCTAATCTCAATTAACCAACTCCTAATAATCACATAACAGTAGGGGATCAAAACAAGCGTTCACATTTTCTTTTGCCAGTTCACTTGAGATTCACAATTTATTTTGCTGCAAACATGACTATCATGTACTTCCTTTGTAGAGTGTTGACTAATTGCATTAACAGAATGTATGATATAACTGTGTGAGAAATGTTTAAGTTTAAAAATCAATGTAATGCGGAGAAAGGGGTACTTATAAAGAGGTATTTACCTAATGAATCTTTTGTCTTTAAAATAAATTGAATTTTATCTTTTTGTTTAACATCATTATTGAAGTAAATTAATTTGTACTGCCCTTTTTTATTTGATCATTAACACTCAATGTTTTCAAAACATTCATGCCAATACACCATATTGAATTGAAATTGAATTGAAAACGGTGTCCAGAAACACTACTACACAGCTACTGCACTGTATGAACTTTATAAA
Organism: Lutjanus erythropterus; assembly: GCF_056507025.1. Taxonomy (NCBI): domain Eukaryota; kingdom Metazoa; phylum Chordata; class Actinopteri; order Lutjaniformes; family Lutjanidae; genus Lutjanus; species Lutjanus erythropterus. Next base: position 18,011,400 of record NC_139318.1, on the reverse strand, counting down.
TGTATACAAGGAGACAAACACTTGAAGAGAAATCCTGTTGACTGTGACCTGTCTGTCTGATCTGCTCAGAGAGGTTATTGAGAAGAAGCCAGAGGTTTTTAAAATCGCCTGTCTCGGTGACATCAGGGACCTGTTCAACCCACACAGACGGCCCTTCTACGCAGCCTTCGGCAACAGGACTAATGTAAGCAACGCTGCCAACACACTCTTACTACACTGTATAATATAGCCTTAAGCAACAAGACTATTTTCATTCAGGGTTTTCCAGGTGCTGAGTTGCTAATTGCTAATTTTAGCCTCTGGGTTTCTACATAAATACAAGAGATTGTGCTGCACCTGTGTGTTAAATGTTTTACCTATAGTATTAATTTAATGTGCACATCCAGTAGTGTACTCCAACAGACAGAAATGAAACCAGAAATGTGCGAGTTAAGTTCTGAGTTTGCTTGTGGATATAAAGTACACACGAGCTTAATGATTGATTGTGTGTTAGTGCTGCAGCAGCCAAACAATCTTTTTAGTGTACATAGATACTGCAGAGGTTAAAGTGACACTGTAGCTCGTCTGTCTAACTGTATTGTTTTGCTGCCCTTGGTTCTGCAGGATGCTTATGCCTATAAGCAGGTTGGAGTACCTGACACCAGGTTATTTACTGTCAACCCAAAAGGAGAGCTCATCCAGGAGAAGACTAAAGGCAACAAGTCTTCGTAAGTGTGCAACTGAACACAAACTCTGGTGATTCTTAGTGGTATCAAAAAAGACACTAGCAGGTGTCAGTGCCTGTATCCCAGCGTAGATGAATGGATTGAAACTAGCATATAGACTGCGCAAGTTTTTACTTGAAACAAAAACCTTTTATATTGGAATAGTTAAAGGTAATGCAGTCAGTGTTAGGAGTGAGACGGTACTGTAATTCCACTACATTTGGCGGTAATTAACAATTCCATCCAGCCATCCATTTTCTTTCTCTTACCTGGGGTTGGATTGAGGTGGCAGTCGGCTAAGCAGGGTATTCCAGACGTCCGGGGACTGGCGCCTTGGGGGATCCCAAGGCGAACCCAAGCCAGATTAGATATGTACTCCTTCCGATGGGAACTGGCGGGGCGGGGGATGTAACTAATTGCTTTTTCAAATTGATAATGTAGTTACAGTTACTGACATTTAAATGGGCTTGTTACTCTTGACTTTACCTTAAACAGTGGACAACTGCAGTGGATTGGATAGCAGATAAATGCAGGCTGCTCCCAGATCAGTAGTTGTTGCTGCCCTCTAGTGGCTGGGATTATTATTAACACCTATCAGTAATAAAGGGTACAATTATAGATTTAAAGACCTGATAGTCATTAAAATGATGTAGCTATGTGTGCATTAATAAGAGAAAAAGTAAAGTAATTCAGCTACTTTTGAGAAAGGTTACCACAAGTATTTACTAAATTTCACCAACTTGCCCAACACTGATACAGTTACATAAAAACACATGCAGCTTTCAGACACTTTTGATATTTCACATGTGTATTATTATTGTTATTATTATTCATTATTAATGGAATTGTGAGTAAGTTTGTGCGTTTGTGTTTTGCAGGTACAGCCACCTGAGTGAGTTGGTGGAACATTTCTTCCCCATGCTGTCTGTCGAGGGCAGCACGTCCTCTGCTTTTGACTGTCCTGAGTACAGCAGCGTCTCTTATTGGAAGGAGCCTCTGCCACAACTGGACCTGGATGCATTGCTATAGACACACGCACACCCACATTTACCAAGAGCCACACACACATTTTATCTTTGTCCTCTCCTTTTCCTGTGGATTTCCAAAGGATTTTTCCCAGCATGCCTGAATATTGCTGTTGATCCGCCTGCCAACTGTGTAGTGCCTGTTTGTGAGACACTGAATAAACTGGAACGGAGAGAGGCAACTGTCCATCTACAAAGACAGAGCCAAATTAAGTCATAAAACCCATGCGCTCTACATTTCAAAGATAAGTGTATGAAACTGTATGCAGTTCTTAATCTCAGTGGTCTTACACTGATTCTGGCTGTTTACAAAATATTAGCTTTTTTTTTTTTTAAAGGGAAATCCTACAATTAACATGACAAAAATGGACAAATATGCCTTTGGACTGTTTCAGTTTTTTTGTTATTGTGTGTGCCAGTATCAGTCATTCAAAAATATGAATTTAAACAGTATATTGGTAGGATAACTCTTAACAGTCACACATTTCAGCTTTGAACACCGACTAAAAACATATTTGTATAAAAACTGAGCTGTATTAGATAAGCTTAAATCCTGCACATGCCAAAACTGTCCAGCTGCTATTGCCTGTTTACCGTGACTGATCTGGAAGTTTTCAGTTCAACCTCTGGAAGCTCAAAGAGACCCGGGCACACGTACACACAAAAAACAGCTACAGAACAAACCTGTTATCTTTTATTCAGTTTAGATTAGAAAGATTGTGTGTCTGTGTGTTCTTGACAACAGGGAATGTCTTTGGACCTGAGCAGTATGGGGATAGGTTTTATAGCTACATGTACCAAGTAACCAAATATGGTTGTGATTATTTTACAGTCTGTTTGTCCCTAATAAGTAACTTGGGTTTTCCATGAGCAATGTTGAGCAAAGTGTTTTCTAAATCCATTTGACTCACTTGAGTCATTAATATTTATTGTTCTGGATGTAAACCTCGATTTTAGGTGAGATAAATGCTGAGTCAATCCTGCAGATGAACATGGAGTTTGTTGTAAGGGACAGTAGCATTATTCTTTATTTGCAATAATAAACTAATCTGAGCAAACAATCATTGTGAAACTACAACATGTAGCCTACATTTGACTGCCTTTCAGGTACGAGCTTCCAAAGTTTAAAAATGTTTGTACACTACATGAGTGCAGAGGTGGGTCAGACTTAGAATGACTTTTATTCCCGAGAGGGGAGGGGGATTTACAAAAGTCTTGCGCTGTGCCTTTTATATTATAAAGACATCATTATATTTATTATTTTTGCATATTTTTCATTCATCCAACTGTGTGGAGATGCATTGGAGCTGAAGATTTTGCTGGTTATTTTTAAACCAAATGTATAGAAATATAAATAAATTCAAAATACTACACTGACTATTGTCTTTGTCATCCAGTTTTATTTAATTATTTAAGCTTTATTTGATAGGGACAGATAAAGTTTACATAGACAAGATGAAAACAAGGGCCTTTTTTTATGAAAATAAGAGATTAGAACAGAGAAGTAACATTAATAGAACAAAAATGATAAAAAGTAAAGTAAAAACTGATACATTTAAAGACATTATTTAAAAACTAGATATAATGTGAAATAATTAATATTTACATTGTAATTTTTTTGTATTTTTGGAAATAATAATACAAGAGTTAAATTTCCAACTGATATCACTGCATTGTTTTTTTATTGTATGATATACATTAGAAGAAAAAATATCATTTAAACAAAAAAAGTATTTAATATGCTAATATAGTAATTTTGAGGGCATGGCATTTACTTTACCACACAGTGGGGCAGAGTGTGTACAGGTTTGGCACACACTCTTTGAGTCAGGCTGACACATGCTGCTCAGAGTGGATTATCCCGCTGAGCTCCGGCGGGACAACTGGAGGTGTTGGTGTTTATGAAAGGCGTAGAGGGATCCGACCACTTATCTCTGCGTCAGTGCCTTTATTGCCTGTTGTTACCTGAACAGGAAGACGCCACACAAGACTGCATTGTTGTAATAGGTAAGCCATTTTCAGCTTTTGTCTTTAAAAACAAAACAAAACGCCATTTTTATTTTAAAAAAACAGTCTCTATTTAGTTGTTTGTTGAGAAATCAGCAACTGCTGCTGCCGTGCGTTCTGCGCAATAAATGATGCGCAGATGCTTACGAATAATGATATTCATCTATTTTTTGAGGAAGTAAAACCAAATTAACTGAAATTTAACCCATTCCCCGCAGCAGTTTCAAGCTGACGAGGTAAGTGTAATTAATTTAACAGAAGGTGTCAAAACCTTTGGGGATTTTGTCGGATATAAATCCTGCTCGCTGGAAATCGAAACTTAACTAACGACTTGAACAGACTCGCTGCCAGCTGTTGAAGAGGCAGAGACATTTATGCCCCACGTTGTTATTTGAGTCTGTTTTTTACCATACGTGGACATTGGACACGTTTCCGGCAACTTAAGTTTCCCCATTTACAATAGATGTAATTTGATTAAACTTAGGTTTTGAGTACAGACCAAAAGCCTGTGACTTTAGTTTTTTTTTTTACTCGTACACATGTGCTGTAGTTTCCTTGTGCTGTGCTGAGTCATGCATGTTCTTGGTGATAACTTCCCCAGTTTTTCCAACACCTGCAAGAAAGATGCACAGCGTCATGTTATGTTCTTAGTATTTTCTTGTGGGAATTTGGGAGGTGCGCCAATCTGGAGTGCTTAACATGCAGTTAAAAGGTAACACTTTGTGCATATTTTATTCATAAAACAAATAAAAAAATATATCCAACATATTTTACATACTGACTCCCACATTATGTGGACTCAGTAGTCTATATTCAAGTTTGATTACTTTTAAGTTAATAAGAGTTAACACACAGTTAACACAATAAATTCAAATTGGTGCCATCGGTCATGATTTAACAGTTTTTCTAAAATCCTGGCTATGATACTATATACTTTTTATCCTTTATTTTTTAAGTTATTCTTCCACTTTTGCCATTTACACAGACATATGCATAAACTCATTAAATGCAAAGTTCACCATCTAAATACATCCAAATAAGTCAAGTTTATACTAGACTCAGGTTTCTTTGCCAGGGAAGTTTTCACATACAGGGGATTTGCCTTGAAGTTGTGGTGCATAACAATACAAAACAAGATACAAGAGATTTATTTATCATCATGCAACAGAGTTGTGGAGCAAAATTCTGATGTAGTTCCATCTTTGCTATGCATAAAAAACAACAGAGATGAAAAGTAATCTTGAGGGAAGAAGCTGGTCTGTAGTCTGGTGGTATGACAGTGGATACTTAGCAACAGGGTGAACAGGTTTTGGCTGGCTCTACTACTTCTACTTACATAGCAGGTAGAAAATACAAAGAAAGATAGAAACCAAGCGCTGCGAGTCAAGGAGCACAAATGGAAAATCTAAAATTGACAATATGAAGAAATATTATAAAAATATGTTCAAAATATATGTGTTATTTAAATGAAAGAGCTGTGCAGTTTTGTGCAGGAATGTAAAACATATTGAACAAGGAGTGTGCAAAAGTTCACAATATTGAGTTTAAAGTTTGTAATGTGCAAGATAATAATCCAAAGTATGTGTGTTAATGTAACAAATTGAGTCAGGTGGTGTAATCTTAACATTAGACTTAATTTATTTCACAGCTTTGTTAAATTAATATTTTGTGTTAAATTATTGTTTTGTTTTGTTTTAAGTAAGCAGCAGAGCAATAAGCAGGATAATGTAAATGAGTTGGTCATTATTGTGATTCAAGACCCTTCTGCTCTGCAAGGTCCTGCACCACCATGTCAGGGTTTATTTTGCAATAATGACCTTCTCACTGTACATTATCGCTTAAGTAATGTGCAATGACTGAGGATGGGAATAAGAGTCAGTGTCAGTGGGGGTCCTGAGCCTTGTTGACAAGGCCAGCTGTAGTTGGGATAATGTAATGTAAATATGCATAATAAACTATACATGTCTTCTGATTTGAAGTCTTACCATGAGTTTTCTGTTTTTCCAGCATCTGCCACCATGTCAGTTAGTGAGACTGAAGCAAACTTTTCTGAAAAGGATCATCCTGAAGCTCTGGGTTTAGAGCTGACCTGCCCCATCTGCTTGCAGCTCTTCTCTGAGCCGGTGTCTCTCCCCTGTGGTCACATCTATTGCTTTGCCTGCCTTCAGAGGATGGGAGAAGGCCTGGACCAACACAGCTGCCCCGAGTGCCAGGCAGAGTACCAGGGAGCCACAGCCCTTGTGAAAAGCATAAAAATGTGCACCATCATAGAGACCTACAAAGCCACAGCTGGGAAGGTCGACTCCACTGCAGACCCTTTTGATGATGGCCATGTAAAAATCAGGAGTGCTGATCGGTCTGTCACTGAACAAACCATTTCTGCAGATCAAGAACAAGGCAGCGGCAAAGGCAAGATGGCGATGGATGAACCTAAATTCAGACTGGCATCTCGAGTCACAGAGCTGAGCCTCAAGTTAGAGATGGCAGAGAGTGTACTGAGGAAAGAGAAGGAGCTGGAGTTGGAGGTGACCACCACTAATGGTCAGCTAAGAGGGAAAGCATCCAAACTTTTAGAACAGATAAAAGAGTTATCACAGACCTACTGCACCCAGGTAATGCAGCTTATCGAAGAAGAGCTAGGTCCAGGTGAGGCCACTGTGGGCAGTCGAGTCAGTGGAGCTTCTGAGCTGACGAAGGAGCTGAGACAAGCCATGCTCAGAGCAGAGTCCCTTCTGACTGAAGAGGATGAGGCTGAATTTAGTAATGAGCTTCAGACTCTACAACCACACATCATAGAGTTGTTGGCCAAGCCTGTGGGAGAGGTAGAAGACCATGTGGTATCAAAAGTCAACCCCATGCGAGCCTGTCCTAAGTTGGAAACAATGAATGCCGAGCTGAGGGACAGATTTGGAGAGATTCAGCGCTCCATTCGCAACACCCTCAACCCTTCAGAGGTGACGTTTGACCCGGAAACAGCCCATCCCAACCTTGTCCTCTCAGAGGACTTGAAGACGGTGACTTTCAGTGCTGTCAAACAGCCTTACCCATCCTCTCCTCAGAGGTTCACCAGCTTCTTCCAGGTCCTCAGCACCCAGAGTTTCTATGAAGGTGACCATTGCTGGGAGGTGGAGCTAGAAGGCTCTCCATGGATCATTGGTGTGTGCTATGGTGGGAAGTTAGCATGCAGCGGGTTGCCCTCCGCCCTGGAAAGCAGCCGGAGCTCCTGGTGTCTGATGTGGTTCAACAACCTGCTGACAGCCTTTGAGCAGAGCCACAGTGTGCCGCTGAAGAAGACCACAGTGTCGTGCAGGCTGGAGATCAGACTGAGCTTCAAGACCCACAGGCTGAGCTTTTACAACATCAGCCCCGTCAGCGGCAAGACTCATGTGTACACATTTAAAGCTAACCTGACTGAACCAGTGCACCTGGCCTACAGGATGATGTCAGGGCACCCCAAAGCACGCGCTACTATTCATTCATAATCATAACTACATTTCTATTAAAGGGATGGATTGGATTATGTGATGTGGTTGTATGAGGTACTTATCAATCATCAGTGTAATACCTACAGTACAGTTATAGTAGCACGAGCATAGAAGCTAAGCAATGTACTGATGTGGACAGGGTCAGCAGTAAAACATATTTTAGTCACCTAGAAAAGGTCCACCTAAAAAAATCAATATCACCTGATGATGGTAAGTGTATGCTATAATTATTATACTGACTAGTACCTCATATAACCCCACTTTCAAAAATCCAAATCTCTTCAACTTTACATTCATAGTAAAAGCATAATAAAAACAGCACCATAATTATATTTCCAAAAGCTACTTTAAGGATTGATATTTGTATGATTTAAAGATTTTTTTTATAAGTCTTTTGTTGTGTTGTGATATAAGACAGACTGATTTCCTCAGGCAACTTGTTCCAGAGAGTTCAGGAATTCTGACAGTGCATCCCTATCAGCCTTTGAATGTTTTGTGTAATAATGTAACTGCTCGTGCTCATGTTCCTGAAACATACCTGCTCAAATTCAGTGCTCAAAATGATGTGTCAATAAATTTCATTATCATTATTTTTACTTTATGGTGATGCAGAGTGTGATGCATAAATGTACATATTAAACAGAGGAAAGGCATAAACATTGAAAAATGTTGTGTTTTATGATATCTTTCTACTCCTTACGGGACTCTTATTAACCCAAACCTCATATTAGATTTATCATCATATTTATATTATTACTCTTTGGACGTCGTATGTGTATTTTACTTGCCTCCATCAAAAGAACCTGGTATGACCTCAGCCTGCCTCTGCTAAGAGGCTCATATCTCGATGGGAACTCTTGATTTGTGAAACACTCGCGAGACTTATGCGTGTTGCGCTCAAATCCACGTTTGTTCACCTCACTCTCGCGAGATGTTTCGCAGGATTAGGGTTCCCATTTAGACACGAATGCCTAAGAGGCTCGCAAACACGCATGAGCGCACACAAGCGCGCGTCATCTCGCGAGATGAGCGTCGCTTGTTTGGTGAGTGTCAGCTGACCACCTTGGGAAAATTTGTTAACGAAACTGACCAGTACAGCCATGTCCCGTATCAGCGGTCGATTTATTGATCGATTACAGCGTGTAAAACGTGTGCTGAAGCCATAATTATTTCTAAAACAATTGACAGCAACTCTATCCTTGAATCCGAGTCTACTGAATTGGTAAGATATTATTTTGTACTCTCTCGTTACGTTGGGTCGGCGTAGTATCACGTTTGTTTTGATGCTAACGTGAGCCAGTCGGTTTATAAGCAGTGGTATAATGTTAATTGGCATGCTTCATATACCGTTAGTATTACTAGTAATACCAGTATTAGTTTCTGTCGGGAGCTCGCAGAATATGTTTACTTAGTTTGCAAAGAAACAGTCTTCCGATCGCAGCTAGCAAACTGTAAGTAGCAGCGGTAGCTAATGTCTGAAATCCCCTCAACGCTAACTCTTAACTGGAGGTATGTGGATAAACCACTCGTATGTTATGATTATTAAGATGCCCATTAACCAGTACTGTTGAGTATAGGTAAGTAAGAAAGGTTATTTTTTTACCGCACGACCTTTAAATTTAACACTAAATATGAGTGATCAGTCAGTCTTGTTACATAATGTTTGTGGTACATTAGAGGAAGCTGTGACAGGTGCCTGCCTGGTAGCTTCACAACAACCCAACAGTTGAACCTACACTTTTAAAGTCAAACCTCTGTAGCACTAGTTGAAGAAGCAGAAATGTGAATTTCTCAGTTCTTTTCTGATGCTCATAAACATTTTTTTAATCCACCGACCAAATGGCTAGTGTTTAGACCTGCAACAATTAAACGGTAAATTATAACCCCTCTTTGATTATTTTGACCGATATTGCGACATGATTAATAACGAGTGGGGGTGATCATTTTTGCATCACAGTTTAGATGATGATGATTATTATGTCACATATATTGGGGTCTGTACTAGAGCTGCAACGATTAATCGAATAATTGATTATGAAATTAATCAGCAACTATTTTGATAATTGATTGATTGGTTTGAGTACATTTTTAAGAAAAAAGGCAAAATGATCTGGTAACAGCTTCTTAAAAGCAGTTTATTTATTTATTGGTTTCTTTACTCATCTCTGACAGTAAACTGAATATCTTTGGGTTGTCGTCCAAACAAGACATTTGAGGACATCATCTTGGGCTTTAGAAAACACTGATCAATATTCAATAATTTCACCATTTTGTCACATTTTATAGGCAAACAACTATTAATTAATTAATTAATTAATTAATCAAGACAGTAATTGACCACTTAATTGACTATGAAAATAATCATTAATTGCAGCCCTAGACTGTACCAAACAAACATGTTTTCTTACATCTGAACAAGATAAGATGGCCAGGGCATCTCTGCAGCATTATAGTACTTCATTAAAATGCTGGTTTGTCACACTCTTCACCCTTTTGTCGCTGGCCCTATTGTGATGTCAGTAATATTTATGCAGCCCTATTGGTGAGTGAGGAAAATCTACAAGCCACAAACATATTTTACCAGCATTTGTCTGGACTCTGCTCATATGACATATGAGTTGAACTTGAATCTTCCTCAAAAAGAGGAAACCGTTGGAGTGAGAAGTAAAATGTCTACCTCAGCTGATGTGAGTAATCAATTTCAATAAATTTTTCTCAGGGTCAGACAACATGCTAGCCACAGTGACTGCTGTGGTTAGGTTTGCTCAATACAATGGCAGTATTTCACCTTCACCATTGGAGAACACAACATTTCCAACCTGGCAGCCCGACTCTGAAGCCAACATCACCAAGCCTCACAAATGTCTACAGGTTCTCTACGATGACATCAGAGACTCCAGGTATTTGATAACATGCTGTAGAAGAAATAGCCCAGTTGAAAACCATGAAAGACTTAAAGTAAAACATACTTGCTTTTGAATCTGTGACACCTACTCCATGTAAAACAATGTATTTTAGAAAGTGTTATCCCTTTCACATTCATTTCTCTGTTGTAGGGTGCGATTCTGGGACATTTTACTGCTTGTGCCTAATGTGGCCTTCTTCATTTTCCTGATGTGGAAGCTGCCCTCAGCCAGGGCTAAGATTCGACTCACCTCAAGCCCCATCTTTGTCACCTTTTATTTGCTGGTAATACACAAACTACATAAACATTAACACCAATAAACAGCATTTATATCTTGAGCTTGACATTGTGTTACATAGTATTAAGTCCATAATTTAAGTTTAATTTTGTTTTCATTCTAATGAGTCTCTGAACTGGCAGAACTTTTAGGCTCAAGTGATTTCTCTGTTTGATTGATCCCCAAAAAAGTCTAAAGGGACAATGGACGCGTTGCTACATTTCACTTTCTGTTTGGTCTAACAACAAACACAAACGACCTTTTCAAAAAATGTACTTAACTTACTTAAACTTACTTTCTTGTTTACTGTTCTGCCTTATAATCTGTTCCATCTCAGCAGAAGGTTCTTAATCTTTGTTTATAAAATTTATCACATCTGTTGATTTAGGTTACCATCCCAGTGATGGTAACATAACAGCAAAGACTTTTTAGAAGAGGATATCTCTGCAATGCCTGGCAAAGCTCTAAAGGAACTCTGGACATTGTTCTTCACCGGTGTAAACCAGCATTAATACATTTCCCCTAATTCTATTCCAGGACATGTTTGTTTTTAATTCAAAATACAGACTATTTTACACTACATGACATTTTTTGTGTTGTACTTCTAAGGTGTTTGTTGTAGCGGCAGTTGGGATCACCCGGGCCGTCGTGTCCATGACTGTCAGTGCATCCAGTGCCGCCACCATCATTGACAAAGTAAGGAAGCACATGAAGCATAAACATTTCTGGAACACACACAGGTGTTGGGTTAAAAGCTCATTCTGTAATTCAGATGTGGTGAATAGAGAGCCCTACTACAGCAATATTCAAAACATAGTATTGGAGCCTACACAACAAGAAGTTATTAATGTTTTTTGTGATGTTTTTAAACAGGCCAAACTCCCACACACTGCATGGTTATTTATAGAGATATAAGTCTTAAATCAGGAAACAAACCAAATGACTGTTTTTCCTCTGAATAATATTTATAGCCAGATTTAGTGACTCAGAAATCTGGTTAAAAACAGATAATAAAAAAATACTTCTGTAGCATAACACAGAATATTTTTGGAGCTTTTTGTATTTTTAATATTTGTAGGGACTTTCTCACTTTCCTCTTTGTAATGTTTTATTTTTGGTTTTCAAAAACCATACAAACCCCACTGTCACACATTGACAATACAGTTAAAATTTAAATGCAACTGCTAAGAGTTAAACAAGGGGGAAAAGAAAGACAGAAAGGTTAGCTTCAAGCAGAATATAGTGGCCTGTTACAACACTAATGTGGTGAAGATGGAATGACCAAGTGGATGATCATTAAATCATGTGAGGTGACTTTCTTTTACTGGAAACATTCTGAGCTGAGCTTGTCACAAGATGTTCATATTCACTGTAAACTACAGCGAATTGTGTCCTTTTGGAGGAGAAAACACTTTTTTTGTGTGATGGAACATACAGACTGGGCAATATTGGATTAAAGTGGTGTTCACCTTTCTAACAGTTTGTTGGGAGTCAGTTTCTTGAAATTTAACAGATAAAATAGTAGTGTTTTTTATTTACAAGTAGCACATGACAGATTGTGGCTTTGCATCGCAAACACTTTGCCTATACTGAAGTAGCAGTGACCATATTGCGTCACAGATGTCTCTTTTATTAAATATCCCGAGGGGCTGATATGAGCTTCAATGTGACTTTGTCAGGCTTTCATGTCTAAGAGGAAAGGCATGGCTGACATTCCTCACATACCAGACAGATCCCTATGGACTTCACAGTGATGAACCCACTGTTCCCATAGCACAGTGTCATGGCTGCACTGCTGGAGGAAAAAAAATACTACGAATGAAAAGGAATGTGACCTGACCTGTAATGTTTGGCATATGATGTGGGTAAATATGTATTACAGCACAGCAGGTACACTGTACCACAGTGGATACTCACGGTGTTTGTCGTTTCAGGTGCTGTGGGAAATCACCCGCTTCTTCTTGCTGGCTATTGAGCTCAGCGTTATCATCCTGGGACTGGCTTTTGGTGAGTGATCTACTGCTTTCACTTCTCATTTACTGTAAATGTGAACCAGTTCCGTCTCTTTTCACATGACATGACATCTTTTTCAAATAATATAATATAATTTATAATTTTCAGCCCAAAATCTAATTATGAAAGTCTGTACAGCAGTGGCTTCTGTTAAGCCTCTTTCTTTATTCATTCATCAGGCCACCTGGAGAGCAAGTCCAGTATAAAGCGCGTGCTGGCTATCACTGCTGTGCTGGCTCTGGGCTACTCCATCACACAGGTAATGATGGATGATGTCAGGTCAAATGATGTTAAAAACTTTACAGAAGATCACACAGCAGGACATTTCTTGTAAAAAAAAAAAATCTATATGCAATTAAAATAAATGAGACATTGTTCCAGGGGACACTAGAGATCCTGTATCCAGACAGTCACCTGTCTGCTGAGGACTTCAACATCTACGGTCACGGAGGGCGGCACTTCTGGTTGGCCAGCTCCTGTTTCTTCTTCCTGGTCAGTAACCTGTAACTATGCAGCAGTGGCAGCATGAGAAATAAAATTGAATTCATACTTGACAGATACCAGTGAAAGCTCCACTCCACCCAGTGATTAAGAAAACATACTGTAAGTCATTACTTACTGACTTAGTGTCTCAGAATAATGACTCAGTATCCCTAAACAATCTTCCTCAGAATAATGACTTCGTCTGTCAAAATATTGAGACACTTTCTCTAAATAATTAATTTGTATGTTAATATTATTATCTTTTACTTTAATACTAAGTCATTACTGTATGAAAGTTTCTTGGTGGCACAGTTCTTAGCACTTCTGCTTCACAGCAAGAAGGTTGTGGTTTTGAAAACCAATTCCTCCAGGTTTTCCAGTTTTCCCCACCATCAAAAACATTCACCCTAATTGAACCCTAACCTAATTCACCCCTGAGCAAGGTGCTGGCTTAGAGCCATAGTGGTTTCCTGGATGCTGTACAGCAGCTTCTCCTAATACTTGGAGGGGTTAAGAGACTGAATCTGACTGTGCATCACTTGGATGGAAATGGACTTCCATATAAACCTGGTGTCTAATGATTTTTTTTTTTTTGACAGGTGTACTCTTTGATTGTGATCTTGCCTAAAACTCCAGTGAGGGAGAGGATATCTCTTCCATGTGAGTTACAGATTTCATTGCAGAAATTAGAAATTACACTTGACAAACTAAAAGATTAGCATGATATACCGTGTAATTATCATTAATGGAAAATTGATATCCGTGAGGATGTGCCTGCCCTGTCGTTTTAGTAATGTGCTCTTTACCACTTCATGATGCCATATAATTGAAAGCACTTGTCCTCCATTGTCCATTAATCTTAGTTTTGCTTCCTTTATCCAGCTAAGCGGAGTTTCTATGTGTATGCTGCCATCCTGTCTTTACTGAACCTGGTCCAAGGCCTGGGCAGTGCTCTGCTGTGTGCTGGAATCATAGAGGGACTCTGGTCAGTATAATCCTTTTGATTATTTGTCTGAATAAAATTTACCTAATTTCAGAATAAAGATAAGTTGTGAAGATTTTTGGCTTTAGTGTTATTGAAGCAACTATAAAGCACTGGGTTTCTGCAGCACAAGCCTTTTAGGATATAGCCTTGGATTTGTTAGCTGGACGGCTACAAGGGGAATGACTCATTGTTTTGGTGGGTCTTGTGAGGTTCTGCAGAATTTGAGAGGATGAGAACATAACAGATGCTTGATCATATCCTTATGTCCTGTAACCTTTAATGGAACTGTTTACACAGAGTGAAACCTGTCTTCATTTTGCTTTTTTGAAACAGCTGTGTGGATGTCACCACATTCCTGTACTTCTCTGCCTTTGCGCCGCTAATTTATGTCACATTCCTCAAGGGCTTCTTTGGGTTTGTACAAAGAATCTTATAAAATATACAGAATACTTAAAATCTACGCTTTAAGACAGTTTAACCTTATTTCACTGCTTTCCTCTTTTCCACAGTTCAGAGCCAAAGATTCTGTTCTCCTACAAGTCACAGGTGGATGAGCCAGATGAAAGTGATGTTCACCTCCCCCCGACCGTCGCTACGACCATTGGCCGTAAAGAGCTGACCGACCAGGGCCTGTACTACTCCTCCACCCAGATCGATGGCTCTGGTCCCGGCAGCTCTCGTATGGTTGGGGCACACTTGGATGATGTTGCCTCCGGACCCTATGGGTCCAGCAGCATTAACAGCATTGAAGCAGACCGCTGGAGACCCATCAATGTGTGACCGGAAGAGGAGAGATGGCTATACAGCTGGACTTAGATGTTGTGTGTGCTTAGTGTGTTAGGTAGGGTGGTGGTTGGAGGAGTTGACCAAAACAAATGCAGAACAAAGAAGTTGGACACCAAGAAAGGCTAACCTTGGTCTTGCTTTGACGCCAGGATAAATTAAAAAGTGGATGCTTCAGGAGAGACCTTTGCTAGCCAATTATCTGGAGGACTGTGAATTTAGCAACTGCTTTTGTAACACTGTTGCCAGAGTGCACTGCTGCTGTAGCTCCACACGATGACTGCTGTCCCTCATCGTGGCCCCGACAGACTTTGAATCAGTTCAGGCTCTTCAGTGTGGGAGTTTACTGACTCCCTCTCTCTGCACATTTTCTGTCATTCCAGCATCATGCATAAACTACTCAAACCTCAACAATGACGTTTTAACCCCGATTTAAGTTTCCAAGCTCTATAACATTCTTTTGATGACCAGATCTGTACATTCCCACTAAAAGCTTTGAGTAACAGCATCTCAACTGACTTTGTTATCTGCTGCCTTGTATTAGATATGTGTCTCAAACTGCTAATCATTTTTTTTACTGAATCACCGTGCCTCTCCACACAGAGCAAGGACTAGTGCTGATTCATTTTGTTAGGTGTACTTTGTCTTCTGAAATAGGTGCTGTCCCTCCTGTGAACCAGTGAAAGGTGTTAGCTTGGTGTGTGTCACTGCAATATGATAAGGAATCAGTAACTCATGTTAAAGATAACAAACCATCTCTCTGCTGAGACACAAGAGCAAATCTCCAAATTGTGTCTCCACCATAAGCTTGTTTCTCTCCTCTTGTATTTATTTTGTGATTTTGCTTTATTTTCTTACACCAGATTAATCATTTCCGCTATTGAAAGCACATTTGTTGGCTTCGTAGTCATTAAGCATGTGTTACTACGTGCCTGATTGGGACAACAAATGTGTAGAAACCTCTTTTGTGTATTCCAAATCAGACATGCCCTCGTTTCATATCTGCATATCTAGTTCAGCTTTGCTCGCTGCAACAGGGTAAGTTTTTATTTTTGCTGCTAAGTTTTTTTTCCTATGTTCAGAGATTCCACAGATTTTATTACAGGTAACAAACTTAGACCCTAAATAACGCTGCTCAATTTTATGGTATCAAATGATGGGATTGAAATTTTGTAATTCTGATCAATTTTGGGCTAGAATTGTTTGATTCTTGGTTCAACAAATGAAATCAGTTCTTGTCATACCACCTGTATTACTACAGTATGATACTTGAGTCTTTTTAAACCACCTCACATTACTTTTACTTGCCTGCCAAGGATATATGATGTATGTGAGTTTTTCCCTGAAAATGCAGTAGGCCTGGTATGAATGAATTACTGTGTTTAAGTTAGCAGTATTCATAGATAGTGGTGACCTGTGTGCAGAAAATAGAGTTCCATTTATTTTTTTCAGCATTTTAAAGCAACAATACGCTAAAGAAGTTGTGTATTTTCAAGAAATGACAGTATTTGCCTGACTCTAAAGATTTTATACTCAAGTTTGAGTGCTGTTGGTAACTGTTGTATTACTTGGAGTTAGAATAGTGATTGGGAAATCAGTTTCCTGTTTTATGACAAGTTCACAAGGTACATCGATAAGGAATTGAGGTCTGCTCTCTTGATACACAAGCTGTTTGATGTTGAAATCATTTTGGAAATGATCTGTAAATTGCCTTTTTATTTAAGTGCATTGATTGTATAATATTCAGCCCATATAAATGCAATGTATTGAACATTCCATGACCTACAGAATAAACCATGGACTCTTTCATTTGTTTGTTTGCGGTATGGCAGCAAGGTTCATATGGGTGTTCCTTGAAAACACTTGAATTTTAATGTACTGTTTCCAAGGCTTGAAATCTGCTTAGATTTTGGAATAAGTGCTTTAAACTGCTTGAAATTTGTATTGCATTACTTTAAGAATTAGTCACCACCTGACTTAATAGTACACTTTTTAGATAAAGTCTAATATTAGCTCAGCCAGGTTTTAGCAGATGCAAAGTCTACTTACAGACAAGTGACACGTTTTGAAACAAACTTTATTGTTTTCCTTTAATTTGTCACCCTTGTTTTGGATGCTGTTATGAAACAACATTTTGGTTGTTTATAGCACAGAAAAATCTGATTTCATGGGATAAAGAAGTTAGATATGCAGTGTTACAGTAGCAGTGACAAGCAATAAATAAGAAAACAAACAATAAAAATAGGAAATACAAAGAGAGCAAATGGATTAACAAATGGAAATATAAAAAGAATAACTACATTAGAGGAAATATAAAAAATAGTAATATAAACAGGAGGAAATATCAAAAATGGCAATGTATATATTTAATTGTATTTCCTCTTGTTTATATTGTTACTATTTTTGAATTTTGTCTGGATGTTATTATTTTTATATGTAGACCAAAAGACTCAAGAGATGTCAGGTAATCCTTTTGAGTACATTAATTTTACCACCATTGTCAGGTGCTGGAAAACCTTGAACTTACACCTTGGAAAGTATTGAAATGTGCTTGAATTCAAGGCATAGGAATCCTGGTTCAAGTTCACGGTAGGGCTCCATCACGTGGTTTCTTGTGGTAACTACACTCTGGGAAAAGGCTTTTTTAATTCGCCTTGTATCTACACCTGTGTTAACGCCAGACCTGTTTCTCTTTTCTTCTGCTTCTTTCTTTATATTCTGTTTGTCTTAAAGCTCAACGTGTTTCGGGACTCCACGTTAGACAGACTACAGAGAAACTACAATTCCCATCCATCCACAGTGGATTTCACATACACGACAACGAATCATTGGGTCTGAATTATTTCATCCAACGAATGAGCTTTGAGGATACTGCAGCGCCACAGTGACCTTTATTGAAGTGTTTTAACCACCGGTCGGTCGCTTTGGCGGCGACTTTAGCCGCTGTCTCATTTATGTCTCCCTGTCCCAACACAAGACAGGGATTTTATTATTATTTTTAAATCAGGTGTGAACAACACAGCTGGTCAACATGGGAGGTAACGGCAGCACGACCAGGAAAGTGTCATTCGGACTGGACGAAGACGAGAAGGTCACAGTAATTGAAGGAGTGAAGGTAGGTGTAATGTAACGTAACGTATTGTTGTTACAGTGAGAGTGGACGTGACGACTTAGTTAGCTAATGCCAGTAAGCTAATAACGGTTGGTTAGTGGGTTCATGCGGTGGTGCACTGAGGGGCTGCCAGGTCCCGTGTCCTCAGTTGACCCGGTCATACCCCCAACTCTCTCCAGTTACCGTTACTTTCTCTGTAGGGTTAACAGGCAAACTATCCATGTAACAGCTTTGTGAGTTACGACGTGTAGCTCGTCGTAAAATGTGAACTAGGTGAAGCATCGACGTTTACGCAGTGCAACATTAACGTCAATTTTCCACAGCGTCACGTTAACGCAGCAGTTACCATTAAATGTTTACGTTGGCTAGATTTGCTATGTCACCAATTTCCCAAGGGAGTTTATTTAATTCTAATTCTTACTATATATTATTCTTATTATATCTTTGTACTGAAGTACACATTTAAATTACTTTTACTTGACTTGAGTTTTTCCATTTTATGTGACTTTATACTTTTATTCCAGTATATCAAAGAAGAAAATATTGTACTTTTGAAGTTCACAACATTTGTCTGAGAGCTTTACTGGTTACTAGTTAGTTACTGGTTTTTACCATTACACATTTTCATATCATTTCTTTTTCAAAATGGGTGCTTTTGTCTGATAAACATTATCACAAAGCTGAAAACATTTTTTTTTTCTGAGCTCATGAAAAGTTCACTTTTTGGAGATGTGTTATAAAATCATGATGATCTTATAGAATATAATGCATTACTGTGGATAAAACTACATAACAGTTTATACAATACTTAAGATTAGCACAGCTTTAAACAACTATAGCAGTAACTTAAAACACAACATACACATTAACGCAGCAGTAACATTTATTTAAAAAAATCATGTGTGGTAGTAAAATACTGACAGGGATTGTACTGCACAATGAATGTGTTCACTTTTCATACATTAAATACATTTTGTTGATAGTACTTACATACTTTTACTTAATTAAGGTTTTGACTACAGAACTGTTACTTTAATGGGATATTTTCACAGTGTGGTTTTAGTTGTTTTACTCAAGTGATCCAAATACTTCTTCAAACACTGCCCACCCGTGAACATGCAAATTATTGTGCAAGTTAATGAAGTGCTGATGTATTGGTTCATGTAGGCAGATAGCTACAGTTTGCCTTACTAGTCAGGTACTGTAGGTCAGAGAGGTCAGGCTGGGAGTCAAGTAAGTGATTGGCTCAAGGGCACTTCAGCAGGCTGGATGATGGTTTCTTCAACAAGTGAGCCTTGTAATCTGCTTTTTTTTAAAGACACACTGCTGTCCTGTATGCACAACAAGGGGCTTGTATGTGTGTGTGTTTATGTGAACATTTGATAATTCTCACATTCCCATCCAGCTTTCAGAGGATGTTCTCCGGCGGATGAGGGAATCTCACGGGTCCGATAGCACTGAGCCACCACCATCTCCACCAGACAGTCACAAACCACAACCAAGTAAGTCCCAGCCAAAGATATTTCCTTTCCCAGAGAGCTCCCATTGGGAGGCCCACTGTGTCAACAAACATTTCTTCATACTGTACAGTAACTGAAAAGAACAGTATCAGGATAAAGGTCAATTCTGCTGCTGTGTGACTTTTTCAGAATGTTCATTAGAGGGAGGAGAGAATATGGTAAACATAAACTATGATATTTATTAGCTCACATTTATTAGAATATTTACACATGCTCTCAGAGAGTCCTGTTTGTTTATGAATATTAATGTATTTTAAGCACCTAACATTTAGCTTTTACATGATAATTGGCTCAACAATGACAATAGTTTAAAAGGGTTGTCTATTTTAGTCAACTTGGAGTAGATGATTTTGTAAGACAAATCCACAGGAAACACGATTGGCCAGACTTTAACCTTTAATGTACCGTTAACT
Source organism: Lutjanus erythropterus (assembly GCF_056507025.1). Classification (NCBI taxonomy): domain Eukaryota; kingdom Metazoa; phylum Chordata; class Actinopteri; order Lutjaniformes; family Lutjanidae; genus Lutjanus; species Lutjanus erythropterus. Next base: position 17,991,688 of record NC_139318.1, on the reverse strand, counting down.
ACATGTTGCTCTTGCCACTCTGTTCTGCAAACTAATCAATATTTTAATTGGTAATAGCATGGATATTATCCTGTTTTTTCAGGTTCAAAACCAACAGGACCATCAACTACAGAAATACAAGAAGAAATTCGCAAAAAGTAGGTGCTCATATTGTCAAGGTCGCTCTACTTTTTGTTGTTATTCGGGCATATCTGCTGAGGAACCTGCTAGAACTTTGCTTTGTGAATGGTAGATATAACAGTATATTTGATCCTAATGTATATTTTCATATATTTAAGATGAAGCTTCTGTGGTGACACAGGCAGCTTATAGCCAGTGGAGGTGACAGATGTATGAAATGGCAGACAGTTGTTGCTAATGTGCAGTGTTTATGGAGAACACATGATGAGTGACCTGTCAACACTGCCTGTGCTGATTTACTCTACATAACAGGCATGTTGCTATGCTGCTGGTATGCTCATATACTATCCTGAGCCTCTATAGATTTACATGTTGGCAAGTCCAACAAGTCCTAATCACCCTCACTGTAATGCTCCTTCCTGCAAATCCGTTAGGCATAATGTACAGAATATTATTAGATTTTGTAATGAGTTCTTTGTTGTATTTATTCGTTTATTTATTTGACAGGGACGATACATTTAGGCAGAGGTACATTAAATAATAATTGAACCGATGCAGTGTGTGCAGACAGACGTCTACCTGTAGATAATTTACAGTCATTGTCCCTGGTTAGGCTGTAAGGAATTTTTAAGAAATAATTTAGTGATGTAAGTTCATGTCGTTAGCGGAAAGTTAAAGGTATAATCTGCAACATTTTTCTTTTTAAACAATGACTCATGGAAATATAATCTCTTTCACTCATCACTTATAACCCACTACAAGAGTCTGGTGGCTGTATCTGCAGAGATCCTGCCCTTTGCCTGCATTTCCTTATTTTTTTTCTCATTGTTTTGCTGTGTTGGGACATTTCACCAAACCAAAACATTGGTATTTGACATTCTGATGTGTTTACGAACAGCTCAGACAAATCTGACTGACTCTACCCTTAAGTGACTTCATACTACACTTGTTTTTTTCATGATAAACTAACCTGCTTTGATTTGTGTGTACAGTTGTGGACAAAATAATTAGCTCCCCAATGAAATTTAAAGTTTTTTTTCAAAATTTTTAAACAAACTTTTAAACAAAAGAATTTTCAACATAGCATTTCTAAACATACTAGTTTTCTTTAGAAAGCATAAATTACTTTTGTATGCACACACTAACAGAATTATTTCAGAAAAAACAAAAATTCTGAGGGTCAATATTATTAGCCCCCTTAAGAATTGACCTTTTTATTGAGCCATAGCACAAACTACTGTAGTGGAATGATGTGCATTAACTTTGTAATGCTCAAAGCTTGTACAAAACTGAGGGTTATCTTCCAATTTACACACAGTATAAAAACTTCAGTAACAGTTTGAGCTGTAACTTGAGAAAGCATCATGCCAAAAACAAAAGAAATTAGTTAAGACTTGACAAAAAAGAATTGTTGATGAACACCAAGCAGGAGAAGGATATAAAATTATTTATTAATTAATTATTGTTCCTGTGTGCAAAGTCAAACAATGTAAGTATCCAAAATAAAACTAGGATGTTTGGAAAAGCTGTGTTAAAAATGCATTGCTCTGTTTAACAGCTCTTGGGAAATACTTAAAAAAAATCACAGGGGAGCTAATAAATTTGTCCTCATCTGTAATACTTTAATTAGATTCCACACAACAATTCATGAATGAGATTTCTTGCTATAATCACCATTCATACAACAAGACTTTAATTATTCAGCAGACTTTCACTTCATAAATAAAGGGTAAAGGTTAAAACCATTCTTATCTTTTCGTACTTTAGCTTCGAGCGACAACAGGCCCTGGTGCAGGAGCAGTTGGCCCGACTGGCCCAGAGGGAGAGAGAGTCAGCAGCAGCCACAGGCTTGGATGAGCTGACCCCTGCCCTCATCATTGAGAAAGGAAAGGCCCATGAAGAGCATGAAAAGGCCAAGCTATTGGTGAGTGGTTCTTACTGGGTCTGTACCAGGAGTCGTAGCTTTGCTTTCCATTATAGTGGGCTTGATGAGTTGTACTTTATCGTTTTGAATATTCTCCAAAACTATTGATTTGATGTCTTGTGTTACACAGAAACAAGAAGTTCCTTAAGTGTTTATTCAGTCACATTCATCTAAATTATTATTATTCACTTTCATCCTTTCCTTCAAGTTTATTTTGTTCCTGGTGGGCAACTGGTTATACAGCATGGCATGGTGGAACACATGAAAGAGCATAGACATACAATACAATAAGGGCCAACAGCAGCAGTCACTAGTGTCAAAGACTTCACAGTGTACACCACTGCAATGGTAACGTCTAAAAAGGCAGACTTAATAAATAGTGGCAGAAAATGACCATATAAATACACAGTAGCTTAAAGTAAGTACACAATGCCCAGGCATGTTGGTCACGTGATCAGTAACTCTGCCATCATAAGACAACCTCCAACATCCTTTGATCCATTGTTGTTTAAGTGTGTTCTTATAAACCACATTAGACAAAGGCACCCATCCCTTGTATGTGTGACTCTTTATAGCAAAAATGTGCACATTTAGCCTACAACTTCATGTGCTGGCTAATTTCACTGAACATGCTAAGATAATGCTGCATTTGTGAGCAAAAACACGGCATCACTGCATTTTAAAGAAAAGTTTAGGAATTTGACTTAAGATAAGTGTAATAAAATTAGTGTTCTCATACAGATAAATTTTTGTTACCACTTAACAATGAAAATAAATTGTCTGCAACAAAGTTTCACTACTTGCCTATCAATTTTTGTCAGTGATTGTTTCCCTCAGGCAGTATATGATATGTAACACACATTCAGACACTTTTAATATAATTAGATTATATGTATAATATAGTATATGTATAGAAATACCAATATTTGTTAACAAGCAATGTTTTAAATCAACATATGACGGATGCTCATTTTACCATGTACAGTTTTCTATCATTTAGCAAGGGTTATAGATTTTTTTACTTCCAGGAACCTTTTGTATAGTCAACAGCACCCTCTACTGCTTGGACTTTGAATGGCACCTCTAGACCAAGGTAGTGGTGGATTGTTGCATTACTGTGTAGAGGTACACAGTGTTGAGGAAGTTACTTTGAAAGTATAGCCTTGCAAATTAACTAATTAGCGCTGCAAGAAGTTGAATTACAGCATAGGTACCCTAGGGAGAAATCAAGCTGCTTAGAAAAAGTAGTTTAAACTACTTTGTAAGAAAAAGAATCACATTGACAGTGCACTTGTAATATGAAATTGTAAGAAAAAAAAGAAAATACCCCACTATGTCAGCTTTGGTTTGTTGAGAGTGTCCATCAGTCAGTAAATATGCAATGGTAAAATAAAAAAACAAACAAACAAATAAAAAAAAAAACAGGTGTTTACTTGTTGGTAGTTTCAACAGTTAACTACACAAAAAATGACAAAACAATAATTTAACTACTTGAATCACTATGCAAGTAAGAATCTAGTTAAAATACCAGCAAGCCACTGTAAAATGTAGTTTAATTACATGTAGTTCACTGTTTCCCAACAATGAGTGAAAGTGATCAGGTTATTCTAAATATGATTCTGTACTCACTGTATGATTGTCAGTAAGACCAAAGTTGAAATGTTCAGTGTCAAATTCTTGCCCCTCAATGATTGACCCATTTTCTATCACTATTGTAGCATTGTGTTTCCTCTGTCCTTCCTCAGTAGTTCTCTGAACTAGGGCCGCAACCAATAATTGTTTTAATCATCGATTAATCAAAACATGAAGATATTCAGTTTATTGTCATAGAGGACTAAAGAAAGCAGATAATATTCACATTTGAGAGGCTGAAATCTGGGACACAATTAATTGAATGTCAGAATAATTGGCAATTAATTTAATAATAAATTCATAATCAATTAATCATTGCAGCTCTACTCTGCACTGAATAGATTATGTGAGTCACTGGTTTTGGAACAACATAAATATTATGTACAGTATCTGTACTTTATCAGAGCAGTGGAATCCCTGATGGTCCTTGTAGCTTGATGGGGTACATGTGATTAACTCCTGTCTTTCAGCAGTAGGCTGGTTTTTAAAAGGTGATGTAAACAAGAAACTTATTATTTGTTTCTGGCATATATTTAGCTACAGTGATTGCACTAATTCTTGTCTGTATGTGCTTTCTGAGACAGCTCTGCTTTGTCAGTTTGTCAAATGTGCTTGTTGACATGTACTTCTGTCAAATTCAGATTTACAATGAGTCAACCATCAGTGCTGTGTGGGAGTGAAAGAGAGATTGCCAGAGTGATTTGTATGTTTAACAAGTGTGAATGTTAACCCTGGAGAGGCTGTTTCTGATGTTACACTTACATGTATATTGATTAGCAGTGATCTATTGCCAATCATTAATTTGCAACTCCCTCCTTGGTATTTTTTCACTTGCTTTGTTAAAATTAAACACTGTGGATTTCACACAGCCCTCTCTCTCTCTCTCCCCTCTTCTTCACAATTGATTTGTCCTGCGGTGTGTTTTCAGTGTGCCAGCCAGCTGTAATGAATACTGAATGCTGCTGGCTTAGTTTACACTGATACAGGCTCCAATCATTTAATGATGTTGCATCACAATGTGAAACTGAACCCTCTTGCTTCACAGCTTTGTTTTCTACTTTTTCTGACGTGACAAGTCAATACAGCCTGTCAGTGTTTGTGTGTGGGTGTGCGAGTGTGTGTGTGTGTGTGTGTGTGTGTGTGTGTGTGTGTGTGTGTGTGTGTGTGTGTGTGTGTGTGCGTATGTGTGTGTGTGTGTGTGTGAAAGGTTTATTTTGGCTGTGGTTGTACAAAGTAGAAAATAAGTATTGACCCAACTCTCTCACAGGTGATGGGTGTGTTTGACAGGTTTGAGTATCTTTATGTCAGCACTTGGATTAAAGGTTTCTCATGTGTTTGTGTGCATCTGTGTGTGTGTGTGTGTGTGTGTGTGTGTGTGTGTGTGTGTGTGTGTGTGTGTGTGTGTGTGTGCGTGCAAGTGTGTGTGTGCGCACCACTGAAAGGAAGCTGGGAGTTGAGCCATACCATGCAAGTTGTGCCGTATGCTATACTATAGATGATTAATTAAATAAGTTGAAATCCTATTTATTATACAATCTATGGTTGAAGCATTGATGTTCCCCTTGCCTCCTCCTCCCCAGTGGATACTCAGGCAGGCTTCAGAAACACAGCAGGAGTGCAAGACAAGTGCAACATTGTAATTTGAAAATAACAAGTGATGACGAGTACTTAACTGGAAGCTGATCGGCTGTTTGCAGTGTCAGTTGTCTGTCAATGTACAGCTAAGCATGTTATCTAGGTCAATTGACTGTTACAAACATCTGCTCTTTCTGCAAGGTTATTAATGATTTCTTACGACTCATGCACAGAGAACTACTCATTCTGTTAACATTCTGCTTTAATTTGAAATCTAATCAAGGAGAAACAGGCAAACAAAAACAGTTCTTGTGGCCCACAATGGAAATTTCAGAGAAGGGCAAAGCAGCTGTAGCATTGTTGTAGCGAGTATTTCAACTTAGCATGTTTCCTTAATTTCAGATGACATATTATGGTCATTTCATGATTTATTACAGTAAATATATCACATATTTCTCCTTTAAAGCTACTACAAAAAATATGTTGTACAATCATATGGTTGTGTTTTCTCCACCATAACCACAAAATATAATGTAAAAATTAATTTGTCTAATGATCTACTCATGGTAGCTTTGCCTGGGAAATTGTAAACACAGGCTCATTTCCTCTGATTTCAAGGAAGGCATTAAAAACAACCATATGGAAACAGCTAATTGTCTTGCTGATGGGCTTGTTTGCTTATGTAAATCTAATAAATGCTTCAGTATCAAACTGAGATAATTATTTTATTATGTTATTTCATAACCAGTTAAAAACTTGTTGTCGTAGGTTTAAGTGAGAGAAAGGGAGAGGTTTTTGCTGCTTTCACATGCTGATAGAACTGAAGTAGATTGTATGTAAGAAACCTAGACAGCATATAACCCCCCCACTGCCTCTCCATTCTCACCTTTTCCTATTTCTCACCTGTCCTCCTTGTTCGGTCTCACCTCCGACTCTCACTTTTGTCTGCTTAACTGTCTAACACATTCATTGTTCTCAGCTTGACTTCTCCATAGTTAAAAATGTGACAGATACTTACAAACCCCAAAAAGACCTGAAACCTGAAGCATAATTCACTGCTAAGATTAAAAAGAAAGATGTGCTTGGTGTATATATTTTTTCCTGCATTGCTTCAACGTTAGAGGAGATTGAAAGAAGCTGGGAATCTGATTCAAGAGCTCCATCACTATGAAATCTCTCTTCTTAGCAGGTGGGCTTCCCTCTCTTCTTTGCATTTTCCAGCGACCTTGCATCCCCCAGCAACAACACAGCTGGAGGCTTAAAGAAAAAGTCTCTCCCCCTCCCTCTTTCCCCATTCCACCTTAAAACGCTCCACTTTGAGTAGTTTGGGAGGTGCCTTATTTCCCAGAGGAGAAGCTAGACACACTCACTCAGAAATACACATTAACACACATACACTGTGACACTCTCTCACACACACACATATATATAGCGAGTACCCCTCCAGCCTATTTTTCCTTGTGCACTCCTGGCTCCTCAGCAGGTAGGCTGTGCGTTAGTGTTGGGGTGAAGAGGAGGTGAGGGCGGTGTGGAGGCAACACCTGCCAGAGAACTGAGCTGCTCCCCACATTGCCTCAGGCTGCCTGTCACAAGCACTCACATTAGCCATTTACTCCTGTCTCAGCACCAGCTGCCACCACAGGGACTGGTTGTGTGTGTGTATATATATATGCATCTGTATGTATCTGTGCACGTGCATACCTGTACATTAAACAGACTCTGAGTCTATTTACATCAGAGGAATGTGTGCCTGTGTGTTGTAGGGATATATCCACCCGCAGTGTTCATCCACAGTTGAATCAATACAATATTCTTTTAGTGTCTTGCATATTATATTTGTACTGTGGTATTTATATTTTTGTTTAGTACAAAATTCAGTTTCCTCTCATGGCAACTGATAGCATTCGAGGGTATTCCAGAATTTTTAAATCTGGGCCCTATGTTTTTACATATTTTGGGGTCTAAATGACTGATAGGTACAAAAAAACTTTGGGTTTGGCTCAGTAGCTTACCTCAGCCAGTAGCCGCAAAACAAACTGCAGTGGCTGCAATATAGTCTACTGCCCCAAAATGAAAATTTCTGGCGATATGACAAGCTGTGAAGATGACTGATGATAATTATTAAATAATAATAATAATTATGCACACACCACTCGAGTACGTCTGCAGTTTGTTTTTTGAAGTGTCCAAAATGGATGGTAAAGTTGCTATTTGCAGTGATTGCTCAGTGCTGGTCATGTGAGGAGGAGACAAATAACATTCCTTCAACAATACAAATTTAATTGTCCATCTCAAGAGCAGTCATTTTGATCATCGCAATGAATTAGTGAAGCGCAAAGAAAGACATTCCTCCATTTCATATTTGCTGCACTGTCCATGTTCATTACTCACCAACCATACCAATCTGCTCTGTATTAATAGTATAGCTGATGGAGAAGTGGTGTGGTTTCAGAGAAAAAGTAGTGCCACTGAAGTCAGGATTAAGTTGTGAACACTGGCTGTGACTGATAAGCGTTAATAATTGCAGACAATCCTGATACCTTCACTCCACATTTTTAATTAAGTTTGAACAGCTGATATTAAACACAAACCTAGAAATGTGGAAACCTGTGTGCTCCACAGTGTTTTATTTGAATTTTGTGTGCCAACTGTTTCCAGATTCACCGATTATCTCATTATGATGTCCAGCTTGTCACCCCACTGACAAAAGTCCTCTTAAAAAGCGTATACAACTTGCCGTTTTCAATGTGTCACCTTACCGTGTTCTTAGACCACATTTAGGTCTTAACAGTTGCACCTTGAGTGAAGACACACTGAAGAGACGACATGTTACATTAACACCTAGTCTCTTCTTTCCTTCTTTCTTTCATTAGCACCTCCTGTGTTTGTTTTCTTCCCCCGACTATTCTCTCCGCCTCAGAGGTGTCATTCGTGCTGCAAATAAATGCTATTAGTATGCACAGGCATTCAGTGCTGACACACACACAAGCACACACATGCACACACAGATAATAACAAGCATCTGTTTTAAGTTATTGAATTTCAGAAGCTTCCCAGTTTCCCAGTCTGTACTACCTGTTTGGGGGTTGTGGGTGAATGTTTGTAACCTGTCAGTTGGTTTGCTGTTAGTCCTGTACATTAAAAGCTAGCTAAAGCAAAGAGGGAAGTTTAAATAACAAAAATGACAAAATTCTAAAGAAAAAGTAAACATATCAGATATTACAGGTAAGCAGTTTACAGTTGTCAGAGTATTAAAGACCGAAGAATTCTTATTAAAAGTGTGTGTTGTAGTGTAGTATATCTGTAGGATAGCTGTTATATTGTACATTAGTATAATTGGATTTCAAATGTCTCTGAATCAGTTCAAGTCACCTATATTCCCCTCACCGCTGTTCAGTTCTACTCCATCTGGAAGTTTATTAATCCTGAAGGCAATTTTCATATCAATTTCAGTGTGGAGAATAGGTTACTTTTCATGCATCATAGTATTGTGCTCCTTGTTCTTTTGTTCAAACCCAGGAGGGACATTTCCTTGACTCCCGCAAACTCATCATTGAAGTAACACATTTTTGGGACCAACGTGACACTTAGCTTTTTGTCTGACAAACAATGCAAATGGCAAAAAGCCAAATCAGTTTAGCTGAGATTTTATTATAGTGAAGCCATGCAACAGCAGGCTGTGGCAGATTTTAGGTAAAAATAAATTGACATTTTATTCAACTAGAAATAACAGTATCTTGATCTGAGAATTTTCTCGGTTTTACAGTTTGAACTGAAATGTGTTAGAAGAGGTGATGCGCCCATTTGGTCACTCCTGATGTCCCTGTTTTCTCACACCTCCTCTTTCCTTTAACAACCCAGCCAGATTGTTGTGTGGGCAGTTAAACAGCACATCAGGTAGTTTTGTTAAATTACATATATTATTTGAAGGACCAGTAAGTCTTTGAAGGCCATAGGCCATAGGTCTTAACAGTTGCACCTTGAGTGCAATTAGAGCCAGGGTTTGCTTTGTCTGTTCTTGGCTGCTATAAAAACATGGAGCCCCACCATCTGTAGATATACAGTAAACGACTCATTCTAAGGTAACAAAAACACAACTAGTGTTTTTTTCATGTGATCATACAGTAAGAAAAGAGTGTTGAATATTAGATTCAATTCCTAATATATTCTGCCAATAAAGTCCCATAATTCCTATTGGATCTTTTATTTTTATCATTTCATTTGTTGGGGTGGAGAAATATGTAATGGAAAGGAGAAATATGTAATATATTCACTGTAATAAATCATAAAATGAGTCACTGAATTTGAACTCCAGAGTGTATATTTTCGTAGCACTGAACTTTTTCAGGATAATTGCCTATCTTTACATTGACAGACAGCTGACAGTTATAAACAGCAGATTATCATAGTGTAGGACTCACCATCGCTTGTTATGGTCATATTACAATGTTATGCTCATCTTGTGCTCTGCAGTGTTCCTGTTCCTCTATTAAATACACCTACAAAATACAGTCTATGACTCCAACGTGATATTCGGACTGTAGTACTCATTTTTGGACATGCAGTTGTTACATATTGCTTCTTTAATTCTCTTGTGGTGTAGTCAGACCCACCCTCTTACCCCTTTTACCACATCACATTAACCACATATTACCAGTGTCTGCATATTTTGGGTTACTGGTTGGTATGTCTGGTACTTAGAAGAGTCTGTGACCATGTATGCTGGAAACAGGATGTAGCCCTGTATTTAGCCACTAGATGGCAGTGTTGAAACATGTTTGGTTTGCCAGGGGACATAAAGCAGGATGGATGCGTGCTCTGCACAGCAACATGTGCTCATGGGCAACATGTTCTCACAGCATTTATTCCTCCTTCTCTGTCTGTCATCTTTTTATCTTTCTCTTCTCAACCCCTCAGTCCCTGTCCTTAGTGTGTGCATAAGAGAGAGAGAGTGTGTGTGTGTGTGTGTGTGTGTGTGTGTGTGTGTGTGTCTGTGCGTGTGTGCGTGCTTGTGTGTGCATGAATGATGACTCAGAGTGAAGCATTTGACACTGTCTAAAAAGAAAGATGATGAAAACCAGGGTGAAAAGCCCAACATTCATTAAAGTCAGACCTGAGATGACAAACACTCAGACCACAGCGGATGATGCCACACATTTTAACAGTATTGCCCTGCTGCTGTGTAGAAGCACGAGGAAATGACACTTGACAAGGGTGGAAAATGTGTTTTGCACTGAATATGCAGCCTTTCAGTTACAAGATGTTCTCGCTAACCAGCAGGCCCCCCTGCTGTTTAAGTCTTAAAGACATTTGTCTATGATCACAGAATATAATTTGCTGCAATGAATTTGTGCACTGTTGTTTCAGCTAATTCCTTTACTGTTATTGATTTCTTTAGACATTATGTTTTTTAAATGAGTGTCTCTTTTATCTCCATTATTATATATAGTGTCAGTAATCCTAGATATTATTTAATCATGTTTAAAGACTTAATCACACATATAATCTATGATTTGAAGGCAAATGCAATGTTATTACCCACCATCTCATCCCTCCTCTCTGAACTAGCCTGTGGTTACATCAATCTGTCAATTCATATCACTTCAGCTGCTTTGAGTGTTTGCTTTCTAGCACCAGATGGACATGTTGGTTGAGCTGTATTCAGCCAATCCCAAAATAATCCCTGGATGGATTTTATTTTTCCCTTGACCAAAGATGACAGGATATATCTAAAATAAGAACCACGAAACCATTGTTTCTCAGCAGATGATAGCACGTTATTGTTGAACAGATTACGAAGCAATCGCACAGTAGCAATACAACAATATATTGATCATCCAGTAGTAATTTGTTACAAGAATAAACAGAGTACACATGCATGCACCTGCATTTAAGTCAGTCTGGCATTTGAACACACATGTACACACACTGAACATTTATTTTTTGCTTTGTGCACTAGCGTCCTCATTTTTTTTCCCATGACCCACCCATGAGACAGGACTGAAGAGTCATTTTCACCAATATATGGTAGAAGTCAGCGGCCAGGGCAGCAAGCACATGGAGGCATTAGGCCAGAAAGCTCAGAGAAAGAGAGACACGGACAGGGTCGAGCTACGGGAGCTGAAAGGCGGAGAGAAGAGACTTGGAGCGTGGTATAGTAATAGATTCAGATGTCTGACTCCGACAGCCAGCCGGCTAGATAGCCAACATTGCTTGTTAGCCAAAGACAGAGGGTAGGAGAGGGAGAGGAAGAGAGGAGGAAGATGGATCAATGAAAAAGAAAAAGAATGAATTGAAAAACAAGCTGAGATATGACAGTGGAGGCAGAGAGGTTTACATTGAGACTGAGTGGGTGAGCATTAGCCTTCACCATAGCAATGGCTTTTGAGTGCATACTGTGAGGGTACACATATGGGCATACACACAGATATGAACTCAAAATTTCATCCTCATAGAAACTGACAATGTAAAGCACAACAGTGATTCAGACACACATTCACACACAGCTAAACCACTTGTTATCAGCCAGTGTAATCACAGACTTGACATCTTTTCTGCATGTTAAAGCAGCTAAGCCCTTTGTGCACACTTGCACTCACTCACACACACATACACACATACATGTACAGCACTCCCCCGTCGTCTCGAGCGGTGGTAATTGCTGACGAGCAGAGCGCGCAATGGCTGAGGAGATTTTGATCGGTGCACAGCGGTATGGGGGGGTGGGGTGGGGGGGGAGCACAAATCCTGTCGGTTCAAAGGACAAATGTGTAGGAGTAGAATACGTCTCCCATCAGAGAGTAGTCCTGATGTAATGAGACAGCTGGACAAGACTTATTATCCAGTGGAAAAGTAATGTTTCCCAGATGCTTGTTCAGATAGGGGAATAATAATTTATGTTGGAACAATCGAAGTATGAGTCAGAGGTTTTTGAATTTAAGATTAATCTCAATTTAGATTTTTCATCCTCTGAGCAATTAGGTTTGTTCTGTTTAAGTTAAATGTATCACAGTCAAAAATAAAGACAGTGGACAGTCTTATGTCACTCACCATATGTCTGTTCTTATGATACTGAGTTTGATTTGTGTGACAGTTTATTGTAGGATTAGGAATTTCAAACATCTGATCTGGTTTCCACATGTGGAATCATGTCTCTTGTTCACCAAGTGACATATGTATTTGTAGGGAAAGCATCTTAATCTAAAAATGTGACATATATAACAAACATGTTTTACTGTTGCCTAGGTCGTGTTGGACGACTCAAATATGTGAGGCTTTGTGCCTGTGCTTGCTCTATATAATGTTGTACTACTTCATCTTACATAGTGCGCTGATGGAAAGTTAAATCTTTGGTATATAAGCCGGTGAAAGTCATAATTTACTTAACACATCACAAACTATGCACACATTCATTCTGCATATTGCTATGTTAGAAAATTGGTAGTGATTTTTTCCTTTCACTCTGAAGATTTAAAGAGGTAGTGCACACTTAAACTTGTTTTTTGAGCTTGAAACTAAATTATATTACTGTACTGTGATAAAACATATCAATGCTGGTGTTGCAAGATCAATGCTGACATAGAGTCGACCGTTGGGGGTTCCTCTACATCAGTGTTTCCTAAACTTTTTTCTTGGGGACCCGCTTTTTAAAAATAACAAAACATTGTGACCCAGTTCACATAAATGAACAATTCTGACCATTTTTGCTGCCATTACCTTATATTATTTTTACATGCGTTACTGAAAACATGTATTGTTTTATTTCTTCTAATCTAGAAAACAATATGGGACATTTCATGAATGAGACGAGAAAACGCATTTAGACAAATACACATACTATGCAACCATTAGGCCACATCCCCTACAGCGGTTGTCTTGCACCCCGCCCCGTGCCACAGTCCTTTATCCCACCACAGCATTTTTCAAAATTATGCAGTGGATGGATTAGGCTCAGACCTGGGGGTGCAGGTACACTTTAAAGATTTCAGTCTATAAAAGAAAGTTCAAGGCCAAGTGCAGTCGAGTGAAACTGTACAAGTGGTGAGGATGAGAAAACTTTCTTGACATGTTTCTGTTGGTGGGTTAAAACAGCTAGACCGAATCAGTGCCCAGTCAGACCAAACTGTTCCAATCTATCATCGATAAGATGTTTCCAAGGAAGAAAGGTTGGGTCTCTGGGTTTAGAAAGTTTAGCTTATAAAAGCTTAGAATCTTTAACTTTATTATTCTAGTCGTAATGTGATGAAATTGGAGCAAATGAGAATATAGAAAATGCCTGTAGTTATTGTTTCTCTCTCTCACACTACTATACTTCTTTTTCTTATCTTTTCTCTTTTCCTCAGTTTTTCATTCTCATCCTCTTATTCACCTGACATCTCTCTCTTTCCTCAATGTCTCTCTGATTTTTTCTGTCTCTGTGACAGTCTGTGGTGGGAATGCAGGCTGATGATGAAGTGTTAATTCATTTAGCTTCCCCCAGCTATGTGATGAGAACACACATTTAATGAGCAAACAGCTAGACTAACCAATTCATGCCTTTGGTATTTCTACTGTGCTGTATGCATGTGTGAGTTCATGTGTGTTTTCTGTGGGTAGATGCAGGTGTGTGTATCTCACCCACAGGTGTTAGTGTGATTATTTATGCATAAGTATTTAAAATGATGTCCTGTTTTTTTGATAGAGACTGTGCATTTTGAGTGTGTGTTAATAAGTCTCTAACACGGATGCAGAGACCTGAAAAAGCCTCTGAAAAAGTCTTTGTTTTTCTGTTGGTGAGAAGCTGGCAAAAACTTAACCAACATCTAACTGCTAGTGATTGAGATGAAAGCCTGAAACAGAGGTACAAAATTACATGAGTACAGAACATAACCCTCTTTTACACAGCTAGGTCAAGGAAGGAAAGTTGCGTCATCCTTCCATTTGGCTGTTGTGTATAAAACATATAAACGCAGAATTGTGGTACATTATTGTTCTGTCTTTAAACCGGCAGTGGAGGTTGTAACAGAGCTGAATTGATGTCTGCGTAAAAAGACTGAGCCAGCAGGGTGGGACAGGGGTGTGAAGTTTGGATGACATGTTATGTCATGGGGGATTTAAAAAGCAGCTAGCAGCAGTTAGCAGCAAACTCATAGAAGAGCAACAGCAAGTGAAGATGTCTGCAAGCTGGGGGGACCAAAAAGTCTGGAAGCTCCTTACAACTTGCTCACACTACATGCTTGAGCAGCTCTTGACGGCACCGTCACTTAACTGCTGTGGTGTCCTCACAGGCTGCGTTTTTGCTGCTGAAAGCCCTGTCTTTCTACATGGAGTTTTCAAAAGAGGTTGTAAGAGAAGAAGAGCGCAGTTTTCTGACGGCGATCAGTTATTTTGTCCTTCATTCAGAGAGCAAGGGAGAGACAAAGGGAGGGATGGATAGAGGGAGAAGATCAAAAAGAAAGGAAAAAAACACTGCCCTGCATCCGTTTTTTCATGTCTGTGACATGTTGCACAGATGTAGACAATGAAAATGTTGTGAGAGGTGTGCTGTTGATATAATGCCGATATTACTGTCAACACATCATTTTTAATGTAACAGTGCACGTCATGCAGCTAAAATAGCCAAGGTTCTGAATCTATAGATGAAGTGTGGCTGCAGCTGCACCTGACACACGCGTGAGCAGTGCTCTAATCTGTTAATATGGGTGCCAAAATAAAAACCAGCAGGGAATGCCAGGCACTGCTCAAGCATCCAGCCGTTACATTCTGAGCAGAGGATGAGATCAACCAACATATAAGGACAGTAAATGCGTTGTTGGAAAGCAGTGTTGCTGCCTAATATGCATTTTATACACTGCTGAAGAACCAACATTACTCTGGCTTTTTTTTTTTTTTTTTTTTTTTACAAAATAAACAGCTCCAGCATAATGCTGCTGCAGTGTGAGTTTAGATAGCATGCTGGTATTCTGGAAGCCAAAAAGGAGTGACTGGCATGATGTGTAAGGGGCAGTGCCTACCAAAGTATTTTTCCCAGATGAAAACTAATTTTCCAGATTGTTTGTGCTCAACAAATAATGAATGTTAAAATGTCAGCACTATGTAATGCAGCCTTCTTGCACTGGCCCTTGAGGGGGCGCAGAAGCACGTAGTGAGACAGGACCAATACGCCAGTCTATGCGTGTTCATGCGATTTTGTGGGCAAGGAAATTTCAATCAGGAGAGACTAAGAGTAAAAGAAAATAGTTTATTGACATGTGCATGAGATATGAAACATGAAAAGTTTTTGGCAGTTAGACCCCATCGTGGTGAAAACAATATGCACATATATAAATGGGGGTGATGAAGCTGCAGTGAAGAGAACCCCCTGGGGTCTAGACACTGGTGGTGGTGGTGATGATGAGGTGCAAAGCAGAGACTGGTGAGGTGAGAGTCTCCGGACTCCTGCTGCCTGGAGGAGAGGGCGTCGGGGAGGATCGAGGTGAACATCTTCTGGCTGCCTGGGTCCAATGACTGGAGGAGAGAGGGGTGGAGGAGAGACGCGTGACTGACTGAATGACAACTGATGGAGCAAAGACAGGCGCGATTTAAAGTTTGGCAGCAGCAAATTGACTGGCTACCGAGACCATGGCAAAATCTGATTGGATAGTAAAGAGGAAGGTGAACGCCCACAATCAGCTGATTAGAGGAAATAGGAGGAGTGAGACGGAGTAAAGGAAAGTTGTGAATGAAGGCAACGTAAAAGAAAGTCTTCCTGATTGAACTTACGCTGAGCTTCATATCTTGGCTAATACCATTGTTTGGTTCAAGAGCTGAATTTGGACAAAGCCAGCTTCAAGGAGTCTGAGCAGGACACAGGTTGTGGTAGCTTTATTTGCTCAACCCCTCTTCCACTGTGATTGGACGACTGGCTAAAAGATGACAGTGACGAGCGCATCGTTTTACCCAAAATTGAATACTTTAATTTTCACTGACCAGAAAAAAATGCCAAATGCTCAGCGCAGAACAGATGCTCAGCATCTCATTGCTGGTGTTTGTAGCACAGTGTAAATACGTGGCGTTTCCATTGGAAACAATTAAACATTTTGCTGGACACAGCCCCTGATTAACTTGCTGCTGACATTGTTCACTTCAAACCAGTATCCTCGGCTCGCATGGAGCTCCTATATATACTTGCCATCTTCAACACTTCCCATACATACTGAATTACCATATTCACTTATTATTATAAGATATTAACTGGAGCAGATCAAATATTATTTTTTTCCCCAAATCTTGATTTTGTTTTTATTTTGCAAAACAAAAGACAGTCATATGTCACACAGGGGTGTTTGTACATCATTTGATCCCATACACCAGAAAAAGTAGTCAAACTAATAGCACACGTGCTGATTCAGTGAGCAAATGGAATAAAACTGATGACTTGTGGATGGATGTCCAACCATGATGGTATGAGTCTGTGGGTTTATACAGAAAACAGTGAGTGTGGTTGTTTTGATGTACATTGTTCATCTTCAGTGTGTGTTTGTTGTGTCTTCTTCTGTCCATATGTGTGTGAGAGAAAGCAGGCAATGTTAAATTCTCGACACCGTGTGTTAAGGAAACACACCATTTTTTGTAAGTTAATGTCAAACCATTCAAAA
The DNA here is from genome assembly GCF_056507025.1 of Lutjanus erythropterus. Lineage (NCBI taxonomy): Eukaryota > Metazoa > Chordata > Actinopteri > Lutjaniformes > Lutjanidae > Lutjanus > Lutjanus erythropterus. The sequence continues at coordinate 17,974,822 of NC_139318.1, read as the reverse complement.
CAGATTTCCAGTCACATTTTGTTTAAGTTGTTGGTTATGATAACAAAGGATGAGGAATAATAAATGGATTGGATTGGAAAGATTGTAGATAACTGAGTGATTTTGAGTTGCTGAGTTATTACACAAATTGGGATTTTTACCTCCCCAGAGTATATGATGAAGCATCACACTGTCCTCTGTTTATGTTAAAAAGAAAAATGTATTATGTACATTATTAAAACATCAGCATTTTAAAGCGAAACAGAAACATACTTGAGATTATTAAATGCCATGTTGTGTGTGCATGCATGTGTCTGAACATGCTTTGCTGTGGATCGTTCAGTGTGCCTTTGAGGGCAAATCCACACAAGCTAAGCATGTGCATCGACCAAAAAGGAACTGGGGGGAAAGCACTCAGCTGTACCAGTGGCATTTACTACTGGCACACATGATCAATGTGTGTACTGTACTTATTCCCATAGAGATATGCCAGGAAGAAAGCTGTCAGTGAATTAGCTTGTATTCTCTACCCTCTGCCTGTATTTTTGTCCTTCTTTCGCTTTCTCTCTAATTAAAAAGCCAAATCAGGAGTTAAACTGCACAAACTGTGTCTGCCAGTGACATTCTACAGCCTAATCCTCATTTTAGCCCTCTTTCCTCATCCCTCTCTCTCTCTCTCTCTCTCTTTCTCTCTCCTCTTCTGACTCCAAGTAGAAAACCACACCAAAATCTTTTCTCCCCAAACACATAGATTTATTCAAATGAAGCATTTGCATAATTCAGCATTTACATAATTGATTTCCAAGGAAGCGTTTCTCACCATGTGAGGTGATGTTTGAGACCAAAAGGTCTCCTCATCCTGTCACATTTCTGTCACTTTTTCTGTGTCACTCCTACACACACACACACACACACACACACACACACACACACCACACACACCACACACACACACACACACACACACACACACACACACACACAGTTGCCAGACTGGTGAGGTTTCAAGTCTAAATCAAGCGTGAAGCGTTGCCAAGCTGGTGCATCTGGTGACCCTTGTGGTACAACCACAGCAAACATGATTCAGCTGAGCATAGATAATCAAATGCCTTGAGATCCATTAAATCTATGTGTTTTTCTAGAAACAGCATTAATTTCACCATGCTGGTAAATGATTTGTCCCTTTTCACCTATAAAAGAGTTTTGCAGATTCAGACGTGTTCTGGTTCAGGTAGTGACATGCCCATTTGTCATCATGAAATAATGCAACTTATCTTGATGTTATTCATTTTTTGTTGTTTTTTTTTTTTACAGGGGAAGCAGGGTCCATCTCTACTGATGGGTACAATTCACATTCTATGACTGTGTGCCTATAAAGCTTTTAGACCAGGATACAACTGATATATTTGATGCACATGAAAAGTGTAATACTTGTACAAGAACGAAACAAGACGGTTTTAAAGAGAGGTTAAAAGACCTGGCTCCTTTCTTAACTCTGCACAGCTGACTCTGGCAGGAAATGGGTGTGACTGGCAGATTGTCAGTTTAGAAGAGTTACAGAGGTGATCGGAGCTAGTCAACCACCTGACAAGCATTTCTAAAAAAGCATACTGGTTGCTTTAGAAGGAGGGAAGACAGCAGCACCATATTGCACCATCACTGTGTAATTTCAGATCTATCCTTGGTATAATGTAAATTATTAGAGTTGTGGTCTGTGCATTACTAAAATAAAAGTGGCTATACCATGAAGATAAGTTACAACACAACTCTAAATAACAGCTGAATAGTTACACATGTCCAAATGTCTGCTGTTTTACCATATTAATGTTTTACTATGAATGAGGCAAATGGAGGGTGGTTGAGTGGTGATTGTTATTGTTAGTATAATTGATAATTAGGGATGCGCGCAATTAGTCGACTATACGATTAAACGTCCCCACCCTCACTAGTTTAGGTTTGATTCCCAGAAATACTAGTTGTTCAAACTATTTATCAATATTTCATTCATGCACGATACCAGTTATTTGTTGCCTCTAAGATTTTATGCAACCGCCTGCCACTAGTCAGGGCTGCAGCACTGTCAGACAGCAGCCCCTCTTGCCCAGCACGTATGTCCCGATCGCCTACGCAACCCAGATGTTTATATCAGCAAAGTTGATATAATTATATATTAGCATTTTATCACCATATTATCAGCATTTCAGTGGCATTTAAAGTACGATTTAGTGATTGTTGACTGTAATTAATGGCGTCAAATGGCTCTTTATACACGCAGTATTTTTTTCGGACAGTTTAACATTATAAACCAATTCTGCTTAAAGTACGATTTGGTGATTGTAGACTGTGATTAACGGCTTCAAATTCTTTAACATTAATTATTAAATTAATTAATTAATTAATACATTCTGCTAAATTTTAACTGCTTTCTGAGTGTTTTCTTAGTGTTAGACTAGTCGACTAGTCTAAATTAAATTTTACGTTTAATCGACAGGGAAATTGGTCACCAGGAACATCCCTGTTGATAATAGTGGGCTACTACGTCCACTGTCCACAATTATACAAGTTTCATGTGTAATTTTATTGGCAGTGTAGCATGAGAGACACACTTTGTTGTTCTGCAGAGTTTTCTGTAGAAATATGCTTAAACTGAAGAGCTGAACTACTTTCAAGATGTCCTGATAAGTGATTTTTAAAGACACCTACAAGCCGATTAGTCTGTGGTCTTCTTTATGTTGACTGAGGGATCACATTTAACTTGATTGATAACACATTAATACTACATTTACGAGCTTTATCTTGGTGAAAATCTTGGGGAATATATGAGCCGTAGTCTATTTGGAATGTTTTCCTGGCCGTGTTTTTGCTAGCTCAGTTGATCCAGACTCTTAATGTCCAGACTGAGGCTGCTGACTGCTGGTCACCAGGGAGCTCAGAGCCGCGAAAAAACAATGATGTACCTGAAATGCCATTGTCCGATATGGCCCATGGACCGCACCAAACTGCTTGGGTGTGTGTTTGTCTGCATCTGGATCACAACAAGCCCCTTCTCTTCTAAAGTCTATCATCTATGGAAATGGGACCTCCACAGTCCTGTGAGCACTCTGTGGGGGTCCACACACACGCGTGCTCACACACTCACACTTAGACAGATATTCAGTTTAGGGCCTGCCACTGAAGAGCAGGGAGGTTAAACAGATGGCATCGGGTGTAACCGTTACACAGATTACCCAACACACACACACACACTCATTCTGCAGAAACTGGGTTTGTGAGTTCACCTCATTTAACTGAATGGTATTTTTATGAGGCATGGCAACATTAAAGCCACCCACCGCTCTAATCTGTCCCTTTCTATTCTGTGTCTACTGTCTAATGCTGCACTGGGAGCACTTGGTTTGAGTGGGCAGGGCTAGATGCACCCAAATATGGTGTCCTTTGTGTCTGTGTTATATACTTTAACTGAACATTATTTAACCTGGTCTTAGAAGTGTTGTAACAAAGTAGTCTCACATAATGCTGTCACACTGTATAATATTTTATGGCTGCATTCACTGATACATTCAGATCAATAAATTCTCATTATCACACAGATAGTAAGCTGCTAGCTCTCAGTTGTTACTAGCAAAGTCCCGCTAAGAGCTGTTGCAAAATAGACAATAAATTCACATCTGTTTAACATAATTGCCTTTTAATGTGCAATGTGAAAATGAACATCTATACCTGAATTAAACATACACATTGAAATAAACACATTTTATTGTTAACATTACTTTGGTTTTCATTCTGTTTCTGTATATTTATGAAACCAATACTTTAACTTGAAGATTTGAAAACAAAATGCATTTGTTTGATGTGAGGCCCTTAGCAAAGGCATAGTCAGTAGGTCCCAAAACTAGAACCAGCCACCAGCCAAGTGCTGGTATAATATGTAATTAGCAGGTAGATTTGCTGCACTCAACACCCAAACAACAAATCTGATCATTCACTGTCCATTTGGCTAGCGAACAAAAAAAGTTTTCACTCTGAAGCACAAAAGCAGCAGCTGTCTTCAGACTGGCATGTATTCGTATCAAGGTTTGTAGTAGGCAACTGGGCTTGATAGAGTTCTGCTGAACTGAAGAAGCCTCTTGGATGAGAGGTGAAACGTCTTCAAGAACTCTATCAAGTCCAGTTGCCTACTACAAACCTTGATACGAATACCATGACCTGGATGACTTGAGAATATTCATAGACATCCTTATAGAAGGTAATAGCTCAGTGATTTTTCATCTGTAGCAGCAAAGTGACCAATGCAACAAGAGCTACTAAAGAAAAAATGTCCAAATTCTCTGATTTCAAGTTATTCTAATTATATCTTACTTTCTATATAAATATCTTCTGGTTTCCTTAGTCCTCTATGACAGTAAACTAAATATCTTTAGATAAAACAAGATATTTGAGGAATTTACTTTGTGTTGCACCTCTAGATGCAACCAACACTACGTATATTGGCTGCTCATTGAAAGGCTCGGATACTGGCTACTGTTATGTGTTTAGTAGCATGTAGACATCTCAATTTTTTATTACCTGAATTTGCTGTGTCTAAAGTCAGGAAAATACACACAAACACATCTTCTTATCTGTCCTCTTCTCAAGATATGATTCACCATGTGTCAGTGAGTGCCAAACCAATCATACATTCAACAATTCTGTTTTCTGAGCAAGAACCAAGGAGCTTCTAATCAATTCAAGACAGTGAAGAGAAACAAGACAGATGGGTGGACAGGGCAGGGGGTGTGAATGGAAGGCCAACATGCAGTGAGGATTATATGTCAGAACCACATTTTGTGTATTGTTGGGAAATGATTTAGCAGCCTGTGCCACCATGATGACCAGTCTAGTGAGTAGAATGTCATATGTTATTTCACTACCTTGGCAAACTAGTAAGTTAGTTGGTCACAGAATGTGTGATGGGACATACTGTACTGGAGGCATTATGAGACTGTTGGAGGGCACAGTTACATCTCTCACAACAGCAGACATCTGGCAAATTGCAAATTAGGTTTTATAACCAACAAGTAGTCCTCAGCCTAACATGTGCAACTTGTACATAATGGTGTTGATTACTCTTTGACCGACTGTACTAACCTTGTTCTCTCCTTGTTCCAACTCATTTTGGCTTCATGTTCATTATCTGCCTCATTCATGGCTGTTTCTTTATTTATCTTTACTTCACCTCCCTTTTCATTTTATTATCTCTGCCAGGTGTTAGCCTGATTTAGACTTCTTGAAGAACTTGAAAAAACGTCTTTTATGTGTCCATGCCGGTGACAGCCGTGGCCACAGGCATCATGTTTTCAGGTTATCCCATTCTTGTGTACGTGATATCTCAAGAATGCCTTAAGGGAATTTCTTCAAACTTGGCACAGATGACCACCTGGATTGATAATGAACTGATAAGATTTTAGTGGTATAAGGTCAAGGTCAGTGTGACCTTAAGCCTGTACTGTTCTCGTGAAGGTGATATCTCAGGAAAACTTGGAGGGAATTTCTTTAAACTTGGTTCAAACATCCACTTGGACTCAAGGTTGAACTGATTACATTTTAGTGGTAAAAGACCAATGTCACAATTACCTCACCGAATGCATGCTCTGTGCTCCTCTGTAAAAATAGCCTCTAAGTGAAGACACTGGAATTTGTTCACTGGAATCATATATGTATAATGAGAACTTCCATTTTGTCAAAAAAAATACACTTAATTCCCTTCCAATCCAAGTTACTGGTCAATGCAGTGACGAGTTCCGTATTAAATTCCTTCGGAGTCTTACATACATTATAGTTGCAGTTTATAACCATGTCTCTCCAGACATGCAACTTGACTGATTGATGGAGACATACTCCTGCATGACAGCATGTATAATTCTATATTGTGACAATATTTTATACAACAGTTGTCAAATGACTTCTCACTCTTCTTAATTGGCCACTAGTGGTTACAGATGATCAACAACTGCTTCAGTTTGAAATCTTGGTTGAGCTAGGAATGATGTCATGTTAATGTGGGTGGAACTTTGCGAATCTCCGCTGGCTGCATCTGGCAGTTGTGGTGACACCGCACTAGGTGCTTCACCATCTGTTGCCTGAAGGGGATCTGCACTCTATTGAGTGCACTCTTCTAGTTATACCTGTCTTTTATTATTCTCTGTTTTGTCTCATTCTCCATCTCTTCCAACCCTGTGCCATCCTCACACCCTCTACCGCCTTACTAACCCCTATTCCCTCTCTCTCTCCTAGCCAGCAGATTTGGATGCCTGGGTAAGCAACACTGCCATTGCTGGTGCCTCTTTCTTTTTTTTTACTCAGTTTTTTCTTTTCCTTTCTCTTTCTCTGTCCCTCTCTCTCTTCTCTATTCAAATGTCATGTTTTCATTGTGCATTAAAGCGAGGCTGTGAGCGTGCATCCACCACCATTCCACACAACAACACTTTGGGAGGTATTCAGCTAGAAAATTACACATCATCTGTGCTGCTAGCAGAGGTGATTGTACACACAAACACACTTATACACACACACAGCCCTTAAGCATCAAACAGCCGCTGTAGAAAGAAAAAGTGCAGTGAGCACAGTATAGGGATTTGCAGATGGAGTCTTTGGGGAAGCATGTGCCTGTTAAGTTAGGATAAGATTAGATTGGATTACAATAAATGTAATGTCATTGTGTGTGTGTGTGTGTGTGTGTGTGTGTGTGTGTGTGTGTGTGTGTGTGTGTGTGTGTGTGTGTGTCAGCACGCCTGTATTCACTGTATCAGCAAAGAGCACATGAGATCAGTAGATCATCCGGAGAAGATGCTGTTGCTCCATCTGATCCGTATCACACTCACTAATGCACAACTCGGGTACAGCAATCAGTCACCATTACACCATGGCATAACACTGCATTTGTGTGTATGTGTTTGAGATAAATCCATGCTCCATTGCTGCCTTTTGCTGCCTCACTCCCAGCCAGCATCATTGTGTCCATGCACTATATCATGTTCATAAAGTTGTAGCACTGCTTAACTCATTACCCTTATTGGTTAGAAACAATGTATGTTTACATGTGTCACAGCACTGATCAATAGTCATTTTAATATGCAGGCACATACATGTCAACTTCTGCAGCCCAAATATGTGCATGCTGGAAAGATCTCAACCATCCTGTGTACACCAGGTGCATGTCCCCTTCATACATCTTAGCCATAATATGTGATTGTACAGCTGCCAAGGCCCCTTTTTCGATCCCCTCTCCACAGCATGACCAAACTTCTGACAGATGCATATAAACACTAAGATCTAAACCAAGCCGCAAGGTTTTTAGTTTTATCAGTTCAATTCCACTCACTGCCATTCAATTCAGTTTGAGGTAGTTCAAATGGGTCAATTTAATACAGTAGATGGTGGATTTTCTGAAAATATATTTGATATTTGGCTTTGGTATAAAGACATTGCACCATACTGTATCACAAAAGATAGCTCTCTGCAACTGTTCATGCAAAATGCAATATGTGATCATTGCTTCTTCGTTACAAGAGAAAATCATCATTGTACAATTACAGTTGAATAATCTAAAATAAGATAGATGGAAAACATTGAGCTGATGGCGTTAGTTTGCTTGTTAGTCACCTACACTGATGTCTTGAACATGCTTGCACTCGTCGTATGTTTGTTATCTGAGAATGAGCACTTGAAATCTACAGAGAGTGCAGGTCCTCTTCCACAGAGGCTGTCATGCTGCTCTATGCCATACTTCTGTAGTAGCTCAGATCAGACAAACCAAACGCTGCCATTTTTGCACTAAAAGCTAGAATTACGATTATTCAATTATCATAATAGTTTAATAGTTTAATTCTTTTTATCACTTGCTCTGTTAGATTTGCTAGTCCTACTTGGCACGTAACTTGCCCTGGGCAAGTGGGAAAACATTGTTGAGCCACTGGCTTGGAAGGAGAGTGTTAGGTGACATGTCACCACCATTTATATTTTAGATTGAACACATCTCCTTTTATAATGCCTCTTGTGTTATTTTGTTTTTTTTTACAGCTCTACAATAGCTTGTCATTATTGCATTTGTGTATGTTGTTCTATTATGTTATTTAAATTCATATTCATCATAAAGGAATCCTTCCATTCCACTTTATGAAATTGTGTAATGGTATTGACATACTGTGAAGCCTCTTGCTGCTAAATCAAGGTGGCCCCATTGCAAAATCAAGTTACATTTTCTGGTGAATCTCTCCTCAAGAGTGAATCCTTTATTTAACACCCCCAGTGCATGTACATTTCTGACTTCAAGCTGACCTGGCAACCTGTTTTCACAGTGTATCTTTTTGATGTCTGCCTCCTATCTTCCTCTGCTTGCATGCTGCTGCGGCCATGGCCCAAACTCTGGGTCTTCCTACAGCCAATCTGTCATCTTGCTGTCTGTCAAAGCTTGGCTCAGCGGACAGATTAAAGTGTTTCACCTCATCTTTACGCCAGCATCGCCATGTCAGCCCCTGCCGCCGCTGTGCCAGTCACATGCCACATGAGTAGTTTTGTAAGTTCTGTTACATTAGATGGATCTGCTATTGAATAGTCATTATTTTGTTTTACTTTGTGTTGATGTTCTTTTCATAGTATTATAGATTTCAATCCAGCGTCATAGATCTGTGACATATGCATAGATTAGTGGATGTAAGTGGTAGCACAACGAAAAATAATGTATTGAGAAACATGAACCTGCAATTTAATGCTATAACCACATCACTTGGGGAGGGTATAAAGTCATTTTTACCATCTTCTCCTAAAATGTCTGTACTGTCAGTTTGTTTTTAGAAGAAACTATTTTATGTTTTATTTGCCCACTGCTACAGAAAAGATTTACCTAATGTCACTTCTGGCTTTGTGGTTACGTTTCATGGGAATATGAAGTAGAGTTGATTGATACTTTGAATTCTATTTTATATCACATGTGAGATGTGTATTCTGAGTTTTGTATTTTAGGTTGTATTTTACAGTATATCAGAAAAGACTATCATAGTCATGTTTTACTGAGTCTGTTGGGCTGTGAAAAGCAACAGATTGCCTTGCTTCTTCTCCCCTCAGCTTTTAACTCTGGCTGGTGTCCTCTGTCCTGTGTGTGTGTCATGCTCATAAGCAAATGAAGTGAATGTGTTGTGTCGGCCCATTACCTTTAGCATCATTCTACCCACTTAGTAACTGTGTTGAATAGTGGAAATAGACAACTTTTCAGTCCAAGTGTTATTATTGTGCCGGTGAGGCAAAGACAACAGGTGTAGAAATCTGTTTTCTCATCAGTATGTGTTCCCCCTTCCCTTACTCTGCTACACCTAACCATAACCTGCCCCTCATCCACTGAGGGTATTGCTACGGAAAACAGTCTCTGACGGGTGAACACACTTGGACACAACACTGCATGATTGCTTTCCATTTCTTCAGAGTTGGAGCTTAACTCAAGAAATGATCAACACCACTTTGAAAATAAGAGCGACAGAAGCATATTTACTGAAGAGGGACAGCGAAATTGTCACAATTTTAGGATGAATTTGCAAACAGGCATAAATTATTGTAATGATATGCACTGTACAGTAATAACATAGTTTGAGTAATGTTATTACTTTGCACAAACAAGTAACAGCAAGGGTTCATGTCAGGATGGAGGGGGGAGTAATGTTAAGAAAATATTAACAGAAAAAGCTTGAATTTGTTCATTTATTTAGTCTAATTGAGACATAATGTCTGTGCTCTGTGGCAGACAGATAAAAACAAGGCATAGAGGGAACTAGTCCAAACACACATGGTGTCATTATTCTACAGCCATGGCACAGTGGAATCAACATTGACTTCATAATGATAAGTCAAAGCAAAAATTTGGTAAAAGAAAATTCTTAATCAGCACCTTGACTGATTTCCTCCTCTTCCTTATGCACCAGACAGTCAGAATTGAGTGTTTATGCAGGCCTGCACAGGTCACATTATTGTAGTAAAATGTCATGTTTCAATATGAAGAACCTCTACAACAGCTGGTCTTCATATTTTGCCACTTATCTAAACATGCAAAATTTTTTCTTCATTTTATTTATTTTGCCTTCTTTTTCATCTACTACTCCCTCTTCCTCAGGCCAAACAACTGGAGATGAGGGAGAAGGAACTGGCCAGCATCTCCGCCTTCTATAAAGAGCAGCTGGAAATACTGGAGAAAAAGGTGAGGACCACTGTCCATCTTATACACATGTATGCATTTAAAGAAAATAACCATAATTCATCTTGCTTTACTATGAATAGTTTTTGCTCAGATGTGCTCATTAGTTGCATCACATTAATGTAAAACCATTTACATTATATTGATGGAACATGCTTATAGAAATGATGAAATTATCTTTTGTAAAGAAATATAGCTGTGCATCTTTTCTCATCATTTGGTGATATTTTTTGGTGGGGCAGTTAGAGAGCAAGATACTAGCACTTAAAAAATTTGACATGTCTAACAGGAGACCTCACTAACGAGATAAAAACATGCTGTAGCCTTTCTCTGAAAAGAAGTCTTTACACATCAGGAATATTGAAACAAGTCTTAAAGTGACATATTACACACTCTCCTTGGAGAGTGAAATCTCGTTGAGACATAAGACACTCTTCTCTATCTTGGAAATGTCAAGCCCACATGCCAGTGTCAAAATGTAAATGTAAATGAATTGAAAGTTTCAACAGGCAGATGAGAGTCACGACTCACTGTTGATGGACCAGCACTCAGGAGAGGATTCACAGCGCTGTCTCTCTCAGAGAGCTTCAGTTGTCTAATCAAATGTACTGTGCTTTTCTCATCACTATGTCCTCTTGCCAGAAACCCTGTGGTCTTTTCAAAAGAGAGAAAAAATATAAGCTGTTTGTTGGGTGCTTTTAAGAAATTATGACTTGTGTTCTCTCTACCTGAGCACTAATGCATCGCTGATATTTTGCACCCTGTAAAAGCCAAAAGCACAGTGGTTTGATAAATGTTGCTTGCTCACAGAGTAAACTTGGGCAGATTTGTTAAAAGAATTTGTGAAGAGCAAGGTTGGTACTGGTGTATGATTTTAGGGCAGGAAAAACACTGCTTTATGCTCTTAAGGATAGATACAGAGGTTAGAAGAAAGGACAAAAGGCAGGAAAGTGAAATTACAGAGTGCAAGTTAAGTAAAGAAAAGATAGGAACTATCAGGAAAAACAGATAACAAGCACACAGAAAAAATATGAACAAAGAATGTAAGATATAGAGGAAAGACGGGGCAGATATTTTAATTTTTGTGAAGTATACATTGACATTAAAGGAGAAGTGTGTGATTTCCAGTGGCATCTAGTGTTCAAACCTTAGATTGCAACTAAGAGGATTTACCCCGACACCGCCCCACTCTCACCAAGAGTACGGTGGCCGTCAGCGGACAAAATGGTGAGCGAAAGCTATCTCACAACAAACTACAATTATGTGTGTAGGATGAATTACCTGTCCAGCAGAAAACAGGCAACCTCGGCGTCACTGTGAAAACGTTTGTCCTCCATCAGCGATTTCCAATGTGTAAACGCTATGCCAATGTTGATTCGTGTTTTTGCTGTTTCCTGCCATGCTTGCGTTTACTTTCTTCGCATCTCCGCTTCTTGGATGACGGGGATTCACTGTCCGCTGCTTTTTGTTCTGGTACAGTGTATGTATGATCCTCCATTTGTCAAAACTGTGCCAGTCAAGGTTCACAATGCTAAATGATCTGCCAGCAATCACCCGCGTCTATCCTCCCCGTCTACTTCCGTGTTTACGCTGCGGCGTTTACGTAAGGTCGTCATGGGCTTCCCAAGACTCACTGTTAGTGCAGTTTGTATGCTCTGCGCTGCCGTAGACTACGCAGGATGATAATCTCCGTAAGTCGACCCAACAGTATGTAACTATAAATGGCTATTTCTAAAGTAACGGGAACATATAGATTATGAGTTTACGTTGATTGATAATAATAAATAACATACTTATATATAATATATCTCATTTATGTACATAAATTCCTGTAATTATTACACACTGGTCCTTTAAAGGGGTCGGTAGGATTTTTTGATGTAGGGTTGAATGAGGTACTTATATTAATAATCAGTTGCCACTGACCCTGTCCACAGCAGTACGATGCTTAGCTTTCATGCTGGTATTCCTCTCTGCTTCTCCAAACTGGGGGCGTGCCAACTGCCATCTACTGTAGGTAATATACTGTTGATAAGTACAGACATCTTCACATTAAATAATCTGAACAATTCCTTTAACTGAAAACAGCATACACATTAAAGCAGTAACGGGTGAAAAGCTACAGGTAGACGCACACACTCTGACCGACCCCTGGCTCATTCTGTCTCTCCTCTCACTCACCCCCACAACTCTCCTTCCAGTACTTAGTAGACACTCCTTGGGACTTGTCTCCCCCATCCATCCCTCTCCCCCTCTCCCCCTCTGTCCGGCAGGGCCCATCAGGCAGACGGGGGACCTTATCTGGTCCTTGGCACTCGCCTCCTTTAGGCCTCTGAGAAAACCTTTTACATAGCCAAGTTAAATGGAGGGGCCACTGCACACCGTGCAGCAAGCAGCACATGCTGCAATGCTTGACGGAAGAGACTGATTGGCAGAAGAGTGCAGGATGCTCTATCTTTCTCTGCTCGCCGCTGCAGTCGCTTTTTTTCTATCGCTTTTTTCACCCCTCACTTGCTCGCAGCTGACCTGCATGAGGATGAGGGAGTGAGAAAGAAGGGGACTGAGAGCGAGAGATAAAGAGACTATATGGTCTGTGCATTAAACAGACAGTCTATCCTGAGCCGCCGCCCTGAGCCAGCGTCCATCTCCCTCCTTTTTTTCCTTCATTTTCCAATCTAGCACTTTATTCATCCAGGCCTCCTTTCATGCCCCCTTCCCTTTACCCTGCCTATTTTTCTTCCTTTGACTCCTTCATACCTGTGGAAAACACCAGTTGGGCTGAAATAAATGGCCACTTGAAAGTTGAATTGACACAGGTCATATACATAAATGCAAAACACAATTTGAAACAGTAATATGTCTCACATTTCACATAAATCTGAAGGCCACTTTGCTCTGTCAGGGCCTCCCTTCCTGTTGGGATTGTATAAGATCCTGTCAATGAAAAGCAGAGATTTAAAAGTGATGAATGCCATTGTCTAAGTATAAATATCCATCTGTGATTTTATGGCTGTGATGGTATGGATTTTTCGTACCGTGGTGACAAAGCAACATATTCCCATGGGATGGCAGTTTACTGGAACTGCCTTAATAATTATGTTTTACTGGACTTTATTAAGGGATATTGTCATAAGCATAGCATAGCTCCTTTAAGGAATAGGACAGTGCATAATGTGAAAGTGAGTAAAAGCAAGCAGCAAACTGAGAGTGACGATGATGCCCATGCGGGACAGTAAGCTGTTGATCTGGCGGTAAATGTACTGTACAGGTTACAGTGTGTCAGTTAATAAAAGCTGCAATTGTCAAGACCAAGAAAAGTGTTGTCTGTTATTCCCCAACTACTAGCAAAGTGACGGAGGTTAGCCCTGAAGTAAGCTGAGCAAGACAGGGCAATGTTAAGCGTTTGCATTGTATCTTCACAATGTTTACACTGGTGCGATTATATCCCTTAGATGTATAATAGATCCATGCGCTGATATCAACATGAGATTGATCCTTCAAAATAAAATTTATAGTGATGACGGTAATGAGCTCAACCATGCGGCAGGCTTCACATGACCACAGTAATGCGCTGATGCAGTTATTGTCACAGCCCTACTTACATTCTTTAAATCCTACATTCTCAAATTGTGGTACATGTACCCCTGGTGGTATGTGTGCTTCCTCTAGTGGTTTGCAATGGAATGTTATTTTTCTCTAAATAGATAATAAAAATAATAATATCAAGACACTACAAAATTTCAAATGAAAATACATTAAGTATGTATTTTAAAATAAGCTTTATATTTCCTGTATTTACAAAGAGAAGTGCAGATCAGGAGGAGAATATTTCGAGCAGCTGTGAGCACAGTGGTAGTGGCTAGTTAAAAAGCACCAGTGAATTGTCCATAGCATCTGCTAGCTTATGATGCAAAACAGCAAAGTGGTATTTTGAGAGCTAAAAAGTTTAAGTAAAAAGTTTGAGAAACAGTGCTTTAAATAATCTTAGTGGTGGGGCTTTTCTATAAGGACATGCACAAGCAGACTCTCACGCTCATTTAATTGCGTTGTTTGGATGTGTTGATGATCTGTGGCAGACATTTAAGCCGAAGGTAAGAGCATCCAGATTAGAAGGAGAAGCCACTGATAATTGGTGTGTGATCTTCCCCTGAATCAACATTTTATTCTGGCTTAACAGCAGCCCTTTCTAATAGGCTAATACCTCTGTGTGTGTGTGTGTGGTTGATTACCTGTATGAAAACACACACAAACATACTGTGGTGTCCAGTTTGCCTAAGGGATGAGTGACGATAACAGACTGTTGTGTTTGTCTAAAGGCTGTGGATGCTGTCCACTACTGACAGCGCTGAGTCCACTAGTGACACAAATGAGAAAACAGCCTGTGTGTGTTTATTGTGACAGGTTTGTGTGTAGGTTGTCACTTCAGAAGTAATAGTGATAGAGTGGCCAATTCACTGTGCAAGGCTGCATTTCCCCTCTTCCACTCACACACTAAAAGACATCCCAAGAGTGAAACACCCACCCCAAAACATACCAGTACATCGTCTACTTTTCCTCTCTCCCAATCCTCTCCTCTGCTTCGTTTATTTGTGGATGCCTCCCTAATCTCTTCCCAGTGTACAGGTGGAGTATATCTGTCTCCCTGTGGCAACATACCCTGTGACTCTGTAAACAAGTCTCAGTTTAAAATTCACCTCTTTTAATCCCCCTCCCTCCCCTTGAAAAAATTAATCCGCCTTCGTCCAGGCGCAGAGCGTGAAACAACCCCTCCCTCAAAATACTGACATCAGCCCATCTCAATCCACAGCTGCTGGAGGGTGTTCAGACAAGTGTGCATGCATGGATCATCTGAACACAAGCATCCACGTACAAACACAGATTTAGTCACACACCTGCATGTATGCAAGCTTACACACACACATGCATCCACACTAATCCCCTCCATGAGTCTTTTCCAGCAACCCCCAAAACCTTGCTTTTCCCCCCATTGAGGGTTATCAACCTCCCTTTCTGTCTCTCCACATTGGGTTTTTGTCCCCACGGGTGCAAATGACTGGGAAGAGCTCACAGTGTGTGTGCCAATGATAGTGCTGCCACTTCTCTAGTGTCATGAGAGTTGAGCTGGGGCTGTTGCTCCGGGTCTATTCTGTCAACAGACAGAAAAAAAACCCAAAACAAAACATGTTGATAGACACAAAAAGAACACACAGCGTTGCAGTCCCCCAACATTTTGACTCAATAAGCTGTACCTGCCAGTCCTGACACTACCGTCACACTCTCCTTATTTAACCCATCTTCATGTGTTCTATTAGTAGGCCTAGAGACGTAATAGTTATATCAGTAACTTTACAACATCCCTTTCATAACCATCAAACTTCCCATTTTGTAAATCATAGATAAAAGCATAGAGTTGTTTTGACTGTCAGTTTGTGCGAATCAGAGATTCCTGAGAACACGACTTAGTTTTACAATTTATTTTTATCTTTTAATTGTGGATCTTGGGTCATGGCAGAAAGAATAATTTTGGGTATGTGAACATGTTTTATCAAAATATTAGCCTGGACAGCAGACGACTCTGCCAAGCTCGTTTTTTCATTTAGTCTTGTAGATGTATCTGGCGACTTCCATTCAGATGGAATTCCAACAGCCCTGGATATGACTGGGCCAATCACAGCCAGGTTCGATACAATGACTGACAGAGGATCATCATCAGCCCAGGTTTTAAAAGATGAATTTTAAAACATGTCACACGTTTCACATGGTTTGACACATTTAATTGCTCTGATTGGTTATAGTTTATCCAATTGCAAGAGGTCTGTGTTTGTTAATAATGTCCCTTCGGAAATCAAAAACTTAACTGAGTGCTTCCAGACTAATTCACAGAGTTGCCAGGCTACCAAGTAGGCAGCAAGGGCAAAATCTTATATTTGCAAAGGACTGATTTCAAGCAATGGTGGTTTTGCCCATCAATGATTTGTCGGCAAATAAAATTAAATTGTAGTTTTTATTGATGTGTGCTACTTGTCTTACAGTATGGAGTAGAGCACCCATACCTAAGATATGATCTATCTATCTGTATATATAAATCTATATTCTCTAATTTTATGAATTTTAGGTAATGTTTATACTGAAGCTGAAATTTATAGTTCCAAACTAGGTATTGTTAGTTTTTTTTTTTTTTCACATTTTCAAGCAACTAATTCCTTGTATACTAAATTCCTTCCTGTAGTTAAATCTCTGTTTAAGCTGGGGTGGTTTACCAGCTAGGAAAAGAGGTGGGACACGAGCTGGAAAAGAGAAGATCTCTCACTGGCTTCCCACCAAGGCGACATTGCTAAATGTGTTCGTTTGTTTATCTTTTTCCAAGTGGGAGGCACTGTGTCAACATCTGCCTTTGTAGGACACACCAGTCATCATTGAGAAGTTCGTTTTACCTCTAAACCATCTGCTTCCCTTGCTGGTGCCCTACTCTCTATGTCCTGCATAATCTTAGGCACCCTTGGGTTTAAGCCCCTGTGGATCCTTTTTTATCTTGGCTCGAACACTGGATATCCCACAAGGCAACTACAGACTTTTAAGTTTCAGCTCATCTTTCCTCTGTTGAGTGTACCCACTGAGCCCTTGACCCTAGGCTGAAGGCTAAGACGCTAACATGTGGCTAACTTCTTACCACATATTCCCAGGGAGCCAGCCTAAGTATTAGCTAACTCTCTTCCAACAAGAAATAAGATTTACTGTCTCTTTAATGTCCATGAATCCAGGGCCTGGTCTCTCATTCTTTCAAATTAAGGTATTTATTTGCTAATGTTAAATGCTTAGAAGATTAATGAAGCATCTGAGCAGAGGTCCTACAGTCTGGAAAATGTCTTCAAAGGTACAAAATGCTGAGATGACGTATCCTTGACTTCCTTTGGAGTTGCAGTCTTCACCCCCCTCTGTCGAGGTGTGGTATTTAAGTCTAGTCCACATATTAGCAATGGGGAGACTTAGCAGCAACAGGAGTCTAATCCTGAGTCCTGTCCTGGAAAATCCAATATAACACATCCAGGAAACATAACTGGCGGGGATAAAGTCTTACACCAAGGGATGTTTGGCATTTCTACATTGTGATTTACCATGACAGCCACAAAACAAACACAAACTCAAATGAGATAAGGAAGGTAAACTGTATTTGGACACATTCATTAATTTCTGTTTTAATATGTGTTGGGTACCACTTTATCAAGTTAGCAGTGAGATCTGTGGCTTAACATAACAGATAAATGTGGGTTCACTATTTAGCAAGCAACAGATCACTAATGCCCTTTTTATTTAATGTGTTGCAACAGTTTATTAACGATTTATAAAGTGTTTAGAGCCTAACTGATGTCCTATTCATTCTGTAAACCATTTATTTTATTTTATTTTATTTTTTCAGATTATATTTTGGGGCATTTTTTTTTTACCTCTGTTTGATAGGGACAGCTAAAGATACGACAGGAAAAGGGGTAGAGAGAAAGGGGATGACACGCAGCAAATGGGCTACAGACAGAAGTCAAACCAGCAGCCGCTGCAGAGGACCAACAGCCTCAGTGCATGGGGCACACGTTCCAACTGAGCCACAGGAGCATCCCCTGTAAACCATTTATAAGTCATTTATAAGAGTAGTCTTATTGTAAAGTGGTACTGTATAGGGTCTATAGTTTTATTCCTGACTTCTGAGGTTTTGTGCTAATTGTCTATTGCTCCATTTAGAAAAGTAACTGAGCCAATCAGTACTTTGTTAGCAGAATTAAGAAGGGGAATGTCTCTTCCTCCGCCAAAGCCAGAAAAATGGGCACAAAAATGGCAAAGTGTGGATGAGATCAACAAAGCTATATAGGTTGTTTTAAGTCCACTTACAGAAACAACAAGTCTTTAATTGGCATATTTCTTCAATCAACTGTATCTGTCTCCATTATAACTAAAATAGAAATTGACTGGGTGGATACATCAACACTACTGATTGGCTTAGGGCCAAATGCCCTCTCCTCTTTCATTATGACTTATATTTCACTGTCTTCTCTTTAAAGTACAGGAAAGAAAAGGATAGAGGGGAGGAGATTATTACATTGTAGTGAGTACTAGCTGACAGGATTATAAGGAAAAGATCCCTATGACATTACTTGAATCTTTTCCAACACCAGACATTCAGATCAGGAGAAGCATGTCTGCGGATCAGCGTGAAATAATGAGATATGAAAATGACTAGGGGGCACTGGAGGAGTAGAGGGCTAGGGATTGTAGAGGAGGTTTGTGTTTGATCCCATCTCTTTCCCCGCTCAGTCACTTCAATTATCTTCCTCTCCTATCACCCCATCTATTGGGAATATAGGGAATAATTAAGTAAAAGCGTGAGCGCTGCGGTTATTGGTTTAAAATGGTGATTACTGTGCAGTGAATGTGTGCGAGAGGGTGGCAAGAGAGATTTCGCTTTGTGCTCAGGGCATTCTAGACAAACTGTGTTTCATATGTTTTGATGCTGTTTTGAAGGCTATAAGGTGATCATTCATCTTACAAAGCTGGTGATTTTTACACATTCTCAGTGCTGTACTTATCTGCAGCTTTCTAAAACTTCTTATAGATTTCTTCCTAGTCAGTACATTGTCTTTTGAGCAGCTCTGGCCGACCAGGACGCAGAGTAGTTAACACTGTGACCATTGATTACTCCAGTAGAGATGTTCTGTACGTGACCTTACCCTCTAGGCACGGGCTCCATCTGTGTAGTAATTGCTGTTTAAATGCCATTTTTTCTCACATGAAATAAACCATTACAGAGTACCAACAGGCCATCAGCTTTCAGATTTGTAAACAGCACTGTAAAATTCAAAGGTCACTAATTTAACAAATGTGACATTTCCAGTGGTGCTTTATGCATTTTGCTTATCATCACTGACTTATTAGAGCTTGGATTGAATCAAGAGAAAAAATAGTTGGAACTTTGTTAATATTATGTAGATAACACAAGTTGTCAAGCTCTAATTCATGGGACTTGATTTGAGGACTCTCACGTAGTCCATCTTGTTTTTTGTTTTGAAATGATGTGATATGAAAATTGAACAAAGTTAAAGCCTGAGAAGAAGTTGTCACATCATTAAAAGCAGCATAATGCCTGAGCAGCCCACTTTATATTCAAAATATACACTTTATATTCAAAATATAAAGTGAAGTGGAACTTCTGCAGAGCTGTAAAATACCCCTGAATTGATTCTCACCTTTCTCTCTTTTTGCCTCCAGAACCTTGACAACTACAAGCAGACGGCTGAACAGTACAACCAGGCAGCTACTAAAGCTGAGGCTCACATCCGGTAAATACTGTGAATTAGCTTTGCAACACTATTTTCTGTGGAATGAACCATTCAGGATACTCATTACATTATTTCTCCTCACTGTGTCAGTGCTGTTATGTTTTTACGAGCCTATCATAAGCTAAGGCAGTTTGCTGAATACACCTGTAAATAATCTCTTAGTTGAGGTTTAGAGGGTTTTTCTTTCTCTGGGCTAACCCTGCATAGCTAAATGTAAGGCCGCCATTGTATGCCAAATTAGAAAAAAAAAAACCTTAGCTCAGTGGAATACTAAAAGAAAACAAGCTCTGTCGCTGAATGTCCACACAACAGTTGTCAGAAAGCAGATGTGGGCAGAAACCTGGGTGTGAAGGCTGTTTGCAATGTTAGCATGCTGTTAATGTGAACCCCACGTCTCCTGCAGCTGCCTGATAGTCAAAACATTGTTTTCCACACATACAGTGTTGAGGCTGGGTGATAATTTACTATTATCACTTCTTATTATTATCACATTTAATAGTTTCGGGATGAAATTCTCATTTTAAAATATTAAGGCTCACAGTTTTCCTCTGTAGATGAATGACAAGTTAAATCCTTTTGACATGTGTCACAGCATGAGAGCTTATATACTTATTTATTTAACATGCTGTATTACTAAAATCTAAAAAAAATAATTTAATTAATTTTGCTCTACTGAAACAGGTATTTTTTAAACAGTATGTCAAACAATTCTGTCTTTATAATGTAATTTTGTCCTAGCATGCGTGACAAAACAATATCTAAATACTGCTGTGACAGTACTTCCATTCATACCACTTCTTTATATTAATTGTCTACTAAATACAGTATAATTTGGCCTTTCTGAACACAATTAACATGTTATTTTGTTTTCCTTCTTTTTTGTTTCCATTTAAATATACTGTCTCCTTTCTCTTTTTCTTGCTTTATTTGCTAATTAGACATGGCAAAGAGAAGGGAAACAGGAAATATATGAGAGTATCATCATCTTTCTTTTTATTCCATTGTGTTCTCCCCAGTGGTCAGAGAGACAGCTTGAATTGTGCAAAGCTAATTAACTGGAGTATGCATCCTCTGCTGTGAATAGACTCCAGATTTCATGTATAGATCTTGTGGCATATTGAGACCCTTGTCACTTTGCACAATGTGTATCATAATTTTGACATTAACATCCCCACCTTTCTTTTTCTTATATAATGATGCTTTTCAGCTCATTTGTCTTGTAGCCACTACCAACCTCGCAGTCATGACAATAAATAACCACCGACTTGGCCTTTTAAATGGTCCTATTCTGCTGGTAGGTAAACAGAAACAGCAGGATTTCACGAGGAACAGAGGTGCTCCTCTGGGATGGCAGAGTTCAGACCTCATCTGCTGTCAAAAAGCTTGTCAGTTTCATTCAACACTGAACCGCCGTCACACTGGTACTGCCACAGTGTGTGGACCTTGTCAATTTACGCCCCTCTATAACACCTATCTTCACCCCTTTTTGGATGGAGAGAGCCAAAGAGCTCTGCAAATCCAGTTTAGTCAGAAAGCCATTCATTTTTCTTTTTACCACGTGCATGACAATGACTATCGCAAAACTGATGAAAGATGGCTAATTAATTCCGATCTTTTATTTTCAACTGTTATTCTCACATGCTCATTCCTCACCTTTTGGTTTTCATCAACACATAAAGCCTTTGCTTTTCTACCTTCCTGTGCACCGTTACAATCTAAACTTCACTTAAAATGAAACATCTGAGACAAACCTGAAAGTCATAATGTAGCAGCCATTTATTTTCCCTATGCTGCCTCTGCTGGATCCCAGCCTCACGAGATCCACCTAGAACACAAAAAACAACTAATCATTAAATATCATGTTTTACAGTAGGTTTTGCATTGATGATGGGTGATGGGAGCCAGCTTTCTGATTGGTTTATTGCAGGTTCAGCCTAGACGTCCCTTTGAATTAATGAGGGCACTTGGGCACACCTGATAGGTGTATCCTGTTTTGCGCTGGTGGCACAAGGGGCGCGACTGGGCTAAATATCACTTGCGCCGCAATGCAAGATGGCAAAGGTGGGTTTGGACATACCTTGAACAAGTTAAATCCATTGTGCCTCGCACTTTCCACTTGCGCTTTAGATCAGCGTAAGATAAAAAAGAAAAGAGTAATCTTGATTGATGAAATCACAATTTTGTCATTCTGTCATGTCAAGGGATTGTTCGGATTACTTAATGTGGGATTATATGAGATACCTGCCAATAGTCAGTGTTTTAGCAGCAGATGCTGGTTGGCATCTACAGCTAAGTGTACACTATATTTAGCATATCAAGATAATCCACAGATCATGTTGTGAGTAGTGTCATGTAGGAACTACTTTCTTACCTCATACAACCCCACATTAAGTAATCTAAACTATTCCATTAACTTGCAGTGTGTACTGCATAGACAGTCATTATACAGGTAGTTAATTAGTCTGAGACCTTTGCATTGGATAATGAAGGTAGAGTAAATTTGTGGCTTAAGTCATTAAAGGGTTTGTTGATGTGGTAGCAGCACAGAGGCGTAATTGAATTCTAAACAAACTCTCTGCAGTATCACTAATATCTGAATACATTTGTCATTCTCTAACAAGGTGGGAAATGATAGAAAGTCACCATCAGTCTCAGTTTACAGCTTTGCAGTATTGTTTCGTTGCTTGATTAGGTTTTGTGAGTTAAGGTCCTGTACCTCAAAATGTCAACCTTCAAATCTGTGCAAGGACTTGAGTCACATGGCATCATCCTGTCTATCATTTAAACTGTCACACAAAGGAAAAAAAAACTATAAAACACAGCTGTCCTAGCAGTAGATGTATGAATGTTATTATTGAGCCAGCAGTTTAGTCACATACTCTAGTGCTAGTGCTGGAAACAGCAGGAGGAGACAGTAGATTCTTGGTCTTTTTTGCTAGCTTTGCATTGCATGATGGGCAGTGACCTCATCCACAGTGCTGCCATCTTCATGCACCTGGTCCATTGAATTTAACAGCACACAATTCAAGTCCCAAATTTTGCCCAAATGATTACATTAGCAAGGATTTGCTATTGTCCGTAGCTGCATGGAAGAGGTTAGAAGATCACTTCTGCACGAGTTTGCAGAAAGAAGAGCATTTAGTCCTGCCACAATGTGTTGTTCATTATTTTTAAGTGCGCACACACACACGCACATAACTTTCACTCTCTTTTTCTATCTCTGCCACACATACAGGCACACTTTGTATTCAGGCAGCCATGTGCTCGTCATGTTCTGTCAGCATTTGGGCAGCGTTTCATTGTGCCGTGGTCACGCTGTCATTTCACACTACACTGACCACCCAGTAATTATTCTATTTACCCGCTGCTGAAGGGAGGGGGAGCAGTGGAGGGTGAGCTGCAGCACAGTCTAACACGTCGTGTAGCTACAGTATGTCTTTTTCTTCTGTCTTTGTATCTGTCTCTGTCTCCAGTTCTGCCTATGAATTCTAAAATAACTTCATTCAATAATCTCACTCACTTGTCATTTCTCTGTCAGTGGTTGTAACTTCGACTGCCTTCATTAATTGTCTTCAGCCTCTTTTTCTTGGAACTTCTTCTGTCTTCATGTTTTTGTGAGTATGAGAAAGAAGAGGAGATAGAAAAAATGATCATTATTTCTGTCTTTAGTGGAACACAACTGCCGCTTGTGTCATTTGAATTGTGCCCTCTTCTGTCCTCTGGATAGTCTCCTAACCTACACATCTGTTCATAGATAGATGTGCAGGCCAACACATCAGTTGACATAGTCACGGATATTTGAATAGGCATAAATCAATATTATACAAAAAATTGTGTTTTTTGCAATTTGGTACTTCTTCGTTTTTTTTGTGCAGTTAATTTGCTACCACTGTTATGATTACATTACTCATGTTCAAGCCCAAACTGAATCTACAGGGTTTTTTTTGTTTTGTTTTTTTACAGTTTTCTGTGTTGATCCTGAGTTTTGTGTAGCTCTGTGCAGGCATGGCATAGTGGGTGGGCCTAATGGGCCTGGGCTCACCCACTTGTACAACTGGCCCACCTTTAATGACTGGGAGAACATATATTTTCTTAACTTATATTTTTAATTATTAAAATAAGTATTTTAATTCACCCTTAAATAAATTAGTGCTAGTCACCCTCCACAGCATGATATCATGATGAGTTTTCAGTAGTGATAGAACATATTGTGTCATGGCTTTCCTGCATGTAGGGGTTGAGGTCAACAGCTTCACCCTGGAGAAGTAGTTGTGACTGAGTGACATTGACTAAGGCAGTATTGGAAAAGAAGAGCCAGCTGCGTCATAATGCAGGGTGTTGTCCAATGCGTGAGACTGGACCAAAAAGGACAAAGGTATAGATCTCTTTAAAGGCTGATAAAGAAAAATAAATAAAATTTGATAAAAGCAGCCATGGCTGGTTTGTGGAGGGACTGTAGGAAAATCACGTATCCTCTTTTGGAGAGACGGAAATCAGGTAGAGTGCTCTTTATTAGTTATAAAGGACTCCACCATTACAAATCCTTTATAGTCATTTCCACTTGTTTGAGAGTTACTGTAGTCCCACTTTGGCGGCTATTTCCTGATTGTGATTCCAGGACCAGCCCAAAATAGTTTGAGTGCAAAAGTTTAAGCTAAAAGGTGCCTCTCGCACCTGAGGAGGCTACTTTGTTGATAGCAGGGCAACAAGATGGAAGCGCCGTGGGACTTGCCTCTCTTTTCCTACATCAGCCTGGTCACACTCTCTAAAATATTATCCTCGAGTGGGGACGTAGTGAGTGGTAAAATGTTATCTTATGCCATTTTCTACTTGCCTTGCCCAGCTACATGGGGCATTTTAGAGAAGTTCATCCATTAGCCCTGCCTTGGGGTACCAGACTACCCATATTTCCCAAAAATACCTCACCTAGGAGACCCACAACATTGCAGCTGAGCTTACTTTAAGATCTAAAAATCCATTAATCCTCTTTAAAACCCTTGGTACCCTCAAAGTGTTAGCAACGACAGAACCTAAGTGAACCTCAGGTGGATGTCTGTGTGAGGATTCACCATGAAGTAATTGCTGACAGTTTGTGGATAAAAGCCTGCTTTCATGTGGGTTTGTTATATCTACTTTATTCTCTATGTGTGTCTGTTCTTGCGTGGATGTGGGTAGCGTGTCCAATTAGTGAAACAGACAGGTAGCTAACTGTAAAGGTCTCTATGCCCCACAAAGTAGAAGTCTGCTAGTCATTACTAGAGACAAGACCTGTCTGCACTGTGGGCCAACAAAGATTTAGCATTAAGACAGAAGGCTGCAGTCACTTACACACTCTGCTTGTGTTACTGCCTCTGTGAGGTATATACGAAGAAACACCTACACACCCAAACACTGCTGCACAAGATTAAAATTTCAGTCAGGTCAAATTTGATCTGTGCACTGTCAGTAGACAGATTGGAAGACAGCATTTCATCCACAAGTGTAAATTCATAACAGCAACAGCTAATATGTTTTAGTTTTCACTGTCACATTAAACAGAGTTTCACACTTTAATCAAGTAATTTCCTTTATTAATTTGATGTGAAGAGTTATGTATGTAAGACCATTATTTACTATTAGAGTAAAAGTACAAGACATTGCTGCATCCAGTTTAAGGTGTGTCGCTAGTTGCCTCTTACATAAAACAGTGACAGCAGAAGTAGTTTCATGACATCATGAAGTAGGGTGTAATCATAGGAGATGTCTTCACTGTTGAATCACCACCACTGCAGATGAAAATATATGACTCATGCAGAAGTCTTGTTCATGGGCAAGGTAATGTAGTGCAGTTTTATTCATGTTATGTTTAGTCATATTTGTTGACTTCCTTACTCACTCTCTCACATATCCAATGTATCCCATGCTTTCCCAAACATTAAAGCAACTAGCAGCTAGTAGGTAACACACCGTTACCTTGAATCCTTTAGGGATTTCTATGAGTTTGAAACATCTGGTATAATATAAGTACACAACTCAACAAAATATAGAACAGTGACATTGTTCTATATTTTGTTTTTAGACATTTAAATGCAGGAATTTGACGTTGTATAGCTTTAAGAGGTCTGCATGTTAATATAATTACCAGATGAAACAGACTGGACTCCCTATCATCTTTTGACATGGTGGTGTGTCAGAAACACACATAATCATATCAGAAAAATTGTGTTTTTTAAGCAAGGCAGAAAGTGTGCAGTGCAGGGAAAATGATGTCCTGTCTCTCATTTTGACCTTTGCAGCTTGCTAATTGGTGGCCCATCATACTGCTGCCGGTGTTTGTGTTCTCTATTCGAGTCTGTCCAGGTCAAGCACACTTTGGATCAGGTCTGTTTAGTGTTTGGGTCTGTCTGGCTTGTGTCTGACTGTCTTCATGTCCCTTTGAGATCTGGTTTTATGTGCTTTGGAGTCGAGTTGGTTTTGGTAAATACATTTTTTCTTATTTCTTTTTGGTGGTTAGTCTGTTTTTTATTTGCCAATCATGCTGTAGCAAGACTGGAAACGTGGGAATCAAACTGCATTGTGGTTATGAGGTATGGTTTTAACCATTAGGATACCAGCACACCCCACCTGTGAAGACATCTAATGGAAGCATACATAATTAACAGGGTCATGTAGTGATGGATTATTGCCACAAAGAAAAGGACCTCACAGAGCAACTGCATACAGAGGGCTGCAGGGATGACGTATTTTTGTAGGCCAGCCTACAAAAGCATTGGTCTGCCTCCTTCGACAAAAAGGGATTTTTCCATTGGATTTTGGATTAGTGCAGAAAATAAGCTCCGTGGCAAATTAAAGTTTATGATACTTCCGTGTTTTATTCAGTAAGATAAACTTCACAAATTTCATTTTTATGAAACATAAATTCAATTGCCAGAGGTAAAAGGCTACTGTTAGGCTACAAACAAACTTCGCCATTATCACATGACTTCAAAATCACCAACAATAAGTGATCAGTGTTGACTAGTAACGTGAAGATCTCTTGAGCTTGTGTTAATCCCAGACTTTTTTTTTTTTCGCACATCTAATCAAAAACTAATTCAAAAACCCATTGCCTTACAGACGAGGGGACTGGAGGCATAAATACGCTAACTCATTTACAGATTTAAGAACTCATTCCTGCAGCACTTGATAGTAACACAAAGGGACCACACAAGACAAGCAACATTTAAAATTCAGTAGATACTCACTGTAGCGCTCATTTTAGTTTTCTCAGATACTTTGTTACTGTTTGCGCTGCATGAATGAAAGCTTCAGAGTTTCTTTCAAAAGAAAAATGAAGTTGTTTAAAGAAAAAGATCTTACAAATTAAAAGACACAAAACTTGAACGGAAATTGTTGATGATAAAAAAGGCTAGTGATGGAAGGCTGATAACAGTGAAATGCTTCAAAGAGCATGTCTCACCCTGCATCGCCCACAACTCAAGTGAGTCGTCCAACCGCAAGGTCTCCTGATTGAAAAGTTATCAGCGATGAGATGTCGCACACCAACACGTGCACGTGCCCCTTATCTTGTTCCCGCATGTCACCTGTTTTAATGAAACACTCTCCTTATCCCCTCCCATCTCTCTCTCCCTATATTCCTACAAAGTGAGTTTGGTGGGGATCAATCAGCCAGGCTAACAGAGTACGAATTGTTCTCCTGCGTTCCTATCTCCCTTCAGCACTTCAGCTGTCAGCGTAAAAAGATACAGGCGGAGGTCTGTCTGTCTTCAGTCCATGGCTTGTAGTTTTTGATTACTATTCCCATCTGAGACAGAGACTTTGCAAGAGTTTTGGTGGAGTCAAGATTAAACTTAGCAAAGTTTCTGGATGTTGTCATATTGTGATGTGAGCTTAGGATTTGAGTGCGCTGCATCACTTAGCAAAGGTAGGATAAGTGATTATTATGACTACCAGAATAATCATAGCTTCTGAGCTATTTCAGTCCTCAGACAGACCCTCACAGGCTTTATGAACTAAATCTGCAGTTCTGATTTTATGTGATCCTAAGTAAGATTTCTGCCAGTTGAAATATAATGTTGTAATGTTATCCTTATGGCAGTATCATAAAACCTTTACAAAGCCTCTAACAATACAAGATGCATGCTCTGTCGTTCCTTTTGATCTCACCCCAGCCATGACATCTTTGATCCTCTCCTCTCTTCCCCTCCACTCAGCGTAATATTAAAAACCAAAAGTACAATGCCATGGCTGCTGCTTTAAAGGAGCCCAAATCCTTGTCATCATACATTAATAACCGTTCACACACCACACACACACACACACACACACACACACACACACACACACACACACACACACACACACACACACACACACACACACACCAACACAAACAACACCAACTTTGACACAGAGAGAATAATAAAATGCTACGCCTTTACGATCTTTCCTTTTTCTTCTTATTGCTTTATTCCCCAATGTCACGCTTTGCAGCAGCGCAGAACTTGAGCTCTCTTCATAAAAACCACACACTGCCAAGGTGAGACAAAAAATAATGAGAAACTTTAACGATTTGAGCCTAATCTTTCTACCCCAACTCTGCACGTATTTATGCAAAACGTCACAGGCAGAAAGCAATTGGAGTGTTGTTTTGCTTCTTCTCCCTGCAAAAAGTTAGCTATCAAACTAGCTGGGGCGGCTAATGTTTTTCTAATAAGAGCTCACCTCTAATTTCAGTCAAACGAGGCAGTTGGTGCAGATTAGCAGAGGCAATTTTCTGCTTCAGATTCCATTATTAAAACACTCCTGCTATCAGAAAGTTTCTCTTGTTGAATTGAAAAAAGTTTTTTTCTTTTTTTAACTTGAGCTTGGATTAATACCTTGGGGCTATTGTTACTGTTATCTCCTGCTCTTAGAGAGTAATTCAGAATGCCGACCAGCTGTCAGGATGCAAAGTCAAACATCAGCATCAATTGTATAATTTTAATCATGTGATTGAAACTCATGGCAAATGGTTTTAAACTGACCAACGCATCTTCATTGTCAGTGCAACAGTGCAACTTCTAACCTTGGCAAATCCCCTCCTTTCAATCTCATGAGGACACGATGTCCCTTTTAATTTGATTGAGACCCATTCAGCCCTAAACCAAGTATCCTGCATCATAAAGCCATTAAAGGAATAGTTCAGATTATTTCATGTGGGGTTGTATGAGGTGCTTATCCATAGTCACTATATTACCTACAGTAGATGGCGGTCAGCACATCCACAGTTTGGAGAAGCAGATAGGATACTACCATAGAAGCTAAGTAATTTAATGTAGTGTAAGGTACTTTAAAAAAGCAATTTCAGTTCAGTGTACGCAATAGTTAGAATATTTTCAACACTTTACCTTGCTGTCAGACAGCCTTTTCTGATGGGAAACGGCCACAATACAAGTCAAATATTGTTGGATCCAAACCAGCCAAACTCCAAAGGCAGAATAAGTCATTTTACTTCACAGAGCATGGGAGGTGCTGGTCTACTACTACCTCGATCTCTTAGTTTGTGTTATTGTGTGACCTTGATGAATCCACACTATCCTTTTAAAACACCAAAGTCTCCCAATAACAGAAACTAAAGCACTGATTGAGGCAGTGGTAGACATAAAGCTCCTGTTTTCTGTGGTGTAAAATTCCTGTCAAGGCCAGTAGAGTTTGGTTGGTTTGGAGAGAGCGATATTTGGCTCATGTAATGACATTTACTTATCTGAATAGGCTGTCTGATGGCAAGGTAAAGCTGTGAAAATATTCTAAATATGGCATACACTTACAGTGAGTTAGATTTTTTAGATGGCATTTTTAAGTGGCTAAAATACCTTTTGTTGCTAACCCTGTCCACCACAGTGCATTGCTTAGCTTTTGTGCTGATGCCCCTCTCTGCCTCTCCAATCCAGGGAATGTGCCAACTGACATCTCCTGTAGGTAATACAATGACCATTGATAAGTAATTCATACAACCCCACTTCAAATAATTCTGAAATACCCCTTTTAAATGTTTTAATAATATCTCAAACAAAGCATCGGACGAGTGTATCCACCTTGCTTTAACATGATTCAAACTCTGTCTGCTCATCAGCTAGTGAATTATATTGACCCAGGTAGCCCCTTATCAGTGTCCCAACTGAATGACTGTTAGCAAAACATTACACAAAGTCACCTAATATTCAGCTATCATCCTGACCACTGAGTGACATGGCACCACACAATATGGCAGAGGTAAAATGCAGATTGTGATGGTTGCCATTGGTTACTGTTTGTCCATGCAAGCTGCAAGGGTTATTTCTCATTTAATACGTCACTGTCACGTTCTGTCTCTCCCTCTCTCTCAGGTTGAATTCACTTCACTTCACTTCTTTCATGAATATTCTCTCCGCCAGTGATTTATTTAATCCTGTCGCTTTACCCTCCACTGCACATGCAAGCACACACAGACGACACAATACACATACCAGTGCAAATTTCTTCCACAGTCTTCCGTGTGTACAGTTTATCTCATGCATACACACGTGCAGTGCATTTACAAAGTTCACACAATTGTGCGCGCACACGCACAGTTATTTTGTGTATTTGTCAGTGAAGGCAGGGTCTACTGAGCTCATTCATATGTGAAGGATGCATGATTCTGTAATTTCTTTGAGGGATGGCATAAGGGCAGTTTAGTGTGTGTGTGTGTGTGTGTGTGTGTGTGTGTGTGTGTGTGTGTGTGTGTGTGTGTGTGTGTGTGTGTGTGTGTGTGTGTGTGTGTGTGTGTGTGTGTATTTATGTGGATGTGCACATACATAATTGTGTGTGTTAATATCAGGTGGTCAGCCTCCCAAAATAAATAGGTATGTCCCATCATGTTAAATGAAGCCATGGTTCTTATCAAATTGAACACCGATTCTATCTCTTCTTCTCTGTCTCTTTCTTTTTACCCTGTTGTCATACAGACTGCAGCATAACATGAAAGG
Source organism: Lutjanus erythropterus (assembly GCF_056507025.1). Classification (NCBI taxonomy): domain Eukaryota; kingdom Metazoa; phylum Chordata; class Actinopteri; order Lutjaniformes; family Lutjanidae; genus Lutjanus; species Lutjanus erythropterus. The sequence continues at coordinate 17,944,331 of NC_139318.1, read as the reverse complement.
TTCATGAGAAAATTAGAAAGCTTACGATAATAAATGTCTACAAGACATCTTGTCTAGTGTCACGCAGAGAGAGCAGACAAAGCTAGACAGTCCTTTTCTGTTGTATTCTGTCCTATTCTGTTCTATTAAGGATTCAACAATAAATCAAATATTATGATACCACAATGAAAATTGTAAACATTATTTAATAATGTTTACATTTTTTAAGTCATCATATTTCTTTTTCTTTTTGATAGATATGGTATTGTGGATTTTATCATAGTACTATCGTTTTTGGTATGATACCAAAAACTCAAGGTACAATAGTACCATGATAAAATCCATACGTCCATATGTTCTGTTCTATTCTATTCTGTTCTATTCTATTCTGCTCTGGCATGTCATATTCCAATGTAATCTATTGTGTCATATTCATAATATACTCTAGCTGAGGTTCAGAGTTCATTCTTGACCTTGGAAGCAGCAGTTGATAAAACATTCTCAACTCAAGAGGTAATAAAAATGATCATGAATGAGAATGGTTCAGGTGTTCAGAAAAAAAAATCCATCCATCTGTGGATGAAGATCATCTTATATGATAGAGAACCCCTGGACAAACACTTAATAGACCTTGAGGTAATATTATTTTGTCATCATATTCAATTCATTCTGTTATTCTATTCTATTCTATTTTACTCTACTACTGCTGATACTCTGCTCTGTTCTGTTCTCTTGTGTTCTGTTCTGTTCTGTTCTATTCTGTTCTGTTGCTAGTGGACTGGGTATGAGTTTATACAGGATGCAGTGCTATGAATAATAAGTTGTGTCTTTGTGTGTGTGTATGTATGTGCATGTGCGTGTACATATCCATATCCCAATCCTTCCAGTTACGAGTTCTGTCACAACAGCAGGTAAATTACTACAAGCAACAGAGCACTCAAGGATTACCCTCATGTAGGATTAGCATTCACTACCTGTGTGTGTGTGTGTGTGTGTGTGTGTGTGTGTGTGTGTGTGTGTGTGTGTGTGTGTGTGTGTGTGTGTGTGTGTGTGGGTATGGATATGATTGTGTGCTTTTGTCTACACACATGTACTGTATGTGTGAGTGAGATAAAAAGAAAAAAGAAAGTTTGACTTTGACTCCTAAGCTGCTTTGTCAATGCATAATTCATCTCCCTCCACAAGCTGCACCTTGAAGCCTTTGAAACTATCTCAGCTACTCTGACGGCAAATAAAACAAACCATAAACAATTTCAAGTGTTTTTGTTTTCTTTTGCTCTTCACACAATATAATGACACAAAACAGACGTTGTTGGTTAGCGCTGCTGTCATTGTGGTTTCAACTAAGCCTAACCTCAAGGAGTTAGGGTTAACATTTAGTCTCTTGCTACTCAACCCGTTGTTGTTGTAGAAACTTCAATTAGGCATACACAGTTGAAATTTGCTGTTTTGGTAGTTAGTCCCTTGATTCATTTTCTCAAAGCAACAGACTCTCTCATCTCTGTCCTTTTTTCACAGACTAAAACTGTAGGCTTATACTGTAGCTGCACTTAAGCTGATGTTATTTTGAGATACCTTAGTGATAGTCATATTTTATAACTTTATAACTGCTTTGTATACACATCAGAGTGGTTTTTTTAACTGTAAAGAACCACTTGTGTAACTTGCCCTGTTGCACTCCTTCTAATAAGACCACGTCTGGTCTAGAGCTTAAGGTTTTTTTCAAATTATTGGGAGGAATTTATGACTACAGTTATCCAATGTGATGATGACACAGTGCCAAACAGACTTAATTATTCTTTTGAAGTTGTGCTGATTCCTGTCAGCCAACAACCAGCGACTGCAAAAATGTTTGTGCTCACGTGTGTGTCTCAAGTTTGCTACATCATGTACACTACTTATGTTTGTCACATCCAAATAGTAAAACAAAATAAACTCACAAAATGTCAACAAAGGAAATATTCTCCCACCTATTTTCTGGGTTTTTTGTTTTTATATATATGTATGTATATGTGTGTGTGTGTGTGTGTGTGTGTGTGTGTGTGTGTGTGTGTGTACAAACAAATACAAAAATAATATAAAATAAAATCATGAGATTACAGTGGAAAATACTATATGGCTTCTTAACAAAAGTGGCTTTTTTAAAATAGACAATCTAATGAACTGTCAGAGACGAAATGTGCAACATGATAACTGTAACCAAGAGATTTGAGCTCAGACAGTAACCGGAGACATTTTCAGTTGGCAGTGTTGTCTTATAATCACACTGATCCTTCACTCTGCCCTCTGTTCCTGTGTAGACCTCGGCAGACTGCATCTCTGTGCACTGAGCTACAGGCCAAGGTGCTCCAGTGTTACAGAGAAAATCCACAGCAGACTCTGCTCTGCTCCAGCCTGGCCAAACAGTACATGACCTGTGTCCAGCAAGCCAAGGTAGGTGCAGGCCACATACTGTCCGTGGGTGTGAGTATATGAAGAAAATAATGTTTTTTGGATAGAATACTTGCATGAAAGTTTGCTTCTGTGGGTGTATTAGTGTGTTGTATTATGTGTGTGACAGGTTACACCACACTTCTCTACTTTTAATCAATTTCCCTCTCCCATTGTTATGATGTTTTTTTTTGTCGTTATCACTCTTTGCTCATTCCCTTTGAGTAACACACTTGGCCAGAGTACTTGGAGCGGCTCTCTTTTCCTTTAAAGATAAATGTTTTAATTTGCTTCCAGTTTTTTAAAGATGACAGAAGGATAGCAGTTAATTAGTCCGACCTGGAAGGAGCTTGACAGTGACACTGACAGTGGAACAAAAAGGTGAAGAGACAAATAATCCTTTCATTCCTCATACCAAATCAGTTAACTTCTGAGGATTGTAATCTGCATGTTGGTTACTTTGACACTTCAAACAGGAAGCTAAATCAATGAGACATGCTTTATTGAGCGGATTTATAAGTCACCAGGCGTGCACTGTGTTTTGGAAATTTCTGATAGGAAGATTACACCGTTATTAGTATATTAAAATCAGTTTTGGCATTCAACTCTTTGAAATGCATTCTGCTTTCTGCTGATGCTTTTGCAAATAGTGTTCAGACCCTACGCTTATCTACAAAGTGCTTATTTTACCCAATTTCTCCATCAAAACACAATAATGAATGGGGCAATTTGCACATTATTATCGTGACAAAACGCACTGATATGGCTCCAAAGTAGATAAAAGGCACAAAACAACAATTGGCGAATCTGGCAGTTTAAACGGTCGATAAAAGCAAGGCAAAGGCTCACAATAAAAGCGTTCTTTTTAAACTGGTTCAAAAGATCCATTTGCCAGTGGGATGGTGCTCTTCGGGAGAAAAACAGTATATATGTGTTTGCATGTGACTCAGTTTCATGTTTTTGGGAGCATGTGTTGTATGAATTCAGATTGAGTGAAAAAGGAAAGTGCCGAGTAAAGGCAAGCTGTTTTGCTCTTTTTTGAGCCATGTGTTTAATTCAATCAGGCATATCCTAGACAGATTGAGTGTGAATGAGATTCAGAGACCGAAAGAGAGATTAAAAAGGCAGATGAATTTAAAAAAAACAGACAACTTCAGTCTGTATCGAACATATCAACACTACGCCCATCCCTCTGTGGGTGTAAGTTTTGCAGATTGAAAACCACAACAGCCTTTATCGTCTGACGAGAATTGAAAATTAATTCTTAACTTCTGCCCTGTTGAAAGAAGATGGATTTGACTGATGCAGATAAATGAGGTCTAGTCCTTTTCAGACAGTAGCAAGGTTTCCATCCAACTGTGGTGCAAATTTAAACCAAATCTTGGGAAAATCAGCAGAATGCAAATTAAAGCACATTTAGCAAATTGTTAGGAGATGGAGACGGAGATTCTTCAAGTGGTGCTGATTTTGCATTTGGGTACCATTAAACCACTGCAGAAGAAGAGAGTGCAACATGATGATGTAACTGAAAGATCGCCAGTCAAACCTCAAACAGTGAAAAACAATTTAGAAAACAGAATGAAAAATAAAAAAAATTGTTTCATCATGTATGTCATGATTTATTTGCAAAGTCTGTTTTCATTGCACATTGATGCAATTTGCTGTTATAAACACATAGCCAAGAATAAGAACTTTTTGCAATATTTCAAGATCCTTTCAGATTTTTGTTTTTTATGCACAAATTAAAAATGTACATAAAAACAAGTGGATGGAAACCCACCCCAGTTAGGGATGGTGACATGCACAGTAATATCAGCACGTCAGCCAACATTTCTGCTGATATGATGAGCAAATAAGATGACACTTAAATTATATGCATTATAGGTTATATGCAAATATGTCTGTGGCAAAGGTTGAAACAGAAAGCAAAGGTGCTATTTATGATGATTGCGCAGCATAGGAGGAGACAAATCACATTCCTTCACAAATTTGATTCCCCATCTTAAAAGCCGTCATCCCCATCATTAAGACAAAATTGTGAATAATAAAGAGAAACAGACATGATCAAAAAAAAAAAAAATTAAAAAACCTGTCAGCTGTGGTTTTCATATTTTGACCAGCAATTGTGTACATTTTGAAAAGAGTTACATCTGTCAGTGGACCATCACAATAACAGTGATTATGTTACTTCCATTACGGGAGAGAATTGATGTTCTCTCACATTAGCTGGAAAAAATATATGCATATATTGCATATATATATTGCATATATTGGCATCAGAAATGAGTCAAAATGAGTTGGAAAATATTGGCATATCAGATATCAACATCCATACAAGTAGTGCTTTACAGGTCCAAACATTGCTTTGCTCTATCACAGACTTTGAAGGGATGATAAAATGTTTTCTTTAGGTCTCTGTTTGTGGCACAGCAGGCCAAACTGTTGCATAAGTCTGACCTGTACTGACATGCTCACAAGTATGGTGAAAGAGTTTGTCTACCTGAAATTCATATATATTCTGAGAGTTTTTGCCATTTTGAAATTTCATCTGCTTTCTCACTTTAGGGGAAAAAATAACCAATTTTGATCGAAAAGATTTTATCGCTGACATCATCGCTGTGTAACCTTTCTTTATTGGGATAATAGAGATGAAATCTCGCTTTTCAACAGTGACCGGTGCTACTCTTTTGAAAATGTTTGGATTTTCAGGTTGACCTTTAAGACTTTTGAAGGGTGCTTTATCCCAACCTCAAACTTAAAAAGGCATATAAATGTTCCTAGATTTGAGATAAAAATGTCTAAATGTAAAAGACCTCATATAAAAGTGCCCTGTGAAACTACCTGCATCCAATATTCTATCCTATATTATATCCTCCCTTTCTTATCCACCGTTTTTGTGTATTATCTGCTCATCACTGGATCTTTCATGTCGCTGTCACTGTTGATCTATGTCTTCTCCTCCAGTGCCCATCCTCCATGTATTCCCCTTCCTATATTCAAGCCTCTTTCGCTGCCCTTCACTGCACACTTTGTCTCATTAGCCAGTGCATTAGCTCTGATCTGCACTGCAAACCATAGAGCTGTGTCTCAGTTGAGGTGTTAGTGAAGTTTGGCTTACATGTCAGGTGCCATCCCATCCATATTCATTTGCACAAAGATTCTGCTCTCAGCCCTGCACGCTACAAACATATTCATACAGATAATGAAGCACCAGTTTCTGTAATCTAGATATTAAACTTTAGACAGCAACTATATCATACTTTGCTGTAGTTTTAGAACTGAAACCTGTTTTCTAATTCTTCTGTCAGGCTTTACTTGAAAACCTTTTAGCTGCTCTAATTATTTACATCCATATTATACACAAGTCTAGTGCTTCATTTAGAGCATCTTTAATACCAGCAGCATGGATTGGACAAGGTCATGTATAGCGCAACTAGAGTAGGCAGACTGGTCCAGTGAAAGTAGGAGGAAATGAATTATCAAAATAATCCAGTCATAGTTGTCTGTACATCTGTCAGCAAAATACTGTCAGGAGCTGGAAATGGTTAATTCGACAAACTTGATGATGTTAGTTTGCTAAAATGTAAATAAATGCAGGACAAAAAATGGGTTCAAGTTATGGTACACAACCTAATTCGCTTGGGAGCTGTTGTCTCGACTTTGCCACAGTGTCACACTTTTTTGAGTGACATAAAAAACATATTGGATCATACAACTGAAAGAAATAGCTGTTCAACACTTCTTATCATACAACAGTCACTTTTGTAGATACAATATTTTTATTTTCTCATGCTTAGTTCAAATGTGAATTCACAAATAGCACCTTGGGATGATACCCAAATGACTGAGACTGGGTCAAAGGGAGGAAAGAAGAGCAGAGCTGCCACTGGAGGCTCCCGATCAGTCAGCTTTAATGAAAAGAAATGAGTGGGCAGTCCCAAGACCCCTCTGGACATGCGGCAGGCGGCTGTCCGGTCTGCCTGTCTATAAATGGATCTGACAGAGCCAGCAGCTTGGCAGAGCAGAGCAGTTGGACGAGAGTTTTACTAGGAAAAGTTTCAGTATAGCTGCAGGTGGTTAAAGGTCAACAGGGAGCAATATGCACTGCAGATTCAGTCATGAGAGAGTGTACTGGATCATATTTCATTATGATATGTAATATTCTGTAGACCCCGGAGGAAACATTTTGCTAACATTGAGACTAGTAATAATTGGGGTTTTACCTCACTCTGAGCAATATATGCTCGTGCCAAATGTGGAGGGTTTATTTGTTGTGTAGGTAATTAATGTCCATCTGACATGACTTCATCTGTATGTTGGTTTTGGAAAATGTTGATTTGTTGCATTCTGGAAATATCAGAAAATAAATAATTTAAAAGCTGACCCCCCAACCCAAAAAAAAAAAAAAAATCTTTGTATTGATTTTTTACAGTCTTTGAACAATCACTAAAGTACAGACAGTCCGAAGCAAAACAGGACATCTCCTGAACAATACCACACTCTCATCCCCTCATCCCCTACCCTCACCCAACTCAGTTCATGAGACATGTAAAGTGAAGAAAGAAAGAGAGAAAAACGAGTTAAAAAAAAAAAGAAAAAGATAAAAGATACACAAGGAGTTAGGAGACAGACAATTTAGGGGGTTGTTCAATTGGTGGGATGTACAGAAGGTCAATATACTCCAAAAAAGGGTTCCAGGAGTCTTGGAATTTTCTTATTGAGCCCAGGAGGGAGAATCTAAGTTTCTCAAGTTTAATATTTTACAGAACTTCCTTTAGCCATCGATTGTGTGCAGGGGGAAGAGTGTGCTTCCATTTCAGTAGAATAAACCGTCTGGCTCGCTAAGTGGCAACCAGGTGGCCAGTATCAGGTGCAGCAACAAAGATGGTAGATAAAGTGTCATGGGTAATGGCCATATCATATTTTTGAACATATTTTTTTTTAACTTGGGACAAGACCAAACATGTTAATGTCATCAGCAAGGGATTGTTTGCACTGATTACGGACATCACTGATGTTAAAATATATCTTGGTCAGTTTTGTGTTAGCGTAGTAGATTTTATGTAGAATTGTGCATTGAATTAGTCCATGACAGTCATATATGGATGACGGATGGAGCAGGTCTAGAATGCGATTCCATTGTTCATCAGATAGATCTGTTCCCAGGTCCTTTTCCAAGGTATTTCTGATTTGGGTTGGTAAACTTGGACTGGCTGAGTTCATGGATCCACAGATAATTGAGATGATCCTCTGGTTAGGATCCACGTTCAGAAGGACATTAATCAAGATTTCAGGGGGGCAATGGGGGAAATGAGGAAACTATAAAATCTCTCATTTGGAAGAAACAGAAAAGGTGAGAGCTGGGTACATGATATTTTGATGACAGCTTAGTAAATGAATAAAATCAGTCTACATACAAATCTTTAACAGTTACTATGCCAACAACCAAACTAAAACATGTATTGATATCTCATTTGGGAACCAAGCTTTTTGAATTTACCCTACATTAGCTGACTTGTGAACATTGTTCTTGTCGTTTGAAAAAGTTGACTTCTCTGCTGCACTGAACTACAGCAATAATACACCAAAATATCTTTGAGGTGCACGCTGGAAAGGACAGCAGTTTTGTTCAAACTAACAAGCAAAGTAAACTGGCTGTTCACAGGCAGATAAAATATCTGGTGAATTACAAAACATTTGGATGCAGTAATTTTTCAGCTTTGTGCGACAATCACATGACTGCTCAACAGACAGTGGAGCTTCTAGCCTGGAGGAAGCCTCCCGACAGCTTAAAAGCTCTGTTCTTTTGTTATCTGTATGTGCTTGTAAGGATTTTAAAAAAGCAGATGCATTCTTCCCTGTGATTAAAAGAAGAATGCTGTATTTTTCGCCCCCAAATTAATCTTTGTCTGAAGCTGATACCTTACGCTTCTTGCATTTCTTAAATATAGTTATCTGTCTCTCTTTTGTCTCCCTCTGTACATCAAGCTTGACACTTGACGCTCAAATCCCTACTAAAACTCTTTTTCGTCATCTTCATTTTCTGGTATTTTCTGTTTTCTCCAGTCATGTAAGCAAAGTTACAGTTTAGCCCCTTTTACACTGGACAAAACCCCACTCACACCCTCTAACATCTGGCTTTTGTCTTCAATGGGAAAAGGTACAGTCGATATACACTCTAAAGTCAAATGACTCTGTAGTAGTCACAGATTTTTATCAACTCCAGCTCGGATTGGCAGTGCTGTAAATGTGACACTCGGGTGGACACACAACTTTTTGCCCTTTTTGTGTTGAGGCAGTTGAGGCTTGTTGCCTAACTTCTGTGACTCTTTTGCTCTTTTTTTTTTTTTACATGTGATCTGCTTGGTATGACTTTGAGTTTGAGTTTGCACCCACTTGTAGGTGTATATTAAGATGATCGCTTGTCATGAGCTGAGCCTTGGCTATCCATTGCACATCAGAAAAAAAACAGAACAGACAGACAAACATGTTAATGGCAATGGGAAAGGAGTCAGTCGTATTTTAGCAAGTTTAGCTGTGTTTAAAAAAAAAACACGAGTGCTAATTTTGGTCTAAAAACAGTATCTGTACGCGTGAATCACTGTCACTTCTGCCCAACTTCCACTGACTTGTATGACTGTCTGTGAGTTTGTTCACGTAGACTCTACTGTATATATCTTACTTTTTGTCGGCTCGTCTGTTTGTCAATCAATCTGCCAATGAAACCAGCAGCCCGCTTATCTGTCTTTTCTCTGCCAGTGTCTTGATCTGAACATCACTAGACTATCTATCTCACTTTTTCTGTCTCCTGCTTGAAGTCAACCCAACTCACTATCTACAGTGGCACAGCCTTCCTTATATGCCACTCAGAAAGTTCTTTTATGTTTTATGATTCATGCACGCACACATACACACACATTTTACACACACCCTGCCCTCTGCCATCCATTAAAGACAGTTGCTTCAGGATATGGCCTTGCACCTCCTCCCTGCTATCATTCCCCTGTCCCTCTCCTGTCAGTGTCTCTGGTAGGACCATTGTCATGCATATGGGACCTTATGTATGTGTGTGGTGCGGGATGCAGGGTAAATGTCAGCTCACCGAGGCCCTACGTCACCATGAAGGTTTGAGGGTTTTGTTTCTTTCTGGTGTGATGTTTGACAGTATATATATGGCCATTGCCACTGGTAATTTTTGTACTCAGTGTGCATTTGTGTGCTTGTGTGCATAGTGTCAAGCCCATGAGAGACTGCGTGAGTCCACTCTTTACCTCTCATCATCTACTCTCTCTTTCAACCTCCTTCTCAGTGAAACAAAACACAGCCGTCCTCAAAGTCACATTCAAGAACAAACGTTTCTCACACCACCACTTACTGTAAGTGTCCCCTCCCCTCTTCCTCCTCCGCCTCCACAATACTCCAAGGCTCCAGCGCCAACCATTTGCAGAATTCTAGTGCCATGCCATTTAATACCATTAGCAGGGGGCCAGCAGCATCTGAGCAACACTTGCCACTGTATCCCACATACTTAACCCACTTGAACCCGTTGGTCTTCTCAACGCAGTGTTTGTCTACCCTGGCGTGTGTGTGAGCATGTGCCGGCCTCTGAGATGCTTGGTTAAGTGCCACTCCAGTTTTGCTTTGATTAGGCTTAGGCTTATGGAGTATTGCTGAAACAAAAAAGTAAGTGGACCACATGCATTTGTGCTTGGGTATTTGGTGCTATTTTTAAAGGTAATCAGTAGGAATGGCTGTTAGTAAATTGCACTAGCTTCTAAGGGTGTAACAATTCACTCATGCATCCAATGCATCAGACTTTAATGTGTAAAATACAAATACATTGGTTCAGACAGCCTGTATTTGTAAAAAGCTGAACATGAATCAGAAACAAATCGATGCAGCGCTTGATACATCTCATTACGACACGCATATGATTTATTTTTGGCATCAGGGAGCTGCCACTGTAAGTTTCCTCCATTTTCTCTCTCGTCCTGCCTCTGCCTGCACCGCCCTCGCTGGACACCTGCTGCCACGGTCACACAAAACAAGCGCTCCCTCCTCCCTCTCCTGTGTCTCCTCTTCATTTACTCAAATCCGACCACACAGAAAACAGCGACAGAAGTGACATTGTACCGCGTCACACCACCAAACTTTCATAATGTGCATAATAATTGCAAGTAAGTTTGGATTTTATAAGAAAGATGAGAAACGCTGCTGCAGATCATTTATGCAAAACGTGTCTGACAGCAGAGCATGTCACTGTGAGAGCAGGTAACACTTAGATATACACCTCTACTAGCTTCTGATTGGTCAGTACCAAAATACTGAAGAAAAAAAAAAACTCCTGGAGAAATGGTGCTGATATTGGTATTTATGTAACATTAATTCACTGTAACATTGTAGGGCATTTTCAAACTCCTAACCGTCCCCTAATGAAGATAGAGCTGCTAGCGTCAGGCGATTAAGTTTGACATAACTGTGTGTTTACATTATGTGCTCTCCGGTGATGACTGAACGCGATAACCATTCAAAAGTGAATGAAAATGAAATTGAATCTAAATACAGTATGTCTAAAAATATAGTTCCATGTAAATGGGGTAACACCAACAAACACACTGAAGCAGTTTACTGCACCTGTTATTACTGTAACCATAGACATATTTGATGAGGGAGGGTGCTTCCCACACAGAGCATAATTAGTGATTATCAGGCTGCCATGTCAGAAAGTCATAAATATTATGCCTCAGCTTTTTGCCATTCAAAAAAATTGTATGAAAACTGGGAACTGAGTGGTATACAGTAAGAAAAAACTGTGTTTGCAGCACTCGTCTGAGCAGCTGACTTCATCTGCAGTGGTACTAAGATGAATTCTAATGTATATGATTATTGTGGCTACATAAATGTAATTTATGTTGCTGTTACATTGCCGTTAGACCACCCTGCTAGGTGCATGCCTTCGTTTACAGTATGTGCGAAAGCCGAGAGAAACCTTTTTTTGTCCTCAGTGAAAATGTTATTTTTCAAAGGCTAAACGCCAACAAATATAGACTGAAGCTGAATGTGCTGTTAGATAAAAACATCTTGCAAATTTTGGAAATGATTACTTTTTTTAAATTATTTTGACTTTTGTACTGTGGAAGGAATCTTAAGTAGACTTTGGATGTCTTTATTCAGTGCGGTGCCGCAGGATCATTTTACTCCCTGACAAGCAACAGTGTCTGCAATCGCAAAAAGTGTAATTTCTAGAAGTTTATTAACTTTGAATAATAGGTATGACTTGAGAAAACCACCTTTTAAAATTCAGTTAAGCCCATTTATCATCTACAAGGGTGCTTTATGTAGTTGCAGACAGAAAAAGTCAAAACTAAATAGCAACTAAATGGAAAGCTTCGGCAGGAAAAGACACACTTCTCTCCCTGTCTCCATCACACACACACACACACACACACACGCACAACCCTATATGTACACTAGTACACTTGCAAGTTGTGTCGGCCCCGTGAGGTACACAAGGGCCCTGCCTCCCCCTTGTGTCAAAGCGGGTGTCACTGTTTCCAACTTTGATGAGAGGATGAAGCAGAACTTAAGAGCAAATAACTTGTCAAGAGTGAACGTGGTGAACAATAATCAGGTAAATTTCCTTCTCTCCAAGTTTGATACCATTCATTCACAGTAACGTTAAGTTGATGCTCCTCCCTCTGTCTGTCTGATGTTAGCTGAGCTGCAGTCTGTCTGTCTGTGTCCTGCTTACAGACTCATCCAGAGCTGCTCTGTGACTTTGTGTCTGACAGAAGTGAGAATGAAATAAAACTCATTTCTGAACTTACCAGACTGTTCTAGCTCTAGTTATTATTTGCCTTAACCCACTTTACCATTATATCCACATTAATGATGATTATTTACCAAAAATCTCATTGTGTTAATATTTTGTGGAAGCACCAATAGTCATTCCTTCAGTGTTGCTGCAATATTGGTATTGAGGTGTTTGGTCAAAAACACTGTGATATTTGACTTATGCCATATCACTCAACCGTTATTCCACTACAAGTGAAAGGCCTGCATTCTAAAACTTAAAGTAAAAGTTGCTATAATACGCTACTTTTATTAATTTCTCATTGTGCAGTAAAATCGTTCCTGTCACTATTTTACTATTATATATGACATTTTTGATTATTTTTACTGCTGCATTAATTGTATGCTGCATTTTACTGCTGTAGATGTTTAAGGGTATGTTCATTTTAATTACTTTATATACCATTGTCTATATACTGTAAGATAGTAAGAATGTTGCACTATTTGAGAATTTACAGTATGTTATTTTAGAGAATATAAATATATCGAAATTTCTGTTTTCCCCAGAATAGCCTGAAAATACTGAGCTATTATTGACAAGCCATATTGCAGAGTCCTAGCCCGAACCACTTTTGTTTTCCATTTACAGAACAGAACAGTGTAGAAACACCAGTTTTTCTCTCCAGTGCACACGCAGAACAGACAGCGAGCAGACTGTGAGGAGCTATTTGCTGAATTTGACAGTGTATTGAATTAGAAAACCGCCTTTAAAGAATCAATTATGAAAATAATCATTAGATATGACCCCTTATCCCAAACTTTGAAGTGTGCAATTATGATGGTCAACATAGGTTTTGTGACAGGGAGTGCATCATGCATCATTGGTGGTCCTCAGTCTGAGTGGAAAACAAACTCTTCTCACCTTGAGCTCCTTTTAAGACCCGTAGAGCTTTAGTTACCGAGGACAAAGAAAAAGGGTTTTAAAAGAGAAAATAATGTGGCTGCGTGTGTGATAGAAAACAGCAACTTTGGAGTGCATGGGATTGCAGATGAATCCTGCCATGTTTCAGTGTTGTTGTTTTCTCTCTTAATGTCACCTTCATCAGTTGTGGCGTGTATGTGTTTGTGTGTGTATCCTCCCTGTGCATGTGCACATTTGTATTTGTGCATCGTTATCTGTGCATCTGCTGCTACACACTATTCTCTCTTCTTCAAAACATTTCAGTTGACATTTTCCACTCCAGCCACTTTTAACCACAAACTAATTCACCGATGTTTTCACAGGGAGTCATCCATTTCCACACGAAGTGCCAGCAGCATCTTAAGCACCTCTCAGACAACATTCAGTCCTAACAAAATGTTTAGACTTTCATTCCCCATGAAAAAGAACTGAATGGTTTCAGTAATGGCTGACTATTTCACTCTGCTATTTCCCACGTCTTCCAACACACAGCAAATCCCTCCAACAAAAAATCTGGCGTTTTCATTCAAACCTGTTCAGTTTGTCCAGGTGAAGAAGCTGATTGATAGGACAAGAAGGAATTCTGCCATTTCCAGCTAAAAAGACAGAAAAAAAACGAAGCATGAGTCTTTGTAGCAGGGATGAAAGAGGAACAGAAGGTGCCTGTCAATGGGGGAATGGATGGAGACTGATGAAAGAGAGGAAAAGTGGGGGAGAAAGAGGCTTAAGAGTGCCTGTCAGTGTAGAAGGGTTAATAGAAAACTGTGTGTGAGAGAGAGAGAGAGATACAGTAGGAATGACTGGATGATTGTGGGAATGTAGAGGGGATGAATAAAGAGAAGAGGGGAGATTCTGTCAGCGGGAAGGATGAGGGAATGGCAGAAAATATTGAAGGAAGAAGAGGAGGCTCTGTCAGTCACTGCTGTGGGAGAAAAAAAACACTAGACTGAGACTGAGACAAAAAAATGTCAGATTTTAGGATTGTAAAGTAGAGAGGAAATGAGAAAATTTAAACAAAAATATGTGTGCCTGTGCACGTGTGTTTATGTATGTGTACGGCTATCAGTAGTTGCAGGTGGTGAGCCCCACTGTGAGCCTTGGCCTGCCTGCTAACTCTAAATCTGATAACAGAGCCACTCTATTCAGCAGCAGTCTGGTCCCACAAACACACATGCACATGCACATGCACATGCGCACACACACACACTCTCAGGGCCAGACAGTTCTGTATATTGTAATATCCCTGTTATTAATTTCCTCTTTATGGAATACTAGCATACCTCCTACACTGATTATAGTTTTTGCGTGATGTAAAATTGCACCAATGCTAGCATGATGTGTGATGTATTTCTCTGTCATTTTCATTCTATAAATCACTATTATTTCGCTTCATAGTTCTGGTTTTCATCACATACCATTATAGTGCTTTGACAACACCTCTGAAGAGAAATATTTACACACGCTTGTGTTGTGAATATCATATTGACATACATATTGCCCACACATCCTAGCTCACATCTTTCTGTCTCTTTATGTCTCTCTCTTTCCCTCCTTCCATCCCACCTCTCCTTCACATCCATCATCTCCAAGGCGACCACCCAGTGAAGGCGCAGGCCACAAACAGATTAGCTGTTCCCTCTCATGTCCCTCCCATGCATCCTCCCAACAGTCTCTCTGTCTCCCTCTCAAATCTATACAACACTCCATCAGCATCCAGCTAAACATCTGATCCATGCTGCTACACTCCACTGACCGCCATCTCTGTAACATGTGATTGATTTGCTCCCACGAGGTTTAAGCCACCATGTGTCTTACTTCATTTGGGTACAGATAAGGTGTCAGGGTAAATTGTGATGAAGGGGCTCCAAGGGTGAAGACTGAGGTGTTACTCTGTGAACAGAATAATTATGGTCATCTTCATCATTATTTTGTGAATTGCTCGTCCTCACTGGCTGTCAGGTGGTCTTCAGTGTATGTGTACAGATGTGTTTCTTTTTTGTTAAGGGAATATTCTTTTTCCTGCTTACATAATGTGAGACTGTCTCATGTCTGGACAGAGTAATGCAGACATGAAACAAGGTCTGCACACTGCAGCTCCATTATGTGCAATTTATTGTCACATCCACCAACTTGCACATAACAGCTACAGTGTGTGGACCTTATTTCATGTTGTCTGGTATTGGTCCAGAATCTGCCTTAAACAGTATGCAGTCATACAAAATATGTCAATTAAAATTACAAAAATTGACAAGCATTATTACAGTGACAGTCATATTATGCTGTTGCAGGATCACTGAAAATAAAGATATGATATATTTCTATCTATTTAAGATCAATCTGGCAGCACTACAGGAAAAAAAATGGACAAATAGATGTCAAATTAGCTCAAAATAAAATGACCCACACAGTTGAATCTCCTATTTTGATCTCTAGTTAGCAGCAGAAACAGACATGAAATGTGTGCAGAGAGTGAGAGTGATGGCATGCATCAAAGGTCCCCTGCTTGAGTCAGTCTGGGAAGTTGCGCCTTTGGTTCCCATTTAACTTAAAACCTATATGTTCAGTATCAAATACTGCCCCCCTGTAATCTTGATCATTTGTTTCTGTTTTCTGGCCTTGATCACAGTGCCAAGGCACGAGGCCTAAGTCCTCTTTTGCATATAAACGTATATATTTGCATTTATATACTCTGTCTGGAAGGGATCTTTAAAATCAGTGTGTCCATTCATACTAAAACAAGACTACAGGTCTACAGCCGCTGTTGCAGGTGTTATAGTGGTTGTAATGCTTGTTGTAAAGAAAATGTTTTACAAATATGAACCAAAGTCTCATACAAATTTACATTTTGACCTGATGATGCCACCAGATGAAATGTCAGCGACTGACAAAAGTTTGCAACCATTATAAATATCTGCACCAGATTACCCAGTAATCCATCCAGATGTCCAGACGTTTTTTGTGCCAGTCCTTTCTGTGGATGTTCAGATATTTCACAGCAAAAGTAAAAACTTTGACCAAGTGGTGGCATGAGATGAAAAGTCAGGGGATCACCAAAGTCAGCAGGATTCAGTCTCTGTCCGTCATGAATGACTGTGCAAGATATTTCAGTCTGGTCCAAATTGGTGGACTGACTTGGTGGACCTCCACCATGGCTAAAAAGATCCAGAAGTTGATACAATATAGGTGGCAAATTAATCACCAACTATTTTGATAATCGGTTTATCAGTTTGAGTAATCTTTTAAGAGAAAAAAAATCAAAATTCTGATTCCAGCTTCTTAAGTATGAATATTTTCTGGTTTCTTTATTTCTCTACAACAAAACTGAAATAAACTGAGTAAACTGGGTATCGTGGTTGTGTATCTTTGGGTTTAAGGACATCATCTCAGGCTTTGGGAAACCATATTTCACAATTTTCTGACATATTCCAGACCAAAGAAGTCATTATTTAATCAAGAAAATAATCGATAATGAAAATTACATTAGCTGCAGCTTTGTTTCAGTTTGCAGCTCACTTAAAACTATCAGGTAATTCTGTCCTCTTTATATTCAGCTAAGGTATGAACTGACTTTGTATTCAGTTCCATCAGGGACTGTACCTAATATATTACATCAACTGTATCATCCAATGTTTGGCTGATGATTTATAGACAGACTGAGCTACTGAGAGCTTCTATAGAGACACTTAACTGACTGATTATACCACTATAAAACTAAATGAATGATTGGAAGGCTTGGGTAATATTAAAGTATAACAGTATACCAGCATATCAAGATATCCGGACAGTATGATAGGGGACTGATAGGAAGATGCTGTATTGTGGTGTGTAGCTCACACCAGCAGGGGTCAGTCTCTGTGCTGCAGTGCACCTGAGCAGATAAACGTGGCATCTTGGAGATAAAGTTACGGGACAAATTAGTAAAACCGAAGAAAACTGCCTCTGCCCTGGGAGTATTTTGGATTTTGTCCCAATGATAAAGGTGAGCCAGCAAACACTGCAGACTACTGACTGGTCAGAGGGGCGTAGCATAGTAAGTGAGTAACTTTAGCAAGCCTGAGAGAGGGTGAGTGGCAGGCTAATTACTGTCTGTGGTGTCAGTGAGGGATGGTGAACATACACTGAGTGGAGGGAAAGCAATGAAGTTGTCTCTCTGGCAGTATGTGTACAGTGATGGTGCTGTAAATGTACAGTTTATGTTTGAGTTTGCCAGTGAATAAAAGCTGCAATTCCTCAAGCAGATAAAAGAGCTCCTGGACGTGTGTTAAAGGAGTGCTACAATACAGTGGAGTCCAGTTGGGTTCAGTTTTACGTGTTTTTCATGCATATGGCCATAATACCGTCTGCCCCGGTAAAATGTCGGGAAGGTATAAAAAAATAGATACTGCCCAAGTCTGAGGAGTGTAAATGGTCCAGTTGGTCAGTGATCCTAAATAACCAACAGACTGACCCAACATACAGAGTGACTGAATGAACAGTTCAGATGGTCCTGTATGTGTAACTAACTAGCTGACTGACTGACTAAGAGGCCCCCTCAGCTGACAGACTGATTAACTGTGTGACTGTCTGACTGACTGTGTAATCAGTGAAAGGCTGTGTGTTTATAAAGCAGCCATAGCTGCGGCCACTCTGTGAGTGTCTGATTGACAGTTCTGCCTGGCAACTGTCTCTGTTCCTCCAGAGAGAGGGAGAGAACTGAGCGCTGTTAGCACTGAGCAGAGAAGACAGTTATTGATTTTCTACTTGTCTATTATTTTTGTTTTTCACAGAGAAAAGGCAAGTGAGCAAGGCAAGTGTGTTTGTGTGTGTGTACGTGAGTGAGCGTCTCCTTATATTTGGTGCACACACGTTTATATGTAGGTTTGCTGTCTGTATGTTGCCCATTAGTTTATGACTGGGGAAGTGTGAACATACCCAGCATGTGTACGCTGCTGCTTGTGCGCTGCTGCCGTTCAAAGTTGATTCCTGTCCAGTGAACACAACAATCTATCTACTCCTTACACTGCTCACTAATTGGATGGAAACTGGCAGGTGGAAGAAAACATTTCTCTCTGTGTCTGTATGCTGTGTGTACTTTTCTGGGAATCAGTGTTTTTGTGTGTATTCAATCTAATCTCAGCAGACACTTTTCCATCTCAGCAAGAGTCAGTAGTAATGAAGAGAAGTTGTGGGCTCAACTTTGCACTTTTTGCACCGACAGAGTGTTAAGGCTCATGTGAATAGATTGAGAAGGCAATAAAAGAAGGAACAACAAATCAAATTGTGTTATTTTTATTTTTAACCTCACAATATGATTACTGCCATATATTGTCTAAATGTGACATGTAGTGTGCAGTTCTACCACATCATTTTAGATATATGGTACAGTAATAATGCAATCTAATTATTGTCATGCATTTTTAATTTATAAATTGTTATGGTATTTTGGGGCTACAGTTGTCTCCATCTTTGTTGTGTACAGTCACCATGATTACAGGTGTTGCTCTTCTATATTTCCAGCATTTCTTGGAACTTACTACTGTAATTCCTTCTGATAGCAACACAAAAGATAGCAGACTGCAATTAACATCAACATTACATCCACGGCATTTGATAATGTTACATTAGCTCACCTTTTTATAAACGACATGCTGGTCTGCATGTTTTCATATTTCGTCCCACTGTTTTGTTGTCACATCTTGTCAAACTGTCAGTGGATTGTCGAAGATTTTTTTTCCACAGAGTGTGGCAGAGGTTGCTTTAGACGTTCTCAGTGTCCATCATTTTGACAGACAGAGTTGTAAAGATTTTGTCATAATATACTTTTACCCGTCACTTTGTCATTTTTCATAATAACACGTAGTCTATTTAGTAGCATTTAATCTTCCAAAACAATTCTGTCTCAATAACATTTAACATACAGAACAAACTTAACAGATTACACATTTATAAGGACATTTATAATTTAGTAACTTATTCAGAACATAAGGGAAAAGGCAAGGAATATATTCAAATATATAATATTGTAATTCATTCCCATGCATGCTGCTCAGAGTACTGCGGTCCACGGCTCCTCTGCCAGCGATGCCAGGGTCCCTCTCTTTCCCTTTCCTCTTGCTCTGTACATAGGCAGTCAGTAGGGCTGTGCATCTTTACTGGTCTCATGATTAGATTCGATTACGACTATCCTGTCAATAATTCGATTTGATTTCATGATGCATCGCGATCCATTGCATCCTCAATTTTCTGTATTACTGCACATGGCTACTTTTTTCATCAGTGAATACAAGCAGTTAACTCATTTTTTATTGCTTAGAAAGTGCTTCAGAAATCAATAACATAAAAGTCTTACCATTAAATTGTAAAATAAATAAATAAATTGTATAGATCTAGCCTCCCTGTATTTGTGTGAAATTGTTCCATCCTCAGAAACAAAAAAAAAAACTTCTGCAGCCTTACCACAGCCGCGTCAGACAACAGCCCCACTTGCCCAGCGCGTATGCTGCTCTTTAAAAATGGCATTGCCATTCATTTTTCATCTCAACCGATTTGAGTCGTCACACATTTGTATCGATTTTTAACTGCCTCACGATGTTTTGTTATATCCCTATAAATAACACAAAGAACAGGAGGAGCAGGTCAGTGAAGTTACCGAAACTTTGGAAAGTGCTTGGAAAGTTTGGAAACTGTTACTCACTTGCCAAGCAGGCTGGGCTGGGTCTGCTGTTTTCTTGTGTGCCAGGCGTTAGCTTCTCAGAGTGAAAACAGCTAAAGTGGTTTCTCAAGTTAGTGGTATTTTCAAGTAGGGGTGGGCGATATGGCAAAAATATCATATCACGATTTTTTTATTAGAAAATCACAATTTCGATTTTATCACGATCTTACATGTATTTATATTATGTATTATGCTATGTATGTAGATTTACATTTACTGTTTTTACTTTACTTTCTACTTTTTTTTCAAGCACAAAGGTAAAAGTAAAGGTAGTAATGTCTGCAAAAACCACAAACAAAAGATGTTACTAACTCTTTTAACTGAAACAGTCACCAGAATGTTTTGTTAACATATTAAAATCACAACATTTTTCTTCTGGAGCAGGACAGATGCTCCCAGACCCCCAACAGGGGACTGGTTTACCAACATGCCACCTTTTTCTCCTCTTATGAGTTTGCAGGTCTGTATTTAGTAATCAAAAAATACCAACAAGAATACCATTAAAGTACAACAACAGCAATAAAAATGTTGATTTTTCAAAAAAGGAAACAATAACATGCAAGGTTTTTAAATTGTAATTAAGTAAAAACACTAATACCACAATGTAAAAATACCTAAGTAAAGAATCTGAGTATTTTTTTTCATCACAGCAGGTCAGTGATCAGTATTTCAGTGACTCTCTGTGGATCAGTGAATAGTTTTATTTATGGCGACCCGCCACATTAAAAACATCAACACCACGACATGATTTTCTATTTTTGGAGCCGCGCACCTTTTTCGCTCGTGTCTAGAAGGTAACTCTTTATTTGAACAACTCTCGCGATTTGTGTTCGTTATTTCTACTAAAATAATCAAACTCGCGCGATCTTTCGCAGGTCTAGGGTTCCCTTCTAGACACGACCCCCTGTCTCTGTCAAACTAATGACAGCAGACTGTCTTTGAACAGCACGATGTTACACTCTGCAGTGTTTCACACAAAGACTTTATTTGTGTGGACATCCAGGTTTGGTTTGTTACCAACTTTGGCATTTTTATGTTTTTTAATCAGTCCGAGAGGACAACGGCATCAGTGATTGATTAGTGATCAGTCTGCCCTCCTCTCCTCCCTCACCTGTTCACTCTGCTGTGAGAAGGTCTGAAAGTTTCTCACAGAGAAACACAGACTCTCCTGTTTTACTTCCTTATACAGTTGTTTAATTTTATAAGAGCATCTGGTTGGTGTCGATGTCATTAACCATCACGTTAGTTTCTGTTGTAATAAACTCCGTCATTAACAACAGTCTCCTCCACACGCAGCTTCTCTGCAGTTGGTCTGTGTGTTTCCTGATCAGATAAACCAGCGCCGGAAAGACTAGAAAAGTTGCGCCAGTTAAAATAGAAGCGTCCCGTCAAAATTTAAAATCTCTTAATAGTTTATTGGTTATAGGTCCGGGTCCGTATAGGACGGCGTGTGGGTCCGCCTGTTAGGAACCCCTGAACGATCCATACGATCTCCTCACTTTGGCAGATCGTCTACACGTTCTAATCCTTCACGATCTAATATCGTCATATCGCACACCCCTATTTTCAAGGTGTTTGTTTTTTGTGTGACAGACTTTACACACTGCTTCCCAGCAAGTTCATAAAATCTGAAATGAGCCCAGAGGTCTGCTTTTAAAATACTAAGTGCGTTTTTTATCACTTGCTCTTTATGTTCACCTCCCTCCGCTTGCCCCGTTCTACCGTAGTTCAATACAATATTGCTATGGCACTGGTTGCTACGGTGCTGGTTGCTGCCAAGAAGTTATTTTGAATTTTAGAACTCAATTGTCCAGCCGCGGCCGGAAAATCAAAACAGAATGTCTCTATGCTATTATTGATTATGTTCTGTCACTGCATCTATGCAGAATCGTCCACGTCTGCTTCTTAAAACGATTCATTTTGACACCCTTAAGCAGTTAGGTGTGGCATGTGGGGCAGGCAGGTTTGAGTTTCTCTCTCACTCACTCCATCAAGATCTCTGGATTACAATGTTCTCATAGCTTGTATGTATTTAAAGAGTTTGTTTGATCCCCCTCCCTTCATGGATTTTTAACAACTTTTGAACTTGAGATATATCATGCCTGGGTAGTTTGTGATCCCTCCCTCGCTGCAACTGGCGCAACCATTTTTTACAGCAGATCATCATCAGTGTTTTTATCTATCAAAGTGACGGACAGCCTTTAGATTTTTCTGTCATTGTAAAAAAAAATTGAGTCAATCATGGAATACATTCACTTAACACAACCTGTGTGTGTGTGAGCCCACAGATGCAAATAGATTGTAGAAGTAATTCAGCTGTCCATTAATCTCTCTTTCACATTATTATACAGTTTTTATTAGTTAATGAAAACTAATTAAGTTTTGTCATACTTCTCATTTTCACTACTTTTTATTTAGTTTTGGTCTCGCTTTTCTTCATGAAAAATGGGTCATCAGCAAGACTGTTTTGAACATAACATAGTTTTTGCTGATGAAATTAACACTGCATTCTACTAGTGTAACTAATATGTTCATTAAAGAACATCATCAGGTTCACAAACCCACCAAACTGTGCTGCAGAAGAAATAATCATCTCCTAGACTTTGCTGCATTTAGACTCATAGGAGGTGAACAAAAGAGGCAGCACTTCTCACTATAACATAGTACAGTAGCAACAGCACAGCATCCTCCAGAGTGACTATTAAGTTGAATCAGCACCTGTGTACCTAATAAACTGGCTACTAGGTGTACGTCTAAAATTCAGGACAGACTTTAAGCTTCAAAATTTGACTGCCCTCCCCTGCCCAAGGTGTCATGCATAAAAAGCTTTTCCTGTCTTTAAATTATCCAAGTGTGGATGGCGGCAGTCCAAATTTGGACCTGGGGCACCAAATTGAACCGCATGTACTGTGGGAGGTGCTGGGGGTCAGTTTGAAATTCAGGAACTACTTCATACACTATGCATGAGGCATAATGCTCCATCACACCGGTCTATATGAGTGTAGCAATACGTACACTCCCCACTGCCACATACTCACACGTCTGTACCTACAGACGTTAATGCATGCACAAACTCCTGCACACACAAACAGAGCCACTTTAACACATGTAGTGCGTTTTCATGCACACATGCAGACACACACTGTCCCCCTTTCTATCTCAGGACGTGAGTGGAACAGTAAAGCTAAATCCCCTTGTCACATTTGCCGCTCATCTCCAATTCAATGGCACAGGCTGCGATGCCCTCGGATGCACTTGGCAAGTGAACAGCTAACCTGCCCGCCAGCATATCTGTCTGCCAGCCGAGCACCGAGGTAGTTAGCATGCCAACTAGCCCACCCAGCAGCCACAAGCTAATGCTTCACTAACCCTGGGTCACCCTGTGTCTTCTCCTGCCACTGTGTGTTTGTCTGTGTATTGACACAAGAGGTGTTCAGCTGTACCCTGTAGTGGGCAGGCTTTTAAAGCACAATCAGCTCGGAGTGTTTCTTAGACTACAGCCACAAACAAAGACAGTTCTATATAATCATATCTCATTCCAACTGTCACAGTCACATCAAAAGTATTTTGAACATCAAATCTGCGAGGCTGCTCCACAGGAGCTATTTTTGTCTCTCCTTTTAATCTGTGAGTTTTGCTCCAAAATGAATTATCCTAACGTAATTATGATAGAGTGGGAGTGGACCTTTAATTTATTTTGGATTATTTGGGATAATTTACTTTTTAACAAGCCAATGAAGAACATTTTTCTCATTTTACATAAATTTATGTTTTGGAATGAACGTCATTTGATTGTAAGAACCCAACAAGAAACCAACCCAAGACATCTACTGGAATCACAATTTATTGTTTATTTGTTTGTTTTTTGTTTTTGTTTTTTGTTCTGTTTGTATTGTTCATTTGTTTTTGTTATATTTTGTTAACATTTCAAGTCAATGGCAAGGAAATGTCATAACATCCACAGTCAAGTCTCACAGAGGAACTATGATGAATATGAATGAATAGTCACAGTCCCAAAAAATGGTCTTAGACATAGAAGAATTGAGATTTGTTTATTTGTAAATGTGCCAGAATGATAACTGATTGTAAAGTCTCATTCCAGTGACATCAAATATCGGCGTTTTGGGTTGGTAAAGCGTCCCAAGCACGGCACAATAAGGAGAGGATAAGAGGGTACAATCAGAGGGTGGGGTCTCTTTCTCTTTTGCAGGTGCTGCCACACACTTCTGGTGGGTTGTGGGTGATGATTGAGAGAGATTATTTTTGAGTCCATCCATTGTTTTTGGGAAAAAATACTGCATAGTTTGCAGTAGGTGGAGCTTAGTGGCAGGTAGTAGAAGAAAATTCTGGAATAAATTGATAAATTGCTAGTGAAGACAAATGTGTAATTTAAATAGACAGATTTCACATGGAGGTTAAATGCTAAAATGTCTCAAATGAACAAACCTCTATTGTTTTATAGCGTCACCTATTTCTCCAACCACTGCATAAGATACAGATCACAACCCAGGCACACCAGCTCAGCCCCTCTCCTCCAGTCCTTTTGTATGGACTAATACATTAAATGAGATTCTTTCTACTCTTTTCCTTCATCCTTTCTCTCTAGTCCACAGTCTTCTTCATGAGCCTCATCTGGTGCTGTCACTTCAGCACTAAGCATTGGTGCTATGGCAACAGTGCAGAGTCCCGATAAGCAAGCAAAAGGCAGTTGCAAGCTCTTGGATTTTAAGGTGGAATGAAGAAATAGAATAAACTTAAGTAACTGAAAAGCTCAGAAAAATTACTGTCACACACTGCGGCCTCTGCAGAGTAGCTGTACTTGGAGTACCCTGCTCAAAGGTTCAGGGGTTTTTTTTTTTCTGTGGCGGACAAGTTCATTTGAATGGTTAGTAAGCCCATAGCAATTGTTTCTGTTGTTACAGCAATAGACCTTAATCACAACAGTTGCTTTGACATGAAATACTAGAGTAAACACAGGTGTTACCTACAGTATGATGCTAATTAAGGTTCCATTCCTTTCCGGTGCTGCTGAGTGCTGCTAATGTACATGTTGATTCACTGGAAAGGCCTATATTATAAAAAAAAGGACTATATTTTTCCTATATTGCCACATGCAGTTAAAGGGATAGTTCACCCAAAAATGAAAATCCAGTCATTCAGGCATTATCGTGCTGACTGAATGTCGGATTTAGTTTCTTAGTCCACAGTGCGCTGCTATAGTTTCACGGGAAAACAGTGTTGCAGAATCTTCCAAACAATGTAAGTGAATGGTGACCAGTTTTCACACATAAAAAACAACTGGAAACGTAAAATTCCTCTGCACTGCTCGTCTGGGATAATCCAAGTCTCCTAAAGACCTGACATGCAGATTGCACACTGTCACACCACAGACACCCAGTTCAGACTGTGCATGTGCTCATGAACGTGGGTCCATTCATTTCCATTGTGATAGATTCTGCAACACAGTTTTCCTGTGAAACTCCAGCAGTGTTTTGTGGATTAAAAAATTAAACGTGACCTTCAATTGGCATGGGGGGGAGTAGATAATGACTGAACTTTCATTTTTGGGTGAACTATCCCTTTAAACACCATTCGTATTAGCTACAGGCCAAACACTTCCAGGGCAGAGGTCAGACTTTTCATAACAAGGGTCATATTCACTGCACTTATCAGGCTTCAGTACCTCTGTGTGTATATACAGTGCATCATTGACTCTCAAGTATGAAACATTTTGACCATTTGGTTCATGAAATGTAAGTTTAGTCACATCAGAAACCTTTGTCATTTAAAATCAAACAGGTTTCTTTTTGAAAGACAGTTCCTGACAAATGAGTTAGTGAGTCCTGCCATCATGAAAGAGCCTCAGAATCAGAAGCTATAGAGGTTTCAGGGGCTGATAGAACTGGAAATATCTGTGCGTGACAGGGTATACATTGTATGCTTTTACTCATCATCATCACTCATCATCTTTCTCTCTCTCTCTTTTTCTCTCTTACTGAGAATCGACTCCAAACATTTACTCTGATTTTACTCGGAAGATGATTTAGCTAGATAGACAGATAACTATGCAGTCAATACTAGAAAGACATAATTGAACGTATCCTGTAAGGGAACACCATGCTAGTGTGCTGAGTTGCTTGCTAGCAGATAAATATTGGAAATATTGGATTGTTCATGTGGTAGGAAATGCTCTTTGCTGTCAAAACTCTAAGTTAGGTTTCAGGAAAATAGGAGAAATTCTTCGCTTTTCCTCAGTGATATTTAGATATTTAGAGGTGATACTTTCTTGGTATTTTTGGAAATGTGCAGTTTGTTGTGTGAGGGACTGGATTTCCCATGATGCATCCTGACTTTTGTGACTTTTCCCTTGGGTTCTTCTAGTAATATAAATGTATAATTTGATGGTTTCTCTTCTTTTCTCCTGCCCCTGTCTCCCTCCCTCCTTTTTCAGAGCTCGCTGACAAATCACGGCTGAGAAACCCAAAGAAAGCAGGAGCAAGAGGAGAAGAAGTGAAGAAGGAGAGAGCATGTCAAATCCGTCCATTTCTCGTCTCCTTCTGTCCTTCTGCCAGTCATCCATCCATTTATTTATCCACCATCACTGAATAACCCCCTTCTCTTCTCGACTCACCGTCCTTCTTGGTTTTTGAGTGTATTATCTTGACATGTCACTTCAGAGTGTATGATGTGTTGATTTATTGTCAAGTTGCGCCGGCACACCCCTGCTGTCGCTGAAATAAATCCCAGTGATCTGGTGGTGATGAGACTGCAGGTTGTGTGTCTCTGTGTCGTGCGTATGTGTGTGTGCGCTCCGTCTCTTGTCACGGCACGCTAATAATGCTTCCACTACTGAAAATGGGGTCGTGTGCACCCTTCTGACAATGCTGCGCAGGCCCAGGGGCTTGATTGTGTGCCGTGCTCATGGTTTCATTAAGAGAGAGAAGGGAAACGAGAGTGAAGGAAATGAGGGATAAATGAAGTGGAGGACGGATGAATAGTGAAGTGCGCATGTATTAATATGTGTGCATGCGTGTGTATCCGCCTGTTTCATGTGTTTTTTCCTCTATCGTGAACCCGTCTACGTAGGTTTCATCACGTAAAGGGTGCTTACGTGAATGCATGTACCGGACAGGCCACATATTGTCCCTGCTAGCTGTGTTTCCATGGTGACAGCAGGGGTTGGTGCTAGCAGCAAGGTGTGGAGGAACCTTCCAGATAACCCTGAAGGTCAGCACACAGAGCTACAGCTCACAGCACCACTCTGTACTCACACACTTAACCCCTCCCTGTTGTTGTGTGTGTGTGTGTGTGTGTGTGTGTGTGTGTGTGTGTGTGTGTGTGTGTGTGTGTGCTTGCCTGAAAGAGAGGGAGTCAGTTAAGATGCATTTCCACTTATATATGGACATGGTTGGCCACCTTCGGAATGACAGAGGCTTGTTATCGCACACACACACACATACACATACATACTGCACACATACACAGCAGACATACACACAGAATTTTAATGGATTTATAATGTGCCTGCATACTTGTTCCAGGATATAAATACACATTCACACAAGTGGTAGTCGATGTGAATGTAGTAGAGTGTATTTGTTTATGATAGCTGTGAAGAGTGATCTATTGATCACAGTTTGACTCTCGTTTGCCACCACAGCATCGATCAGGACGTAACATGCACAGTGCCACTGACCGATCTATATAATATACACTCTATTACAAAAATCCAGTGAAAGGGAAATGCCAGAGACCAGCAGGGTTGGGGAGTAGGAGAATACAAGTAATGGTGTTATAAATTTAAAATACAAAATAGGAGTAAATGTATTCCATCACAGTAACAGTTTACAATGGTGGTATTCAGTATCAAGTTACTGTATTTGTTTTTGCTGTATTTGCTCTAAAATCCATATAAGGCAGGCATTTCACTGATTTTCAAAAATGTGCAATAATTTGTGTGCGTGCTGCCACACACCACACAACAGGAGACACACATCCATGATGCTGTCAGGAAATATAAAGAACATTTTATCTACGCACATGGTCAAGTTGGTCCCAACATTGCTGTGCAAATTGTGCTTGCCATCAACCAAGCTGCTTTCCACATCAAAACACGCCTAATTTGAAAAAGCACCATGAGGTAACTAAGTTTGTTTGGTCATGTCAATGTTCTCTATTGTGTCAGTATGGGTCTGATGTTAAGGATAGAGGTTGTTTTATGCTGTACGGATTATAAAACTTCCGGAGACAAATTGTGATTTGTTATTTTAGGTAAGATTGTGCTGATAGATGATGCATTCACACTCACTGACCACTGAACCCCATAAAATCCTAACATTGTGACTTAAAGGCCTTCTGTATTTGAGGTAGCATGTCTTGTCTAGCGTTCTGTTTTTGACATGTAGGAGACAAACGTCTCTATGTCATGTTTATTATTTTCTTTTTAAACAGAACTAAGTTATGGACATGTAGTTCAGGGACAAAAACCCTTTCAGACCCAGCAACAATATCATTGTCCATTGCAATGTTTGACTGTGGACATCATCATATACCAAGTTAGTAGAGCCTAACCCTAATTAGCTTAGCTCAGGGGTCTGCGGCCTGCTGCTCTGGAGCCACATGCAACTCTTTTGAAATGATTAATGGCTTTTATTTTAACATTTTCATTTTCTCCTGTCATTGTTATAGGCCTAAAGTGATTCTTACATTCTCCAGTCGTAAAAGTGTGTAGCCTCCACACCAAATAAAAAAAAGTTTAAATGTCATCAACTGAAATGTGCATCTTAGTCTACATCTATAGCTTAGAACCATTTTCACTAAATTTTCCAGGTGGCTAAGGTTGAGTCTGTCTAGGCCTGGTATGGATGCCAAATCCAAAAAATTAACATCTCTGAGGAAAACAGAGAATTTAATATTTGTGGCTCCAGAAAGAAACTCTTTTGATTGTAAATATTGCTGATCCCTAGCTTAGCTGAATTGCCAATATGTATTGCTAATTAGCCACAAATATGATCAGTTTGATCCGCAGGATTCATGCTATACTGGCGTGCATAAGTTAATGTACTGTTTGTGTTTGTGTCAGCATCCACAGTGTTCTATGTCACCTCGTGAGAACACTAGAAGGATCTCTGCAGTGAGGTCATTCCCAAAAGCAAGTGTTAACTACATTTTGAACTATTCCAAAAGTAATCTAAAGTATTCAGAATATGTTTCTCAACTTTTGTAATTTAATAGAATATGTTACACATCACATTTCATGGCATGTAATCAGTAAGCTATAATGGAATATGTTTTAAAAGTACACCTCCCAACACTGGGGAGCAATGAAACGAATTTAGGAGTGTGTGCATCTGTCAGTCAGTCCAGTTTCGCGTGTGAGTCAGCGAACACCTCCAAGCTACAAACTCCTTTTCTTCACCAGGGATTAGGCAGCTCTAACCCAACAGACATGATGCACACATATTACCTATATTAAAGGCAGCACCATATTAGAGGTTTCAGCCAGTGACTCTCATATCCCCTCTCTCTCCCTGACATTTCTTTACAAATACCAGCCTCTATTCACTCTGTTATTGCCTTCTACCATTCAGCAATTCTCTGATTAAACAAGCTCCTGAAAAGCCCAGGCACTGCTATCTGCCATTTGGCTTTTTATTAGAAAACCCACCCTCTTTAATTAAATTGGCTGAATTACAGAAATATCAGGAATATTTCACCAATATATCGGATAAGAGAGTACAATGGGTGAAAAAAGATGGAAGACTGGGCTTTATGAGATGTTTTGAATGTGGTTGTGGTGGTGAAAGAAGATAAACGCAATCTTGATGGAGGGGCGATGTTTGGATGTTTTTTAAAGGAAAGCAGAGGTTTGTTGGATCTGAATGAGTCTCATCATCGAATGTGCGTCACAGATGAAACTCTCAGTGCCTGTAATTTTGTTTTATTCATTTATTTTTACAGAATTTCTTAAGAACTCGATTTATATTTCACTCCCTCCTCCTCCTCTGACTATTCTAACCCCGCACCTCCAGTGCCTTGCCTTTATTTTCCCGCCTTATTACTATGAAAGATCTGGGATTGAGGTTGCCGTGGTAACTGGCCTGGCTTTGATTGGGGGAGACAGCTGCATGGTGCGAGGTTAGAAGATGGCTGCTCACGCCTCACAATGCGCCACTATTGATTTCTAGTCCTTGACAATTACTGGGTCCAGTTGACTCCAGTGGGTTGCAGAACATGTGCATAAAGCAGAGGGGTGTGTGTTTGTATTGTGTTACTGTAATGCTCACCCTGCAGCCAGCATACAGTAATTGTCTTGCTTTTTTCCACCCGTTTAAGTGCAGGTGTTTGTCTGAAAAGCGATTCTTTGAGTTGCTGCCAGAGCTTTAACCTCTCAGACGTATTGTAGCTCGAGGAGGAGACAAGTTTGACAGTCAGCCATGGAGCCTAATGTATATGTTTGAGCAGCGCTGCATGGTCTCCTTTGTTCAGCTCTTGAAACGGCTGTTTGTCGGCTGTTCTTTCTCATCCAGCTGAAGAGGTGTTGGCAAATGAGAGGTGGTGTCAGACTTTGACAAACTGCTGCCCTTTGTAAAGACTTAATGGGGATCAATTCAAGTAAAGTTAGACACTTGTAGAATTCACATGCCGTCAGATCACACACACACACACATTCACACACATGTACCTACTTCTTTCTTGAGTTCACCCACGGCTCGAGTCTTTTGTCCTACACTTTCCTCTCTCCCTCGCTGTTTGCCTCCCTACTTTTCTTCTCTCTTCCCGCAGCCAACTTGGCATTGCTTATGTGAGAAGTCGACAGTGAGTCTAATTGGAGTGTGTGTGGCTCCATCAATGACAGTCACCATTCTGTTTCTTCACACAGCACACACACTAGCATGGAGCTTTCTAGCTAATTGAATAGTCTTTTATTAAACTGTGTTAATGTGAACTGGAACTGGCTGCCGGTGAATTGAATTAGACCCCCCACCACAATCACCAACCATATACATAAACACACGCAGCTCCGTGAAGCAGTTGGACGGATGAAAGCTCAGCATGGGGGCAGGAGGAAGAGGAGAGGACTGGAGGAGGGTGAGAGGTGAGTGTTTTGTCACATTTATTATAATGGTTTTGATTTAGAAGATCTGTGTAGAAGTTTTATGGGGCATAATTAAATTATGCTGAAGTGGAAAATGTAAGGAATTACTCATTACATATTCATTTAAAAAGTAATTGCATCACTTAACTAATTGCTCATACACATAAATAATTGGTTACATTATTCATTACATTACATCAGCAGCTAGCTTAGCCCTAGTGCCTAACTGCACACAGCACACCAGGAGTCCTGACCTAAAAGTAAAGTGGCAGTGGAGACTCAAACACCCCGACCCAATCAACCCCGTGAAACTTGAATAATGTCACATGATCAGCTCGTCATCAAGCCTCTGCAGAAGCCTGACAACAACCTGAATCAGGTGTGTTGGAGCAGGGAAACATCTAAAACATGCAGGGCAGTGGGCCCTGAGGACCGGGGTTGGGGAACACTGGTCTAAAAGACCATTTAATGTCTAACATCACTGTCCTGTGAGAACCATGTATATCTAAAAGAAACAGTCAGAAAACAGCCTTTCCTCAGCTTTGTGGATTAAAACATCAATGTTTGATGTAAATGTACATAGTTTGCATTACTAACAGGTGTGAATTTATGTGCGTTAATATGTGTTCTCCAGTGCATTCTGTCCACTTTAAGTTCTTAAGACATTTCAGCAGAGGCGCAAAAACATTTTGGTGGGTGCTGAAGCAAAAAAAAGTTATTTCACTGCACATAGATGCAAAAAAACAAAAAAAAAAAAAAAGAAAGAAAGAAAGAAACAGTCACAGTCTCTGGGCTTAGCCCCAGATCTCAACTCCTAGATCTGCCCCTGCCTATAACATGTTTAAGGTTTATGCACCTTTATCTTTAAAACCTAAAGATCAGCACTGGATCACATGTGGGTCAGACATTTGCCCTCCACAAAACTCTGGATCCACTGATTTCCACACGTAGTCTTCAGAAAGTGAGATTCAAGGTTCATCTTTCCTTTGTCTCAGATTCCACATGCAGTGCTGTTAAATGTTCGGCCACACCCAGTCAATGATGTCACTGTAAGTGTTTTGTCTTTGGAAGCTGAAGTTAACCTTTCAGAATCATATGGAAGAAATCTCAGCAGCAAATGGAAAAGACTGATGGTGTGATGACTACGATGCAACAAGTTTACAAAAGCATACACATCTTGACACTGAAAAATGCTGAAAAACGAAAACTGTTATGAAATGGTTATGATGCACATACACGTTAAAGACACCCGTCTCATAATGCGGTGTCTTGTAGCCATGTAGCATCCTGGTCTATTGATGCCTCTCCTCTTTCACCCTGAGGTACAGACAGTAACACCTATCCTACAAATATCTGGAAATGACATCATGAGATTTGGATTTGGCTAGTTATCTGATAAGAATATCTCCATTCACTCTCCATTTGACCCCCCAGGGAGAACCACTTTCTGTTACATCCAGCCTCCACAGACAAAGACGGACTGAGAGAAAGAACACAAAGGGTGTTAGAACTTTCAAGAGACTGTAGAGGTAACCAGAGGAAGCCCTGAAGCAGCAGGGGACCTGACCCGAGTGTCTGGAATGAAACTTGGGCTGTCACTGCACATGACTGAGGGTGGAGCAGTTCAAGAACCCTACACTGTCATGGCTGACACTGGTAGGAGGAGGAGGCAGAGGAGAGAAGCCTTAGAAGAAAGGGAACAAAAAGAAAAGCAGAAGGCTGAACGAAGCCAGTGAAGTCAGAGTGGGAACGAGGGAAAGAGGTCAAGGTTGTTGAGGACAAAGTATCTCATCTGGGTGCAGGGGGCAGAGAGAGGATGAAGTCAGGGCGGTATAGAAAAGAGAAAGAGTCGGAGAGACCGTCCACTGAGGCCTGTAGAGGCAGCTTGAAGAATATAGCTCCCTCCTCTCTGCTTTATTATATTACACTGGTGGATAAAAAGAATCCAACATTCTCTAAAGTCATTACAGCCCAGTAAGACTGGCTCAGAGGGCAACGCAGCTCCTTAACCCCTCTCTGCACATGCCTGGATGTGTGTGTGTCTGTGTCTGTATGTCTCTGTGTGTGTGTGTCTCAGAGGGTGATTGAATGAGAGAAAGGGTACACACATGTCTGAGCGGGCATGTTTATGTGTGTGTGCGTGTGTGCACACGCATTCACCAAACCAAAGTGGCACATCACTTAATCCTTCCCCAGTAACTAGGATAAGCCACCAGTCTTATCTTTCGTTCTCCCCCCCTCCTTCTTCTTTTCCCTCACTCTGTCTTTCCTCGGGAAACTATTGTCCCTTTCCCCGTCATACCCTCCACACACACCCCTCCCTCTTTCATTCTTATTATTACCCTCCTCAGCCCCAGACTTTAATGCCTCATTATTCTGTATTTAGGGTCTGAAATCTTCTCTTGCGCCGGCAGTAGGGGCTAACATGGATTCTACATTTCTTTGGTTCTTTATTGCCAGGCTGTGCATAAGATTTGAGAACAGCTTTCCGGGAGGAGAAGGATTTTGCCGCCATCGACAATCATGCTGCCGGCTCCTGGCAAGGTGCGATATTGTGATATTATGCCAGGAAGTGTCGCTGCAAGTACTGGTGGGAATGGAGCAACAGGTCCTCCGGTATCTGTGGTTATGTGGAGTTTAATGTCAGGTTTGTTTTTAAAGAGACACAAAGATAAAGCAGCAGCCAAGTGTAAAGTATCAATGACTATCCTACAGTACCCTTCTGAGTTCGTTCATTTGAACACATTCATACTTTGTACACTTAAATCTTAGATGCCCTTGTGTCTGGGCTTAAAAATGACTTACAGTTTGTGCAACAGTGCAGAAAGCTGAAATTCAGCCAGCTCAAACTACAACTGTAATTTAAAAGGATAAGCCGGTGATATTTTTCTGTCTGTATTGTCTCTTTACAAAGACAAAGTCTGATACTTGGATTTGAAGCTGGTATCTGAGTCGACTTTGATTACTATTGTCTTCAAATTTAGCTGGAAAGATTTTTTTTTTTTTTTACTAATAAAGTGTCAAGGTGGAACCAACTTTGAAATAGTAGTGTCTCATCAGAGAAAAGACACTCAGGTAAATAAAATATTTTTACAGCAATCCTAATAAACTTGGTAGTTGGTAAATGTCTAGTATATAATTACAAGGATGGTTGTTAAACAACAAACAGACTACAGTACACACAACTCGTTTATATTGTGTTTCAGGAAATTGCCTCGACAACATGATTAAACTATTGCTCTTTAGTCTACATGACAAGATAAGATGAATTGAGTGAACTAAACTCTCATGCATCATCACCTTAAAGGTGGGTTGTGCCATTCTAATACAATACACTTTTAATCAAATTCAGCAATTATCTCCTCATGGTCCTCGTGCTCCCCGTTCTGTGTGTGCACTTAAAACAAAAACCCTAATGTGTCTACACAGCCCTGGCTCTGCAAATGTGATATAAACAAAATAACTTGGAACGAACCAATCAAGTACAGGTGACGTGTGCATGTTTGTGTGCAGTACAGAGGGAGAGGAAGAGGAGATGAAGGAAGTAATACTGACAGTGCGTGGTTCACACCCAAAGCAAACTCCCACAATTGTGTTTATTCACCCCAAGTAGGCAGCCATAAGCTAATGAGCAATATGCTAACAGTTGCAGAGTGAGCACCTGACTGGTCAACAGTCAACATGGACAGAAACTGATTAGCTTACTGTTAACAGATGAGTGCAGTCAGCTCGTACATGGGTCATTACTGCAAACAGATTGAGAAGCAAGAGTGAAGTTGAATCTACTTTTAAATTTCAAAAGTTTAAAACAGACTGAGCTCTCCTCTTCTTGGTAAACAGGTCTGTGACACCCCAGCTCTCAGCAGCTGTCTGTCATCTCTGTGCCTCAGCTCCGCCCTGGTCTTCTCCACAATTGTATTTTTATACTGATAAAATATCATTTTCCCTCATTGAGGCTATCAGTAACTTCAGACTGCAGAAACACTGGATATTGCTCAGTTGATACCGTCATTTCTTTCTCCAAAATGCCTCACCTCACCTTTAAGCAGCATTAAAGTGAGTGATGAAAAAAAGAGAAGTGAAATGATCAGGGCAGTTATTTGTGTCCCATGTGTCTTTTTGTTATTAACATCTAATTGTCCACTATATTCCATGAACACAACCCTTGCCTCCTTCCTTCAGTTTTCTTCTGATTTGAACAAATTATGCAGTTCAGATTTTGTGTTCATTAATAGAATTAAAATACAGCCAGCACAATGTCCTTTGAGACTTGGTAATGAAGGGCTATATAAAACTGTGTGATTTAGTAGTGTCCAAGAATGAAAGTAGTATAAACGTGGCCAAGTGAGAGATTACATTTAGAGGTTATTTCATTCAGAGTGATGTGATGTTCTTCTTAAGAAGATGACTGACATCTTAAAAACATAACTGCCTGATCAGTTCTTGCAAAATGTGTCATCCCTCCTCCAGCACAGCAGATGATTGAGGATGGACTGACAGAGAAACTTTCTTCTCTTAAAAAAACACTCATAGCACCTCTAAAGCCTCTTACAAACTGTGAGATTTCAGTAATCTTACAAGTTTATTGATTAATAATTGTGGGTACAACATCAAGTTTAATGTATGTCGACTGTACTATGATCACACCTACTCAGTACACAAGAAAACGTCATCAGTGTGTGTCTTCCATCTGCGCTGTTATAGTCCTGCATTGCCAGACTTGTGTCCACAGAGCTCAGTGCTTGAGAAAGGTTTGGCTCCACACATGATCATTGTGCTCCACCCTGGCTGGAGGCAAACCCTCGCTAAATCACCATCAAATCAGCTGCTAGCTTGTAATATGCAACTTTTAACGTGTAGGTTGCGATGTGACAAGTAGTACAAATGTGTTTCCCTCATTTATCCACGCAAAATCTCACAGTTTTGGATTTTTGTTTAGTCGTTTCCTGTTTTATTTTGGAAGAGTCCATATTCTCATGTGTCTTGGTTGACTTTACTTCCCACCTTTATTGATTACTGATTTGTTTCAGCTGTGCGTAATTAGCCTCCATGTTTATATAGTCCACACATTTTCCATCCTTTAGTTGCCAGTTTGTCTCTTGTCAATTGTTCCTAGCTTTTCTATTTTCCCAGTGTTTTCTTCAGTTTCATTTTGGATTTTCTGAATGTCTGTTTTGGATTAATTTGTCTTGGACTGTTTTGAACTGAGTTTACCACCCTCTGTAAGCCTTTGTATTTTGGACATTTTATTTTATTATTATTATTATTAACTTTTCTTTTTTGAGCTTGCTTTAAACCACTTTGAACTACACCAGTCAGCCTAGTCTGTATTCTGAGTTTGTCCTCCTGCTGTGACACAGAAAGTGACAAAAGTAGCTGGACATTTTTGAAGCGTACTGTTAGCTAAAGCCTGGCCTGGTCAGACAGTTACCATTTGACAAACATATGGCACACACACACACTCACATTTCCTTCGCCACACTCTCTTTCTGTCACTCATGCACTCACACACAAATGTAGTGTGTCAATAATGGCAGGGTGCTGTTTGTATAATGATCCTATCTTCCCAGATTGATGGGGTGCTATCGTCTTTGTCTGTCACACAAAGAGAAGCAGGGGCAGTGTGAATACAAGTGGATCACCCCCACGCACAAACACGCGCACACACACACACCAGACCCCTCTATCATGGCGTCCTCACATAGACTTCCTGTGTCAACAGAAGCTTTGATTAACCAGGGACAGGCACTGGCCTTTCTATCTCTTGGGCAAAAGCAGCGTTACACGGTGAATTCCTACTGAAGACAGCACACAGCAAGATGCAGCAGTGAAATAATTATGTAGTGCAGACTGGCACAGCATGGTGGCTCTAAAAAAGAATATTTGATTTTAATACCTCAAATCATTTTCAATTTTCCCTTCAACACCTCTGCTTTGTTTTTCCCGCTGCTTGTTTGTGATTAATACTCCAAAAGAAAAACTCTATATGTGCCGACTTTCATCTCGTAACTTCAGCCAGGAATCATCTAGAGAACATAAATTTAACAAAGCCAATTTCCTTTCCCACTGACAGTGTGATTTTACCTTAAACTTCCAATTAGCCGCCTTCACTTTAGCTATCTATCACTCTCCAGAAAGGCTTTCTCTACCCACCACATGATGTACATCAGCTACACTGTGATCAATTTAGCTCAGATGATAGGCATGTGGGCTGTATCCATCAAAGCAAGCTATTTATGACAGCAAAAGGAAATTAATATTTAGTTGCTTTCATGCACCGAACCGGATGTGACGTGTTGTCTCTGAGTTTACATTAGTTAGTGGATACGGCGTGTCAGCTCGCTCCCACGAGAAGCGTGCGTGTGTGTCTCTGTGTGTGTGTGTGCATATGTGTGTGTAGTAGCAGGTAAGTGACAGGGTGAGGGACCTCTGAATGATGCCCTCTGCCTCTTCACCTGCTGGCAGACAGTCTGGCCGGTGCCAACAGGGCAACTGAGTGCCAATCAGCTGCAGCCCGCAGGTCATATGTGGTCAACTTTTGTTGGAGGAGGGAGGTGTGAAGCTGTAGTGTGCTTTAATGAGCTTTGTGTGGGTGTAACTGCACATCAGACTCATCTGGAACATAGTTGATGGGCTTCTGGTGGAGGCAGGAGACTGATTTGGACACATGCTCAGGTATGAAAGGACAGGGAGTGTGTGTCATCTGCCGAGGCATCAAGGGAAGCTTGTTTCCACCCATAGATGGCAGCATTACACTCGTAGTCCTCCGTGTCTGTGTCACACCCCTCTTACATTGCAGCACAGGAAAGACTCTCTGTGACACCGTTGATCCCTCAAGGCAAATTTGCTTTTCACCTCATAAGGAGGTCAACACAGGTTGTTGCCTTCTGGAACTGCTAAAATCTCTTCTGTTTCTTGCTCACAGACACTAAGGTAGTACAGATTACCTGCTGCCATGGGGCTGCTCAGGACACCAGGTCAGATTTAGATGGATTTTAACTCGGTTTCATGAAAAACAGATGAAAAAACTATCACATTAGCCGGGGCTTCTCAAAGTCCGCATCTCAGTCCTGGACCAAACAGCAATCCGGACCCAGCCCACACAATACGTGAATGCAATGAACACAATGTGATATGAAGTGTAACATTTTCTAGAATGGGTCTCATAAATGTAGTTGTGAGAATCTGTCTGAGTCAAAAGCCTCAGCAGAATATTCGATGGCCTGGGTTCAAGCAGCTGACTGAAGAATTACAATACCATTTCTCCCACCAGGCTCTTGACTATCTTGGCTGTCTTGAACTTGATTGCATGTTGCTTAAAAGTTAAAAGTGAGTTGAGGAAATGTTAATTTGCTATCACTAATCATTCTAAACCTCTGACCTAGAATAAAAATCAGATGCGGACCTCTGAGTGACAAGTTTGAGAACCCTGATATAAGACTTTGTTAAAGTTCAATTTAAACCCACTTTTTTGAACTAGTAAATCACATGTAGCCTACAGTCACTTTATTACACTATTACATCCATTGAAGATCTCATTCCCATTTTATAGTGTCTTTACAACATAAGTTATTTTCCTTTCACCAGAGAAATTCCAGTAATTTTGCTCTCTAGACACTAAAAAAATCCTGTGAAAAGCTACAACATACTCTGGGACACTGTGATCCACTTTGTCAGTGTGGACGGTGTGGAATATGGAAGTAGTAGAAATACTACCTCTATTTGTAAGCTCATAGTACTCAGTGTTGATCACTCTTGTAGTGTCTGTGGCTAATTTAAATGCTCCTTTCCAGCCATATATATAATCTATTCTGTCAATCTACTGCCTCTGTTAACTTTGCTGAACGCTTGCTGAGCTAACTTGAAATGCAGGATGTGCAGGCTTTGTCGGCTGCCAGAAAGATAGTTGATTGTTGAGTCTCATTTCCAGGATGTCAAATATCTGTGTTTTTGATTAGTAAAGTATCCCAAGCACAGCAAAATATTGTAAAAATAAGGCCAGATTCACCACTGTGTGTTGACGGACCTCTGTGATTCAGAATTCTTGAAAAAAAAAACTGAAAAACAGTTTTTATTATTTTTATGACTTTATGTTTTTATAGCCACAGAATAAATGAACGCAATATCTCAAGAACACCTTGAGGGAATTTCTTCAAACTTGACCCAAATGTTCATTTAGACTCAAGGATGAGCTGATTAGATTTTAGTGGTGAAAGGACATGGTGACCTCACTAAATGCGTTTTGGCCGCAACTTAAGAATTCATACACTAATTATGACAAAATTACACACACATATCAAACAGGACAAAATGATGAGGTGATGACATTTTATACGGAAAAAGTCAAAGATCAACTTCAATGTGACATCATCATGTTCAGCTCTCTGTCAGTCCTCTGTAAAAAATAGTCTCTAAGTGAAGACAGCGTGTTTCTCACTAGAAATTATTCATTGGAATCACATTTGTACAGAGGGAACTTCCATTCTGCCAAAAATATAATTAATACTTTTTTCATTAAGTTCCATCAAAGTTATTGGTCAGTATAGTGGTTCCATATTCCATATTAACGTTCCATATTAAATCAATTCAAAGTCTCCAGTATATATATTATATGAGTCTGGACAGGCATGAAAATTGAAATGTAAACTATAACATGACAGGTTGGTGGAGACAATTGTGAGACAGTAATTCTATTTTTTGACTGATCTGTTTTATACGACAATTAACAGCTGCCCTTTCACTCCTCTTAACCAGCAGTTTGAAATCTTGGTTCAGCAAGAGACAATGTACGTGGAGGTCATTTTAATGTTGGTGGAGCTTTACAAACCTCTGCTTGTTGCATTCGACAGACGTGGCACTGCAGTAGGTGCTTCACCATCTGTTGCCTGGTGGGGATCTGCTCTACTGAGTGCACTTTTCTCATTTTTGGGAAAGTCTATGCATTGTTTTTGGGTAAATCCTGTACAATTTGCCTTCACATTAACATTTAAAACACTTCTGAAAATGTTTTTGTAATGTCCCTGCATCACCCTAAAGGGGTTTATTTCTCTATAGTGACCTGCTTGTTCTACATTATCTCCTTCCGTATTATATACCATTTCTGCCATAGTCTGCCAATAAATCCCTGTAAATCTTACACACTGCACTAATTGGTGAACTTCAAAGGTGCTGGTAAGAGTTTTTGTTATGTTTGGACAGAACCAGCTGTTTCCCTCTGTTTCCAGTCTTTATGCTACCTGCTTCAACAACATATTTACTGTACAGACATGAAAGTGATATCAATCGTCTCAAACTCTTGGCAAGACAGCAAATAAGTGCATTTCCCAAAATGTTG
Organism: Lutjanus erythropterus; assembly: GCF_056507025.1. Lineage (NCBI taxonomy): Eukaryota > Metazoa > Chordata > Actinopteri > Lutjaniformes > Lutjanidae > Lutjanus > Lutjanus erythropterus. Next base: position 17,904,046 of record NC_139318.1, on the reverse strand, counting down.
AACTATTCCTTTAAATCATAGGACAGTAGTTGGCGCACACACCAGCGAGCATAAACTGGGTCACACAATCTGTTGTACAGATGCCTCTACACTCTGTTTACTATCACGACCCATGAAATTGATTCTTTTTATCTGTATGTTTGTGAGCGTTTTCACGGCGTGACACAGGTTGCTCTCCTCTTTCCCTCCATGGCCTCGCCATACAGTACCTGGTATGTCTGTGTTGTGTGCGAGATACTCATTTCATGCTTCATTTGTCGCCTCACGAGCTCCGTTAATAAACAAGACTCTTTGTTGCTGCCATCTCTCTGACACCTTTCCACAGGCGCGCTTGTGTCGGCTGTCAGACGACTTGTCTTCGGCGCTCGTATGGGATTAGGTGAGGCGTCATGCTCATCAGCATCATGCCGTTGTGTCGATAGTGGGGGAAAATAATGTCGAACTCATTACCAACTTCACCAGCACCCATTTAGGGATTATAACTCTCTCCATCAACAAATCAGTAAATCTGATTGTTCTTGGATTGGGTGACAATGGATTTTTGAATTGAAAAATGGTGCATTTTATATTAACATAATCACGGGAAATAGTTGAACTGCTGTTATCTGTCTGTCCGTGTGTCCGTCTATCTGCTTGTGTGTCTCTGTGAAAGGAAAAAGATGACGTAAGAATAGCTCAAGGGCAGGGTTCATCTCCCATAAGCCCAAACGCACCTGTGATAGGAGAGAGCAGCGTTCACACCTGAAATGCGCAAAAAGGATGTCCGTTTTTCATTTGCCGTTTTTCAAGGACCTCAAAGTGGCTGCCACAGTCGATTTTCTTTACATTTTCTTTTTCTGTAAAATGCTTCTCTTTTCATGACACATTCATAGCAGGCTGGTGAAAGGCTTTGAGGAAGATGCACAAAAGAACAGCTGACATAAATGTGACTGTAATAATAGCCTTGATGATTTTCAGTTCTTTTAAACTTGTTTTTCAAATTTGTTTAATAAACTAGAGCAGACACATTCATAATGATGAAGAGCATATCACAGTAATTCATATTATTTTCCCTTTATGCCACACTCTATTAAAAAGCAGTTTCCTTGGAGCCTAACATCGAAATTTGAGTTTATTTTTTCCACTCAGACAGCATGAAGGAGTGTTTATATGTTGTGTTATTAAAAGGGAGAGAGCTGAGACAGTGACTAATCTATTTCCTTTCACACACAGCAGCCAGTAATCACTGTTCTGTGGAACTGCTCACTCATCCATCCATAATGTTATCAAGACACATTATCTGTGTGTGTGTGTGTGTGTGTGTGTGTGTGTGTGTGTGTGTGTGTGTGTGTGTGTGTGTGTGTGTGTGTGTGTGTGTGTGGGTGCTTATGTGTATGATTTTTAGGGGCTTTGAAATCAAGTGTTAAAAATGCTTGTGTGGGCATTTTGATGTGTGCACGGGTGCACATTTGTGTTTCTTAGGATCTGAAAACTGTGTGTCAGAGCTCGGTCCACGCCGGACATTCAAAATGCAACACATTCCCCCTGCAGCCTGTGGCTCGATCTCACATTGTCAACCAGCGGAGGTCACACTCTAATGTGTGAACACTGGCTGGCCCTGAAAGGCAGATGAAGCTTTCTGCTTGGACAAGGCCACAAAGACACGTCCCCCAGCTGGTTTATACAGGGTCCAGCTCACTGTGTTGTCACCAACAACTTTATTATGTTATCTATCAGTATAAAAGTTTGCAGCGCTATGGATATTGTTAATACACAAAAGCTGATGATAGCGCAGGTGAACCACTCAGGGTTTGGGATTGAAATGTACAAACCTGAAATGGTTGTACTGGGATGCAGAAAAGATGCAGACATCATTGTCACAAACAATAAAAGAACCTTGAAAAAACTGAGGTGATGTAAATCAGGTATACTGAAAAACTGGCTTACACTTAGATGTTACCAAGAATATTGACATATTGATGTTGGAGTTTTTTTTGGGCATGACTGGCTTTTTCAGACCTCTTGCAGCTAGTTTAATCAATTGACATGATGAAAAAAAATATAAAATATGTATACATATATTTTTTTCATCATGTTGGTTGATTAAATTTATTGCATTCCCCACCTTTACATGAGAAAGGAATAACATTTCCCCTTATTGTCTGATTTATTTTTCCTGGCTTACACGTGGTTTAAGATTACTTTTCAATATCATTATGGAAATAACAAGGTGGCTGCAGGTTCTTAAGGCTAGGTAACATGTTAGCATTAAAGCATGTCTAAAAACACTAGGAATTATTTATATATTTTGTTGAGTTGGGTACTTGTTACCCTAAATATTTCCAACAATGGTCAAAATCAGAAGAATCCATAATTCAAGATAACAGTGTGTTTTCTACCAGCTGCTATTTGCTATAACTTGTGAAAACACAAGCTATGTTGGATATATCAGAAGGAGAGGAGGGAAGTCAGTGAGTGTCACTAAACATGACATGAATAAAATTTTGTACATTACCTCATCCATGAACATGATTTCCATCAGAAATGGTGGTTGTTTAACAATGAAGAAGACAAGTCCAATGATCCTGTGCTACTTCAAATCATCAAACTAGATTTTTTGTTATTGTTTTAATGCCCCTAAAGAGATCTGTGGTGGCAAAATTTACATATTGTTTAAAAAGTCTTAGAATGTCTTAAATAGTCTTATATTTGCTTGGGAAGGTCTTAAATATCTATTTATTGAGTATTGTAAGCATGTCTAATATTCACTCAGACGTCAAAATGCCTGTAATCTTAATCTCTGTGTAAAATCCAAGAGTTCAGTTCAAATGTCTCTGTCGTACTGTTACACTTTTTTAGGCTTTTATATTTGTGTTCACAAATTTTGTCCCACAGTGACCACTGTAGCCTCTGGAGGGCAAGCAGGGACTAGCTAGTTAGCTAACTTGCTAACACTCCAGTTTCTGTGGGTTTACTTTCTCCATAATTGTAACCCTTCCTCCAGTGTTTTAATCTTAAGTGTTTCAGAGTGTGTCTCATTCATGTGTTTGCATTCATCAGCTTGGTGGTTGGCATTGCACAGTCCCTCGTCCTTCACTGTTCAGAATACAAATACAAGGACCAATATTGGCTAAATAATGTGTCGGAGGCATTGCTGGGTAAATACTGCAACTGTCTAACTCCACTAATATTTGGGCCAAATATGAGCTGTTAAAAGTGGGGCAATCATCAGTCCAATCTACATGGGGAAGTTGACTGGATTCATTATGACAACAGACTGTCTCTAGGCTAAATAAGACGGGATGGCATTTACCTATTTATTTAAAATCCATGTATAAACTATCAAACAGGGAACCACAATAATAATACGGGGGTCTAAATGACTTTCAGAGATTGGAAATTCTGTCTTGATATAGCCTAATTTCAGACTCTAGCTGCAGGACAACTGTAGTGATTAATATCATTTAGGTCAAATATGTTTTTTTTTTCACACTAATATTTGGGCAAATGTTCTTTAACTCAACCAGTTTGTCATTTTTCCTTATTTACTAAAAAGAAGAGTATGCATTTATTTTCACATTTGATGTGTGTGTGTGTGTGTGTGTGTGACCATGTGTGTGTTTGTGTGGAGAGATGGCATGTGGTGGTCAGCCAGTGATCCTCGTGAGAGCGTCAAGACCCAGACCTCAACCTCCACGTGACCCCAGCTCTGTTTTACTGCCCTTAGCCTGCTACCATCTACACCTGTCGTCACCCATTAAATAGTATGACACACAACGCCACAGGACATACTCTTGTTCACTCTTTGACCTTTGTCTCACAAGCATACATACAGTGTAATCATGATGTAGAAGAGTCAGTAAACCTCTCCCCTTGAATTTCTGCTGTTTGTGATCAGCAGCTGCAGCTATCTGATGGTGCGCTGTACTGACATGGTTGGAGGGAATCCACTGTTGATAGGCTGTGAGCCAAGACAAGCATGTCGGCCGTATCATGTGTTGCATTGTGTTAACGCTGGAACCAATAATTAGTTGCCATTTTTGCTTGATAATTGACCTGCATTGGAGCATTTTTGCCGTAAACGGCGGAATTCCCCTCTGGAACTGAACTGGGAACACTGCAGTTACGTAGGCCACCGTAAACCACAAGGACATTTCAGTGACTAACATTGATTATCAAAACTTTCTGCAGTAATTGACCCTTCCTACATCCTGCCCCTTTTTTGTCTATGCTCCAGTAAGAGCAAGCTTTCTCCAACAACTTTCTCCTTTCCTGTTGTCTGTACTTAGATATCATACATGCTAGGTTTGTCTGTAATGAAAAGAAAACCAAATTTTGGATATGGTTAAGAGAACCTGTAAACGGCATAAGTTAGCTAATGCTAGCAAAACACTATCCAACTAGCATGCTAATGACAGATCGTTGAGAAAGGTCTATCTGTGTCCTCACAGCATGCAAGACAAGCCCACTTCATTCACTAATGCACCCCTGTTAGATCATTTACTGGATTAATATATTTATTTGTACCCAAATGATAATCTTTTCCCAAGCCTAAAATCCTAAGTATTGTTTGCTCCTAAACCTACCCAAGGTTATTTTGTGCTTAAACTTATCCATGTAGTTTTTACTGGCTAAACATAACATAACTGTGATCATTGTTGTCCTGAAGGCATGTCCTGTAATGCTGTGTACTCACAGTTAGACCTACCTGAGTTAGTTAGTTAGCATTTTGCTAACACTTGCTAATAGACATAACTAGCTAGTGATGAACAATTGATGTAGATCAGCTCACCAGATCTACGTCAGTCATTAGCTAGTTAATTAACAAAGGTTTTGCTAACATTACAGTTCCCCCCGCAACATCTTTTAATCATCTTCAAAATGTGTTTTTCTTTTCATCATAGACGAGCTTGGCACATACAGGAAAGGATAAAGTTCACAGAGGTTCCAAAAGGGCGGGACTTAGAAATGGTCAACTGCATACCGTCTCTGTCGGGCAAAAAGGTTAATTTTCAAGAAATAGGAAAATAATTACATTAATTGAATGCTGCTTAGTCATGGTTAGCAGCTCTTTTTTAAATATTTTGCAACTGTTAAGTATTTGTAAAATCCACAGACATAAAGGGTGACCAACAGCATTGCTCTGGGAAAAAAAATAAATAAATAAGGAGATGCGGGGTTTGCACCTGACAGCAGCAATGTGTGTCAAATTTAATCCATGTGTAATAAATGAAACATGTATGTATATCTCCCTCACCCAAAAACAGGGATTTTGAGGAATGAAATTTATTTCAAACAGAGGGTCACAGCAGCAGGCAGGTAAGGTGGAGAAATATTTGGGTGAACAGTGAGTCATTGGGTTGTAGTTCTCCTGCAGCTCCTCTGTATATTGGAAGGCAGCCTGCGCGCCTTGACTCATTCCCTTCTCCCCGGGGAGTCCTCTCTGTCAGACTGCAGGGGAAATTGACCTGTGAGTAAAGCGGGCATTTTTGGGAATGGTTATTTATTGAACTGGTAGAGAGGAGACTTGATGATTCACTGACAGGTTCAGTCACTCACACACACACACACACACACACACACACAGATGCACACACACACACACACACACACACACACACACACAGATGCACACACACAAATACAGATTGTCTCCTTGGACTGCCTGGGAACTTTCATGAAAAGAGTTGAAGTATCGGGGTAACCTGCACGGCCAAATGTAGCAAGGATCTTTTTTTGTTCTGTGTTTTCTTCAACCTTGATGTTTTTGTCATCCCACTCTTATTCTCTGACTCACAAAGAGCTTTTTGCTGGTACAGTAATCCTGTCTAGTCAGTATAATTGTTTCTCAGGGCTGTGTAGTATGATTTTTTTTTCCATTTTTTGTTTCATTTAACTCTGTTTTCTTGATGAAAAACACTATCACCAAAAACCTCAGCAACTTAAGTATGTGAATTTATCGAGTGGGGGTTTGAAATGAGGAATGGGAAATGTTTCTAACCTGTAAGTATGACCAAGTATATCAGTTTTGTACTATAATTCTGAATTTGTGCTAACATCTGCAATTTTTCAGCAAAAATAAAATGGCAATTTACTTTGATTATCTGGCTAAAAGCACATAATATTTCAACAGACATGAAAACAAAACATCAAATTGGATGAGGTTTTCACCCAACGTTAGTATAAGTAATGTTTCTGGTCAACTGGGGACTGTAATTTCAATATTCTGCCTCCTTTTAGTTCTGTTTTGTCCCCACCAACTCCTAAGGGAAATACCTTTTTATCTGCTAAACACACTATATTCAGCTACTCACTGACTTTGTCTGCTGTTCAGCACTCGTCAGGTAGTGTGTAGTGAATTTGTCAGAGCTTCATTGAACACAGCTGCTTGCTGCTGCTGCTGGAATCAGTAGCTGTGTTTACATGGTACCTAATATTCACTAATAATCAGAATAGTAGCCCAACCAGAATAAAGTAAAAGTTCAAATAAAACTACCTCAGCTGGAGGAGACTGGCCCAGTTGGAAGGAATTTGCAATCAGCTTGAGAGGGGTGGCGTAAACCTTTAATAATCCATTCAATAGGAAAGTATTGGTGCCTAATAACTACTCAAACTATTAAACCAGTCATTTTGCTGTAGTTGGAATAAATACATTCTGTCTGTGCATGTTTGCCCCATGTGGGGTAACATTAGGTGTCATAAACAAGTTTCATGATGAGCCTGGAAAAGTCTTCTTGCACTCTCCCACTGTTTAAAGATTGCAAGATAATTACGTGCTGCTGTTATGGCTGCTTAATTAGAAAGAACAACAAATATTGTTCCTAGGACACAATCTGGATCCATCTTGAAAATTGTTTTTAAGGTCCAGTGTGTAAGATTTGGTGGGGGGGGGGGGGGGGGGGGCAGATATACACTGGCTCTAAACTGGGCTTTAGCGAATTTTGCACATTTCATGGCCTTTTAGCTATGCATTAGCATACCATAGCTTTTCCTACACAATTGGAAGTGGAGGCTGAGATGAAATGTTTGCTATCTGCTTTAATATATCCACACTGATTAATGTGGCTCTAAGAGCTTTGAATTTTTCAATAATCGCAGATTTAGACCATCTTCAGAACATTATTTGGACATTTTAAGTAACACATGACCATACAGCATCTCTGGTGGCTACAAATGGGTTTCACATCACAACAATCATCTAAAGTTGATAGCAACTGAAAACCTGCATCCTCTGAAAACTTATTTCTTGCTCTATATGGTTCAACCACCAAAACTGACCAGAATGAACAAAGAAACACTGAGATGCCTCAAGAGAAATTCATGATACCGTTCTTTGAGAAACACAGAAACGCTCCCCACCCAGGCCAGCGGCCCAGCTGATCTGATGCTTAGCGACATGACCTTCACATCTCGCCCAGCACCATGGAAAGCCCCCCGGGTGCTCGCTGTCTCACCTCCCCCCACCATGCTGCCTGTTTGGGGCTCTCCTGCTCTGGTCTGGTACCTACTGTCACTTGCTATCCACGCACGACACGTAGGCACAGCTACACACAGGTGCAGCCAAGCATGATTAAGACACATGCAGAATCATATATACACACTCAGCCATGCACACAAAGGACAAATATGGACAATAAACACACACATGCACAGTTTGAGAGTAAACATCTAGGACAGACAGGTAGCAACAGGGTGAAGATAAATGTGCTATTAATTTATTGGTGTCTAATGTGTGAAAAGTGAGAGTTCAGTAAAGAATAAGTGTTGTCAAAGGTGTTACAAAACATTTAAGGTTGTTTTTCCAGGTACCATCACTGATTTGATCTAGATCAACAGAGCATGATGACTTGTAGGACCTGCCACGCCCTGGTTTCTTGTAGGTGGTTGTGGTCATAGTGTGTGTGTCTGCTAACAGGGAAGATTGTAATCAAGCACCAAGCTGTCCTGTCCTGACATGAACTGACCACTTACCATCCTGAAGACACACTCACTATGACAGATTACATTATAATTCATGAGGTGGACGCAAGACTCCTACACACACACACACACACACACACACACACACACACACACACACACACACACACACGCCATATTTAACCTTTGGTGCTTGTCGACACAGCAGAGAAATTTTTTACTCCCTTCATCTCACAGTGTATAGTCACAGCTCCAAAGACAGCCCTGCAGCTTTGCTGTGTTATTGCTGCAGATTGTTTTCCTCACTGCGTGAGCAACATAATCAGTTCATCTGTTCTCTTCGTGATGTGAAAGACTCCAGTTGTATCTGTGAAGTGGTCTAGCAGCTGTTGACCAGGTAAATTGTCTGCTGATTTTCAATGCAAAACCTGTAACTGATGTGTGAGATTGCAAGCAAATGCTAATCTTGAGTTGATATAAACAAGAAATCTCAAAATTACTTTTAAACCCATTTAAAGCAATCACTCACCAAACCTACGTTTTATCCGTACTCACAGCATGGCTTTAGCAATGACGGGTCACATGTGATTTGTCCCCAGGGTGCTATGTTCCTCAGATTTATATGACTCAAAAGGGGAACTTAGTGTGGCAAGCAGGTGGTGGTATTAGGTGGAGGTATTCTTCTTATTCTGTTCTTATTCTGTTCTTATTCTGTTCTTATTCAACACAGCCTTGGGAATTTCACACAGACTAATGAAGCTCAGCGTAAGTTCAGTCAGGAAGACTATCTTTTACGTTCCCTGTCTTTGCTCCATCAGTGTCATTCAGTCAGTCGTACGACCCTCCTCCACCCCTCTCTCCTCCAGTCATTGGAACCAGGCAGCAAATGTCATTCACCTCGATCCTCCCTGATGCCCTCTCCTCCAGTCTTCAGGTCCAGGCAGCAGGAGTCCGACGCCACTTCACCTCACCAGTCTCTGCTTTGCACCTCTTCACCCCGGGGGGTTCTCTTCACTACACCTTCATCACCCCCATTTATATATGTGCATGTGTCCAAACAGTTTCTAATGATGATCTTTCAGATGGTTATCTGAAACCATTGATGACAACGACGAGGTCTGTGTTCCCAGGGTCCAATATTCCTTCACCCTTTCTAAGAAATAACGGGTTTAGAGTTTGGGGTTAGCATGAAACTTAGGACTCTCTGAGATAACGGTGTCATCTGTTGGACCACCACTTTGGTCTGAAATATCTCAAGAACAATTGGATGGTTTGTCATAAAATTGGCGGCAGTGTTTGGTTTTTCTGTTCTAGGATTCTGTAGAAACATTGCAGTTCAACAGGGCGGACTCTGCGGAAGGGGATCCATGCCATCTGTGGATATAAGTTTAACAAAAACACAATGATTTTTACTTTCTCGCAATCATATGCAAATGAAATATTATGAACATTACATTACATTTCTGCCATATTCTGCCATTAAAGCTCTGTAAATCCTACACATTGTGGAGCTTTAACCCAGAATGCAAACTTCTTCAGTGGCTGCATCAGTATATTTTTTTCAGTACTTTTTTGTTGTCCAGCACCAGAATACTGTTCAATGCATAGGCCAACTAAACATATTGAATTATCCTAATGTTGTCCAGTAAACTGAGAATAAGTCCAAAGTAACTTTTTTATGCACAGCAAACAAACTAAAACTGCCTTTACACAAAAACCAAGAATCTGATTTTTTTTTCTCTCTCTCTTTTGTGGCAGACCTGATCTATTCATGAATGTGAAGAGGGAAAAGTTTGACACCATGATGTTGCTTTTCAATGTAGTCAGCCCCAGAACATCAGATTTGTAACACAAAGGGTATAAAAATAATCTGAAATTCTGTCAGTATAAATGGAGCCTCAGATGTAGAAGCCAGCCTTGGTATGTGAGGTTTTCAACAGGACAGGAACACAAACATAGCACGTCACCAGTGACAAGAAAAAACCTAACACCCAGCAAACAATCTTAGAACATTTCTGTTCATTTGGTCGTCCTCTGCCTCTGTTTCTTTCCCCTTCGCTGTCTCTGTTTCCTTTACTGACTCTGTATGAGAAACAGCAAAGTTGCACTATCTGAAAGAAGAAGCCTGTGTTTTAGAGGGGTGTATTTATGTGTTTATTGGCCTCTTGGGGCACGTTCATTTGAGAAGTGAACATGCACTTTGGTCCACTAGCTTATTAATGCATGTGTCTCACTGTGACACATGTGTCTGGGGAAAGTCCAGATCAGATTCACACAGATTCTCTCTGTTTTTCTTTGAGGGTTACAAAAGCTTGTTTGCATCAGTGTCTGTTTTCCCTCCTGGTTTAGGAATCTCCAGGGTTTCAATTTGTGAAATTCACTGTAGAAAAAAGTGTAATTGTTCCACAGCTGTAGTAAAATGTTTTTTGATTCTCCTTCCGTTGCAGTGAGAATGAGAAATTCCTTGGGTTTGTGCATAGCTGGACTAGATAGTTGGATAGCTGGATAACGTCTGCACTATGAATAGTCTGACCTCAAATGACCCAGCACATTATGGTGTGTTGCTCACACATGCTCACACACTCACACAAAGTTGAACATGGTTCAAAAAACTCAGTCCAGCTCTTCCGGACACAAGAGTCCACGGAAGTGCCAGACATCGCCAGCGGGCTCAAGAGGACGGCTGTATTTGTCTGCGTATTTGTGTGTGTGTCTGTCTGTCAGCCTGTCTTTCTGACATGTCTTTGCATCTATGTGTGTGGGTGTGTTTAAGGCAACCAGGCACGACTTGAATTCTTGGGCAAGTATGTATGCACAAGAATGTACAATTATAGTTCTGTTCTGTTTTTCTGTAGAACCCAGATCTAACTTTCAGAGTTCTGGACATCAGTCCTGTTAGGTAGTTACATTTTACTTCATGAGTATGAACTTCATGAAGATGTTGTAGGTTGTTAGAGTGGAGTCAAACAAAGCCAGGACACAGCAGTTTAACCATTTCTTAAGAGAACACAATATTATTACCCAACTGGTCCATTGTTATCTATTTTAGATTAGATCATGTCTGTTAGTTCAACAACTCAACCGTACTATGTGTGTAGCCAATCAGAAATCAGATTTATCTCCTACTTGGTCTTAATTTTAAAGCATAGCTTTGTGATTTTAACTGTGGATCAGAGAACTGCCATTTTTTAACAGAGTGAAAGTATCTGAATTTAACACACAGTCAAATATTCCACAGGGAAAATAGATTGTTTATCTCCACCAGGCATAAGCTGACTGTATGCTGAACGACCTCTGTGATTCAGAATTCTTGAAGAAACTTGTAAAACATTTTTTTTTAATTACTTTCATGTCTTTATGTTTTTCTGGCCATAGGCATTATTTTTGTCCTCATCCTATTTTCCTGAAAGCAATATCTCAAGAGTGTCTTTAGGGAATTTCTTCAAACTTGGCACAAATGCTCACTTGGACTCAGAGATTAACTGATTCAATTTTGGTGGTCAGTGACATCATAATGTTCAGATCTCTATCAGTCCTCTGTAAAAATAGTCTCTAAGTGAATACAGTATGTTTCTCACTCATACATGTGAGAACTTCCATATTGTTACATCCTGAGGTTCCTTAAAGGTCATATTTTCCTTGTTTTCAGTTTTTGTCATTTTTTCCTGTTTTATTTTGGTACTCAGCCTTGTCTCTTGTTTCAGGCACTTCACTTCCTGCCCCTGTGTGTTTCCCTCCTGTGTGATTGCCTGCCCCACCCTGATTGGTTTCACCTGTCCCTCATTACCCCTCCTCCCTTGTGTATTTAGTCCTTGTGCCAGGCTTTGTCTGTGCCAGTTCGTCTCTTTGTTTGTGAGTGTGTTCTTGCTCTACAGGTTTCTAGAGATCTCCTACTTTTGGACCAGTTCTTGCTTTTTGTTCTTGTTTTTGCCTGCTCTGTTTTTCAATTAAAAACCCTGTGATTGAGTCCTGCATCTGAGTCCTCCTTTGTTGGCCTGGTGTGATACATATTGCCAAAAAAGGACTTTATCCTTTCATTAAATTCTTTCAGAGTTACAGGTCAATATATGCTCTAGTTCCATATTCTATTCCTTCAAAGTCCTTGTTACATACATTGTATGAATCTGGACAGACATGGATATAAAATGTAACTTGACAGGTTGGTGGCGACACAACTGTGAGATAGTAATTATATTTTCTGACTGCTCTGTTTTATATGACTACTGACAGCTGACTTCTCACTCTTCTTAACCGGCTGCTCGGAGCCACAAGTGATCAACAGCTGCTTCAGTTTGAAATCTTGTTTTGGCTGGGGACATCATGTGCGGAGGTTCTGTTAATGTTGGCAGAACTTTGCAAATCTCAGCTGGTTGCATCCGGCAGTTGCGGTGGCTTTGCAGAAGGTGCTTCACCATCTGTTGCCTGACAAGGATCTGAACTGAGTGCACTCTTCTAGTGTTAAATACACTCCACTCTTATCTCTCCACTGTTAGTTTCCCTTTCTGCAGTCTTTGCCGTGCACACGCTTGGTTTAAAAAAGCTGAGTTGAAACCCAGTTACCTGCTTATACTGTTCATCTGTCCAGGAGAAATGTAGCTGGAAAAATCCAGTTTCTGTAATCCTCTACCCTACTTACAAAAACCAGGTTCCTCATTCACAATGCATTAAGAAACACTGACTGACAGGTATGAATTAAGTGCAATGGCAGAATTCAGTATCAAGGCAGGAAGTAACACTCAGGTCAACATCCCATTCATACCTGATAGTGACATGTAATTGTTCATTCTCATTCCCCGGACATCAAATACTAATGCTTTAGGCTGGTAAAGTGTCTGGAACACACCAAAATAGTCCCTGGCTGGGAACCTTTGCTGCATGTGATAGCTCTTTCTCATGTTTCCTGTCTCTGTCACCTGTACATAAAAGGAAAATACGCCTCAAAGTTGTTGTCAGTTAACACACTGAAGTAAATGTTGTGACAGGTGACAGGTGATAGGAGCGATGACCAAAACAATAATTTTCTTTTAAAGGAATCCATCCACAGATAGTAAAATATATCTTTACCTGTATCTCTCTCTCTCTCTCTCTCTCTCTCTCTCTATATATATATATATATATATATATGTATATATATATATATGTATGTATGTATGTATATATGCGTGTGTGTGTGTATCCCTGCTTATGTAAAGTCACATAAAACAGTATGATATATACATTATAGTGTAATATATATGATATGAGTGGATGTGAAAATATCTGTGCATTTCTTTGTGCCACAGACACTCAAAGGAGATAGAGGGAACGAGAGCAGCAGCTTGTGCTTGGGGACAGGTGCACTCATCTTCAAGACACTTCCCTCTCTCTAATAGCTACATCTGCATCTCTTCCTCCTCCTCCCCCTTCTCCCCCCTCCTCTCTCCTCCTCTCTCTCTCTCTGCAGTGTTCAGGTGGGACGGTGACGCATCGGCTCAAGCAGGCGTCTTATTAGCTGAGCGCTAACAGGCAGCCTGTGTTCCCGTGGGGGCTGAATGCTGCTGAGTCATCCCGTACAAGCTGAACAGTACAAGTCTTCAGTCTTCTCCCTCACACACACACACACACACACACACACACACACACACACAGTGGCAGCTGAATGGCAAATACACTCACCTGCACATACACAGGAACTTCTGATTTGCTTTCTGATTCTGAGAGGAGTTTTACAGCGTAGGTGTATCAGGTTTGGTGTGTGTGTGTGTGTGTGTGTGTGTGTGTGTGAGAGAGAGAGAGAGAGAGAGAGAGAGAGAGGCACACAGAGAAGGAAGATTTAACTGCGGTAGCCAACCTCCAACTCTCTGTCTCTCACCTGTCACCTGTGCAGCTCATTGAAACAGCGGCGTGAGACCAGAGTCGTTGACAGATCTTCTCTACGCCCTATCAGTCTGCCTCTTTAGTCTGCATTACCTGATTACACCGACACTGAGTTTGAAACATGCCATATGGTAATGGATCACCGTGTTGACAGACCAATCACTGTGCAATGGTTTTCTCATCAATCACAACCTCCTCATCCTGAGCTATTTTATGAATTGTTTGTTTTTCATGGCAACCGCCCACGTTTTTCTGCAGGTTAAAAAATTGCACATTTAACTTGCTGCTATTTTGGATGTAGGCCATTTTTCTCCTGAGTTTAGTTCAACACCTGCAAAACTGAAGCTATAGTGAAAAGCTCCCTCTGCTTGTTGAAAAAATGTAGCTTAGTGAATCAGCTTTGCTCTTTAAAAATGGTCCTGAGTTGTGTCTGTGATATGTAACACTCTACAGATTCACAGCAAGACACACACAGTCTGTCCTGTGATCACGGACGCCCCTCTCTGTATCTGTTTCAAACTAAAAGTCCTTGTTTCAAACTAAGTTCTCTTGTGTTTAATACTACGCACAGTCCAGCCAGATACGAGATTTTGTCTTTATTAGTTTGTCAGTGGCTGCTTACGCTTATATGTGCTATATTTATGTCAAACACTTCATAAATTTGAATGAAATTTGGCAGAAGAATAACCAACTGTTTTTCCAATCCCTGAGCAGATTTGATTCTTTGCTAGCCATCCTATGTTTCTGTTACTGTTTGCATTTTATAATGATAACAGTGGAGATTTACCACTCAAAATTACTAGTTATTTTCTAAACACTGTCTGACTGCAGACAGACGTCGACAGTTTGTTAGCATTTATTCTGGGCTCTGTTGGATAGTTATTGGTGTAATAGCTTGCAGACACATGGAAGCTTTCAACTGTTTCTGCTGGTAATGTTTTGCTGCTGCTAACAAAATAAAATCACAAAAGACAACAAAACCGCGGCCAATCATCTGATCCACTTACTCAATACTCAGAACAGCTGAGAGGATAAAAAGTTTATTTTTGATGACAACATGTGGATTTTACTCCATCAAACTGTTTTCTCAACGAGGGCTGGCCAGAAACATTTCAACTCTTGACTGGAGAGCTGTAAGTTTTGCCATGTTTTTTGTATGTTGTACTGTTTGTTTTATAGGCTATCCTGTTGAATTTGTTGCTAATGTGGCTATTCCCACTGCTGGGATAATGCTGGACAAATGTTGTAATACTGAGGGACAGTCAAGAGAAACTGTGTAGAGACTTATTTGAAGCCATTTAGTTTTTGGAAGGTGTGCTCAGCTGTGTTTGTACACGGAAGCCAGTGTCACCCTCATCGTTGGCGTATGTGTGTGTGTTGCTGCTGTATGAAATGTTAAATTTACTTGATAGAAATGCCATGAAGGTAACAATATAGCTACATGTCAGAAATGGTCAAATTGCAGGAATTTATGTTTTTAGCAATGATCAGTATATTATAGCATACACTGACTTCATTTGTGGTCCTTTGATTGAATGACTTTAATAAGTTTAACAAGTGTTTTTTTCCTGCTTTGCATCAGGATTGGGGGTGTTGATATGCTAACATTTGTAACCCTTCTAACATCTGCAGCATAAGTTAAAGCAGACACACATCATTTAATCTATTTCTTACGATTTTTGCTGCTGTAGTTTGGGTTTTTGAAAGTCTAAAAAAATAAGTACAACTGAACTCCTGAAACTCTTTGTATACCTCATGCACACCACTTTGGCATGCTGAGAAATCCAAAACTTGACAGGCCCTCTGTTACGGTTGGACAGTTGCTGCTCGACGAGGGGGGTTAGCGTATGGTCAATTGCAATAACATATTATATTGTTGATGCTGAAAAAAAGTGACGAGATGAGGCTGCAACTTTGCAAGCTGGAGACCTTTTCAGAGTTGGTAAGGCTGGCTGCTCCACTGAGTTTACTCTGCTACTGTATATTTCAGAGGGAGTTTATTTCTGATATTCTCACATTTTCACTCAAATACTGCCAATTTCCCCCTATGTACCAAGAAAAAAAAAAAGTTTCCTCAGCTGACAGAGCACTTACTTTACAGTGTTAGTCTTGGGTTGTGCACACTGGGTCCAGTCCATGAACTTATCTGAAAAACATCCATCAATATCCCCTTCCTCTGTGTGAATGTTTTTATCCATTAATGACAGAGAGCGGAGTAGAGAAATAAAGAAATGTTGTGCTGGGTCAAACTACATTCCCACTGAGTTTATGTGAGTGAGAGATAGAGGTGAAGTGAGAGCTGGGCAGAGGGAGCAAAAAAAAAAAGACAGAAAGAGCGAGTGAGAGTAACAGTAAACAGTTGAATGATCGATGAACGCCTGACGTGACTCAGCTCTCAGTTGCCGGCCAGCATTTCCATGACTGGCGAGCCGCCTGCGCGACGAAGACAAACGACCCGGCAATGAAGGAAAATGAGGATTTTATCACCCATTTCCCTCTCACACCGTTGCTGGCCCACGCTCCCCAGATTACTTGCGTGTGT
Organism: Lutjanus erythropterus; assembly: GCF_056507025.1. Classification (NCBI taxonomy): domain Eukaryota; kingdom Metazoa; phylum Chordata; class Actinopteri; order Lutjaniformes; family Lutjanidae; genus Lutjanus; species Lutjanus erythropterus. The sequence goes on along the minus strand of NC_139318.1, from coordinate 17,887,749 downwards.
GTACGTGTGTGTGTTTTTCTGTGCTGGGAAGTTAACCAAATGTGTGTCCCGCTTTTCTGACAGGCTGGCTTATGGTCGCACGCTGGCCCAAGGGTGCAGTTTAGAGAAATCACTCACTCAGTTGGAGACTTGTGGAGAAATGCCCAAGGTCTGGAACATCTATATGTTACCTGTGTGTGTGTGTGTGTGTGTATGCAAGGGAGTGTGTTTAAAAGGACATTTATCTCACCCTCAGATATAATTACACTGCCCCGGGGTGGACGGGAGTTATCCAGCTCTCCCTCCTCTTTTTCAAACCTCTATCCCTCTCCTTCAGCCTCCCTCTTTACCTTCCCTTTCTTATATCAGCTAAGAAAGCCGATCCGACTCTGCCATCTTCGGAAGTCATTATAGGATTAACTTATTCCCAGAGTATGGATCTCTTCCTTGGAGCCCGTGAAAGGGGCTCCCCCGTTCTTCGCTTCCCCACACTGCTCACTCTAGCTGGGGTAATCAACCAGCAGCGCTCCCTCCTCCAGCCTGGAGCTCCAGCACCTCGGGGGAAATCACTTCTCGCTTCTCCTCACTTCATCCAAAATATTAATCTTCCCAAAATCTACTAAAAAAATGGAATTAAATATATAAAATTCAAGAGAAGTGTTGTTACAGTAGGAGGAGGGTAATGAAAAATGTTGGTGATTCTTGTTTTAATCTTCGTCGTGTAAAGTAATAGCTGTGGCTGCGGGAGCTGATGAACAAGCGAGCGCTTTTGTAATGATAATAACAGCGTTCCTGCAGACCTGACAGGAATCCGCAGCCTGGGGGAAGAAGTGTAATATCATCACTTCCTGTTTGTGAATCCCTCATCCCCATGGGCTGTGGGGTAATGACACCTGCCAACATGCCAACAACTCTCATTTACTCTGAGGGCAAGATTAACAGTTGAAAGCAAACCAGTTTGTTCTGAAGGGAGAAAGCTGATTGAACAGGCTTTGGAGGGTTTGTAATGCTCGTCACTTCGACTCTCCTGCGGTTTATCACACACATGCAAGGCCTTTCAGATGCAACGCAGCAGAGAGAGTTAAACAACGTATACACTGCTGCCATGTGCTTACAAATGTCACGTCTGAGACCGGCTTAAAACCCTTTAACATACTGATCAAACTTTGGGTAGAGCACATTTTGAGTCACTATAGCTTATTAAAAAAATCTTCATTTTCAACTTCCTAATTGAGCCAGAGGTCAGATTTCTTCCTGAATACTAACTTGTTTGTCTTTTTTTTAAAAGTCTCATGACAGTCTAATAGTTTCCTAAAAGCATGTCGTTATTACATTATATATAAGCTGAAATAATTGCATAACTGTTTTTTCCATGTTTCAACATGTTTGTTGGAGATCTAAAAACTGTGGAGTCTTTATGACTGGCCTCAAATAAAAAATGGAAAAAAGGCGGTTATTAATTTATTGTGGTGCACAATTTTTCTGTCAATGGAATAGTTCAAGGATTTCTCAGGCCAACAGGCTCTGTCTTATGAGCATTGAGCACAGAGAAATCACGTTCAGCAGGCCCTCTCTATTCTCTACTGTCTTTACAACTGTGCAGCTGTCTCCAGCCTTGCTCTGGGGCATAATAACCATGCGTTGGTGCCACACACACACATTCATGCACCCCCGTACACAGTGTTATCTTCCGAGTCACAAGTTAGTGTTTTTCTAAATTGGGCCATGTGGCAGCCTTCTGTTATAAAGAAGCCACACATATTTGGGTGCAGGCTGGGCATTTATCAAGCATAATGTGATTGTGCTGACGTGCCCTCGCTCTCAGTGGCGGCGGGTCAGGGTGGGCCACATGGTTTGGGGTCGGCCCCTCCCCTGGGCCCTGTTTTTACTCACAGCAGTGCTGGCCCTTGTTTGTTCAAATGTCGCCTGTCAGGAGAGACGGTCTGATCACAAGTGACGACTCCCGGTTGAAGCGCTGCTCCTCCTCCTGTCCTCTTTCCTGTTTGTTTTTGTTTTCATGTCACTGCCTGCTCTACATCAGAAAAATAAATTCAAATGTAATACTACCTTAAAGGCACTATGTGTGGAGTTTTTATGGGATTTGCATTTTTCACTGTTTTGTTTTTTGGAAATTGGAACAGTCTTAGTGAAAATGGTGCAGTCTTTGTGTAGTGTGTCCAAATTAGATCAGTGGATGAGCGTTAGCAGCATGCACTGCTGTCTGCTATAATGTCTTTTTTCAGTCAGAAATCTTTCAGCTCAACACAGAATGGCTTCTGGATGCTTTCCACCAACAACTCAAATCTGTATTTATTAATTTTTTATTACATGTGTACTAAACCTCAAGTTAAAACAGCATCAGTAGGTTTTTTTTGGCCACTTGGGGGCAGTGGAAACAAGCTGTATACAAAAATACTGACATAACATCACTTTTTAAACCTGCAGTGCGGGATGTTTACATGTGAATGAACGTCAGTTACATTCAAGGGAATGATACTTGCATTACAATTTCCATTTTAATTGAAAAAAATAATCCCAATGGCGTGATAAAAGAAAACTGACTTTTAGATCAGGGCATTTACGTAACAACCACAGTACCTCTTTATAATGCTGTTTTGCTGTTTTGTCACACATTTGTCACTTTTTATTTAATTGTAATTTGGTTCTGATTCTGTGATTTGGATATTGCATTTAGCCATATTGTTGCAATTACGATAACATTGCGATTAATAGAGAAATATCTAGTTTTTTACCTGCTAAATGCATCGCGTAGCTAGTTGTTACCTTCCAGCTGTGTGCTAGATAGGTAGAAGTGAAAACTCTACGCCATAAAACAAAAACAATGAGCTGAAAGATACTAACACTGGGTGGAACTGAATTTGGTGATAATTTCCTGTTAGTTTATCATTACAAGTGGGTCCTTCCACTTTACACATACTCACCTGATCCATTTTAATATGAAAGCAAGTGCAATTATCACTACAGGCATGCACTGTTTTTCAATGCAGTGGAAAAAGAGAATGCAAAGTCCCAGCAAATGTGATCAGATTAAATGAATCGTGTGTAATATCTTAACAGCAGTGAACACATTAACTGACCTTCATCAACCGGAAACTTAGCAGAATGTCTGCTACCTCCTGCCACACATCACCAACAACATAGCCTTTATCTGCCCTCTATCCACTGCATCCTCTGCACATATGCTCACTGCACGCAGACTCATGTGAGCATCCTCAGGCCCTTTGAGATTTAACCCATTTAAACCTGTGTGTGTATAGTCCATCTTTAATTTTCCTTTCCCCCCAGGCTCAATTTTTCATCACTTCCATCCATATATAGGACTTAGTGTTCCTCCTTTCCCTCTTTCTTTATCACTCACCCTCTTCACCTTCCTCTGTCTGACCCTCGCCTTTCCCTTTTCCTGCATCCCTCTTCATCTCTCCCCATCCCTCTCTTCACTTTCTTTCCTCTCCGTTATCCCCTCTCCACCCACCCCCTCTCCTACAGGGAGCCTGGAGCCCATCTTCACAGTAATGGCTCATTCTGACTGAGTGTTACGACTCTTTCAACCACAAATGTCTCTTGAGTGACAGCCCGAGAGAGGAAGAAAATGCCAGTCAGATTGCTGTTTAAGATTAGCCAGGGGAGACAGAGGAGCCAATCTCCAGCTGGCTGAGTTTAAATATTCCACCTGGATTTGGCTTTGGTGACACCGCTGTGAGACGAGAGGCTACACTCAACTTCAATAGCAGTTTCTTACTGCAGAGATAGCTGTGGTGGTGAGGGGCAGAGGGCTTGTTGGTTCCCTGTTTGAAAGAAGAGCGCTGATATGTAGCTCTTAAAGGGATAGTTCAAATTATTTGATGTGGGGTTGTATGGGGGAGTTAGAAGCAAATTAATGAACTGCTGTGGACAGGGTCAGTAACAAAAGTATTTCAGCCATTTAAAAAAAAAATCCACATACAACCCAATTTAATCTCAGTTGAGTCAGACCAATAAATCCATGAATAAATATATAACAATACCTCTAATTTCTTCCCTTTTTAGTATTAAGAAGTAAAACAATCACAGAGTTAGGGTTCACAAAACAGATAAACAGCCTGAGATGTCTTAAGAAAAACAAGTGAAATTTTAATATAAATCAGAAATAATAGTGCATTTTATTGGAAAGTTAGAAGTAATAGTTTCTCTGCAGTTGTCACACGCAAAGTCATCCAGTGGGATTGAATAAACTCTTTGGCCATCCAGTTTTGTCCCATGGGCCGTATGTTTGACACCTCTGGCCTAAAAAAATCAATATCAGTAAAATTGTATGCTATGTTTAGAATATTTTCACCACTTTACTTTGCTGTCATTTGATTTGTCTCTGCCTTTTCTGGCAGGAGACCACAGTTATATAAGACAAACACTGTGTTTTCCAGTAAGAAAACACTGTCTAGTGGTGAAAATATTCTAAATATGGTGTACCTTTAAACAGTTATAGAGTTTTTTTTTTAGGTGGACCTTTTTTTTAAGTGGATAAAATTCCTTTCACTGTTTCACTCTCTTCTTCTCTAAACTGGTGGCATACCCCCATCTACTGTGGGTAATAGCATGACTATGGATACCTCATACAACCCCATCTCAAATAGCCCAAACTATCCCTTTAAGGCACTGGGGTAAGGCATATGAGGTTTATCCAGTGCCAGTGCAGTGCTGTAATGTCAGTTGTTTACTGTATCTGGACTTACAGATACTGGCTCACCAGATAAAACATCTCTCCATCTTCCTCTCCCTCTGTCAGTCTCACTTTCTCCTCTCCTCCTCCTCCCTCCCATCCCCCTGCTCCCTGCTTTCCTCTGCTGCTCGCCGCTGTGGTGGGTTCAGTTCTTGACAAGGCCCCACATCCTGCTAGTTGCTAAATGAATAATACATGCATGTTCTAGCAGCGCTGTTAGACAGAGGGAGAGAGAGACAAAGAGAGCGCATGAGAGATGCTGTGTTTGGAGGTCTGTTTGGTCTTGAAACCCTTTATGGAAAGGCCAAAGCTGTCACAGAACTTTAGATCCAATCTATATACAGCATGTACCAGAGGACATGTCTGCATTCGACGCTCTGATGTCAGACTCTTCTTTCTTTTAGCAGAGATAGGAACCAGTGCTCGGTTGCATAAATCACCTTCAGCTTTAAACTTAAGTTTCCCTAAGCTAAGAGGTTCACTTAGGAGTGTTGCATGAAGCCTCGTAGGTTTTCTCCTTAACTGCTTAAGTGTTTAGACCAGGGGTCTCAAACTCCTGGCCCAGGGACCATATCTGGCCTCCAGCCCCCCTTTGCCTCTGGCCTGCAGTGCAATGTTTCAGATCTGGGCTACAAATTAATTTTGTTTTATTAATTTTTTTTCTAGTTTCTGCACCAATTTAAACTACCACTTCATATACAATGCTCAGCTAGCCATTTTCATCAGGGGTATTAATGACCTATTCAAAGTGACAGAAGAGCTCCTGAGTTTGTGTCCAGTGCATGGCTAACTAAGAAATGTATAGAACCTGCTGTTTTCATTCCTTTGTTTGTTTGTTTGTTTGTTTTGCTGTATTCAGAAATATTGTCCTTTCCAGGTAGTACTTCAATGTTGAAGTGGTCTGTCTATAATATGACAATACCCAAGTCAATTTGAGTTTGAGACCCCTGGTTTAAGGCTTTTACAGCAGTTACTGTCATGATATAACACATGTGCACTTCAGTTACCATGGTTACGCTTCATGTAACCATGGTAATTCTATACTGTTACTGGACAATGTGTGAACTAGCTTAGCTAATACACTGTGTATGGCAGCTTCTCCAAAATGGACATTAAAAGGAAGAAAAATAATATGATAATGTTGTTCCCCTTGAAGAATATGGAAAGCACAAGCACATAATCCAAATTAAATTTAACCAAGCAGCCATAACAAATACACAAAAGAAGAAGGTGTGGCATGTGAGAAATCTGCTATCAGATGAACCGTAGATGAAGACAAAAATATTATTATGACAGTAAGAAAGGAGACAAGTGGTGCGTGGAAATAAAAGCTAACATTAATATATAGGATACCTCCTGTCAGTGTTTGCTTAAGTAGCTACAAAGTTGGTAGAGCTAATGCCAAATTTGTTCTCTCTAACAAGGTTCTAGCATTGTTTATAGTGTCCAGTGGGTTTTCTATGTCCTGAAAAATGTGTCTTGGTATCTTCTCTCTGTCTCCAATCACCATAAACTGTCTGGTGTCTGATTGTTTGTTCAATGAATTATTTCACTTTTAAGAGACTGTTATGGGCCCCTTAAATGGTCGCTAAGGACGTTCTAGCAACACATAAGGGAATACTTAAGTAGCTTAGGGCAAACACTTGGAGATGAAAGGGTTTTCCCTTACATCAAGTTAAGGAAACCCTTAGGGTGATTTATACAACTATTTTTTTTTCCTCAGGCATGTTTAGATTAAAATTTAAGGGAAACCTTTGTCGAAGTGGTTTTATGCAACCAGGCACAAAGGTTGTTGGTGCTGTTCTCACTCAGGTCAAAGACAGGCTAAAGCAGCCCTTAGGAGAAAGATTAAGAGCATAATTTCAGTCGGAGTTGGACAGCGTTGATTTCCAAGTATAAGTTTGTGTGTCAGTAATATAGCTGTTAAGTCTCACCATTTATTCCGAGCACCACTGGTTCCCTTTAACCCAGCAGAACGATGCTTGCCCTACATTTTATCAGCTCCTCTCATTCAGTTTTGACGGAGATCAAAGCAGTGTGCCAGCAGCCAGCGGAGCATGCATGCATTATCAATCATGTCTGTGGCTTTTTGTTGTACAGAAAAAAATATTGCAGAACACAGATCAAAAGGAAAAGGTCATCAAAGCAAAAACCCTTTTGGAGATGTAGGGGGTAGATTTACACATACACAAAGGCAGGGGGGCACAAAAACAAATCCAAAATCTTTTAGCTGCGTGCGCATACGCCATTGTGTAGGTCCAGCGAGTATGTGCGTGACATAGAAACAAGTGTGACCAAACATGTTTTGTGCAATTTGTCCTCTGACCCTGAAATTAGACATGTGCGACTGTGTGCTGTATACTTCAGAGAGCTTGTTATTTTTCTCCACCCCTCTCTCTCTCGCTTCTAAAGACAAGAAATTTCTGGTATAAGCATGGTACGTTATCTCAAAGGACACATGCCGAGTCAAATGATTCACCTCTCTATTTCCACTATTTCCACTTTTATTAGGAGAAACGCAGCAAATGAATGGGAGCAGCAGGGGGTTTTGGGCTGAGTTAAGTTTAGGAGAAGCGAGTGAGTGAATTTTGTGTTTAGACGATATCTGTAAAGTGAGTTTTTTGGGGGGTTCGGAGACAATGTTTAACCAGGTATGAGGTGCAGTCTCAGCATTTTCCAGCACTCCAGGTACAGTGGAAGTTCTGGCACCTGAGACGGCAGGCTGCTGATTGATGCACCATGACTTCATGCTTCTCACACCGACAGGCAGCTCAGGAATCTGTCTAAGCAGCTCTACAGCAGACTCACACAAACATACACAGACACTTTGTTTCTAGGCAGAGTACCTGCGAGGGTAGCCTCGCCACTGGCAGCACACACACGGCACATGACCCAGATGTGTGACTGCTGGGTGTCTCTCTAACCTTCTCCCAGCCACCACACACACACATTTATACTGTAACACCTCATGTTGGTATTTTCAACAGTAGTTCAGACGCTGAAGTAACAGCAAGCGCTCGATCTTCCCCTTTGTTACCAATGTAAACAAGTGTAGCTGTGGTTGCCAACACCTCACTACACTTTTAGCAACAAACAGCAGCTGTGCATAAAGCCATATATAGTTAGGGGTTGGGTTAGACAGGGTTAGACAGTTAGACAGTAATGTATTATTAAGTAATGCATTACAGCAATAAAATATTTCAGTAACAAGTAGCATAAGGGATTTGAAATTACAGTGCAGTTACTAGTCTGTGGAACGCTCCATTACTTGCACATTCTGGAGGTTTGATTGTTTGTGGTTGCATCAGAAGTTGGCTGGGAGGGTTGATATAGACCTTTCTCACAGCAGCCATACTGATATGAAATAGCAGGTTAAAAACAGGTGTTAGCAATGATACCGATTAAGGTCTGGTTCCATTTAGTGTATCAGAGCCTCTCCAGCGAGCCAACATGGACAATAGCAGCACCCTGACTCAGTTTCACCTGAATGGAACAGAAATTAATTAGTATCATTCTTAACAGAATGGACGAAGATGTTAGCTTGAGATGAAGAAGGGAGCTAGCACATGTTGTGTGTTAGCTCTCATGCTAAAATTAGCTGCCAGAGAGCCTGAATCACCTGGTTTTGTTTAAAGAGGAGATGATTTGTGTGAAGCACATGGCTTCAATGGAGGAAATATAATATTTTAATAATATTATAGGTGTATGGACCTGATCAGACAGAGCACAGTTTTTGCAGTCACAGTGTCACAATTCAGTTCTGAGGCGGATACAAAAATGCAGAGACACACGAGTGAATGAATGAAAGGATATTTTTAATGCACTTACTGGGGGAAGGCAAGGAACACAAAACAACAAAAGTCAACTGCAAAGTCCATGTTAAAAAAAACAAAAAAAACAACTCAGTCCGACAAAGAGCAAAAACCGAAAGTACAAATAACCCCACAAAGAATAATCTCAGTGAAATATATGAACAGGGGAAACACTAAGGGAGCAGATACAGACAACACGACAACGGAAAGGAGGAACACAAACTTACACACACAATGAGGGCTAATTTAGGGCAGGTGGAAACAATCAAAGACAGGTGAAAACAATTAGAACTCAAAAGGTTGGGACAACAGACAAAGACAGGAAGAAAAGTCAGAAACAAGCGGGAAGACAAGAACTACAAAACAAAAACAGGAAATACGAACAAGAAACACCAAACCATGACAGAGCTCACTGTCACAGCAGAGCGAGAGTTCATGCGGACTGACTGTCCCGTACTATTCTCAACATTAAAATGAATAAAGTCAGACAAACTTTTAATTACATGGTAAGTTATAGTTTTTAATGTCTGTATACATGACAATGTGGAACAGTAGCTAAATGACCTGAAATGACCCACAACAATGTGTTGAATAGGTTTGCTCCAGTGATTAAGCAAATGGCACTACACTTCTAGACATACAGTATGTAGCAGATATGAATGTACAGAGGAGTGGATTCTTTTGTAGGAGTGATTTGAAAAAATTCAGTGGATGTTTAGATGATTTTGCTGTCAAGATAAATTGTCATGATTAATAACTGACTAAGAAGATCTGAAATTCTCATAACCACCTTTCAAATTTTCAGCTTTTAAAAATTTGATCGAGAGATGTTCTGCCACAGATCCATTGGGTAAAAAACATTATACTCCTATATAAAGAACACAAAATGTTCTTACGCAGTGTGCCTCAAAAACATCTGTGGCCGCTGTCTATCCTAGTGCCAGTGAATCATAAGCAAAAATCAGCCATTTGATATGAAATATTGTGTCTCCCTTTGAAGTTATCAATGTGCCGCTTAACATGTCAGCGATTCAGCCAGGGGGATAAACAGTTATTCAACTCTGAGATCAGTTTCAAAATACAACGTTTAGACGGTCGGCGTGAAAAATCTGAACCATCTTCTACTGTGGTGTAGTAATTTTTCAAGTTGCTGCTTTCTTCCTACCTGTGGTGAGAAGAAATGACAGGTTTGATCTCTCAGAACAGTCACGTGGACAGAGACTGTGTATTTGATATGTTGGGAGGTGTGTGAATTATCAGCGTATGAGACTGAAAAGATTTGTCATATAACCGTCACCTAACACACTGCTGCCCTGAAAGCGTTGGTACACCTGATACAGTGACCCTGCACAAACATTTTATGAATCTTAAATCAGCTGAAGGTTTTAGACTACTGTATCTACAGACCATAATGAAGTGGGGGCTGAAGTGTTAAGACTGAGTTCGGCCAGCGAGTCAAGGTTGCCAAAATGTAAGGCTTTATTTATATATGAACCGGAAAACTTTGTTTCCATAGCAACTGTACTGGCAGCTTAAAGAGACTGTGTATGTATGTGTTGCATTTGTCATGGTGACTGACATGGTACATTAATTGTCTCTGTGCAATTTAAAACTTAAAGGGTCAGTTCACCCAAACGACACAGGCAAAAAATTCTTCTTAAACCTGGTGGAATAGTTCTGGTGTTATCTGCCCAAGTTGTAAGATTTGTGGTATTTTGTTTTTGATGTTCAGAGCATTTAAAAAGTAAAAATGTTTGTCTTTCCATGTGCCACCATGACATCACACATTTTGGGTTTGTGGAGTACTGTTTTGAAGCCTCAGGTTTGGCACTATGGAGGATATCATCTTAGTTTTTTCAACCAGCATGCACTGTACCAATGAGAGCATGGAGCTGGTGGGTGACGTACTGCAGTTTGGTTTTTGTTCATCCAGTCAGCAGGAAATAAGTGAGATGTGTGAGCCCTGTGTGTTGCACTGGACAAACACACTAATAATGTAGAAAAGTAGACCCATCTTAAAGCATACACTACTTTATCACCTATTAACAGCCATTTATGGTTAAATAAAACATATCTTACTCTTTAAAAAAGTCTTTCTCAGTAGGTTATTTTCCATAATGTACTCTGACGCTCATAATAACAATCCGAGCCTGTCAGTGACAAAAATAAGTACTTTTAGTGGACGTACTTTTGATGGTGAGCAGTTGCCTGCTGGGATTACATTGCAGTTCAGTTTAGTTTCTGCCGGCTGCAGCATTATCCTTCAGTACTGAACCTATTTCAAAAATTGTTGTCTTAATTAGTCACTTAGACACAAAAAAATGGGAAAATAGGGCCCAAGATGAAAAATACTAAAGTTAGCTCATCCACAAGTGACAACATCTCTGGATGTGCGCTCCTTGTTTTGCGCTTTGATTGCTGGCATCCATTGGTCCAGCACCTGCCTTAAACTATATTTGGATGTGCATGAATACTATGCATTGTTCACAGATATAAGTATCATTTGAGGTATACTGACATCAAATTATTTCCAAAGATACTCCAAAGATAGAGATGACAAAGCTTTTCACGTGTCTGTACAGTATGTCTGTGTGAGAGTATGCATGTCAGTATGTGCCCTGACCCTAAAAGTGGGTTTAAAAGCATCATAAGAGTCAGCATAGAGGCAGAACGACAGAGAAACTCTCCTGATTAACCAGAGGGCAGACAAGCTTAAAGCTGAGAGCAGATGCCACAGCACAACCTCGCACGCTTCAGCTGGCACAGCAGCTCAGCACCAACACAAGTAGCATGACACAGAGTAGCGTGTGAAGGCATACCACCGCATGACAGCCTCCTGCCATTAAATACGCTCGTGCACAAAGGAGAAGCATGGCTGCATCCTCCATCCTGCACCCTGATCTCCCTGATTGCATCTACGCCGCTGTTTGACTCTCATTCTCACACAGACAAACCCGCAGTCTCTAATTTACCTTCCCCATCCCAAGTGCCTCTTAATCGCTTGTTCTTTCTCCTCTCTTTCGATCTCCCTCCCTTCTCTGTTTCTTTCTCGCCTCCTCCTCTGCCTGAGAATCCATTGAGGATTCACAACAATAGAGTTGTAGACTGGATTAAGCAATACAATGTCTGATGGAGGGGTGTAGAGGGGAGAAATCAATGGGCAGATGTGATTTCCTAAGCCGCTAAACATCCTCTGACACGTCGACCAATTAGCTGTGTCAAATGGGGATATCTTTACTACGTGTACAAGGTCATTAGATAAGTACGTCCATAGCACTGGAGATTTCTGCATGTGTATCCGAGTGTGTGTGTTCAGACAAAGGGAAGTGTGAGAAGGAAACATTTCACAATAGAGCTCAGTGCAGTTCCTTTGTCTTGATTACCTGTCTGCATTGCTTAATAACATTTGGGATTGCACAATTTGCAGCTTGTCACACTCGTTGCAGTTGCATTCAGTTTCAAGAAATGAATCAAGAAGCAATTTTGCCATCATTTCTGTTTCGCACAGCGTGTAAACGCAGGTAGAGAAAAGCTCTATTGGTTTGTACCAGCACCTTTCAATGCATCCACTGCTTTTCATTCCTTTTCTTTCTGCTGTCACAGGACACCTACTGAAGAAAATGAATGGCAGAAAGATGTATTTTATTTTCTTCTATTTTCTTTTTTCTGCATTGAAAAACACTATACAGTAGCTCACATATATAACTGCACTCTGGTGTTGTTGAGGGAAACGATGCTGCTTAGTTGTGCCCATTGCTGTTATGTTTATCTGGGTAAATTCCACACACCCTTTTACGCATCAGTAATATCAACCTCACATCTCATTAAATGAGTAACAAATCTCCACTATATCAGTGTGACACATTGTTCATAGGATAATTTTTCTTTTTAATACAAAATGCAAGCCAGCTTTTATGTATTTCTCACCTTTTGCTGTAAATTTCACTGCTGCTGCCCGTTTAGGTCAGTTGGCCAGATTGGATGTCTTACAGTGAAACTCCTCGTGTGAAACCTGGGAGCCGCTAGTACAGAGAGGGTGGTGGTGAGGTTGTATTATGGGTGCAGTTATTGCTGACTATTGCTGCCTCGAGCTAAGACATGTTGTCAGCTGCAAGTATGGAACAGTGCCCTTGATACAACAGCCATGGTGACACTTGCAAAACTTTTTAAGAGCAACTGGAAGAGAATAAATTAAAGGAATTGTGACATTAACTTTACCTCTGTTTAAAATTTCAATGTAATTGAATGCTAATCACAAGAACAAGCTATGGTGCCTTTGCCAAGTAAACAGATTACAGTCAGCCTTGTACTTCCTCCCTAAGGAAATAGAGTGGTGGTAGCAGAAAATGACATTTTTTAAATATTTGCCCCCAATGCCTCAGTTATGCTACTTTGTCTGTAACACTGGCGAGTTTTCTATGTGAGTTTACTAAACTTCCCCTGACACTATTTTGCAGGGGGCACCATTGCTGCATCTTGGGCTTAGCACCATCCAAGACAATTGTGATTAATTCAACAAAAAACTGAATGTTAATGTGTACAGCCAGACCTTTTTCGAGCACTGAGTGCTGTGGAGAGAGAGAAACAAAGAGTAAACTTTATTGTCCCTGAAGGGAAATCTGTCTTCGGCACAGTGCTACAGTCTGTTTCTTCACATAAAATAAGATAAAAATATCACAGAAACATAATCATTTGACACAAAGCTAGATAGTTGCTTTACGTAACACATTCTAAAAAACATGAAATAGTTATCTGACTATGCATTTCACATTGACAACACAATGACATTAAGGAATTAAAATGCAAAAACAGTGCTAGGTGCTAAAGTGCTTGTGTATTTATTCCATGTTGCTCTTTTGCGTTAAGTTAAGCAGCTTGATGGCGGCTGGAACAAATGATAGCTTCAAAAGGTTTAATATGCACTTTTGCACACTGAGTCTTCTTCCTGATGGCAGAGGTTTGTATTCAGAGAAGGGGTGATGTTGACTGTCAGCAATGATTTTTGTTGCTTGTTTCTGACTACCTGCAGATAGACAGGTCTGACTATGTATTTTATTTATCAAAGTCATATCGCTGTCCACCTTATGGATGCTCTGTTTTGCTCTCCACCCTCTCTAGCTGATTGATCACCAAAACACTGAGACAAAAGCTGAGGATCTAATATGCGAAACATTTCTCTGGAAATGATATGGTACTGAAGCAGACGTACATGTAACTAAATATACTGACTGACTAATGGTGAATCAGAGCAAAATAAGGAAGGCTATCGTCCGGCTCCAAGACAACACAATAGGTCATCTTTTCCTGATTGGCCAAAAATGACAGCTCCTTTTTCTATGGCCAAGATCTCACCCTGCACAAACCACAGCTTCCTCAAACCTACAGCCTGTCTGTCCTCCTTCTCACTCTTCACTGAGGTCAAACATAACACTAACAGTTATGAGGATACTGGGGAAGCTTTAAAACTCAAATGATGAGTCCCCATAAATCCAGTCCTACGTTTATCTCCTATCATCACCTGTCACATCAGCCAATGTCCCTGTGGGTTGTTAATATATATGAACATTAATTAAGCTTCCTACTTTTACAACATGTATCTTTTTGCTTTCCTCGATATGGCACCAAGCTGTATGTCATATTTGATGAAGTTGTGCAGAGACAGCGTGTGCTCTGTGTGATATTGCAGGAACGCTGTTATACCTAATGATAATTAACTTTTTTCATGCTGTTCACATTATAGAGGATATAGCTTGGCTGCTACTGTATTTGTTGCAGATTACATCAAGAAATTAGCTCAAACATCAAATATCAAGCACTCTTGAGGATCATATTATTACTGGTCTTATAGCTATATTGGATGATTTATGATTTTTAGTTGAATTTTGGAGTTAACTAAAATGCTGTATGGCTTTCCATGTGATACAGCAGAGGCATGTGTTGCCAGTATCATACAATCAGACTAGCTTTGTGTGTGAGCCTAAATTTGTAACTGATCTTTCCCAAGTCCTGCCCCTTTGGGCCCTTTGGTCAACTTTCTCCTTCCCTGTTTCCTTTACTTCGATGTGCTATGTGCTAAACTCATCTAGGGCTAAAAAACAAAACAAAACAAATTTTGATGGTTAAAAGTTATTGTTGGGGGACTCAAAAGTAATGTGGTCACATCTTAAGTTAGTTAATGGTATCAAAATGCTAGCTAACTTAGCTAGCTAATCATCTAATCTGGGGGACCTGTAAAAGTGCCATATATAGAGTCACATCTTTGCTAATGTTAGCAAAATGCTAGCTAACTGGCTGGCTTACGATTGATGTAGATTAGCCAGCCAGTTTTGCTAACATCTGATAGCTAGTATCAGATGTAACTAGCCAGCTAATCAATGTTGTAGATTGACTAGCTAGTTAGCAACCTTTTTGCTAACATAAGATGATTTAAGAGTAAAAAGCTTTAACAGGTTCCCCAACAACATATTTTACCCATCTTCTAAATTTTTTGTTTTTATTTATTTTCTATTTTCTTTTTTTTTTTTTTTTTTTTTTTTTTTTTGGACATAGGAAAGCCTAGCACATTCCATATCGAAGTACAGAAAGAACACTTTTTCCCAGGAAGGCAAAGTCATGACCTGCTGTACTCTGACTCATATTGCCTAGTACTCGTATTTGTTGCCTTTATTGATTTAGGTTGTTTGGATTGGATAGGTTATGGGTAGGTATAGGAATGAGAAGTGTGATTGGTAGGCTTAGGGTGAGGTCCACACCCCACTCTTTGGTTACATGCACCAAGTCAATAAAATGCCCCTGTGCAGACACCATAAACCCTGTAAGCACAGAGTATTTCCCTACTTTACTCAGATGGCCTCATGCATCACATCCTGTATGACCGGTCCAACCAGGAAGTCATCAGGAAGCTGTTTAAAGTTGCAGCAACAGGTCACATTGTTTAGCATTTAAATAACTCCCTGTCCCTCTATCTCCTCCGGGAGGAAAATTGCACTGCCAGGCGCATCTTAGCATCCTAGCATATCGTGTTGTTCTCCAGGTTTGAGCTTTGCTTGGCTGACTGAGTCCAGGACAGCTGTGAGTGAGGGCCATTCACTGCTCTGTCAGGGGTGGAGATGGAAGCACTGAACTGAGGCCAGCCATTCTGTGGTACTCCTACATGTCACCTTTTCTCTCTGTAATGGGTTCCTGTGTGGAAGACAGCTTGTGAAAAGGAGAAGGTTTTTTATTTTTTATATGTCTGTGCATGCTTGTGTGTGTCCACAGAAATGTTGAAAAATTCTCAGGTAAACAAATAACACCAAGTCCTCAAGCACAAGCCTACAGAAAGCTCAGGGTCTTATCATGGAGTAGATTATGTAAACTCCCCTGTGTCGATTACATAAGAAACACAGTGTGACATTGTGTGACCTCCTCAGAAGGAGGAAAACAAGATTCTCTGAACCATAAAATGTATTCGTAAGATGTGTTGTTTAAAGATCGAATTACTGGGTGTGTGAGAAATGCTGAAATGATAAGAAGTGACCAAGTCTTCAGTGGCATATGGCTTAGAACATAACACAAAGTGCTCATTGTGTTTCATATTCATTTGGTTAAATGTCATTTCTCTTGAGCCACAGTGACAATCTTGTCAAACATAAGTTCATCTCATAAGTCTTTCACTGTGCAATGTGACTCGCCACTAGTTGATTTGACCACAGAGAGCCATTGGGTGTACCAATTTGCCGTCAGTCTTCATGATCACAAGCTTTTAAAATGTGATATCAAATCATAACCTATACACATGCTGTGTGTTGTTACCGTGGTGATGGCATAGCATGCAGATGTGGCGGCCAGTAGCTCCCAAAACTCTTGATCTTGAGCAAACTTGGCACTCTGCGTTTGAGTACCACTCTGCACCTGGATATTGGACTTATTCACAGCTAGTCACCAGATAGTTTGGCGGTCTTCACTCTAGTGCTCAACACTGGAGCCCCCCAGGGCTGTCTGCTAAGTCCCCTCCTGTTCACGCTGTTCACCCATGACTGCAGTCCCTGATAGAGAGAAAACTCTACTGTGAAGTTCAAAAATGATGCAACGCTGATGAGACTTCATATCGGGAGGAAATCAACAGTCTTGCAAAATGGTGCAAAAAAAAAAAAAATAGCCTACTGCTCAATGTCAGCAAAACCAAGGAGCTGACTGTTGATTTTTGGAGAGAGGAGGCAAAGACACACTTCTGTTTACATTGGTGGAGCTGGTGAACAGTTTTAGGTTCCTGGGAATCTAAAAAGAGAAAAAAGCAGGATCTGCACACCAAAAGAGCTCACGTATGAAAAATTATTAGAGTAGTTCCTGGGAATCAACATCACAGGCAACCTGTTATGGACATACAGCTTAATTTCTTGTTAACCTTTACAGAGGAGCAACTGAAAGCAACCTGACTGGACACATCACAAACTGACATCATGAGATGTGCACCGCCCAGAACAGGAGGACTCTACAGCATTAAAACTGCTCAGAACATCATTGGTGCCCATCTACTGGGTATCACTGATATTGGACAGGTGAGGTGCCTGTGCAGAGCCCAAAGGACACTAAAAGACAATGTCCACACCAGCCACAACCTGTTCAACCTGCTGCCATCTGTCAATAGATACAGAAGTATCCAGTGCCATACCACCAGACTACAGTGCAGTTTCTTCCCTCAGGCTGTGAGACTGCTTAATTCATACCACAGTCAAAAATTATTTTAAATTATTCATTCATCTATTTTCTGTGTCATTTTTAATATTGTCAATAACATTAAAGGAACTACAACTTGCATCTTGGAATACAATCCTGTATTGTAAAATAATAAATAAATGAACCATGTGACACACAGACAGAGGAGGCAACATGAAGGAATGTCACATGTGATCTACAGTTTCCCATGATACCATGGTAACTATGAAACAAAGAGGTGAAGAACAAGGTGAAAGGTCTTTTTTCTGCAGTTGCTATTACAATACTGGATTCACAGCACATTTATTTTACACTGTTTTCTTGGCAGGGTTGTTCATTCACAACATGTTTATTTTTCTTTTAATGCTCTCCACTGGTTTAAAATCCCTGCTTCCTCACCTTACCTGTGGGAAAATCCATTCCTTAGAGAGCACACTCTACATTATTTCTATGACCTTGGTCTGTTCAATGTAGAACTAGAAAAAAAGAGTCATTTATGCAACCAAGAGCCAAATGCTGGGGCTACAATAATAAGCTGGCAGTGAATGGGACACCAGTTTTGCAACACTGACTTTTCATGCAATAAAATAAGTCTCATTTAGATTGTGAAACAAACGCCTTCTGACAAGTGAAACAGAGTGTGCAGACACTGTGGTTTGGATTGGTTGCTGTTCACTTCATGAAATGTATATCTACTATAAATGCCAAAAGCTGCAGACTCTGCACAAGCTTAGGCTGCGTTTTTAGGTGAGGGTGGCAGGATTTCCTGTGTAATGAAAACGCTCATCTGAGGGACGTCTGACTGCTGAAGTCTGCTGTAGTGACATTTGTATTATCGATACTAAAAAGACAGAAATGCTCATCTTATTTTAGCATGGCTCATATTTGTTGTGTTACGGCTGTCGTTGAGCTGTTTTCAAGGGGCCCTGTATTTCTACTGGCACTACAGATTAGAAATCACTTATGCTTCTGTAGTTTCAAGTTGCCAAAGGGGTGTAAAACACATCCTGCATAAGCTGGCACTCTCTCCTGGAAGTCTTGCATACATACAAAGACGCTTGTGTGCATAATGGAAAACTCTTGTCCATATTTCTCAGTTTATTTATTTTTGGCCTCTATCTCTAAGTAGTGATTCAAAATATGTCTGAAACAGTGAAAGACTTTAATTGTGTTGCTGTTTTTTGCGCATATGCATCCCTAAGTGTTTGTTGCGATACTGACTGACAACTTTTCAGGTTCCCCTTACCTGTAAGACAGCATAGATTTGTCAGTATCATCTGTAAGTGGTCTGGTTCTGTGCAATAGCGTCCATTTTGGATTCTTTACCCCGAGGCCACTGGGACATGAACAGTGCTGTCTCTCACTACATGGGATCTTGTGTCCTCTCCACCTTCTCAATAATTCAATGGAAAGAGGAGACGTCAGCTCTGGTATAATTACTGTGTGAGGGTGACAAGCTCCTCTGTCAAGGGCAAGATGGTACTGAGGTTTACAGTAGTGGGGAGAGTAAAAGACACAGCAGCAGTGTGTACCATGACACTGACGGTGGCAAAACCTTCAGCTACCAGGAGGTGATGAAACTTCAGATAACGTTGGCAAAAAGACATTATGACAACATTAACTGTTTTTGTTTTTAGCGAGAACTCAACTCAGTGCATAATCATTGCAAAGCAGCACCTCAATGGCAACATCATCCGCAGCCTTTTAGTGCAAACATTCTCGATTTTACACCTGAAAAAAGAATCATTAGACGCAGGTGCAACATTTTAGGGTCAATACTTTATTTGACAGTACACTAATATGGCGTAACAAGGTATACCTTGTATCAAATCAGAGAAAAAATAGAAATATTTTCTTTATTAGATAGTAGTAGACCTTTTATTAGACCCTTATTAGATTTTATTAGAAGGTAATTAATAGGGCGGGGTATCTTTTCAAAAATTATGATACCAGTACCAATACTTGTATCCTAAAAGTGAGACTGAAATCAATAGAGCACTTCATTCCATATCTTACATACCTCTTCTCCATGAAGAGCTCTTGCTATGATTGGTTGTGAGCAAAACCATATAAATAGTCATTGGACTGCATGCAGGTATCGTTTGACTGGAGAGGTTTCAGTGGTACTGGGTTATTTCAATCGATACCTTAAAGGTGTTGTGTGCCCATAGTGAGCCCTAGCAGTTAAAGACACATTACAACAGAACTGTACTTTAAAAGTGTATTGTTTCCTCCAGTGGTGGCTGGTGAATTTATTTCCAGAGGGTCTATAGCGAAAATCAGGCAAACATTGTAAAGTATCACACCAGCATATTTTAATATATGAAAAGAGCCTTTATTTGTACTTGCAGAACTAAATGAACATGTTTTATAACCTAATGGAACTTGCTTAGTTAAGGTAAATTAAGGTACCTAAATTTCTTTTCATGCTGGTAACAGCTGATGTTTACATACTTAAAAAAAAAAGGAAAGTACTTGAAAGGAAAGTAGTGAAGTATTTTCACAGTGTGGTACTAGTGTTTTTACTTAACTTAATGATGTGAATACTTTATCCAGCACAGCTCACCTCTATGAAGATCATCTGGTCCCAGAGTGAGGCTGAGTTCCACTGTCACCATGTTCTCCACAGAGAGTTTATCATCTTCCTCTGATTGTTTTTGCTTTATGATGTCGGACTGATCAGGTTCTTTAACTCTGAGCTTCTCTTCTAGGGTCTTTTGTAAAAGGGATTTTCAGTCTCAATGGAACATCCTAGTTAAATAAAGCAGTCTCATACTGTCTAATAAAGAACATATTTCTAGTTTTTCCTAATTTGATACAAAGTATAGTTTGTTACGTCTTATTAGTGTACTGTGAAACAAACTGACACATTTTTTTTTATGAGCTTTCATGAACGTCTTGGGATTTTAGTAGTGTTTTCTAAGTTCTCAGTGGTCAAGAGGCAACACGATCCATCACTGTTAGGCAGGGAGGTGTGTGGGATCTGATTTCAGCTCTGGGCCCAGCTGAGATGACAGACCCTGTTAATATAACGCCAGCCAAACCCCAAACTTCCTGCTCAGAGAAACCCTCGGCATAAGCATACCTGCCAAGATATGACTAAAACTGTTACTGTCACCGAGACCTAAAACCTGGCATGGGCAAAGGCTTGGCACAAGGCTTCCAGTTAAAAATGAGCTAGACAAAGTAGGCAGTCATTAGAAGTAGATGTTTTGACACACTGTCTCCCATGGGTACCCAGGGAAAAGGCCTGGACCAAAATGTATCAAGTCTCCCAGCGTAGGAGTGTCTCATTCATGCTGATGAAAAGACCAAGATCAGCTCTGATGATGAAACTCTTCTTATGTGTCTGAAACCTACAGCAAGCCTAAGCCAGGATTCAAGGGCAAACCTTGGGTAACATTATTTGGTATTTATTTTTATTTTTTTTAACATTTGAGAAATCTTTTACTACTTAAATATCTCTCAAATTCAGCCTCTGCCTTATAAATACACAATGAATATTTAAAATAAATATAACTTCATTCTAGCATCATTAAAACAAGATTGAAAGAGTCTACATGCCAGCCACATGTCAGCCATGCCAGCAACTCTGTGAGGCTGTACTTACACTCAGTGGTGCTTTGAGCTAATTGCTAACACTAACTAATACAATATAATAACTTAATACAATGTATAGCTGAGGCTGACAGAAATATCATTATTTTGCAAGTCATAAGGTACAGGACAAATTGAAATTTTGCAAAATTACGCACAGTTTATCCTATAGGTATATCCAACCTCTGACAGAAGCACATGTACCTGTTTCTCTTTTCTAATAGAAAATATTTACAAAGGGACACTTTACTGATCCACACTCCTGTGTGGGGAAAGGACTGAACATAAATGAAGGTGTTTTGTGACTGGGGAGACGTGTGTCTGTGCTACAGCCAAACATGCAGGGTGCTGTCTTGTGCAGGCAGACTGAACTATAGACTTTGTGCTTTGACCAGGTTATAACCAGTCTAAGGCCCAAGAGGCTTTTACACCAATGTGCACAAGCAAACGCGCCAGCAAAGGCGCAAGTGTATTTGCTATCTTGCAGATGTGGCAAAAATGCAGTTTTGCCGGTGTAAGATGGCAAAGCCACCTAAACCACCAGTGCAACAGCTTTGTGCTGGATGTAAGATAGGGCCCAGAGACAAAACTTCTCTTGTTTGTGCTCACCAGTAGCTGTTAAGTTAAAAGCTGATGCAGCATGATGCAGCATGGCTAATGTAGCTGAGTTAGCCTCATCCTGTGTACTTTTATTGGTGGGTTCTGAGGTGGAATTTATGTCAGAATCTCTTGCTCATAAAGTTACAAAACGCCCTGTTGTGGCTCTAAAGAGTGTCTGTGCACCTGTGATAATAATACAACTATTTGACAAATATGTTTCAATCTGTAGCTAACTACTTCACCTTGAATGGACAAGTGCCACACAGTGATTAAGTAGTTTAACTAGCTCACATGATTGCACAAGGATTCATGGGTAGCCTTTTGTCAGTGTTGTGTTTTTTTGTTTTTTGTTTTGATGAAGGAAAGAACATTGATTTATCTTTGCAAATAAATATGTTGGATGCACGTTAATGTAAATTTTCAGCCTAATTTATGAACCTCACCCAACAGTGACTCTGAGGACTCCCTAGGGTTTGCTAACTCCCTGTTGAAGACCTCGACACTAGAGGTTAAGGGGCATCACCAAAACCATTAGGATGTGTCTTCTGGCATGATGGATATCTGTAATATTGCAAGCCATCCAAATTCAGATCTTACATGGCTTAGATTGTTGACATATTTCATAAAATATCATGAAAATATCTATCATCCTTACTGACATCTTCTGACAGAAGCATAGTTTTGTGTTAGGATCTCTGTAGGAACTAAGTCAATATCAAACCACAGTGCTGTGGCATGTGGTACGTATTTTCTGACATAGTGGAGGAGGATAGCTTTGTGATCATTTTTATGCCATATGCCATAATATTGTTTCAAGCCCACACACTGAGCAGTAGGATGCTGTTTAAAGTGAGCTTACTTTTAAAGGATGTCTACAAAAGCAGCTATGTGTTGTACATCTACAAACATCAAAGCTCCTGTGTCTTGACTTCTCTTTCTCCTTCCTTCCTCCTCGTTGTCTTCCAAATCCTGTGCCAGTGAAGTGAAAAAATGCAAATATCTGAAAAAAGTCATGACACAAGTTCCTGTAATTTTGATTATAATAAAATGTGTTGCATGTAATCAAACGGCTGGTGTTTGCCGGTCTCCCTACCATGCACACCCCAAGGTGCACACATCAGAGGCCAGCAACAAAAGGCCACATTAAGTGTTTGATGGCAGCAGAGACGACACAAAGAGGCTGTTTATAACTAATTAGATTCCGTTCGCTTCACCTAGATTTTAATTATGATGTGGGACTTCAAATATTTCTGCTCCAAATGTCTCGGTAGCTTCTTTCAAGCTTCCTAGAACAGGTGGACAGGGGGAGGGAAGCAGAGCTGCTAACTAGCTTAGCATAAAGTATCCTACTGTCAGCGTGCCTGACTCAGCGCACAGCACCCAGAATTAATGGTGTTATGTTTGAAGTGTGATGCCTTACGAGCTGTGCTTTCTAACACAACATGCTTCTAATCATGTTGCTCCATTCATGTAATATCAAAGTAATTATTGCTTCTGATAGCAATTATATACATCATAAAACTTCTGCTGCTAATTGACTCAGAAAAGCACCATGGTATGGCAAACTTCTGTTTCCCACTGCAATTAATACAACCTAGTCTTTGATTATAAAGATCTTAGGTGTTCTTAAATTTACACAAGACCTCCAGCATATGTTTTGAACACCTAAAGGGATAGTTCAAATTATTTGAAGTGGGGCTGTATGAGGTTATTATCAATGGTCAGTGTATTAGCTTTGTAGGAGCAGAGAGGGGCACCATCATGGAAGCTAAACAATGAACTGCTATTGGGAGGGTCAGCAATATAAAGCCACTTAAAAAGGTCCACCTAGAATCAACCACTACCTCAATCTGTTAGTTTGTTTACATTATGATATGGCTTTGGTGAAGCTGAACTATCCCTTTAAAACACAAAAGTTACACAATGACACAAACAAACAGCTATCAGTATTGAGCTATCAATAGACCAGCAATTCACATGGTCTTCAAGGCAAAATTGTTGATTTTACTCATAGAGTTTGGCTGGTTTGGAGAGAGTAATATATAGCAAACAAAGACATTGGACCTTCCACAACCCTTGTTATCTCCTTTATTTAATCCTTGAATTAATAATAAGTAATAATAAACTTTTATTCAGTCTGGTGGTACAGCAGCAGATACTTCTGTATCGCTTGCCAGACGGCAGCAGGGTGAGCAGGCTGTAGCTGGAGTGGGTATTCTCTTGTTCTGCTTCCTCCTTTATTTTAAGACTGCTGCACTAGCTTTGCTTCATTTTATAACAGTCTGTACACTACACTGAGCCGTTTGTTTACACGTGCTGGCCACTGTCTTCCTGAATCATTTCCACAGACGCACAGTAAGACATTCATGAATTAAGCATTCTGATGCCGTTTTAAGATTTTTTGAAAGACGTCATTAATTAGTGAAAAGTTTAAAAACACAGCAGTACATTGCTTAGCTGCTGCTTCTCTACACTGGGGCTGCACAGACTCTCATCTACTGTAGCTAATACACTGACTGCCGTTAAGTACCTCACATAACCCTCAAATAATCTGAACTATCCCTTTAATGGCGATCCTGCTCCCCTGCCATATTCACAGGAATCAGTCTAGTATGATCCGGCCTGTTCATTTCGAAATCTGTGAGCACCTTAGAATGATTCAGGAGCAGATGCAAATTATTATCTTTCTCGTCTTTTTCTTTTCACTATGACAGATTGGAGCCCAGAGGAAAACATTCAGCAGCTGAGGAGCTCCAGCGAAGACAGGTGATTCACTTCTAATGGATGTTAATGTGGTGGACACGACTGAGGATATTCCCAGTGGTGTACACTTACAGTTAATTGATAATTGAGGTCTATGAAAAGATGCACATTAAATCATGGCCAACAAGCCTGCCTATAAGGTTGCAGCAATTTAAAGAACAAGTCTCCAGAGTCTCTTAAGGTTTCCCACAACTGAAATGCACTCTGAATGAATAATTAAGGCAGAAATATTCTTAACTCATATTACCTTACTTAAGACATTACTATTTCAAACATGTAGCATATGCATAATGTTGAAATGCATAAACACTTTCACCTCCGCCAACTCCAGGTTGCGCAATCCTCTAATGACTTTCTTGATGTCTCCTTATGTTACTGTTTGATCAGTGCCTTCGCTAAGGAGCCCATGTGCTTAGAGGTGATCCTCTGATTTACTTAAATGCAACATTTCATCACATTTAAGAGTAATAATCTGCAATATATTGCACATAAATAAATGTCTTTTTTGTTAATCTTTCCTACCAGTCGATACAATACCATAAAGATTTGTGATCAGTTTGTGATGCTTTTGAATTTTCCATATTTTATGTTTACATGTGCAAAGGAAGTTGTTTGTTCATATAACAAAACATATTTAAAGCAGCCATCCATTGGGCTCTGTGCTATAGTTGAAATAATTATTTTTCAGATATATCTGTGTGTATGCATTATCATGCAAATATATGCGATATCACACAAATGAAATAAACTGATTTTTGGTGTATGCCATTCTTGCATTACATGACACAAAACTTTTCATACATGTGGCTGGCTGGGTTGACGGCTTTTTCATCCGAAGTCGTCAAATACTAACTGTTAACGGTTTGGGTTAAACTAAGTATGTTATGTATAGCAATCGGAAAAATTACATAAGTTATGTTACCTTTTTTTTTTTTTGCTTTTTTTAAAAGAAGAAGCTGTACAATGAATAGGATCATGGACACTTAGGGGGGAATAAACTCATTCAGGGAGTAATGTATAATGTAATAGTATGTTATGTGTGTATGTTTCAAATGGGACACAAAGCCCAGCCTCCTGGGTGAAAGTGCTGTTTGTTTGATGAATCCACTCACTCCGCATGCAGACTTCCTTGCTTTTTATGCTATTCATACCTTTAAAATACAAACATTGCACAAACTGACAATTCCATACTGTTATTTAGTAAAAACAACAGACTGATCTCAAGTGGGACTTCATCATGGGGGACATTGTTTTTTTCCTAAATCAATACCTGAACAATGACAGAAAACACAAACAAATCATCTTGTCAAGAAAAACAAGAATCTTCTCAGTATTTTATCAGGTATTTTTCCAAACGGTTCAACATCTTATCATTGTCTTGAATCTCAACAGAAACAAACAGAGCATATTTTGCTATTTTCAGTGGCAGTGTTACTTTCGCTCCAAACAGGTATTTCAAGAAGTTTTTTTTTATCTGTCCTGATCTGGCTGCGGTCGGTGTGCACAGATGGCGTGGTTCCTTAACGGTGGAGGATCCTGAGAGCTGAAATGGGATTGGAGCGACTGTACAAACAGATCAGACAGGTTTAGCCAGATGATATCCTGTAACCATGCTATCTAACAGTCAGCCATCCTGTTGTTTGATGAGCCAATTAATGGCTCATTACCTGTTTAGGCAGAACTGTGCCACCTCAGGTTACAAGGCCACCAAATCTGCACTTCACCCGCTGACTCAAATCTGATTAGTTTCAACTAATTGGCAGAGATCAGATGTCATTTTGCTTTTAAGTAAAAAGGATTGAGTTTCATGGACAGTGAAAGGAGGCAGGCATTGATAAACACTGATAATCTCTCAGGTTTTGAGAATTAAAGCCAAGGGTTTTTTTTGTTTTTGTTTTTAGAGCTCATTATAATCCATTGATATATTAACTTTTTATCTGGACTTTCTGGAAACACAAGGTAGTGTCAGTGCACGAGTCTGTGATCATTTAAATGTGGTCTCTCTCTGAATGCAGTCTATTGTTGTTGTTGCTTTTTCACTATTCAGATAGAAAAGATGCAAATCTCTGGATGGATCTTTGTTTTGTGTGTGGAGGGTGCACAGTACTAATGCTTGCTTAGTTGTATATTTGCACAGAATTACACTGTATATATGTGTGTCTGTACAAATGCAGGTTAGTGTATCCTGTGTGTGTTTTTCAAGGACAAGTGGGACTCTTTTCTCTCTGATCAGTCAGTTCTTGTCTCTGCTCACTTAAAATGTTTGTTCTCCTTGCCAAACACAGGCCCATTAATAGTGCATGAATAAAATAAAAAAAAAAGCAAATAGAGAGCAAAACAGCGGCAAACCACCAAACAGCCATGTGTAAATTTATTTAATATTCTCTGTGCTTTCAGCCCAAGCTACTCGCACTGTGCACTGTCTAGTCAAATCATGACAGCCATGATTAATCTGCCTCTTTAAAAAAAAATACATCCTGAGCACTGTATGCAAAACAACTTTTGGTTGTACCCTGGAGGTAAGTATATAGAAAGGGGAGAAATGTTTTATTTAAGCATGTTTATGGAGCTGTATCTTTATTTTGACTGAATTATAATCGGTGATGAAAGAAGTATTCAGATCATTTACTTTAGTAAGAATACAAATGCCACACTGTAAAAATACAGCAAGTTTAGTCCTGCACTGAAAATGTTGCTTCAGTAAAAGTACATAAGTATCATCAGGAAAATGGAGTATATACAGTGATGTCTGATGATATTATATTTTAATAGTTATGCATGAATGTTTCAGTAGAATTTTGTGGTTGATTGAGGTGGAGACAGTTGTTGACTTTTTTTTTATGAAGGGCTGCAACTAATTACATTTTCTATAGATCAGCTACAGATAAAAGTGATGCCTTCAGATGTCTTGTTTTGTCCCACCAAGAGTATAAACATCCAAATTATTCAGTTTACTGTCATTTTAGACAAGCAACAGCAGTAAACCAGCACATTTGACATGCTGAAAGCATAACATTGTTTGGCATTTTGCATGACATAAATCAAATGATTAATCCACTGATTCATTTTTTTTTTTGATAATAGACTATTCAGCAGATTACTCATCTAATGGTTTCAGCTCAGATTTTATATACCGTGTGGTAGTTACATATTTTACATCACATTTTAATAGTTCTTCATTTATTATGCACAAACCCCATATGGGACATTACATAAAATGTAAATAAAAACAAAAATGCAATGATTTGCAAAGACATTTCAACCTATATTCAGTTGGATACAGTACAAAGTCAAGATATTTAATGTTCAAGCTTTTTTTCTATGTTATTGTTTTTTTTGTTTGTTTGTTTGTTTTTGTTTTGTGTTTTTTGTTTGTGCATGTACACTCATTCTGAATTTGATGCTTGCACCATTGGGACAGAGGCATGCAATACATCACCTTTTCTTTTGATAACACTGCAAGTATTTGGGAACTGAGAACAGTAATTATTAAAGTGAAATTCCTTCTCCTTCTTGCTTTATGTACAACTTAAGGTGCTCAACAGTCTGGAATCTCTGTTGTTGTATTTTGTGCTTCATAATGTGCCACATTTTCAGTGTGAGACAGATCTAGACTGCAAGCAGGTCAGTCTAGTACCTGAACTCTTTTACTGTGAAGCCACATTGTTGTAAAATGTGCAGAAAGTGTCTTGATATTGTCTTGCTGAAATAAGCAGAGATGTCCCTGAAAAAGACGTTGTCTGGATGGCAGCATAGATTGCTCAAAAACTTGTATGTACCTTTTAGCATTAATGGGACCTTCACAGATGTGACAGTTATCCATGAAGCCATGGGCACTAACACGCCCCCATACCATCACAGATGATGGGTTTTCAACTTTTCCCTGGCAACAATCTGGATGGTCATTTTCCTGTTTATCCTAGAGGTCATAACATCCATGATTTCTGAGAACAGTCTGAAATGTGGACTCGTCAGACCACAGCACACTTTTCCACTCTGCATCAGTTCATCTTAGAAGAGGTCAGTACCCAGAGAAGTCTACAATATCCTATGTAGTGTATAATTATGTGGGTTTTTAGTGCAATCTCCAATGCAGTGCTGCCTGAGGGGTCAAAGGTCACAGGCATTCACTATTTGGCCTTGCCCCTTACATGCAGAGATTTCTCCACATTCTCTGAATCTTTTAATGATATTATGGATTGTAGATGGTGAAATCTCTAAATTCCTCGTAGTTCTGGCCATTATTGGCTATTGTAAACATTGTCCCTCCCTGGCTGCATGATACTGCAAATTTGTATTTAAGTGCAGTATTTGAGTAAATGTATTCAGTTGTTTCCCACCACTGATTAATAATACAAGACTGAGAAATAATCACATTCACCGGTGTTCAACAGAGAGGAAGCGACTGCCCATTTGGCACGCTGTCTTTTGATCCTGGTTTGCACAAGGCTAACTCTGTGCTCAGACTGATGATGTGTTTCATACTCCATGAAAATATTCCCATGAGAACTTACAGTCGGCCTGAAGTGGAACAGGACAGACACGAACCGCACCAACTCAGAGCTAATCAATGTGTTAGTGTTTAAGTGTGAGATAGGGAATGGCTTTGTCCAGAGGCCTTTCACATGGTAAGTGAGGCTAATCTCTTAGTATTACTATGGCCAAACCAACCATTTCTAATGGCAGACAGTGGGCTTTTGAAAACCATTCAAAGCTGGGTGGTGCAATAGACTCAGGGGAAATTTCCTGGCAAGCACTCAAATTCAGCTGCTCTTTTATTCACATAACACACACACACAAATGTCTTTATCTTTTCAATCAAAAATACACATTCCCCCCTACGTCTCTGAAACACACACACAGTCGATACACGGGGCCAGGTGGTGTGGTTAGTGCCAGATCTTGCTTTCTGCTCTCCTGAGTGCAATTGGTAACCTGAGCTGCCTGTTTGAATAACTCGGTTATCCCAAAAGCTTCCTCGCTGCAGAGACATCATGGAACACTGCCCAAAACACACTTTGTCTAAGCTCCTGATATTCACTGCCTGCTTGATGAATATTGAAATTCAGCTTCCAAAGTCACTTTCACTGTCTTGAAGCTGCAGATCATAAGAAAAGAGTCAGAATTAAAAGTTGGCTGGAGAGCCTTACGGGCGCAGCTTTGTATCCAAAATCTGTCATCAGAGTGTCACTCCATGTGAGTTAGTCAGTGTGAACATGTCAGCTGATGGGAAGTGACAGGCAGGCCCGGGGCCTCCTCATTTAATTAGGAGCCCGCCTTGTTTTGTGGCACTCATAACCGAACCTGTCTCCCATC
Organism: Lutjanus erythropterus; assembly: GCF_056507025.1. Classification (NCBI taxonomy): domain Eukaryota; kingdom Metazoa; phylum Chordata; class Actinopteri; order Lutjaniformes; family Lutjanidae; genus Lutjanus; species Lutjanus erythropterus. Next base: position 17,858,268 of record NC_139318.1, on the reverse strand, counting down.
TCCCAGGGCGTTTTCTATTTTAAAAGCCATTCATTGTAAGTTTATCTCAGATGTTTTCTGCTGTAGATGCAACCTGCAGGTCGCCAGTGTTCTGCACCACACAGAGGCTAAACACTCACTATCAGGGCTTTACTGATTATCAGGGTCACTTATTTGTCCTGTAAATATTTGTTTTCACCCCCTGCCCCCACCCACCACCGTCCTTTAAACTGACACAAGACTTTTCCTTTGCTGTTTTGCTTATGTAACGATGCCTTTTGTCCAACCTTTGAGTCAGAAATGTGCTATAAAATGTATTTTGGTGATCATGACGTTTGGGATAATGATGATTTTCAATACTTGATGATTAGTTGTAGTTGTTGGAGTGGTAATAGACACTAACTGTCAGAATCAGAATTGGCTTTATTGACAAAATTTGCGTATGCATACAAGAATTTTACTGTGGTTTGTCATTGTTTTCAGTGTCCTTACACAGGAATAGACATACAGCTAAGAACAAGGACAACAAAGCTGAACAAATAAAGGTAAAGAATGGTTATGAATAAAGAATTGTCAGGCCTGAAATGTACACAGGTATGTGAAATAATAAATTGCCAGTGACCAACAACATAAATAAAATATACAAGTCAAGTGTGTCAAGTGTAAATTGTTAATACAAATAAATATTGAATGAATGTACATACATGGAGTAGATGATTATGTTCAGTGTATGCATGTACACACATAAAAACTGTGTTTTAAACTGTAAAGATGTAGTTTTTAATAGAAGGAAGTGGATGCTTTGGTGTTAGAGGGTTATTGACAATTTATGGCTGATTTAAATGTTAACCAGAATGAGAGCCTGTGGAAAGAAATTGTTCTTGTGTCTACTTGTTTTAGCATACAGTGAATTTGGTCCCAAGGAAGACTGAAGAATTCTGTTTATTTCACTGTACTGACTTCGAACAGTGTGGACATGATGGTGACAGACTTTTGTGTTAAATTAAAGGGCCACTTTTGGGAGTATTTTTACAGTGAATGTGAAACTCCCATGAGGTCTTTTAAATACACGTCAGCTGTTCGATGTCAAAATGTGGGGGAGAGAACATTTTGCTTGTCTTGCATTAAAAAAAAAAAAATCAGTTTCCTGACTTTGTATTTTGCCACTTTCTCTTGCCTGTCAAGTACTGTTACAGCTAAAATATGACAAAAATTATGAAAGCAGTAAGTACAATATGTACAGTACACAGTGGTGGAAGAAGCATTAAGATCTTCTAAGATCAAATAACTCAAAAACACTAATAACACATGATGAAAATACTCCATTACAAGTAAATGTCCTGCATTCAAAATCAATTTTAGCATCAAAATCTACTTGAAGTATCAAAAGTAAAAGTGGTCCTTCTGCTGTCTTATATATATGTTCTATGATCCAATATTGTAATAATATTATTAATGACTTTTTCTGAGCAGCATTTTAATGTTGTCAAGGTACAACTAATTTTAACTACTTAATATACTGTTATGTGGTTAGTTTATAAGAATGCATCATATTTTAAGTCATTTACATGTAATGTTTACATGTTTACATGTAAAATATACATGAAAAATAACTGTCAGATAAATACAGTGAAGTAAAAAGTACAATATTTCCATCTGAATGGTAGTGGAGAAGAGGTATAAAGTGAAGTACAAGTACCTCAAAATTGTACTTAGGTACATTACTTGAGTAAATATACTTAGTTACATTCCACTACAATGCTGGGTTTGAGTTATACCGACTGTCCTCGTTTTTGACGAGAGAACTAGGTTTTGCACGGAGAGAGCTTTGTGTAATTTTGATTGTTTCAATGAACACTATGTGCTGTACACAAAAGCTCCAACCGTCTTCTCAGAACATGACATTAATTAATTACAATACAACTAAGAACATGAAAAATGTTCTTATTGTACATTTTTCTGTTTTAGATTTATGATTCTGCACTTTCACCGTACTTGTTGGTTCTTTTTCTCTTGTTATGTCTATTGTTTTGCACCAAAATACCAAGACAAATTCCTTGTATGTGAACAACTACTTGGCAATAAACCTGATTCTTAACACTGCCAGAAATATAGGAAAAGATACGATAAACTTTATTGGTCCCACACTGGGGAAATTCACTTGCCACATCAGCAAACCCCATATGGCAGTGCTCCCCAACCCTGGTCCTCAGGGCCCACTGCCCTGCATGTTTTAGATGTTTCCCTGCTCCAACACACCTGATTCAAATGATCAGGTTGTTGTCAGGCGTCTGCAGAGGCTTGATGACGAGCTGATCATTTGAATCAGGTGTGTTGGAGCAGGGAAACATCTAAAACATGCAGGGCAGGGGTCCCTGAGGAACCGCGTTGGGGAGCACTGCCATATGGGACATTATGAAAAATGTAGAAGAAGAAAAGAGTGAATGATTGATAAAAACACATAGATAACAAAAAATAAATAAAAAACTATATATACACACCTTTTAGAAATACAGATATATGGATAATTGTGTAGGATAATTGCAAACATATGGTATTGATTAGTGTTGCATTATACTAATATTAAATTCTGCTCTGTGAAATCAATAATTGCAGTGATACAAGAAGGAAATTCACAGGAAAGTTGATGATCATGTGAAATAATAGATTTAAAGAAAAAAAATGTAAAACACAACTATATATCGATAAATAAGCAAAATAAAACAATAAATACTTTAAGTTTGTGTATAAGTCTGGGAAAATCAACTATTTGAAATACTGATGGAGTCCCCGTCGGTCTCATCGGGAGTCGGCCTGGGAGCGCCCTCTATGGGCTCTGCTCGGTACTGCAGCAGCAGAGCGCCTCCTCTCCCCTCCTCCTCCTCCTCCTCCTCCTCCCTCCCTCCTCTCTCTTGGAGCCGGAGTTGCATTCCTCTCCTCTGCTCTCCATTCACACGCAGGGAACCGCCGGAGAGAGAGCACCGCCGCTCCGTGACCAGAGTGGAATGTCCCCAAGTTTTGGAATTTAAAACCATGGCGAGCAGGATATCTACCCGAAGGATCACTTGAATCTGTAAGTACCGACTAAACTCCGGAGCACGACCGCCTGGTTTTTTTTTTTCTCTCTCCTCCGAGTGGACTGAAGGAGTGGGTTTTGGTGGAGCCGGCTGAAATATTTAGGTTACATTTTTTCCTCTCTCTCCATTGCTCCGTGTGGTGGTGAGTTTGTCGTTGTGTTTTTTCTGCGCTCTCGGCGCCTGGTTCCTCCACGAGTTTGTAGAGCTGGAGGCTCCAAACCAAACCCCAGCGGAGAAACAGGACATTAAAAGGATATATCGCTAAACCCAGTTATTTAGCTGTGTGTGCTGGTGTGTGGAGGCTTGTGTTTGTGTTAGCGCGGCGTGTTGAATGTGCGCCCCGGTGTGACCACCAGTCGGATTGAGCCACACCAAACTGTAAAACTGCAGATATTTTGGGCGCCGAATGAGGCTCTAATTTCCAAAGTTTTTTAAATTGTACGTTTCTTTTCTTAATTACTTTGCACAGATCACTTGGCGCTTGAAAATTTAAAAAAAGGTTGTAAGTAAGCTGAGATTTGGTGCAGTGTGAGGTGAGTTTCTGGCTGGTTGGAGAACCTCGGCTGCAGCACTGAAATAGACTTTTCTGATGTGAAGAACCTTCGTCTTCGTCTTGTGTTAAAAGAAAGAAAGCAATATTTAGGTGTTGGGGACAAGCTAGCAGGCTTATCTGGCGGAGTGTGGCTGTTGCATTTCCACAGAGGAGGAATGCCACCACCACCATGTATAATTACAGGTATTCACGGAGCTGACACTCACTGTCGCCTGGATAAATAGACCGGGGAACATGCATGGAGGAGGCTGCGTGGCTCTACATCAAACACTTGCTTTCATGCTTGTTTATTTTCTCATTATTTGACTGTATCCTTGTTTTGCCCCTGGCCTTTTTTTTTTTCTTAAATGGACCTAAGGGAGGAGTTGTGTTGTATTTCTCCAGGGGGAACGTGGTGCTTGCTTAAAAAAAAAAATCGATTCACCTATTAGCTTTGAAATAATTAGAAATTGTGTTGGTGTGGTGTGAAAGGAGCGTTAATCTGCTAACGAATGAGAGGCAATTTGCGAAGCTTTGTTATTCGACAGCAATTGAATTCCCCTTTTGAGCAGGGATGGAGTGGTGAGGGCTGTCTGTGGGTGTGTAGAGTGCGCATTGGTTGTCAAGCTATTGAAAATGCTCTCATTGCTCCATCGGATTCTCCTCAGTTCTGTTTTTTTGTTTTTTGTTTTATTTTAATCAAATCCTGGTTAACCAAATTAGACAACCCATCCCAACCCCGCACGCCACGTGAATTCATTTGGAGCCCATTTTTAAAAATGTATTCATGAATCATATTAGATGAGCAAGGGCTTAGACATGATTTTAACCTTTTTTTTGGGAGGAAAAGGGAGGAGGGGGAGAGAGGGGCCAGACTGGAGCCTGTCATAAAAATCACTGCAATATCCAGTTTAGAGCTGCAACAAGTAATCGATTTTTAATCAATTATTTGATTAATTGCTAACTATTTTGGTAATTGATTAACTATTCGAGTCATTTTTCAAGCAAAAAATGTCAAACATATGCTGGTTCCAGCTTCTTAAATGTAAGCATTGGCTGTATCTTTTTTCATTTATGATAGGAAATGAAGAGTCTTTCTGTTTTGGACCGAAGAAGCATTTTGAAGGGAAATTGTGATTAACATTCTTAACATTTGTCACAGTTTTTTTTTTTCAGCCAGACTAATTTCTAAGAAAGGAAAGACAAAATTTTCTGATCCCAGCTTCTTGAGTGGGACGGTGCCTTTCCTCTTTAGTCTTTAATGGCTGGATATTTTGGGGTTGTGGGCAAAACAAGACATTTGAGGTCATGATCTTGGTGTTTGAGAAACACAAACATTTTCCACCATTCTCTGACATATTATAGACTGAACGACTAATTGATTAACTGAGAAAGTAATCAAGAGTAGAGCTGCAGTGATTAGTTGAATAATCAGTTAGTTGTCAACTACTGAATTAATCATCATCTAGTTTGATAATAGAGCAATTGTTTTTAGTCTTTTTTTTAAGAAAAGCACAGACTTTGCAGGGTCCAATGTTAAGGTTTTTTCCTACTTGCCCTGCAGAGCAAGTACTTCTTGAATCTACTTGTCCCATCTAAATTCCTACTTGCCTTTCCTAGGAGGTTCTTTTTGTGGCAGTGTGGTGCATATTTTCGCTCACAAATTATTTCTAACTAAAATCCATTGCCCGTTGACTGTTTAAAACAATACACAACACTTCTCTCCTCAGAGAGCAGTATTTATTAGCTTTATTATAGCCAACAAAGAAGGGATAAAAGAGATAAAGAAATTGTAAAGAACAGAGGGGGTAGGACCGGAAAAGTTTTTTTTAAACTTCCTCTTACCCCCATTGAACATAAACAATATTATTTATGTTCATTATTATAATGTTGAATGCAGACTGTGACAGAATAAGCTGATATATATTCACTCGACTGGAGAAACATGCGCCCACACTAAGCACAGACACAGACATTAACCTGCAAGCGGAGCTGCTGCAGCTGCTTTCTGTAGCTGTCGTTGCTGTGGAAAAATTGATTCATATTTATCGGCACTCTCTGCAGACAGTGCAGTGCATAGCTGGTATTGTTGCATCGTCCTCCACCCATGGATATATTTCTTTCCACAAAGGGAGAAACATTCTGTGTCTCTTTTCTGTCCCATAAGATAATCTAGCTAACTTTGGCTGCAAGCCTTCTGCCATGATGTCAGACGTCTGCACGTCAGCAGAGACGCTCAGCCAGAGGAGGCAGCGGCATGCTGTAATTGGCCGTTTTGGGGCTCCATCGTAACAGAAACGAGAGAGGAAAAACATAATGATGATAATAAAAAAAATGTTCTGAGTCGGTGCTTGTCTGATCAGGCATGTTGGGAAGGTTTTGCTTGCCCACCGGTTATTCTTAGTTGCCCCAGGCATTCGGGCAACTGTTAATGACAGACCCTGCATTGTGTTGACCAAACAACTAATCGATTGATTGAGAAAATAGTTGACAGATTAATCAACAGTGACAGTAATCATGCTCATCACAATTTCCCAGAGCCCGAAGTGATGTTAGCAAATTTCTTCTTTCGTCCCGCCAATAATACAAAACTCAAAGACTCAGTCATAAATGACAAAGAAAAGCAAAGGTCCTCACATATAATAGGCTGGAACCAGCAAATGTTTGACACTTTTGCCTGAAAATGATGATGAAATGATTATCAGAATAGTGGAAAAAAATCATTATTTGCAGCCCTAATCAGTTCATGTTAAAACAGGAGTCTCCCCTACAGTGTATCTACCTTGGATTTGAGACAGTTAATATAACCTTAATGGCAGTGATTGGTGCATTTCATCTTCTGTGCCACCACCTATAAGATGTTGTGTGATAACTCTTTATCATAAGTGACGTGACCCAGTTTTGCCTCCGTTCAGCCGAGCAACAGCAGCTCCGTATTGACAGTTCAATGCAGCATTCACATGTAAATGACGTGGGGTTTGAACCGTGACATGAGTGTTTGTTTAAGAGGTGGTGCCCAGTCACAGCTTTAAATCATCCAACCACATAGCTGACCAAAATTACCACCAGCCACAACAGAACTGTACCTAAACAAGCAATACTTTACATGAGCATGTGTGACTGACAGCAAGGAGTGTCAGTAATGTAACCAAACATAGTGGTAGTGATGACTCTCTTTGTGTGAGGAGTACATAAGCAGTCTCTTTTTTTATTTATTTAGCTGACACATGTCTGGGAAAGACAAAATGTTATGTCTTGAAAGGATGACAATGTTTTGTTTTTTGTTCTCAGATCAGACTCATATTTCCAACTTAAATACTTAAGGAAAAAAGGCTTAAGAATAAAGTCGACTAATCTCAATTTCATCAGTTTATTCTGGCCGTGATGACCAACATGCTAATGTTTTGGCAAGTGGCTTTGATAAATTGTCAATTATAAATTAATCACCCATTATTTTGATAATAGATTAGTTGGTTTGATTCTCTCTCTCTATTTTTCTTTTAAAGACAAAAGTTACTTTCTCTGATTCCAGCTTCTTAAATAAAAATATTTTTTGGTTTCTTTACTGCGTTATGACAGTAAACTGAATATTTTGGGTTGTCAACAAAACAAGACAATTGAATTGACTTGATGTTAGTTACAGCCATAATGCCTAGAATAAACTAGATAAATTGAGACTTTGTCCTGAAAATTTGTGCGTACTACCTTTCTACATTTGGGTGTTCAAGTAGGAAATGACAGAGCTTTCTTGTGAAAAAAAGATTATCTGGGGGAGAGATGTGGATCATTATGATATTTGTATTACACGTGTCCAAGCAACCACACATTCTTATCTGACTAAGAATGGGGAAAATCTGCCAGAAACAATCACACCTAGATGATTATCCAAAAAGTTCCCACCTCATGCAGCTGAGGTCTTCAGAAAATCATATTTTTTGTGACCTTGCATGGCATTTCACATGAAAGCTGGCAACCCAGCCAGAAAATTACAAGCAATTTGCCTCAATCTTCCCTAATTATGATACAGATCTGCCCCACAATAGACCAGCAGTGTCATGAATTTTGAAAGTCTGCCCTGTCCGGTCTGGCTGCTGGCTGCTGGCTGGCGTGAAGGGTAAATCTGTGATGTCCAAACTTTGGAATTCAAGCTGACATGTGCACTTTGCACCCCTCTGCTCCTGCCTTTGTGTGGCTCGGCCCCCCGCCCATTGCATTCCTCTGGACTCTTCACTGAGCGGCATATTTAAGCCCTAATTAGATTGGAGATGGATGACAAAGCAGAAGCGCTTTGCTCAAGTGAGATCTGAATTGCGACCTGGCAGGCACCTAAATATATTTCATTTTAGTGCATATATTGATGAAGGATTTTTAGAAAGAGGAATTTGAATTAAATTCCATCACGCTCACATGGGACTCTCTCTGTTGGAGTGAAAAACTACTTCACTGGGTCATTGAAATTGTTTATATATGCGAAAGGATTTTCAGTGCATAACTGTATTCTTCAGGGTATACTGTGCTGTGATTCATGGCTTTCATGTGGCGAGCCGATATATTATATGGATTGTGTTCACACTCACAGTGTGCACTGTCTGTGTGTATGTGTTGCTTGACTACAAAATTCAGTTCCTTTTCCAGTTTCTCTTACTGTTGGACATTTGAAACCAGTGTGACAACCTCATCTTTAGGCATTTCCTCTTCTTGCCTCCTCTCTGTGCGTACTCCTCTTCCTGCCTTTAGACTTATGCTGCCACTCAGGCTTTCTCACCCAGTTTTCCTCCTTCCACTGTTGTCTGCATCTACCTCCATCCTTCCACACCACCTCACTCTTTCACTCGTCTTTTTCTTACTTTCAGATCTGTCTTCCCATCCTCCTACACTTTTACACTTTGTCTAGTTGGATGCTGGGTCTCTCCTCCCTCTGTCTTTCTAGAGATGAGGCCTTGTACATGTAAGGCTGACCTCACTCCTCAATCATCATCCTTGATTCTCATCTCTCATCTCTGTCTAGACTCTCTAGCACTATTTTCAGTAGCCTTAAAATCTCCCCATTTATGTGTAGAGTTGCAAAGATTAGTTGATTAATCGATAAGTTGATTAATTAATTAGTCCACCGAAAGAAAATTAGTTCCCAAATAGTTTGATGACTAATTGTTTAAGTCACTTTGCAAGTAAAAATGACAGATGACTGTTTTTTTTCAAGGCCAGCTGTATTACATTGCTTGTTCCTTATGTTGAATGTCTTTAAGATGATGTTGCTCAGAGCTGCTTTCTGGCTCTCATTCTGTGCTGTTTGCCACAATATATTATTGTAGTTTACGCTCTATAACCATCTTGCGACTCTCAGAGATGATCTTGCAACCTCCTTCGGGGTCCTGACCCCCAGGCTGAGAACCACTAGACTAATCAACTACTAGATTAACCGTGAAAATAAGCAGGAACTTAATGTAAAATGACATGAATCGTTAGTTGCGGCCCTGTTTCCGTTTTTTAGCCAGTTCTAAAGTACATTTATGATGTGATGACTGGTCTTTATAGCTTGCCAGTGTCTACCAGTTGCTGCTTCCTGGCTCAGTGCATGAAGAAGCATTTACTACTACTGAAAGAGGATCCCCTCTCAAACCGACACTAGGGTTATGTCAGAGAGTGTCGGGGTGCGCCACGGTCTAAACTCTCTTCCCCATGTGTGATTGAGGGCTTCCTTGGCACAGCGGCGCTGTAATGTAATATCTGCTTTCATATCATAGCCGGTGGAGGAGGCGTGTTTTTATTACATAAGTTTTCATTTGTGTCAGTCTTGCTAAAGAGGTTAGCTGTGTTGCTGGCACTCTGTTCTCAGCGCGCTTCATTCAATCTGTGCTCGTCTGTCTTTGGCTCTTTTGTAACACCTCAGTTTATGTTTCCTCTGTTTTGATCTTTCCTGTCCCGCTTCTCCATCTTCTTACCCCTCCACCTTGTTCCGAGTCTTGTCCCATCCTCTTTCTCCCTTTCTCTCTCTCTCTATTGGAGTGTTTTTACTTGGTCTCTGGGGTTTGTGTGGCGCCCCGAGGCGAGGTGCCACACAGCAGCAGCAATATTAAAACGCACTAAAGAGGGACCAGCAGCAGGACTCTACCCGAGGGCCCTGCCTATACACACACATCCACAGACACACACACAGCTCTCATGGTGCTAACACCTCTCCAGCCGACAAGCCTTAATATGAAATAAACTCACTCGCCAATACCTGGCGGGCCTGTCTTGACTGACTGCTCAAATAGGAATGACCTCCATTTGGCCCGAATAAGAAGCTGGGATTGAGAGTCAGTGGGCGGTGTTGAACCGCAAAGTGCTGGCGCATTACGAATCATATCAAGAGGTGAGTTTGCAGGTGAGCCAGCAGCATAAACCCTCATCAGTGCCAATCAGAAGTGAATTTAAAGGCGGACTGAGCTATCTGCAAGCTTCATCACAGTTTTAAGAAGGAGAGTGCGTTTCAGGGCCAGCTGCGGTTTTTATTTTGGTCCCAGGAAACCGCCCGAATTAGAGAGGATGCACGAAACAAGTGCCAGCGTGGAGAATTTGAAATGAAAGCTTGGTTTGTATTGTTTGACGCCTTGACCTCCTTAAAAAAAGATTCCTTGTTGCATTCCGCACTTCAGATGTAGCCAAATAAATATGACCAGTGTGGTGGCAGAACAGAAATTTCCTCAGCCAGAAAATGGGCTTTTTTTTCTTTGAGGGAGGCAGCCTTAGTTTCTCCGTCTCTGTCGTGCTCATCCAAGTGAACTGTCTGTTATGTATAATTAATTTTCTCCTCTCTCCCAGTTTATTTTTATCGCCCACTTTTAACCATTCCTTCAAAGGACCCCTCCCCCGCGTCCGTCCTCCACAGTGCCTGCTGAAAGTGACAGCTGCTTGGGTACGGGGGATGCTTTTTGAAGCAGGCACTAAAAAGGCCACTTACTCAAGACGACTTGGAATAGAAAAATCTCTGCCAGTATCAAAAACATGCCTGCTAATCTGGCTGCAAATTGAAAATAAGCTCTGTCTCCTCTGCTGTACTTGGTGCCGCCTGTTGGGGAACAGAATTTACATGGTCTCCTTTTGTTCAAAGGCTTGTTGATTAGTTTGGTTGAAATGTAAAGCAGAGTGACGGGATTGACTTAAGTAGGGCACGAAGAAACTCTCTTGTTCGTCTGTTTGCAGGCACTTCATTTTATTGACAGGAGCGCTGCATTGGATTTAGTTTCTTGTAAAATCAAATTGACAATCTGTGGTAATTTGTGGAATGGGCTCCCATCCAAACCAAAGAAACACTGTCGTTGGTTGTATTTGACCCTCGGCCCCTGGCACGTCACCGCTGAGATTGAGTTACAGTCACCCTGAAGGTTCGGCCTGAAGGTCCAGTGATGCAGTATTGACCCCGGTTCCACTCCTGACCTAGTGGCCTTGTGTGTAGAAATCCCTCCGCCCCCGCAGCTAGTGGGCACAGCCTCGGCGTATGAGGTTTCCCCCCTTGCATGCTAATGCTCTTGTCAGCATTCTGTCCATCTCCCCTCAGTCTCTGACTCAGACAGGCAGCTCCCTGATTTGGATTGGACATTAGAAAATGGCTTCTCTTGTTGCATTTCTTCCTATGACGAAGAGCAGGAGCCTGCTATTGATCAGGAAGTCACAATTCCTTCCTGTAACATAAGAAAAGAACTTGGCCTATATTTACCCGCGATCTGTATTCTTTAAGATCATTGCTAAGGTGCATAGCTGCAGGATAGATTGCATTTATTCAGGTTTTTCCTGTACAGTTTTTGTGAATGTGATCTCAGTTCAGGTCAGGGCAGTGAAACTTCCTCACTAACTAGAAAATAAGAGTCGTGTGGTGGATAAACAGAGTTGCAGATTTCGTCCACATTCAGCCACAGAGAGTGTTTCAGGAGACGTTATAGTTAATGCTCACTGTTTTCTTATTTGAATTTCAAATTCTTGGGATTTATCTGGGTTTGTTGGAGAAAAATAAATCTACATTTTCAATGGCAGGGCATCAGGGTAACCTACGTCACCACTTTTTGGTAATGGCTGAGTGGGAGATTACACATGAAAAACCCGGGGAAAAAAGCAGATGGAGTCTGCCTTTTACCAATTCTTGTTTGTTTTTACTTACACAGAACAATTTAAGTGCATAATGAACAACTCATTTAAGACTCTTTATTATCATTTTGAACACTATTACTTACGCTGTTATTATTATTATTATTATTATTATTATTATTATTATTATTATTATTATTATTACTACTCTAGTACAGTGGCTAATGGCAAACTAATGTGATGAACGCTGCCTAAACATTGGTGAAAAATGATTCTGATCAACTCCATTTAAAATGTTTTGACAATTGGTATGTGGAAGCAGGTAGGTGCACACTCGATACAAAAAAATGTTGCTTACGTAGGTAAATTATCAAAACAATTTTTGCATCATTGCTATGGATGTATGGGTGTCTTTTTTTTCACACCTGTATTTTTTCATGGTCACCACCTCTCCAACCCTGGTGTGCATTCCTCCTTCATACTCATCCTGTCAATCAGGATGGACAGTCAGTAAAAATGAAAACGATGAGCATCAACTGTAGTATGAAATGAACACACTGTACAGAAGGTGTATAGTGCACCACTGACAACAAGTGTTGATGTACATAATTAGAATTATTTTTTTGTCATGTTAGACTATGTTGGGATGTTGTTGAGGCCATCACCCGTACCCAGTGTTCACCTTCCCTTATTCCTGGGAAAAAAAATAAAAAGATCTTGAAGTGGATTGTATCTGGCCCGGCCTGTCAGTATCATCGGCAGAAAGTGTGTGTTGCTGATGCTGAGATAGTCTCAGTTTAGATGAGGGAGCCTACTGGTTGTTTACCGTGCTCACTAGAGTCTGTCTGCCTCTTCAGGCATGTTTGGCTTGTTAATGAGAACCACTGTGTGAAAGAGGAGCCGGCGCACTGTGGGTGTGTGCCTGCGCCTGTATTTGCATTGAGATAAGCAGTGCATCGTCAGTGTGCGTTCGTTGATGTGCACACGGTATGCAGGCGGATAGTATGCAGGATGCTATCTGAACGTGTTAGTGCTTGTGCAGCGGGGGCACTCCTCATGTTTAATGTAAGGTAACGCTCTCCACTGTGGAGGAGATGAAACAGGGAAGAGTTTACACAGGGACATCGCCATTTATTGTTGTGATTAATGCTAATGGTGCAGCAACTCATAATTGCTCACTTGTTTTTATTCTCCTTCTCAGTCTCTGTATCTCCCACTTCTTCATTCCTGTCTCCCCCCCCTCTCCTTGCACACACACCCTCCTGGTTTCTGTTGTATTTACCAAGGGTATTCTTAAATAATTCAGGCCTGTTCTCCTCAGCCCTGTAAATAAGACTAATAGAAGGCGGGCCTTTGAAGAGAGCCACTTGCCCAGGGAAAGCATGGCCGTGGGCGAGCCTATAAATCAGCTGGCTGCCTGTCTGGCCCCTTTACTGCGGCTGTATTGTGAACTAGCCAGCAACAAGCCCCACGTTAGCTGGAGGAAGGGGCGGCTTATTCCAGAGAGGTCAGCAGTATGGTGGTGTTGCCCCTGAGGCAGTGGTTTTGGTGACACTGAGACAGTGGGTGCATATGTATGTAGGACGCGGGTAGGATGACTCTCACTCTTATCCTTTAGCTTAATTCTGGCTTGTGTGTGTCTGTGTGCACAGACTCACACTCCATGGCTCATAAACCACATACTCTGATGTCAGCACCTGTATGTGTGTTTACCAGATGGAGATAAGTGCTCATTTATTCATTTTGTTTACCACTCATTTTTTCCCTTGAGTGCTTGGCGCTCTTTAGATGTGGGCTGGTGCTTCTGGCTACTTTGGTGCGTGTGTGTGCGTGTGTGTGTGTTTGGTGAGGTCTTATGTAGGCAGACGCTTCACAGAAACCCAGTCAATAAAGAAGAAAAAAACATTTAGTTTTTCAGCGTAGCAGAATAGGCAGTTAGCCTTCTTAAATCCACTATGCGATCCCACTTCAGCTGCAATGAGAAGGGTAGATTTTGAGTAGCTTTAGCCCTAAATCACTTTGGAGCATTTCCCAGCCTCTCACCTCACCACGTTTAACTCTCAGTAGCCACTTTTCCACAGTACGGCCAAGTGGGACCTGTCGGGTTTGGGGGCCAGCTCAAAACTTTTCTAAGCTCTGACTGAAAGCTGGATTAGTTTATTTTTAAACTGTAGCACAGATGACAAATGATTCCTGTCAGTAATAGACGACCAAAAGAACCACAGAAATTTTATTTTGAAGAAATTGAAACATAAATAATAGTGCTTCGTAAGAGGAACATTGCTGCTAATGAGAAATTGTTCGGATTCCTGGCAGCCATCCCCCCATGCTTACCGTGGAGCCAAATTCAAGTTTGTCAAACAACCAATGTAGCCTGAAACTCCTGTTAAAACAGACCTGAAGCAGCACAGAATATCCTACACCTCCTCCCTCAACTACCTCCTTTTCTTTCCATGGCCTCTTTGTCAGCTCCCTCTTTTGTGCTCCTCTCAAAGGGTTAAAGAGGGAGAAGTGATGAGTAGCCCGCCAAGTCTGGCCTCCATTGTGCGTTGGCATTGTGCCACTGCATAGCATGTCGACCATAGACACATGTACAAGGGACTTTTCTCTATTCACGGGTGCTACAGTTACCCAGTAATATTACCCTCACCTCCTGCAAATCAATGCAAATACTTTCCAAAGGATAGTGTGGCATTAGCAGCCAAATGATAACACTGACAGCAGCCCAGAGCAAAAGATCCTTGAATAAGCTTTAAAAGCTTTACTTTTGCAAGGACTGGGTACCGAACTTTGATACTTTTGTGGCACTGACCAGACTGCCTATCGACTATTGAGTATTGAAAAAATGCCTTGTCGTTCATTACCAAATTTTCATACCTAAGTAGTGTTGACAGTTATTTATAATTTTATATTGTCCTTGATTTAGTCCAGGACTGTACAGATATTCCATTTGTTTCTTTATTTTAGTCCAGTTATTCAGGTTGAGTAAAGTGAAGACTAATTGTACTGTAAGGTGTAATGTAATTTCTGTTAAAATGAATTTAAGTCGGAAAAGGCACTGTTAAGGGGCCTGTATTGAAGCCACGGTATTAGTACAGATATCAAAAAGTTTTAAACAGTACTAACTGCTGCACAGGGCACAGGATACTAACTTTTGCACAGGGTTTTCATGGGTCCTTGAAAAGTCTAAAATCCAATAATTAAGGCCTTAAAATGTCTTGAAAATTGGTTGATCTATAATGCAGATTTTAACTTTATACAATTGCATTAACATCAGTTTGCTGATGTCAGCTTTTAAATGTGTTTTTGGGGAAGATTTTTATTGATCCTGCTGTAACAACTAGTCTGTCAGTTGAAATTAACATGGACGCCTTCTGCACTAACAGCGTTAACTCCTGCAACTCCTATAATGAAGACATAAGCCAGTTCAAACCATGCTCTCTGATTCTGACATTGCTAAAACCTTTGTACTTTTCTTTGCCAGATTTCACTTGAAATTGGTCTTAAATTGCAGTCATAATAGTTTTAAAAATATCCTTAAAAGTCTTAAATTGTTGGAACATACGCATATCTTTGTTTCTGTCTTTCTGAACAGCTTGGAGAACTTCTAACTTCTAACAAACAACAGTTTTGGGATGCTCCTTAAAGACCGGTTGTTTTTCTTCTCCTCTGTCAGTGGAAACATGTGCTCAAGGACCATAAAACCCCCATTTCCCTCCCTTTCCTCCCTTACATAGCTTGTTAAGGGGAAAACCACTCGACGGCATGTTGTGCAGAACATCGGTCGCTGCTCA
This sequence comes from Lutjanus erythropterus, assembly GCF_056507025.1. Classification (NCBI taxonomy): domain Eukaryota; kingdom Metazoa; phylum Chordata; class Actinopteri; order Lutjaniformes; family Lutjanidae; genus Lutjanus; species Lutjanus erythropterus. The sequence continues at coordinate 17,842,822 of NC_139318.1, read as the reverse complement.
GCCTAATTCTTTTAGCAGACCTGCTTTGCCTTCGTGCCGCAGCGACGTTGGTCCCGGGGGTGCTTTTAAGTCGCCTCTCCCTCCTCGACCTCCTGCGGAGGTGAGGCATGCAGAGCAGGGGCACTCTGGGAATAAGTACTCCAGGCCAGACAATGGTGGACCGCCAGGGAAGGGGGGTGGGGTGTTGATTGTAACCAGAAATAGAAGAAGAGCAGGAGGAGGATGACTGGAAGGAGGGGTGGGATCGGGGGAGGTCAGAGGTTAGACTGATCCCTACTTTAAAGGTGGAGTGAGGCCATGCAGGTTTTATTGCTGGGGCCCTTGTGTTGCTTTTTGCCCAGCCTGGGGTGGACCTCTGAGCTGCTACTGCATCATGGGGGAGGGGCATTTAGGTGGGTGTGAGTGCAAGCAATGCATTGCTATCCCATGATGGCTTCAGTTGTGCTCAGTGACCTCTGACCCTGGCCTCCACTCCCCTCACCAGGAGCTGTCACATAGATCAGCGGTGTGCCCACTCCCACGTGAATCGAGGTAGGGCAGCGAGGAGCCTCTGTAACTGTTGCTTTACTATTTTTGCCCTGGCAAGTCTGTTCTCTCAGCTGGCAGATTTTCTGAGGCAGATAAGGAGGCAGAGCATGTGATGAAGCAGCCCAGCAAACATGAAGGAATGCGTCAGCGATACCATTCAGCTCTTGTCGGGCCACCGCATTCCAAATGAAATGGGGTGTGTAACTTGTGACTGGTGTGATGTGCTGATGCGTGGCAGCTGGGAGGAGTCGCTTCCTTTCTCTCAGAGTCTTTCTCCTGGGGGCTGCTGCCTCCTCCACCTCACCGAGATCCATGATTTCCTTGGTTTCCTTTGCATGTGGAGGAATGTGGCTGTTCTGGTTGATAGACTTGGCTCCGTTTTTACCAGAGTGTGACCTCATTTGGCTCTTGAGATCAGTGTGACATGGCCCTTGGTGCACCAGCAGTCTGTCTCTGCCTGCTCTCTGACACATGACAGATAGTATTTGTTCAACTGGCACTTGAGGCAGTACTGAACGTGGTGTGTAGCTTGCAAACAATGCTATAAAAGCAATGATTAATTTTAGAACAAACAAACAGGCCAGGGAAGTTTGCATTTTCCAGCCAAAGATATCACCAAGCCGAAACATCAGTCGTACGTGACTTTTCTTTCTCCCAAACTACGAAAGAAGCCACATGTGCTGTTCTCGAAACATGGCACAAGCTGTTTTTAGCTCATTCAAGAGGCACACCTCATCCTGCCCTCGGCAATCAGCGCTGCAGTCAAACTTGGCCACAGCACAGACACATTTTCAAAAAGTAGCCCGTCTCCCAGTCTGCTTGTAGCTGCATCAACATAAAAGCCTTGAGCGTTTAGATTTTGTGAAAGGGCGGGATAGGAGAAATCTGAACAAAATGATGCCAGAGCCTGCACCTCGGCCAGAAACGGCTGAGGGAAAAGAAGAAGAAGACAACAGCGGGGTGAGGGAGGGAACTTGGCAGCACCAGCTAACTCAGAACAGCAACGAGGCAGCTCGCACCAAAGAATAATAAATAATGTTGTTATAGAGAGAAGCTCTCTGTGCAAGGCAGGCAGCGAGAGGAAAGGAGAAAGTGTGGGAAAAGAAAGATGACAAAAACTCTGAGAAGCTGAGTCAAACTTTAATTAAGGGCTGAACGCAGCGCTGGAACAGCTGCTGTTGCTTGTGCCACCCCACCACACTGGCTTTACGGCTTTTTTTTTATTTTTTATTTTGAAGCCAAGCAGATGTTACGAGGGGGTGGCGATTTTATCGGACGAGAAGTTTGGTTTCAGGGAAGAGGAGGAAATTAAACTCACCCACTCTTCAGACTAGTGGTTTAAGGGAATCAGTGTTGAGGTCTGCTGGGCACAGCAATAATGATTGTGACCCTGTAATATCTTGTTGGGCCCCCCACATTACAGTGTGATAGAGGCGTCTCCATTTCTGTTCTGGTGCCCTTGAGCAAGATACTGACCACACACAGCCCTAATTAAAGTGTAACATAAAACAATGCAATGTATTAATGGTACCTTATGCTTCCTACTCAGTCACTGCAAGCTGCTCAGGATAATAACATTGTCTATAAACGCTAAACTGTAATTTGTATTCAGTGCTTTAAATAATGTCGCTTGTCATAGGGGCTGGACTATAAACCACATTTATGGAATTACCATCATTAAGGATGTCTTACTGATCTAAATTTACTGAAACTGCAAATTATTTATAAAATATCTGAACCGCATATAATTAAACTGATAATAGCTACGACAACTAGACATCTAATCCGATGTTTGACCAAAAAATCAACCTACAGTGTGGTGCAGAAGTTGATACAGAGTCTAGGTGTGCAGGGTGCAGCATTCAACTGCTGGAGGCGTAACTAGTTAGAACTACTTTATACCTTTTATGCCTACTTTTTGCTCTTTTTGTCTGGCTGTTTTTCTGGTGCTTCTCTCTTCCCCCAGCCCATGTCTGCTCTCATTGGCTGCAGTAAGTTTTTGCACGTCTCACCGCCCCATTCCTGACATGTCCAGCCTGCTTGATAGCTTTCAGGCGTCTGCAAGCTCTCAGGTTTCATCTTTTAGCAGATCACACAGAGTGATCCAGCACCTTATTTGCCTCTAATTTGCGGGCTTTTGCCAGCATTATCCAAAAACCAGAGTTTGGGCACTTGAATCACATTACTTGATTTGAATAGATTTGAGTCACAAATGTGAAGACTTGCTTGACTAATATTGATAAAAGACTCAATAGATAGAAAAAAAACTTGATAGATTTATTCATGACTCGAGACTTGACATAGACTTGAGACAGATAACTGAAAAGGACAGCAAAATTAGCTATCTAGTTGACTTGGCTGGTCAAATGTTAGCTGGAAAGCTAAAGTTAAGTTTAAGCTATCTTAGACTAGGCTTTGATTGGATGATTTGGCTTTTCATGCTTGACTTGTAGCAGGGACTTGACTTGCTTGTTTCTCAGCACAGTAAATAGGGACTTGCTTAAGACTTGAAGGGAAAGACTTGAGACTTGCTTGTGACTCGCACATCTGTGAATTGCTCCCACATCTGCCAAAAACTCTCTGCGAATGGAAAATCAGGGCTACCATCCTGTAGTGTCAACTCGTAACACTTTCAGGTGATATTCACACCAGCTTGCACTCGACAGAGTTTCAGTCTTTTCCTCCTCTGATCCAAATGTCTGTCATCATCATCAGCGTGCAGCGATGCCATTTTGTTGGGCTCCTTTATCAGTGTGTCTGTCTCTCCCCTGCTTTCACTCTTTCTCATTCTGTCACTCTCCTATGGAGGACGTGATGAAAATGGCTGTTTGATCATGCAGAGAGGTCAACCAATCAAAGGGCCCGGGCCGAGTGATTTAAGGGCCTATTCAGAGCACAGCTGGAGGGAGAGGGAAAGGGAGGGTGAGAGGGAGAGGCAGAGAAAGACAGGTTGGGGTTTGATTGCTGTATGGCACAGGTCACCTCTCATCCAGTTACTACTGGTCTCGTTTCGCCAATAATTGTCTCTGATAGATTGATGTATAAGCAGGGGGATGAATGGATAGAGCGGGTCGAGGGCGGATAGGCAGAGAGACGCGCACATTAGCGTGCCGGCCTGCCGGTGATGAGATACATACACACTCCAAACTCACATGACCTCATCAACAAGCGATATAGACCCATGTCTTCCTCCCATTAACTTTGGCGGGCCACTTTCACTGTAACTGCCGAGCTCCCCGCACACACAAACACACAAACACACACATGCTTACACACAGATATGGCGTCTGCAGACAAGGCAGTTCTCACCTGAATGTCAATGGGAGTGGATGACAGATGGTTGGGAGGAGCAGGGGAAGTAAAATCAGACAGAGACAATGATCGTCTCCTGTCTTATGCTCCTGTAACATCCCCGATATCCAGTTTATGACATAGGTATTGTATGTGGGGTTTATCACAGGTAAAATACCTTTCTGTTGTCATTTACATGAGATCTACTGTAGGTCCTCTGCTGCGGCCTCACACACACCAAAGCTAAAGCAGAGTTTTACAGGCGCTCGTGTAATTCCGAGCACTTAACAGGATTATCACGTTTCAGTGTCATTAAAGTGGTTGCAACAATGTTTTTACACTGGATGTTCACCAAGGCAGACAGTGCGGACAGACTCAGTATTTCTTTATGTGGTCACCTTATGAAAAGTTAATGCACCAACTCCTGCCCTGGAAGAGTCATGAAATGGAGAGAAGTATCATGGCCAGGGGTTAGGGAGTTCTGATTTCCTTTCTTTCTAACAACTATAATTGACACATACACAAACATTTTTCAGACTTTTCTTAAGCTTTTCAATTACATTGCCTGTTCACAAGAACACATTGATTAGGCTACTAAATAACTTTTATATTTTCTCAGGCAGTGCTCCAGGTCACTGCCAGGCCTTGTCCTCTTTTCTCCCCACCTCCCCAACATTTCTTCTCTGCTCTCTCCTCCCTACATTTTCTTGGCTTGTCTTGCCCTCCCTACTCTTGAGTCCGCTCAGGTATGGATGTGACTAGTGCCATGGAATATGGCTGTTATGACACTGTCTGTGCACATGACATTGTGAATTTGACCAACAAAGAATCAGATATATCTGACCTTGATCAGACGATCACTGATCACGTTAAAAACCGACCAGTTCAGGTGACCAGCCAATTGATTGGTGCATCTTTAAATGTTGCTATGGCAGTGCTAGTTTGTGTCTATTATTTCTGTGTATAATGCTCTCATACTTAATGTGATGGTTTCTCATAACTGTTCTGACTGTTTTTATTGGTTTGCTCCACATCTACATGGATGTGCAATGTAACCATTTGTATGTCTGGCGTGGAAATTATGTGTATTCTTTCACACTAGCATCCCAAAGAAAGATTGAGGGGAGTTTCAGCAGGTCCTGACAGGGGTATTGCCTGATCAACTTTATTGAGTCACTGGTATTGACTTACGCTCCTGTTCACTCGTCACCCTGACATGGCAATTTTCCACAAGGTTTCTGGGTGAAGCTAAATGTTTGAAAGGGACGTCTCTCACTCCTGCCCTGTATTTTCTGCCTGACTGTCTCTCTTCTTTCTTTTCCTCTTCTTGCTTCCCCTCCTGTTTCCTTCTTTGTATCTGTCTCCCAGCAAGCTGAGTGTTAGTTTGCTGGTCAGTAGCCTTACATCGACTTTGCACTGTGACTAATCACGCAGAGTTAATGCATTTGGCTGCTGCCAGCTCAGTTAAATTAACAACCCGCTAAGTAAATTTTTGTTTTGGATTCATTTGGTATGCCCTACTGCATGATGCTGGCTGCTCCTGCTGAGGTGGTTTGCAAACAATTTACATTTAAACCTGAAAAGCACGAAAAGAGAACTACAGTACCACAGTTTATTGTGTTTGAACAGGCAAGGACAACCTATTGTGAAGAGGGTTAAGACTGTGATGATTTTGCTGATGTTTTACCCCTAATTTCTGACATTTTATAGACGCTTTTGGTAGCTGCTAATTAATAAAACAATTTGTACAAAGGCAAGTAAGAATTGACCTCAGGCATGTAAATTTCTGACCCACTTCTTTCCCACTTTGCGATTTCACATTTTCAAATAGATTATTTTGTCTTTTTTATGGATTGTTTAGTTTTCAAAATTATCCAATTTACAGCTATATAAAACACCAGCAGAATGCAACAGAAACTCCCGCTTTAAAAATTGCAACCAGTAAATATTTGGGATTCTTGCTTGCTAATTGAATCGGTCTATCAATCAATCACTAACATTTTTTAAATTGTAATAGGGTTTGGGGCGCCCCTGTAGCTCAGTTGGTAGGGCGCACTCCATGTACTAAGGCTGTTAGTCCCCTGCAGTGGCTGCTGGTTCGACTCCCGTCTGCGGCCCATTTTCTCCTGTCATCACTTCTCTCTTCACCCCCCTTTGCTGTCATGTCTTCAGCTGTCACTGTGATTAAAGGCAAAAAGCCCAAAAAATAATCTTTTAAACAAAAATTAATAGGGCTCCAATGAATGATTATTTTCTTGATTAATCGATTAGTTTTTTGGTCTAAAAATGTAAAAAAAAATGCTGAATAATGTTAATCAGTGTTTCCTGTAAAACGTCTTGGAAACAGTGTTGACTTTAATTCTTCTTTCAAAAAAAAAAAGACTCAAACCAATTGTGTTACTGAATTATCAAATTAATCAAATTATTAAAATTGTTGGAGATTAATTTAATAGTTGACAACTAATTGATTAGCCTAATTGCTGCAGCTCTATTCCACAGTCTCTTCTGTTAAATTTACTGAGATGAGACGGTATATCCATATGTGTTTCTGAGCTGCAGTATATTCAGTGGTAAAGACAGGTTTTGTTACTTTGTGCTCAGCGCTGCTCTGCTTGTGTTTCTGATACAGCCAGTGAGTTCGTATTTGTAGAGTGCCACTCCAGCAGATAGCTGGCCTCTTCCTCTCTCTTTCTCTTCCTCCCTCCCCATCTCTCTGACCTTGCGTCGGCGTGTGCTGATGAGCGCTGAGTGGATACACTCATGAGTGGTGTGTGTGCGCACACGCGTGTGTGAGCGCTGGAGAAACCGTGGGAGCTCCATTTGTTGTGTAAATGCAAGCCGCTAATTGACTGCCGGGCACTCAGCCTCTCCTTCACCGGCTGAACCCTGCCCTCCGCCGGGTCCCGGGGATCCTGCCAGGGGAATGTTTGCCCCCCTTGCACACACACATCCACGCGCGCGTGCAACACCCTCCGTTTTCCTCTGTTCCTCTGTCGGAGCAGGCCTGGCACTGGGCCAAAGTGAGGATGGGCACGGCGCGGGCCTCTCTGTTCTCGCTCTCTCTGTCTGTCTCTGTGTCGAGCTCTCGTAATGAAAAGCTACACAGCGTTTAGTCATGATAACATGCTGGGCTTTTTGACACTCTTGATACAATTTCTCATCTCAAAAAACACAATGAGGGCTCTCATTCTGTTCTGATTTCACTATTGTTATATGAATTTGATCTCATTAGAAATGAGCAGGGACATTTTGGGAGGTATCCTCTCTTGTAGCAGTTGTACGTGCTAATAATGCCACATGTAGATGCAGTAAACCTCACTGCGCAAATGCTCAGATTGAAGCCATTGTTAAGTTAGGGCCCAGTTTCCTAGCCACAGTAGCCCTATCAGTTTTATCCTCAGCAGTAAGCCCACATGAGACAGTTAGCCCAACTGTTGGCTGGCACGAGGCCCAGATCTGACACACGCAGAGACAGAGCAGTTTTTATGTAAGACTGGCTGCATTTACAGCCCATAGCTACAGATAATGCCCTCTTGACCTCTCTACTGAGTGTTTGTGTCTCACTCTAATATCGCATGCAAGTGCCTATATTCAGATGTCAGGGTTGAGTAGGTATTTAAATGATTGACATGTTGGTAGTCTGTGCAAAAAAAGTATAATGAAGGAAATAGAGCTGACTACATATGTGTAAACGTTGCATGTTTCCTAGAGATCTCATTCTCAAGTTCTGTGAGGCCATCAAAGTGCAGGATTGTCCTCTGGTTCCAGTTACTAAACAATGACATGGTTGTAGGCACAGATCCTGGGGAGTTGACCCCCTCCCCAAATATATATTTAACAGAAGGCGATGCCACTTTTGAAATAATTCAAAGATATACACAACACTTAACATGGGTTAAGATGCCTGTTGGAGAGGATCTTCTTGAGGTGCCTCCAGCTGATTAGATGGTCGGGCTCATGTATGTTAAGAAATGTACATTGAAACGTAGACACAAATTGAGCTCATTCCCACAGCTCAGAGATGGCATGGTGGTAATGTGAGATTGTGCAAAGTTTATTGCATCAGAGGTACTGTTATGAAGGAAATGCAATCAGAATTACAATACTTAGTTGGGAAAAACACATGCATATACGCACATACACAGGATCAGACCTCTCATGCTCAGGTTTTCCCAGGCCAGTCCATTGTTCTGCAGAGGTAAACATCAGGGAGCACAGAGAGAGGAACAGACAAACAATAAACTGACACACTCTCCCGTAACACTCTTGTTTAGACTGCAAACACAAAAGAGCAAGTGTGTGTCTGTGTTTGTGTGTGCATGTTTGTGTGTATGAAGCAAGCACCAAAGCAAACTGTACTCCTGAGAAGAGGAGGAACGTCAAGTTGCTGTGCACAAGAATGGCAACTTGCCGATATCATACCATTAACCTTCCCACGGTTCGAGGCATCCAAATGTCAGCTATGTCACTTTTCTATTCTTGGCAGTTCAGAAATGTGGAGAATGCAGTGGACTGGCAGTGATTTAGTCCAATAGGTAGCTACAGACAAATGCTCTGTCATGTTAAGCTTGTTTGATGCGATTTTCACAGTGCACTTAACAGTATTTCTTCATGGTATGCATGAGAATGGCACTTGACTTTCAAAACTACACTTAAATGTGAAGGACTATTATTTTAGGCGTTCGATGGCAGCGAATGAGACACAAAGAGACAAAGCAAGGATTTAACATCAAGCTCGCCACTTAGGCTCCAGAGACAACAACAATAGGATTAGCAGGCACGCTAAATAACTAAGGCCCAGGCCAAGCCTCTTATACTGTTACAAGGCCTTTTTAATGTATGTTAATATGGTCACCAGCTATTTTGGTACAAAACATTGCCTTAAAACTGCATAAAAGCGCATTTTTAGATCACAATAGAAATATGTGCATATTCCTTAAAAAGGATATTTTGATTATTTGAAGTGGGGTTCTAGGATGTTCTTATTGCTGGTCTGTGTATTACCTGATGGCAAGGTAAAGTGGTGAATATTCTGAATATAGTGAATGCTTAAAGTGATACATGCTTTTTTGAACCTTATTCAGGTGACTAAAATACCTTTTGTTGGTAACTCTCTTCACAGCATTCATTGCTTTGCTTCTGTGTTTGTGTTGCTCTCTGCTTCTCCCATTCTTACATGGGGGCCTATAGATTGGCACCCTACTGTGAGTAATGCACTGACCATCAAAGCCTCTTACACTCCCAATTTAAATAAGCTGAACTATCCCTTGAAGAGAAATAATGACCCCATTTCTTGCAAAAGATGGAAAACACATACTTACACAAAGTTATGCATTTTACAGACTACTGTAAAGATGGTATTGAAGATATCTCAGGCCCGCCATCTTTCTTGCTTCTGTTTACATTTTCACAGTGTGATGCACTGAATGAACCCGTGGAGCTGTTAATTCCCAAGGTTGCCCAACAAGTCTGATTCACTGCAGCAGGAGAACAGGAACATCTAGTACCCATGAGTGGAAATTAAAAAACAAAGTTAGAATGAAAGAGAGACGGAGAACGGTTGATTTGGGCTATCACCATCGAGGACCATTAAAAGCAAATGCATTTCCTGTTTTGATCCCTGCTGTAATCCGCACCTCTGCTCCGCAAACACATTCACTGCCAATAAAGCTTATTGAATCATATTGACTGCATGCGGAAGCAGGGGAGAAAGAGGGAGAGACAGAAAATGACAAAGTGGCTGGAAAAGTGAAGCGAGAGAATGAAAAAGCAGAAAAGAGGAAGTGAAACTGAAAGAGGAGCAGAAATGTAGCATAAAACAGAGTTGGGGAGGAGGAGAAAAGGGGGAAAGTAACAGAGACAGGGGAAAAGAGCAAATTGCTCTTCCCCCCTGCTAGCTGCACCAGCAGTATTGCAGCCAGACAGGCAGTGTTGAATCTGAGTCAGCAAGACTTGAACTGGGGCCCTAGCCTATAGCCCCGGGGCCGCTGGTAACACACACACACACACACACACACACACACACACACACACACACACACACACACACACACACACACACACACACTCACACAGACACGGTGTCAGACCTGTCGCCCTATTCTCCTCAGCCCTCCAGCTCCAGCCCTAACTATAGCTGTTCAGCCAACCACTCTTAATAAGTAGCTGCTGCTGCCGCCTGCCCTGCCCCGGCGCCACTGTGGTAAAGCCCCGGCCCCATGTCTCTCTGTGTGTGTTTATTCTGTGCATCAGCTGCAACATCTTTGCAGTGTGTATGCATGCTCTGTGATATATATGTGTGCAGACGTTACAGGTGAAGCAGGAGAAACTAAAGACTTCATATTGCCGTGTTTGCTCAGCAGACTCTGTGGTTTTTGTACGTCCTATTGTTGCACTGTCTCTTAAGTCTCCTTTTAAACTCTCCATCTTTCTCCTGTTGCTGCTCAAGAGAGCTGCTGCCTTTAAACTGCCATCACAGAGGAAAAGTAAAACAGTGCCACTCCTGGAAGATCACATTGAGTTAGTGCACGAGAGTAGAAGACGTGCTCTGAGAGGCTAAAGAGACTCTGTAAGGGAAATCTATATTTCTCCTGTTTCCGATGTTCTGGGAGCGCTTTAGTAACAGACTGTTGACTTCACGGTTTCAGGAGATGGCTTCAGGATCTGGTTTCACTGTTGTTCTTGTTGAGGTTTATGCCTGTCAAGAGAGCCAAGTGTGTGTATGTTTTTGTGCACAGTCATGTGTATTTATTGCTTAAATACTTGGCTGTTCTTCAATGACCACAGGAGGCTAAGATGGTATTGCACACAGTACTCTTTTCTAGCTCCCTGCCTGTGTTCAATGTCCATACATCTCCCCCTCCCTGCCTCTCATCGCGTCCTGTCATGTTCATAGTGCGAGGCAGCGGTGAAGGTCTCATCCAAGCTGTGGATCAGGCTGACACATTTCTCCCTGCGGACCCACCCCAGTACAAACACATAGTTGGAACAACTCCGCCACAGCCACTGGCCTGCTAATGAAGACCATATTACAACGAGATAGAGGAGGAGAGAGAGAAGACAAGCTTAGCTCAGCACAGGAAAGACACACAGCTGGGGACCAGACAGTGGATAAAGTATAACTAGCCCCACATGCACACATGTCATGCACCAAGTTTATTGTAGTGAATCTAAAACTAAGTTAAAACCTAAAACTAGGCGTAAACTAGGCGTTAAACAATAAGAAAAATTGTACAGGAAATGTCTTTGTCAAGTTGATCAAATTTGTCAAAACAGCAGCCATTGGAGAATGGTTATTGAGACTAAGATGTCTACATGACTGTGAGTCAGCTGCCTTCACAAAGTGTTGTGTTTGCAGGGTTCACCATTGATGTTTTTAACACATTTTTAAAATGTCAGAAAATAGCGAAAAACTCTCCATCCCAGTCCAAGGTGATGTCTCTCAGTGTTGCATTTTGTCAGTCTAAATCACAGCATAAAAACAGCATTTTCTGCCATCTTTGCATCATAAATTACTTTGATTAATTGATGATCAGAATAGTTTAGTTTAATGCTTTTTACTTGCCTGACATGGCATTTTACCGTTTTGGGCAAGTAGGCAATACTTATCGTTGAACCCTGGTTTGTAGTATAAAGCCTACTCTGAACTTCTTTTATGACAGATGTCCTCATAAATATAATTTAAAAAATACTGAAACTATTAAAACTAAACTGAAACTAAATGCTTTTAAACATTAAAAACTAAGCTGAAAACCACACTGCAAACTAACTTACACTAAACTGAACTGAAAACAAAAATAAACAAAGAAAAATAAAAACAAATAAATAAAAACAGTACTATAATAACTCCACCATGCACACACATTCAGAGCTGTTCCTGGAGCAACACACAGACCACGACCCGCTGCAACACAGTGACCCAAATTGGCGGCACTGCAGCCCCTTTTCACTCCGAGGCTGGATCTAGGCCACATGGAGTCACGCTGGCTGGACGAAGCACCTCAAGCGTCGCCTGAACGCCGCGCGTTCACACACAGCCACAGCGGTGCATACATTGATGGATGACTCAGAAATCCATTGTGAAGTGAGAGATTTGGTTGTGTGCTCAGCTGGGAGCTTGTAAAATAAATGTTTCGGAGTGTAGCGCTGCTGCAGTTGAGGCTTTCCAGGATTTCTCTTATTTGACATGATAACAGCTTTAAGAGGTTTTTGGTGTTGGTCAAAGCGGTTGTGGTCAGCCTACATAATCTGTCGATCTCTTTTGCTCCCGAGTCTCTTATTTTCATCCCTCCTCCTGCTTCCCCAGTGAATCAGCTTACAGCGAAGCTTCGTGTTCTGGTGTGCTTGTTAAGCCCCATATGTAGCTGCACAATATCCCTTCTTCAGTGACAGACTGATGTGTGTGAGTACCAAAAAAATTAGATCAAAATAAAGACTTCTGAATTGAGTTCTAAACTGTCTGCATCTGCTTTGCAAACGCACCAATTTACTGACCGACAGCTGGCTTCAGATCCTTAAAGATCCCAAAGTTTTATTTAAATTTTGCCCGTGTTTGCACTGCACTGTTTTGGTTTATAGGTTAGGGAGAAGGAGTAATTTTTTTTAATTTTCTGCCTCCCCAGGAGCGAGACGGCTGCATTTCGAGTAAGAGTTTCAATTGCATTTAAGATGCTAATGTAGCCTTTAGGGTGAGCAGAAATGGCTCGAGTGTGCCGGCGCTTTGTTTTGTCCCAGTTATTCATTAGGCTTTAATAATTGCCACATCTCGCTTCATACAAACGCTGCCAGGAGAAATGGATTCACTTCGTTCTCTCCTTGGAAAGGTCAGGGCGTATAGCAAGACACCTCCCCGACACGCGGATTCACGATTCATGAGTCAGGTCTCTTGGAAAATGTGCTTTCTCTTGGACGATTGAGCCGCAAACCCGCTGTTTGTGTGTGTATCTCTGTGTGTGTGTGTGTGGCTGCTGAGTTTAAGGCAGCCGTTGAAATTCAAATGAGGTGTGCAGGTCGAGACTTGAATATTCCTCGAGAGAGAGAAAGAAGCGGGGATCTTCTGAGGATGTCTCTTTCTCTCTGCTTTGGCATTGTGGGTAGAGGTCACAAGCATGACTCTGGTGACAGGTTCTTGTCGTCGTGCGAGCTGTAACCTTCCCCCCCTTGTGAAATCACGACTTTTAACAAGCCAGAACAGATCATACAAGCCATCCTTCAGCACACCAAGGGAAGGGTCAGCCGACCTGCAGAGGAAAGTGGATTGCAGCACGGTGATGGAGACCGGCTTAGTGCTGAATCCCATTATCAAACAGCGTTTGTCAAATAATAGGTCAAGGCCCACTTGTACCAAAGACATATTAGGTTGTGGTTTAATTCCAGAGCTTTGTGGGACTGATTTTGCTCTGTGCAGAGTGATTTGTTGGAGAACAAAAGGTTTCTTGTATTAAGTGTGTACAGTGGACTGAGGGCAAAGCTTGATCTCTGTTGCTCTGTGCTGCAGAGAATACATTGATATTAACAAGGCTGGTAACATCCAGATGAGAGCACAAGTAACGCTTTTACTTTGCTTTAAATTGGGATGACAATATTAATATTAATTGTGATTATTTTCTGGCACTGTTTGTAGTAGGACAGAAACTGGGACTTATCTATTGATTCAATACTATCACAATACCTTGGTGCTTATTTAATATGCATTTAATATGACATTTTATATTGAGTTTCGGTGGTATATTTTGTTTGCTCTTTTGATACTATACCATGGGAAAAAGCTGAATCATACACTTCTCGAGACTATATCATGAGTCATTTTCTGAAAACAATGAATGTGTCAGTCAGTCTATGGTAGTTTTGTTACAGTAGCATCATTGCTATATTGCATATAAAGGTAGTAAACACTGCTTTACTTGGGCGTTCCTGCTCGCCAAGTAAGTGCCATTGGAAAATATTAAATAAAATCAGATGTTAAGCCAAAAATAGGGGATCTGAGTGTATTTCTTAACCCACTGGGAATTATGTGTTTAGATCCTTTGGGGTTGCTGTAGCTCAGTCTTCAGTCTGGAATGTAGCAGATTTAATTAACAATGTGAAGTTAGCAGCTATTAGTTCATTTCGACAAAGCATGGGAAGATAATGGAGGGTTTAAGACATTACCTGCATTTTGATGCTAATTTCTGTTAGCGCCTTAATGGTAATTCCCATTATGCGTTAGCATTGATAACTAGTTATTTCTATATGTAAAAATCGAGTCAGCAATCAAAAAATCAATTCAGGAATCTTTTTTTCTTAGTTCTTTCTCCAACCCCTAGTATGTAGTGACATTAACATGCTCACTTTATTATCCAACAATGGCAGGCACTTAATAAAATCAAACGCTAACAGTATTGCTATAGAACTCTATGACCGTAAATGGTAGAGACTAAAAGGCCCCATGTCTGTACTTCATCCAGTTTTGCGCCTATCCTATTGAGCATGGTATATATCCCAACAGTTCTTGCACCATTATCGATGCCATTTACTTCACTTTGAAGCTGAGAGGCCCTGCTTGCATAAACACCCAAACAATGTACGATAATGGCGCTCAAACAACGCCTCAGCCATATTTCCAATCTGCTTTCAAAGTGGCGGTGAGTGGCTGAAATAAGCGACGGATTGGGGAGTTATGAGTGGCAGTGGGTCCCCAGGGGCCCATGGAACATGGCAGGTCATTTGCTTGGCCGGTATGGGTGTGATATATTTGTACACTATGGCGAAGTGGCCGGCTGAGAATGCAGAGGAGGCGGAGGCAGCGAGGCGCTTATTCAGCAGGCTGGAATGCAATAGAAACAGAGGGGGGACTTAATCAGACTGGGGCAAATAACATTTAAACACATTTAAATCTGCGGGGAGCAGAGTATTTCTTATCTTGTAATGATTGCGTCCCCCAGTGAGGCTGTGTCTGTCATGCACAGCAATATTCAGACCCGAGACTAAAATTACCAGTTTCATTCATCTCCTCTGTTGGGTACACTGTGTGGGGCTGAGAGAAGTCTGTCTTCTCTCTGAATCCTCTTGTCAAAAAAGTTGTCAAGCGTACAACTAGAAGGGCATGTGTGTAGCATCAGGCCCGTAGCATCCAGTGCAGCGGTCGTCCTACAAGCCGTAGTCATGCCAAAAAAGACTTTTCTTATTGAGCTCGATGTTATGTTGAACAAGACGCTGATATATTTAGTCTCTCTTCTCTCCTGTCTTCTTTTCCTCTCCTCCCTGCTTTGTCTCCGGCATTCCTCTCACTCACCACTCTTCCTCTCATCTTCCCCCGTCGCTCCCACCAGTCTCTCCTTATCTCTCTTCCTCTGCGCTCACATTTCTGTCTTTCCAACACGTCTCCCTCTGTGTTTTTCTTTCTCTCCATGTCTGTTCTTATCCTCCCCCACACTCCTCCTCCTCCTCCTCCTCCCCAAAGCTTCGCTGCTGCGTCCTGGGCTCTGTTGCTGTAACGACACCGACAAGCTCTTTGGACGCTGTTTTGGCTTTGTCTCTCATCCGCCTCTTTCTCCTTTCTTTTCATACGCAGTCCTTTCCCTGCCTCTTGTCACTTGCTACATTTAGACACAGCAGTGTCTAATGTAAACTTAGACAGACACAAAGACCGTCAGACATCCACAGAATACACACACAACCTGTTTACACTAGCACCACATTTATTAATTGTTCCGTCTGCCAAGCTGAAAGACAGTTTCGGTTATATGACCTAATGAACATGTGCTGGAGGTTGCGGTGTGTTTTGTCTCCTGCTGAATCTCCCCGTTCCCTCCCTCCCCTCGTCTGCCCTGTGACTGACTCACAACGGCTGATGTTACTTGTCCTTCTGGACCGACCAGTAGGCCCGGCCCTTCCTTTTGGGAGGGCTCCAAGAACAGGCAGGCGCCTCTAAAAAGGCTCTGATCATGAAATGGATGTGTTGGACTGAAGACTGGAATCCTACTTTAGACTTAAGAGCCAAAAAGTTTTTGGCCTGGGGAGGGATATTTTGGTAGAAGTGTTGGTAGACTGTGGCTGCCAGTTGGTTCATTATCGACTGTTGGAGAAAAAAGAATATGTTATGCTTTGAGGAAAACCTTCTTTATTCCTCTTCCCACATGCTCATGTGACAAATGCTACTTTGATACAATGAATTCATATTATATTTGCCTAAAAAATGGTTTTACTTTTTTACTTTGTGCTAAGAAGGCGGGTAGCTTTAAAACAGTACATTTGTTCTTTGTTTTTCAACTACAGTATGAAGCTATAAACAGTAGTATTTTCTTTAAGTTAAAGTTATTACAGTTTTTGATTATATATGTATATTTGTGTGTATATATATGTGTGTATATATATGTGTATATATATATATATATGTATATGTATATATATATATATATATATATATATATATATATATATATATATATATATATATATATATATATATATATATATATATATATATATATATATGAATATATATATATACATATATATATATGAATATATACACTCACACACCACTTTGATTATTCTTGATTATTCTTCTCTCCTTTATTTAATAAACATAAAGATTGGCTTCCTTCATGTGGCTTCCTTCATGTTGCTTCCCTTGAGCCGGGGTCATAACGTGGGGGCTCATCCAGGATCTGGTATGGGATCCAGTTCCATAGTATTAGTTATTTCCCTAGATTTTGGTGGCCTCCTGCTTTGTAACAATAATCTTAAACAAAGATAATGCATTTTTCACTAGATGTTACCTTGATTAGCATAAAGAAAACAGCTGAAGAAAACAACCGTGGGAGTTGTGTGAAAATTCACACCTAAGAATCACAGTTAAGGTTAAATTTTCACAATAACAAGACTTGTTTATTAAGGAAATGTTGCTCACAGATTTGAAAATAAAGAAAAAGAGCTGAAGGCTGTGATGTTTGGTAAGGAATTGATGAGTGAAGTCTGACTGGACGACCTGAAGTTTTCTCTGTGGAAACAATGAAAAAGACGAATTCTTAAAACCAGCAGAGAGACATTTTTTCAGTTTCTGTCTCTGAATAGAGACTATATTTAAAGTCCATGTAGTGATAAATGCTCGACTATTGAAGCACTCGATTAAAACTCTAAAAAATCCGTTTGGAAGTAGTAGTGCGGCACTGTAAAGAGTATTGTTTTGAAGTACTTTAGTCTAAGTTGAAGTGCTTTTGGCTGTAGTTATGTGACAGGCACTCAGTTAGCTCACTAGCTGAGAGAAAAAGTTTCCCTTTTAGCTAAACATGCACAGACTGCTCTCCTCTTATCTCTCTCCATTCCTCCTCGTTCCGCCTCGCCGGCTATCTGAAAAGGTATCGTCAGCTCCTCTCATCTCACCCCTCTATCTCTCCCTCTTTTCTCTCCATTTCCATCACCTCGCCTTTTCACCTGCACCATTTTCTCTCTCGTGTCTCCTCATCTCCCGCCTGATTATTACACCCTTTCTCACTCGATCTCCCTCTTCTCTTGGTTATATTTTTTTCATTCTCTCCTCCAGCCGACCATTTAATTCAGGTTTTCTAGTCTCTTTCCTGAGCATATTTGAGTCTGTAGACATCATTAAATGTACATTTAGTCATTTAATGTATTTAAAGAGAGAAGAAAATGTCGTTACTGTACGTGTAACAGTTATTACTAACTGTTTAGTCACACACGTCCACATTTACACACCAGCTTTCATCTCCATCTCTGTCGCCGCCTCTATAGTGAAGCAGTGATGCATGTAGCTCTGCGCTTCACCAGGAAGACAGTATGTGCTGATGATCTGGGACAAGACAGGAAATCATCTGAGCTCATGGGCCTCTATTCTCTTCCTCCTGAACATCATGTATGGGTGTGCGTGCATGCACATTCACACATGTTGTCTGCCGGCTTGCATATTCACGGGCTTAAAACTGGGCTCCTGAGCTAAAAACAGTAGGGATAGACGAGCTTCCTTTGTTTTAGCTCCACAACGGCGCGACTGAAGATAATTGGCGTTGGCCTCACATGACTCAGATGTAACAGTGCCATTTAAACTAAATGAATGGTGCTGTCCCACTGAGTTCCTGGACATGGCAGCGTCTTTGTTTAGAGTGTAAGCTGTTGTGGATCTTCCTGTATATTGTTGTGATGAGTTTGACCGTGTGGGTCAGTGTGTTATTGGGTGGCAGATTGGCTCATTTGTTGGCCAGTGTTTCTTGATTTTCATGCAGAGCAAAAAGTTAGAATGCATCTTTTATTTTGGATTGAAATATACAGTAAACTAGAGATCAGCAAGGACTTCCCCCCTCCCATACCTACAAATAAACAACAGTGGCAACAATAAATCAATCAGTTGTCAAATATTAAATGAATCACCTATCAGCTATTTTGATAATTGAATAATCATTTTGCGTTATTTTTTTAAGTTAAAAATTCCCTGATTTCAGCTTCTCAAATCTGAATATTTCCTGGTTTCTTTCGCCCTCTGTGATAGTAAATTCCACTAGAACTGCAACGATTAGTCAATTAATCGATTTGTTGATCAGTAGAAAATTAGTTGCCAACTATTTTGATAATCGATCATTTCAGTAATTTTACAAGCAAAGATATAAGAATTCACAGCTAATTGATGGAAATGCTCAGTAGATTAATCAAAATGAAAATATTCATTGCAGCCCTAAATTAAGTTAAGACCTGCATTAAATGTTGGAGACTTACTGTCTATGCCCCTTTAGTATCCGCAACATCTCAACATAGATTAACACACTATTTTTCAATGGTTTTCTTGTTAAAGAGTCAAACCCACATTCCCCCAGGCAGAGACATCTGCATCGACGCTGATGTCTCGTGACCCATCTGAGGATATAAATCGGCCAAACGCCATGTGACACAAGCCACACGCCTGTCTTAAAGCATTTAGAGCATAGGATAAAGCCATGTGGTCATAGCCAGTGATATGGTTACTAATACTACAACAGCACACATCCGGAAACGGTATGGACCTTAATGGACAGAGATGGATAAGGATGTTGTCCGAGTCAATAGTGAACCAACCCAGATACGATGTTTGTCAGTGTGCGTATGAGTGCTTTTCCTCTTATGTGCTGTCATTAAAACAAAGCTGGTCATTTAATTGTGTAAAGTCGTACTGGATGATGTAATGTTTCAGACTGAGGGAGGAAAAAGGAGAGCAGATGGTCAGTTGTCTGTCAGCATCAATAAACAAAATAGGCGGAGACCATATCTGGTGCAATGGGGCACCAGCAGAACTCACAGCTGAGAAGATATGAGCTGGATTAAGTCTTGGACTTGTGTCAAGTCTTTGAAGTGCTCAGGTCAAATGTCGGCCTCTTTATGATGTAATCTCAATACTTAAATCAAAAAAGGATTCTGGCTGAGATAGTCTTTATCTAGAGATGCGTATTTTGTCACATTCTTCCTGTCAACAAAAAACACTGATGCCACAGATAAGAAAAGGCAAAGAGCAGACTGTACTTTGGACTTGATTTTTGTTTTTATTCTCAAGTTATCAACTCTGTGGCTCTTAGAGAGTGAAACTTTACTGAGACTAATGCCAATTTGGAGTCGATTTCTGCAGTTTCTCATTAGCTGCTCTTGTTTTTGCTTTGTAGCTCATACATCATAACAGAAATAATGTTCAAATTCTTGTGCGATCCCAAGCTGACCATTCATCTAGGACTAACAGAGTTAGCTTACTCTGAAACATAGTTCAGATTATTTGAAGTGGGGTTGTATGAGGTACTTTGTTGTATTACCTACAGTAAATGGTAGTTGGCATGTCGTCGGTTTGTAGAAACAATGGGAAGCTAAGCAATGTACTTCTGAGGATGAATTCAGCAACAAAACATATTTTAGCCATCTAAAAAATATCAGTTGTCAGACAATCTTTTGAGATGAAAAACTATTGTTTTATAAGCCAAATACCACTCTGTCTTGCTTAACTAGACTCCATTGGCAAAATTAATAATTTAACCTATCAAAACATAGGGGTTTGTGGTTTACTGCTGCCTCAATTGGTTTGCTTGTGTTTGTTGTGTTTGTGTGACTTCTGTGAATCTAAACAGTTCTTTTTAAAACACAGTCACATAAGTCAAACAGTGACACAAACAAACTAACAGATTGCAGCACCGGTAGGTCGACAACTTTTGTGTTCTAAGATACATAATTACTGATTTCTGCTTCTTTAAACTGGGGATGTGTTGAGCAGGACTACTCTTGTAGCTAATACACTGACTATCAATAAGTACCTCATACAACCCCACTTCAAATAATCCAAACTATCCCTTTAAGTCAGAAGGGGTGAGGGTTTATGGCACCATTAAAACAAAAGGAGACCGTGATTCTTTTTAATACGTTTCTCCTTGAAGCGACTCCTCTTCCACCCGCTACCACCATCAACAGCTCCGTACTCAAATCCTTAGAGAGGAGATTTATAATGGCAGTACTGTTTTTACAACAATCAACACTCTGGCAAGTTTTTACAAAGCAGTACAGCACAGGCCCACTCCAGCACTCTGAGTGTTAAGGGTCAATCAGGCTCATAAACGGAGGGTGTGAGGGGGAGGAGAAAGCAGAAGGAGTGAGTTGCAGTTGAGGGCAGCAGTGTTTGGTAATAAGCTGTTTTGGGCAGAGCAGGCTGCATTCCATTATAGTGAACTCAGCAGGGAGAATATAAGCAGCACTATGAAGGAATGCACCAGTTTTGTTGTAATAGAAAGAGCCCAGAACAGCCTGTTCATGAATGCATGTACCTTATACAGGTTGTATTTTTATTATTTCAGAGCATATGTGTTCATGAGTGTAAAACATTAAAGTTAGCCTACTTGGTTGCAATTGATTAATCAGCTCATCGGTTATCAAGCACAATATGTTTTGACTATTTGGGTCTCACTTCACTCAGTCCACTGGTTGAACCTGTCCTCACCTGTGGTTTCATGACATCAGCACCTGAACAACCTGCTCCTAAAGCTCAAACCACAACTTGATTGCTGGTGTGAACAACTGTTTGAAAACCACAAGGATGTTTGTGGTTGACCTTCATTGTGAATGGCATTACTCACAGTTGATTCCAGTCATGGGATGGCATGTAGATGCATGCTGGGTTTGTGATTAGCAATAACAATACCTGGCACCATTCACACTCCACAGGGTAGTTTCCTAAAATATCTATGCAGGACAAGTGCAGTTTTGTTTTGTAATGTTGTACTCCCCAACGGTCATATTGCGGATAGAGAGTGGAGGTGTTAAAGGTCATGTTTATATGACCAACAACAAACCTCGGCTGCTGATAAAATTGTATGCAGTGTCAATGAGACAAGTAGAACGCTCCACCCCAATAAAGCTGTGGTTGATTTAAGCAAGCTTAAGATGTGTATGTCATCGACTAAATAAAACTGATATCAGCATATGAATATGCAGAATCTGTAGCCAAGGAACAAGTATCGGAAGTGTTCTGCTTTCTGTTTGTAGTCATAAATTTGTAGTTTCCTTAACTAATCACGTTTGAATGAGCTTTGGTTACATGCAGGTAAAGGGTTCATGTGGAGAGCAAAAGAGGCAGAATGCTTTGTCCAGTATGCAATGTTGAAACCAATAGACTATTGTCTGATGATGATTTAGCTTTTAATTAGTTTTTCCTTTTAATTTATCTGCATTTATAAGCAGATATCTGTCTATAGAGATTAGCCTCTAATTCTATTCTCCCACCTCAAGTCAGTAATTGGGCTGTAAACAATGACTCGTGGATCGCCTGGATAGCTGCTGGCTACACTGGAAGACCCGAAACATTGGCTGTTGCCCCCAGAGGAGTCTGTGGGTTCCCAGATTAGATAATGATCAATGCTAAAATTAAAAAACAGCCATAAAGCCTTAGCCATTACTCATTTAGTAGTATCTATTAACATTAGCTAACGTTCTCCACCATATGTTAAGTAAAGCTTTCCTGGCAAAACCTCTCAGTTTACTGTATTGGGCAAGGATGTGCTCTGTTGGCTGTAAATTCAGCTTTTCAGTTGTAAGACAATATAATCAGTAATGGCACAAATAAAAGAGATAAAAACGTGCAAAAAAAGTGAGCAAGATATTTAATTGGTATTGTTTAATTCTGAACAATCCTGTCTAGCAAGACTTGGGGATGTAATGCACCTCACAGAGTTCAAGCTAAGTGAACAACCTGCTGTTCTGTGTCATCACCTGCTCCGATTGTTCAACCTGACTGTTGTTCTCTTTAAGCCATGTCAAACA
Source organism: Lutjanus erythropterus (assembly GCF_056507025.1). Classification (NCBI taxonomy): domain Eukaryota; kingdom Metazoa; phylum Chordata; class Actinopteri; order Lutjaniformes; family Lutjanidae; genus Lutjanus; species Lutjanus erythropterus. Next base: position 17,820,748 of record NC_139318.1, on the reverse strand, counting down.
GACACGGCATTAGCTTTATGCTCCGAACGACACTGCAGGCTCAGTGAGAAATTGCCTCGACGAGCTGGTGGTAAAATATTGAACTAACTGCACAGTTACTGCGTTACTTTGTGACTCATATCAGACACATTGTGGCCTTGACCTACATATCGCCTACCTCTCCCACCTTCACACACACACACACACACACACACACACACACACACACACACACACACAGTCAGACACAGGATTTGTCATGGAAAGAAAAACCCAGTCGCACAAACACAGTGGAGAGATTAAGAGTAAACCACTAATCTGACGGTGCCTGCATCAGTGTGTTTGTGTGTCTGTGTGCTCCTTTTTGAAATGTGGGCAGGTTTTATGCGATGGCTGGTTCAACCGTTTTTCATTCTGTCTTAGCGGGAGTGAAGGCCTTTGTTTTTCCAGGAATTTCACCCTTGAGAGAAAAAACGGTGAGGAGAAAATGTGTTCCCGTGCTCATGTTTAGTTGGTTGTGATTGTCATGAATTAGGTGATTGAACAGTTTGAATTTTATGTAGGTTTTGGCACTGCTGTAAGTCATAAACAACTTGATGGAGAAGATGGAGATATAGAGATGTAAGCTGAGAGAAAAGAAAGGAATTAATGGAAAAGACTGTGTTGGATATAACGATGGAGATAAATACAGTCTGTCTGCTCTTCATGTGTTATTGTAGTGACAAGGGCTGCATGCCTGGGAGACACCCTGGGGCGCTCAACCTCTGTGTTCACCAGCCAAATCTGACACGATGTTCATAAACTGTTCAGAACGGCAAGATGGAGCTGTTCACTATCCAACCACCTCAAGCTGCTCAGCAAGAGTTCAAAACACAAAGGTTATTTCACTCTTTGTTGAATGCAGAACGTTAGCAAGAGATGAGATTTGAAGGATAAGGCAGGGCACGCATGCACCTGTCACACAGATTACCTTACACACACATATATATACATGGTATGTGTGTATTTGATGAGGTGATGAATTCTACACTGAGGTCTGTTCACAGCATGTTCCCCCTGCGTTCCAGCTTGGAGCAGACTCCGTGTGAGATTGCCAGTGGTCATATTCCGAGAGATTGCTGGCGTTCGTTTACATGGACCTTAATATTCAATTAATAATCAGAATAACAATCAGAATAAAACTGCCTCATGTAAAGACCTCAGTTGGAAGAGATTAGCCCGATCTGGCTGGAAAGGAGTGAATTTTCGTTTGATAATCCATCCAGTAGGAAAATAATAACCATTTAAAGGCTTATTTTGATCCTTTCTTTCTGGATAGAAAGAAGATATTCTGTCTGCACATGTCTGCCCAACATGGAGGTAGGTGATGTGTCATGAATTTTCCAGGAGGGTCAGAAACATGGTGGTAGCAAAACAGAACTAGTCAGAAGTGGGTACAATCTTAAAAGATGCTAATATTGTTCCCATGACACAATGTGGGTCCATCTTGAAAATTACCAATGGAAACACTTCATCTTCTTTATTTACTGCCGTTAGTCAAACTGGAACAAATTCTTCCTCTGTTCCTCTGTTATATTTCTTGCAGATCAGACACTTCACAGCAAACAGAACCACTTTGCGCATAAAAAAGGTATATTCTGCTTAATGCTTTAGGGCATTTATCAGATCACTTTATTTAGCATTGATTTAAACAGTGAACTTGGAATTTCTAATCAGTGATTTAATTTCAGATTGAAGAAAAATTGTTCATGTAAAATTAGCTAATGTTGCCTGTGTGTGAGTTTACTGGTCTCATCTTTAACACATACACAGTATCTGGCAACCCCCATCTTCCTCTGTCTCCTGTTCAACAACTGCAGACAGAGCAGGGACAACTGTGTACTGTAGCCCCAGAGCACAGGCACATATGCACATACACACACACACATTACCACATATTTATATACCATTGTGTGTCTGAAGAAGCGTCTGGTGGCGTATAATCCCGTTTACCTCTGAAAACACAAGAGTGTGTGTGGTTATTGTTGTAGGGAACGAGGAGGAGAGGAAGATTTTGTGTGATGTAGTGCCCACAGTCTGTCTACTGTCTCAGAGTGGCAGCTGTCTCACACACACACACACACACACACACACACACACACACACACACACACACACACACACACACACACACACACACACACACACACACACACACACAGATATCTGTTATCCACATGGCACATTGGGTGTCAGAGAAGCAGTTGTCCTTGCACTTATTGCCGCTCCAGCCCTTGAATGTGTGAGTAGATCGTCTGCCAGCTTGTACCCTCGTTCTTGTGCAGGCCACTGATTCAAGCCTGGGAAACAAACAGGGAGGACAGTAGACATAAAGTGACATCAGTCAGATTATTACAGATTAACAAGTTAACAAAAAAGACTGGTGCAAAGTCTTTAAGCCTATTTTTCATGTTTTGAATGATTGTTTATTACTATGTGTTTTATGACCCTGCGGCTCAAAAAACACTTTACAACTTTCAGATTCCATTATTCCATGAAACAGAGCTGAGAAGCTTGTAAAGTGACTGCTGTAAAGAATTTATTCTTGGCTTATGTACGTTAACAAAACTAATATACAGTAGAATGACCCAAGGATGATGTTTGAGGCTGTTGTTTCTACTCTGTGGCTTTTTCTCAGCTCCTTCACAGTCAAGGGTAACTGCGAGACAGGTCTGGATCAGGTTTTATCACCCCAGCCGGGCTGATGGCTTGAAAGTCAGCCCAGCAAGGTGCTTTAAAGACAGGGGGCTCAATTTGTTTCAGTGCCTGACTTCCTAACACACACACACACACACACACACACACACACACACACTCACGCACACACACATACACACTACTTTTGTACTTAGGAACAAGGCATTTGTTTTGGCAGGCCACCTGCCACAGAGAGAGGGAGAGAAAGGGCACTGGCGCTTGTCCTCCACTAAACTGATTTACGTTGGCACTAAAACAGAACTCATAAGGGCTTTTTATACACCTCAAGACTTGCCAGTCAGCTTGTTCCCCTAGCCAAGGCAGGAAGGAAATGATACAAGATACCACAATATACAATACTGCTTTGTTGTCCGACCTCTTTAAAATTGGTCTTACCTCCCCTGAAATTTGTCTTGGCTCACTGGGTGATTTGAATATGATGTGGGGACAGTTGTTTTTGGCACTTCGAAAGTGCTAGCTCATATTTTGGATCTCCTTTCCTCATCGCTAAGTGCCTTTTTGTCACTTTATTGTAGCCAATAAAGTAATGGTATGATAATAAAGTAATGATATAATGACATAGAAATGAAGATCAGATCTTAGGTCAACTGTTTTGGGTTATTTTGTCCTCAAGAGGAATCCAGAAAGACGATCCACCCTCAGTTATTAACATGTATTCTGCTGTCATTCAGCTGTTATTGAAAAAGCAGGACCTTTATGAGCAAATTTCCATGGACAGTGACAGATGGGCTGAGATACTTTTTTGATAATGTTCTACTGAGTTATTGCAATAATGTTGACATTCTGTGATAATCCTCAGCAGACAGAGTGATAGCTTTGTTGTTGTGATGAGATTTGAGTTTTTGGTGTTGTATGTGGATGGTTTCAGCTTTAGAGTGGGTTGTTCCTTTTTTACACCAAAATTAGCGCATATACGTGTTTTTAAAATAGGAGACTGACCCTTTTCTCATTGCCCGTAGACCTGTTTGCTTTTTTATTCTATTATTTATTCTGTGTGTGTGTGTGTGTGTGTGTATGTGTACTCTTAGTACTTTTGTAGCTTCTAACTGAAAACTGTGGTTTGAAGTTTAGTTTCTCTGTGGGACTGTCTGTCTTCAGGTATCTGGGTTATTTTACTATTTCATGTTCACTGTTCAGCTGATAGGAGTCGTGTTAAGTTATTTTGCTGCTTCAGAATAAAAGCTTTTAGAGAACAAGATAACCCACGTCTTGTTGGAAATAAAATGTTTATCCACATTTCAAGATGCGACTCAAGACAAGCTTGTCATCAGTTAAAAGCACACCTTCAAGTGGGTGCAGACTAACTGGGGTCGGCGTGCTGGGCTGATGCATGTCATACTGAGTCGAGCCAAACAGCACATGTGTATGAATAAGGGTTACAGAAGTTACCAACTGAGGCAACAAGCCTTAATTGCCTCTGCTGAAAAAGAGCAACACTGAAAAGGAACAAAAATTAGTGTGTCCTCCTGGGTGTAATGTTTTGATAAATAACTGTGACTACTGCAGAGTCATTTTAACTGGATTGAATGCTGATTGTACCCTTTCCCACTGAAAACAACAGTCAGATGTTAGTGGGTGTTCTTGGCTTTTTTGTTTAGCATAAAATGGGCTTAAGATTGGTGGTCTGACTGACCCCCCTGAGACTGCCACTGATTGGGACATATGTCAGACTGGTGGGCTAACAAGGCTGCAAATGACTAGCCTGCACCATGCCTACCTGAAGAGTGTGTAGGTGTGTGTGAACAGGCTTGAGTGTGTATTTGTTCAAAGCACCGAAATAGTTCTGAGAGAAACCCACATCCTCCACCCTGTAATACCTTAAGTCAGACTTTTCATGTGTGTTTGTGTCTGTCTGCGAGTGTGTTGTCTGTCCAGGGATTGCCACCCGTCCTTCCGTCAATCCATCCCTCCGTCAGTCAGTGTTGTCGGGGGATGGTAATCCATTCTTCCCATATGCAGATAGTGGCGGTGAGATTAGGCAGACCCTGGGAGAGGATTAAGGCTTCAGGGGCTTGGCTCCCCTTCTATCTTACCCTCCTCTCTAACCACCCCACCCCCTACACTACCACCACCACCACCATCTCACCACCCGCTTCCTGCCGCCTGCTCGTGCTGCTCAATCCTTTACCCCCCCCCTTCACCCACCTCCCTTTCCTCCTCCGGGCAAATCTCCAATCTCTGGAGTGTGTTGGCTGCTGTGTGAAGAGGTGGAGGGCAGATTAAGATAGAGACCCATTAGCTTTTTTGTACACGTGTGTTTGGATTTGCATGCGCATAACATATTATTCCTTGTGTGCTTTTTAAAAAAAATCTTTATACATTGTGCGCATATATCCACAGAGGGGAGGATTTGCAGTTGGTATGTGTAGGCTGAAGTATGCCAAGTGTGTGTCGTTTAAACCATATTGCTCTCACCTCCTCGATTATGCCATGGTCGGGTTACAATAATTGACTTTGTGCATATATGAGAGTGTGTGTGTCTTGAGAATTTGCATTAATTTCCAGAGCCTTTCCCTCATTGTCACATCTATCTTCCTTTCTATGTTTTCTTTCTTTCTCAAACCCCCAATTCCACCCCCTCACCTCTTCCTCTCAGCCCAGATGTGACCCACATGTTGCGATGCAGTGCAGAGGGCAGAGAATTTGTTGCTCTTCTTCTTTCCTCCTCATCATCATCCCTCTCTTGCCACCTTCTCTCGCTCTTTCTCCCCTCCAGTGGCGAGTGCTGTAATTGATATGCCACCGGCAATAAATCAGCACAGCTCCAGGGCTGAGCAGAGACCATTATCTGAACGGACAGGTTTAGCTGCTTTGGAGAAGAGAGGGGGAGAGTTGATCCAGCTCACCACTTCACCAGCAACCTCTGGATTTTCTAGGGCTGTACCCAGAATTTTGTCAGTCGAATCGGATTTGGCTATTCAGCATGAAGATTCAACAATTCCTTTTTTTTTTTCCTTTTTTTGTTGTTCAGTGCTGCAGTAAATGCCTAAATCCGCCTAAATAAGTATGTTTTACAAGTAAGAATCAGGTTTAAATGTCTTTCATCCTCATATATGATGTGAAAAAAATAGATTTCCACACAGACAATGTATAAGTGTGCTCATAATTCAGATATGAATCCATGCGGTGACTTTAAGGCTGGATTTCTTAAGTTTACAAGCTGCCGTGCTGTTGCATTGGTTTATGTACAGTGACACAGCTAAAAAACAAGAGACAAAACTTGTTCACCAACTACTCGTTTCACCATCTCACAGCACATGCTGTCAGATGGCTTTTCTAATAAATGTGGCAGCTAATATAAACATGTATTTATGATTCCCTTTATTTCTAATTCCTCGTTTAAATGTTACCCTTGATAATTTTGCAAGCCTCTGCATGGCTTCTGTTTCATCCTGTTATTCTAATGCATACTGACTGACAAAAGAAAAAAACTGCTTGATTTGAGGAATCTGAGTTGACTCAAGGCTCTCTGAGGGTTGGCTTGAATCCTCAGCTTTCATGGAGCAGCTCTAGGATTTTTCCTCACAACATACATGAGAACACGCCACCACCTCTATCTCTGTCAGGATTTATGCAGATGTTAAACTGAATAAACAAAATGAAGTTAAACCCCTCCTTTCTAAGCTTTTTGCTCTCTTGTTATGTCTTCTGCCTACCTTTTCAATCCCTCATTCTAATTCCTAGTGTCCATAGGGATGCCGTACAGTCCTGTCAATTGATACAGCGTTCAGATATCAAATCCAATCAACTTGGCCCCTTACAGCCCGTCCTCTCTAATGCTTTTCCCTGATGTGATAACGGCCTCGGCTCCCCCGATACGGTGGCTGCCCATTCCCAAAGCCACAGACACGCTTCAGCCCCGAATGATTGACATGTTTTTCCTTGATGGTGCCAGATATGGCTTGCAACCTTGTCCCAGCACTCTTCCCACCATTTCACTTTTGCTCTGCAGGAAATTGAAATTGAAGAGGGTTTGGAGGGATAAGGAGGGAGAAAGAAAATGGAGAAATCTTGAGGAAAAAAGGAGAAATGTGTGTAAGAAGCCAAAAGATTGACCAGATCCTCAGCAGCTAGGCATGTCTGCCATGACGGGATGGAAGTCAAGTTGGTTCATTTATCGATCCTCGTTCCTCTCGTGTTAATTTTGAAGTTTATACTCTCAACAAAAATATAAACACAGCAGTTAGACTTTTACTTCAACTCCTAAAAAATTGGAGCAAAAATTTCAGACCTCTTGTATGCACACAAAAGGTTTATTTCTCTCAAATTTTGTTCATAATGTTAAAAATGTGTTAGTGAATTCTCCTTTGTCAAAAGAATCCATTCACCTAACAGCTGAGCTGCAATAATTAGTTTATCAATACTACTAATAAATTGATCAAAAGAAAATTAACTGCTAACTATTTTGATAATTGATTAATCGTTTCATTCATTTTCCAAGCAAAAATTTCAAGCTTTTGCTGGTTCCAGCTTCTTAAATGTAAGGATTTCTGCTTTTCTTTCCCATTTATGATAGTAAGTAGAGTCTTTGCTTATTTTGTCCAACAGTCAGAAATCCAATTAGGTAAATTGTAGGGGTGTGTATCTCACTGACTGAGACCAATTTGATACATATCTCGATACATGTTCAATGATACGATTTAGCTCAAAAATTTTGAACTAGCGATTGATTAGATCCAATTCAGCTCTGTCACGATACGATATGATGCAATACAAGACAATGCCGCGAATTGGGTGGGCCACGACCGTGCCCTCCTGGGGAAAAAGAAGTTATCTGTAGCCCTGTGTGGAATAGCCATAGTTCAGTGACTAATAAATGGCTTTTTTTCATAATAAAACTGCACATTATAGAGTTGCCTATTCTTGTGACCAGTCCAGTGCACACCTGTGCAATAATCTCGCTCTTTAATCAGCATCTCTACATGCCACACCTGTCAGGTGGATGGATTATCTTGGCAAAGAAGAATTGCTTAGTGAACAAAATTTGAGAAAAATAAAGCACTTGCGTGTGAAGAAGAAATCTTTGATCTTTTACTCCATCTCATGAAAAATGGGAACAGAAACAAGTGTTGAGTTTATGTCTTTGCTGAGTGTATTATGGAGATATTGGAAAACTCCATGCTGTCTTGTCACTAATGCGTGTTTGTTGAAGTGTGTGTCATGATGTCATTGTGTTATTACTGGGGTAGATAACAAGCAGCTGGAGACCCCCAGATGCAATTTGTTGTGCGATTCACACTCTCTTACATCAAGCCACGGCTGGCCTAAATGAAGAGGAATTACTGTAGGGACGATTTTTTTTCGCACACTCTCTCATTCTTTTTCAGGCTCTCTCATTTGCTCGCTCATTCACTCCGCCTCACTGTATCTTTCCCTCACTCGGAAATGACAAAGGAAAATGAGGCAGCCGGCCTCCCTATGTGCCACCACGCTTTAAATTGACATCTGCTCTCATCACACGGCGCGACTGTACCGTTGAGCAAGAAATTAGTTTTTTTTTATAGGCCAGCTCGTCACTTTATTGCGGCTGCTTATGTCGACAAGGCTGCGATCTGCGTTGAGTCGTTTTAATCTCAGAGAGTGGAGAGTAGGAGGGTATATCTGATGACTGCAGCTCAGGCCTTTCTGTCTGCAGTAACCACACCGAGGTGCCTCGATCTACGGGGCTCCCCTGGTGTTTGATTCAAGCGCAGGTAGAGCTCTGATTAAAATGCAGCAGAAGTGCTGCCTTTTGTTTGGCTCCCGCTGCTCCTCACTCTCCCCTCTGCTCTCCTCTCTCTGTATTTCTGTCCGCGCAGTTTTTCCTCCTCTCTGTCTCCTAGTTTCTCTTTCATTTTTCTTGCTCTGCTTCTGTGCTCCTCTTTCTCACCTTGTTTTTTTCTTCTCCCCTATACATTTGTCTTCTCTCAGCTTTTCATTTGTGGAAATTGGATGACACCACCTCTCCCTGAACCTGGCTAGCTTTGTCTCAGCTGAGCTATGGTTTGCTATTCCATGAACATCGCCACTGCTATTTCTCTTCGCTCCTGCTCTCTCTCTCTGGCTCGCTCTGTTCTCTTTTAAACTGTTTGCAGCAGTGTTGACTAAAATTGATGGGCAATTCAATGACTCCTCTTACTAAGGTGTTTAATTCTTTCAGTACTTGCAAAAGTGAATTTTTTTCCCATCTGAGTGATCACCCACACTCTCTCGCTAGAGATGGGTGATGACTACTAAATTGGCTGAAGACGATGTCCACAGTGAAACATCGGTAATGGACGAGGGAGTAAAGAGTCTGACTCTGCAGGCTGTTTTCCTCTCACTCCTCACCCAGCTCAGCGCACTCATGGTCAGCTGAGTGAGTGTGTACTGCGCCGCTGGATGAAAGCGTGGTGCAGAGCAGAGGCTGTCACTCTGCAGACTGTTACATTAGCAGAATAAAATTACAAATATTGCCCTAAAAATTGGCCAAAAAAAGCAATGGGCTATGGATTCAGCCCATTGTGGATAGACAATATATTCATCCAATCGCCCAACTCTATGGCTGATGGCTGTCAGGAATCACCGATTAATGATGACATCATTCAGTGGCTAACCCTATCAAGACCTAAAGTTAGTGCAAGCAGCAGTGACATCTTCTTCTATTTTCTCTCCTATATGTCAGAAACAGAACTTTGCCAACAACTCCTGCCTTACGGCAACTGAAGAGACACACGACCTAAAAAAACAGAAGGCTTTTATGCCACGATGTTGTGATAGTAGGGGGCTCAGTGGTCGATGACTGTCAGCCATACCTGCCTTTCTCCCATATAGCTGTATAAAGTAAAACAGAATGAGGTTTTGAAACACATTCACCTTCCTCCCTGTGAGCTCAGTAAACTGACCACACTCCGTGACCTGCATGCCTGGTGATTGATAGACAGATAGACTTCCTCCAGAGTGGCTGACCACATGGGGAGCAGGAGACAGAAATGAGAGAAAGGAGTGATAAGGAGAAAAATAAAAGGAAATACTCACATGCCAGTTTGCCTCTGCTTTCTCTAACCTTCTTTTCTATCTCATGTTTTTTGCCTCCTTCGTCTCCCTCCCCGTCCTTCCTTACCCTCCTCATCTCTCTGTGCTGTCTCTCATCTTTTCCGATTTGGTGTGGTTATAAAACACCCTTCGTGTAGACACTTTGATAGTCAAGGTGAAATTGAAGCGCGGGGTCCCTGGAAGAGTTGCGTCCTGTTTTGCATAATCAGCATTTACAGGAGAACTAATGTCCCAGTATTGCAAGAACATGATTGGCCTGTCAAGCAGCAGCACACGCCCGGCAAACCTTGCTCCTCCTCATCATCGTTGCATTTTTCTTGGAGGACACCCAAAGGAGCAAATACTCTCCATTTGGATTCCTCCTCTTCTCCTCCTCCCTGTCCTTTACCTGTGAAGCTTCCATCCTGTAAATTATCTCACTGCTGCTCTTTAATATACCACCTCTGTCGTCTGCATCCCAGGTTGTCAAGGGATACCAGCTGTGATGAATAGTGATCGCTGTGTATTTGTCAATGAAACCTAAGTGGATGTGTATTTGCCAAGCCCTCTCTCTTCATTGAACATAATCAGCTGGTATGAGAGGACAGTGGTGTCAGTGAGGAAGACAGTCAGGCTACACACTGAAATGTGGCTAAAATGATGCATTTAATGACTACATAAAGTTATCATGGCAGTTAGTTTTGGCCGATATGACTATATACTGTGCACTGGTGGAGATTTGACATTACCATTTCCACACCGGGGCTACTTATCTCATGTGATCCTACGAATCCAGCTGCCTTGCAAGGTACCATGATCTGGGCAGCAGGACTGCTTAACACATTGTTAAGTTGGTGGTTGGTAGTGGTATTGCGTCTCTAAGCTGGTTTTCCACAGAGCAGGAGGTATTCCAAACAGGCTGGTACCACCTGTTATCTTTAAAACTTGTAACACTTGGAAAGACAACATTATGGCGGCATTGTTTGGGTCAGTATTAAAAAACAAATTCAGTGCCATGATGGCTCTTGTTTATGGCAGTATTGTGGGATTTCTATGTAAGAAGTGTCTGTGATTGCTGTTTGAGGGGAGGAAGCAGGATTGGCTGCAGAAGAGAAGCGTGCTGTATATGCAGCATACATTTCAGTCAAGGGTTTTATATTTGTCCTCATATATATGTACAGAAAAAATTCCAATTACAGCTCCCAGAGAGAAGGCAGTGTGTGTTGCTGTGCTGCTACAGGAGGCTGACACGTGGATAAAATTGCCAGAACTGCGGGCGTAATTACAATAAGGGGTTACTGGATAGTGTGTTGATACTGTTGAAACCATGACAGGAAAGCTTTTGAGCAGACCTGGCTATAAATTGCTTGCTGTCAATGTAACTGTGCCCACAGGCACTTTTTCACACACACACACGTCTCCTCCAAAGCCACCATGGTAAAGTTGAAAGTTATGAAATATTAAAGAGTTCAGTGTTGTGAGTCTATAACTCATTCCAGCTACACTGGCATTATGTGTACAGAGCCTTTAATAATCGCCCGTGCCTCCCCTGCTATCTGCACTCATAATTAAATGCCGACACACATTTGCCTTCCAGACTAGATTTGATATCATTTATTTATCACTGGGGCAAATGTCAGCTTGGGTTTTTTTTTTCTAATTTTGGCTGTGCAGTGTGGGAGCCTTTTAGGCCTCTCTGCCTGCTTGATGCATAATCAATAGGAAGTGTTTCTTGGACACTCACAATGTTTCTTCTTTCTGCCTTGCAGGGCTCCTACCTCTTGCCTCTGTGGATGATGTTCCTGATGACGCCTTGCAACGATAAGAAGAGGACAGCGGATCAATAGGAGTTTTCTTCCTTTCCCTTCATCTGTCTCTCCCTCCCTCAAACTGTCCTACCATATTCCTCAATAGAAGAGCAGAAACAAGAGAAAATCCGGATTTGGGACTTGGTACCAGAGCTTGTACTCCTTGTCCTCCTCCTCCTCTCTTTCTCCTTCCCCACCCCCCTCAGCCTCTCCTCTAGACAGCCCAGATATGTGTCCCCTAGCTTGGTCAGTGGCTTCCCCTGGCCAGGGGACCTCTTTTCTCCTCTTGGGGCTTTTGCTTATGATGAGCACATCCTTCTCTGGAGGCCAACCCCCACCCTTCAAACGATTTGCCCCTGCTGAGTGGGGGCTCACACATTTGGCCATCCACAACAAAACTGGAGAAGTCTATGTGGGAGCTGTCAACTGGATTTTCAAGTTGTCCAGCAACCTGACCAAACTGCGCAGCCACATGACAGGCCCGGTGGTGGACAATGAGAAGTGCTACCCTCCGCCAAGTGTCCAGTCCTGCCCTCATGACCTTGCCCAGACCCCCAATGTGAACAAGCTTCTCCTGATAGACTATGCACAGAATCGCCTCATTGCCTGTGGCAGCACTTCACAGGGCATCTGCCAGTTTCTGCGTCTGGATGACCTCTTTAAGCTCGGCGAGCCCCACCACCGCAAGGAGCACTACCTCTCCAGTGTAGCAGAGTCGGGCACCATGTCTGGGGTCATCATAAGCTCCCCGCACAGTCCGACCAGCAAGCTGTTCATTGGAACGCCCATCGATGGCAAGTCTGAGTACTTCCCCACATTGTCCAGCCGTAAGCTGATGGAAAACGAAGAAAATGCAGACATGTTCAGCTTCGTCTATCAGGATGAGTTTGTCTCCTCTCAGCTGAAGATCCCCTCGGACACTTTGTCAAAGTTCCCTGCGTTTGACATTTATTATGTTTACAGCTTTAGCAGCGAGCAGTTCGTCTATTATCTAACAATGCAGCTGGATACCCAACTGACCTCACCTGACGCCAGTGGAGAGCAGTTCTTCACCTCCAAAATCGTCCGCCTCTGCGTGGATGACCCCAAGTTTTACTCTTACGTTGAGTTTCCCATTGGCTGCACCAAAGACGGGGTAGAGTACCGCCTGGTGCAGGATGCTTTCTTGGCTCGGCCGGGGCGGCAGCTGGCCAACTCTCTGGGGATATCCGAGAATGAAGACATCCTTTTCACAGTCTTCTCTCAGGGTCAGAAGAACCGGGCCAAACCACCCAAAGAGTCAGCATTGTGCCTGTTCACCCTGAGGAGGATAAAAGAGAAGATCAAAGAAAGAATTCAGTCCTGCTACAAGGGAGACGGGAAACTCTCCTTACCCTGGCTGCTCAACAAGGAGCTTGCCTGCATCAACTCGGTAAGCTCAGATCTGTTCCTTGTGCTTTTTGTTTTCTCTTGAGTTCATACATTCTTTAAAGCCTTTTTCCTCACAATGAATCAATTTGCGTATCAGTCATGGCACACGTATTATGTTTTGACGGTGCTGATATTGATGTAGTCTGCATTAGGATTAGCTGGACCTCCAGGAACTAGTCTAATGTTACAGGTGTTTTGTTTGGAGAGAGTGATATTTGGCTTACATAACAGCAGTTTCTTGCCAATAAGGCTGTGAAAAGACAATGTCCGTTTATTGCTTAGCTTTTGTGCTGGTACTTGTCTCTACTTCTCCAAACTGGGAGCATGCTGAGCGCCATCTTCTGTAGATAATACGCTGACTATCAATAAGTACCTCACACAGTCCCTCTTCAAATAATCCAAACTAGGTATGTACACAAAGGTATGACACCATTGCTTTTTGCAGACGTACACTTGGATACAGCCTTTCCTCATTACTCATTACTGAAAATATTCTTTCTAGCATGCATGAGTGTCTACATATACAGTAGTCATTCAGATACACTAGTTCTGATGTTGATGAGTGTGTGTCCCTGAAACTGTCCGCTGCTCCTGTTTCTCCACTCTTTTTTCTGTGGGCCTGCTAATTGAATTCTGGCCCACCCATGCTACATTCATTCATAAGGACCACTGCTACAGGCCTGCAGTGATTAACAGTATGAAGTGTGAAAAGCTCTTATTTCTTTCTCCTGCCGTAGTCTATTTCACTTTCATTCTGCCCATTTCCCCCTCGCCACAACCTCTTGGTGCTTTGATTTAGTCAGACAGGGGACATCATTAGCCCAGTCCCCTGGATTTGTGAAATGTCACTCAGGAGTAGTTCTTCACACACACACATACACTCAGTATAGTGCCACGCACTGCAGTGTGAGATCCTGGGGGATAGCACAAGCTAGACTTGGTTTTTACTAACTGATCCACAGTGCATGGCCCTGCATGCGTTACAGAGGACGTTGCTCAAACAGACACACATACTTGAACTCACACTGGAGACCTTAAAGGTATATGTTGGATTATTTAGTGCAAGGCTTTTTGAGGTACTTATTGATAGATGGTGTATTAACTACAGTAGATGCCAGTTGCCCTCAATAAATATTATATTAAATTTATGCTGTACTAGAATATTTTCAGTGCTTTACCACAACTTGACAGACTGCCAGGAAACTGCTGTTGTATAACCAGATATCACTCTCCGAACCAACCAAACTCCGTAGGAAAATCAGTCATTTTACCTCACAGAAATGGGAGTTGCTGGTCACAGTCTTGATCTCTTAGTTTATTTGTGCTGTTGTGTGACTTTTAAAAAGATAGTTTGGATTCACCAAAGTGGCACAATAAAAAAACAGGTCGAGGCAGTGGTGGACCAGCAGCTCCCATGTCCCGTGAATTAAAATGACTGATTTCACCCACTGAGATTAGTTGGTTTGGAGAGAACGATATTTGGCCCATATAAAGGTAGTTTTCCATCGGAAAAGAGTTTCTGGCGGCAAACGCAGTGAAAATATTCAAAATATACAATTAAACGGATATCTTAGGCGGGTTTTTTTTAATTGTCTAAAATAGCTTTTCCACACTGGTAATTTACAGACAGGCATTTACTGTAGATAATATACTGATTATTGATAAGTTCCTTATACAACCCCACATCGATTAATCCGAACTATTCTTTTAAGTCACTACAAAAACAGCACAGTCTAGTTTTTTTTCATTCCTGTTCACATGCTTTATTTTCTCTGACCTTCATTCCTCATTCTATTCTGTCTCCCGTCGCTTACCCACTCTCTTGATGTGCCTGAATCCTCTTATATCTTTGTTCCATCCTTTAGCACTTACTGTTGACCACCTGTCTCTGCAACGTCCGCTTCCATCCTGTGTGCTCTTTAAATTCACCCATCCATCCCCTCCATCATGGTCTCTCTTAAAATAGCTTAATTAAAAGACCTGTTTTAAAGCTTTCTCTTTAAATGTCAGTGCACACCATTTTTACCAGCAGGTGTCTTCACTGCACACACACACACACACACACACACACACACACACACACACACACACACACACACACACACACACACGCACAAACATTTCATTCACCCTGTGTTGCATGTAATGTAGTGGGATAAGAACAGCAGCACTCCTTCTCTGTGTAGACCCTCATTAGCTCGAGTGCACAGGTGTGTTTTGTGTGCTGGTGTAAGTGATGTGAATGACCCAAGCCAAGTCCCTTTTCACCTGCCTTGCTTCCTCTCTTGTGCCACCCTCTGTAGATGTAGTCTCTTTCCTGTTCAGTGGTTGTCTTCATTCTGTTTTGTGCCTTTCTTTCTTGGGGCCCATCCACTGACAATAGCTCTGAGGCAAAGAAAAAGCAGCTATCTCATTTATTTCAATTAGACCTTTGCACTGCTACAGTGGGAGCTCTTGGTGCGAAGTGCTGCCGTACAAATCGCAGGTTTGTACAGTGCAAGATCGTACGGTAGCTCACTGTGCTGGCCAATCAAATACTGTATATACAGGTGCATATGCCTGGTAGCTAACTGCATGGTGCTCATATGCTGCATTTTAAGATAGAGGAGGACTGTATTGCTGTCATGATAACTCTCAATAGACGGACTATCTAACCTCAAAGGAGTTTAAACCACTCTGCAGTCTGTTTGCTTTTGACAAGACTCCAAACTAGACATACTGGTTTGCAGTTAACATAACATGTCCATACCAGTGTAGCCTCTAGTAGACCTTTTTTACAAGTTGTAGCAGGAAAAGCATGATCCTAACGAGTATTATTAAAGATGGCTTCAATGTAAACTGTCAGTTCACTGCAAAAATAAAAAAATACACGTTTCTTCCTACCTGTATTACTTTTTATCCATTTAGATTGTTTTGGTGTGAGTTGCTGAGTTTTAGAAATATCAGCTGTAGAGACGTCTGCCTCGTCTCCAATCTGGAACTAGATGGTGCTCGGCTTGTGATGTGCAAAGTGCCAAAAGAAAAAAAAAATTCTACCGTCTGCCAAATGTATCAACCCACAGAAGGAAGCATGCATCTACTCATGGATGTAAGGCATCCTCCTCAGCTGACCTGTATCCTAGTCCAAGTCATACCTGTGAGCCACCTAAATGGAATGCAGCCGTCACTCGTTTTATTATCTTTCACCTGTGTATTTCCTGCTCTGACACAGCAGTGTTGTTGTCAGTTACAAAACTCTCTGCTCAGATGCTCCAGTATCCCTATCCATTCTGCCAGTCAGGCCTGTTACCATGGTAACTGGAGTTTTGATTACTGGAAAGCTTGCATTCACTCGTAATTGATCACCACTTTAACGTCCTCTCAAAAAACTGTCACCAATGATGATGTAATAGCCTCAGAGATAAGCTGGTTGGCTGACCCCATGACAGCAGTGAGGCTGCAGGGGTCAGCCTCAGGTTAATGACGTTGGCCACGTCTGCCCCTAAGCGGCGACCTTATGTCGGCTACCAACCACTGACCTTAACCTCAGCCAGTGATCCAAAGGACCTCAAATATGACCTTAAATGAGTGGCTGATATAATCTTTCAGTGTGTGAGCTGCTGCTGTGCAAAATAACTGAACATAACAAGCACAGAGAAGCACAGAAAAACTGGACTGAAATATCAAGAGGACACATGAGATATAAACATGCATATTTTAACATTAATGACTGGCCTGGATTTACTCCCATGCCAAACAGTGAAGCATCATTAAGTGCACATGCTAAAAAAAATCACTGGGTCAAGACTGACCCATTTTTGAGTTAGTTTTACACAGAGTTTGTGTAACTTTTTATGGTTCTGTTTGGTTATTTACCCAAAGTAAAATTGTTGTAATCTAATCTACTTTGAAACTTACATGTCACTGTTTTACTTATAATTAATATTTGTATTCTGTGGAGTTTGCAGATTGTACATATGCAGATTGTTTTCTGCAACTAGCAGTTAAGCAGTTTTAAGACTAATCTTGAGCCACCTGTGTCCAACACTGGGTCAAAATACCATATTTTACTTTGGGTAAATAATCTGTAACATGAAAAAAACAACAGTAACACTGGTTCTTGTGTGTCCTTTTATTGCATACGATGAAGCTTGCAGTATATCTTAATTTAAACATTGCTGCAGAAAAACAGTGTCGATGGCTAAAATAAAATATCAGCCCTCATCATCATCAGCCTGTCATTCTAGGCTAATTATTATATAAGTATACAACTGAACTATCTGAAATATGGGTAAACAATACAGCTATTGGTAGTCACATAATGTTACATAAACAGTTGACAGGGCAAAACATTCAGAAGTGTGAGCTCAATGTACTAAATTTTATGAAAACAGCAAAGTGCAATAATTCAGGGAAAAATGTGTTATTTCTAAAAAAACAAACAAACAAACAAAACCTGTTGATTTTTTTTCACTACTTTTCATTTCATGTCATCAGTTTTGCACCAAATCATGGCCATTAGTATCAATATGAATATTAATAAGTATCGGTATAGATAAGCAGTTTTGATATCCGCATCAATGAAATCCTAACGATGCCTATTCCTACTTACAAACCTGGTCATTTTCCCGTCCCCATTCCTCCACATGATTCAGGTATGTAAGCTGGCCATCTCTTACTCCACAACTCTCAATCATTTAAGCTACTGCTAAATTGAACCCCACCCATAATTCTCAGCCACTCCAGCCTGCCCTAGCTGCATGAGACTGTGGGAACAGCTGTGTGATGTGGGGGTGGTAGGTGAATATGTTTAGGTTGACCCTGCCACAGAGCGGTGGAGAGGGTGAGGCAGGGGGTGGGGGGTGGGGGGCAGCTGTTAGCCACAGAGCCATGATGGATAGCCAGGCGCTTCGTCAGCTCCCTGTGTGGAGTTCATATTAGTGCTGGGTCATAATTTCTAGCCTCTGGCCATCATTAGGATGATATGTTTATGGGCACAGTGAGATGGTGGGTGTTTTTCTGTAAACACAAATGTTTGGGCATATTAGAAGCCACTGTGTGTGTGTGTGTGTGTTGGACAAAGCAGACACACACACACACCATTCATCACCTCAGCCCTGTTACCTGTCTATATTTGTCTACTCTGTGTGTGTGTGTGTGTGTGTGCGCAGGCGCGTTTTTGTTTGTGTGTCTCTGTTTTGTCCCTGAGCTTTATTAGTGAACCCCTGACCTTCTCCCTGGTTTGAGAGTGGATCAATACAAACCATTTCCACACACAGAGAGGGAGAGAGGAAGAGAGAGATGCTAAGTTAGGGGAGCGTGAGATGGAGACAAATTTGAAATACAGGTGAGATAAAGAGAGAGTGGAGAGAAACAAGAGGTGAGCAGAAGAGAGGATGAAGAGGAGGTAAATGAGAGAGACGAGAGGGAAGGGAAGAGGTGCAGGATGTGGGTGGAGGTAAAAGTGAGACAGAGAGGAAGAGTTGGATACCAGAGCAATGTACAGGAGAGAGTAAGGGAATTTGAAGGGTGGTGTTGAGGAGATGAGAGAGACAGAGTGAGTGTGAAAAAAACAGAGCAGGCCCAAGAGGAGGCTTGAAGGGAAAAGGGAGGGATTGATAAAGAAAAGAGGAAATAGCATCAGTGTTGTTGGTTTTATCCAGAATGCAGGCACATTTGCAAATTTCTCAAATCTCAGGCCAGTTGCACAAGACACCTTAAGTTACAGTTTTCCTTCAAGTCCAAGTTAAGGTTTCCTTGAAATGAAATCAGTTGCACAAAAAGTCAAGCCTAGATTTTTGTGTTCTGCTCTGTCTGCTCATTGTAGAAGTGACTGTATTGTGCTCTAACTGATGCTACGTTTAGAAAAACAGGAAACTAGAACAGCGAGCTGCAGGCTAGATGAAGAATGCAGATATATTTTCTTACTGTTGGCGCCATGAAAACATCCAACAACATTGGTCATGAGGAGTTTGATGTGAAGCCATGTTTTTTGCTGAAGTCATGGCTGGCTAACTGTGATGTAAATGTTTTGTTGTATTTTGAGTGAAGGCAGTGTACTTGAAAGATTGACCTCTAGAGATTGATTTGAATCAAATGTCGAAACATCTTTGAACATGTTTTCAAATCTGATTTACAACAGTTTTTCTGTGTGATTTTGTTTTTGAGATGAGTTGTTAGCCTACAATTACAGACAACAGTATATTTTCTAAAGCTTTAAATTCAGCACATCAAATTGTGATTTCCAGCTGTTTTTTTCTGGGGATGTCTCAAAACCAGTTTTTCACTTCTGATACTGATACAAAGCAACCTTGAATATCTGCTGATACTGATGCCAATCTTTGTCCTTTGTCCTCTGTTCTTCCTTCAGCTTACGTAACTCCAGACATGCAATGACAGCATTGCTGACAGGTCTCAAGCTACTGTACATATGACACTTGCTTCTCATCTGTGTTACTAGTTACACATCAGTCATTACGACATTTTGCTTAACTTGTAGCAACCTTTGATGTTATTAGAAAGCACTTCTTTAGGGGGGCAGTGGAGTGAACTATGGTCATATTAGCCTCTGAAAGCTGTCTTTGAATCTCTTTAGTTCACCGCACAATCATGGAGATGTCCTGTGACAGTCTCTTGTGTTGTTTTTTGGTCTGACCTCTAAAGATTTGATTACTCTGTGTGATTTTGTTCCTGAGATTTGAGCGAAACAGTCTGATTCCAAGCTGTGTTGATTTAAAAAAAAAAGTGTGAGTTGCCAGCCTACACGTAACCCTTGCAAGCAAGATGGTGATGTAAGTGAGAGTGACATGCGAGTGGTGATTTTAATGAGAGAGGAATAAACAGTAAGAGGAAACGGCTTGCAGGGAGAGACGGAGAGAACGAAAGAACAGCCAAGGAGAGGGAGAGAGAGCAGCGGGCCTTTTACAGCCAGGGTGTGCTCGAAGGAGAGGCAGTGATTCACCGACGAGAGAGAGGAGGAGGGCGAGAGGAAGAGTGATAGCCCCAGAAATCTTTTCACCGCCACTGCCAAGAACAGCGGGAGAAAAGGGCGGGTGACAGAAAGAGAGGAGAGAGATAGAGGGAGGAGCGCAGAGGGTGATTGAATGCTGGCTGCTGCACAAATAATATCGTGTCCGTCACCTGGCCACCGCACTGTCCTCTTCAGCAGCTCACCTCTCTGTCATGTCAACTTTGCTGCGCGCGTGTGTGTGTTGTGGCTCATCTGACAGGGTGTGTATGTCTAGCAGCAGTAGGTGCTATAATAATGAGGACTCTGGAACACAACCGATCTCCTTTTGGTGTGTGTGTTTCTGAAATATCACTGAATTTAAAGAGGTGTGCTCCGGTTAGAAAAAAGTCATGGTATTTCTTTGCTCAGGGGTCACTTTGCTGAATATATTTTCTTACCTGCTCAATTCATCACATTATATGGTGATTTCCAGCTGTTTTTTCTCCACGGCAAGCAAAACATTAAACTAGCCAGCAGTTACCTTTTAGGTTATTAGAAAGCACTTCTTTAGTTGCAGAAAGTCATGGAAAAGTCATGATGTTTAACACGAGGGCAGAACTATGGTCACATTAGCTTCTGAAAGTTCTCCTTGTGTCTCTTCAGCTCAGTCTCTATGGTGATGTCCAATGCTGGTTTTGGGGCTGATAAAGGCACTTTGCAATTGATCAGCTTTGTATATATATGGGGAGCCTGATCCATTTTCATTGTAAATATTTCACTGGGACACACCAGCTGTCAAAGCAACCCTTTGTGCTCTGTTAAAATACTTTGATGGTGACAGACAAACAAATAAATGAATATTAACAAGAATATTCACCTTTAAGCATACTTTTTATGTTCTGTTGTTGGTTAAAACGGCAATTGAAATAGCATGTTTTTCTTGGCTTCCTCATCCTCTCATGTGGTAGACATCTTTGACGTAACTTTAACTGATATTTGTAGTTAAAGCTACTACGTAGAAAATAGGAATAATGGTTTTACGACCTTGAATCATCACATGCTAAGTTACTTAAATTGAAACTTTTGAAAAAAGAGAGAGAATAGCCGTACTGTCTCTGCTCATTGGAGGCAACACTGGTACTTGCCTCCACACGAGGCTCATATCTGACCCAGAGACTATTCAAATGTCAAGCTGCTTTCTCTCGATCACAGATGGATGGATGGGAAGGTTTTGAACTTTGTCACGAGCCAGTGCATCAATCAATTAGAGAATCAGTCTTAGCAAAAAAAAAAAGAAAAGTCATTCACAAGTATTCCTTTTTTTGATGTTGCATTGGACAGCTGTCACGTCACCATCGGTGTCAAAGGTCAGATTTAATGCCGAGCCTGAAATCAATAACGAAGCGATCGCTTGTTCATTGTACTTTTGTTTGTTTTTTGTTAGTGACAGCGCTCATTGCTGTGGTATTTCTGCACTGCGTTCACAAGACGTTACTCATGAGGGAGTGTGGGTGGTGCTGTTATGTGTTTTTCATTATAATGTGCTTTGATGTGTGATTCTTTTCATATATATTTGATTTAAATGAGATTTTCTTCTTATTTTTCTTTAGTATAAAGAATATTGCTGTTTATACTGAACTGTTTGTTTCTATTTATTCCAAACAAACTGATATTTGTGCTGCTGGAGCTTTTTAAGTTGTGTGTGTTTGGTCTTGTCAGAGTAGCTGCTGAGAGGAGCGTGGTTATCAGAATAACTAACGTCCTGTGGTGAGCTGCACACTGGAGGCTGATTACAGGAGTATAGCAGATGCAAATGTTAGAACCGGTTCTTTGCTCCTATGGCTGATAAGAACACCCACTGTAGAAGTATATTAAACTCGAGTAGAGCACACAATGAGTTTGAATTTGCTCTTTGATTTAGTTTTCTGGTTTTGTTTAAGTTCTTTTAACCTATAATATTTATTTGGCAAGACAAATATTGATAATGGAATGCCAGTTTTTCTCTGCGCTGAGTTTCATTATGTTGTTACAGAGAAGACAAAATGGAACTGGCCGGCTCCTAACCTTATTAAATCCATCATTATGAATATCATCTAATGAAAGTAACACACTTGTGGTCTTTGTAAAACACAGTTGTATTTCTGTGGACCTAATCTAAAAGGATGTGCCGGCAAATGCGTTTAAGTAATTAGACCTGATTAATTGAGCCTGAGCTGATGAGCAAAGTTAATTGACAGTCTAAATGAGTCGAGCTGGGAGACAGTGATTGGAGCTGCTTGTCTTAAACATTATTGGTACTCGTGGGTCATGTTTTGGTTAATATTTGGTGATTTGATCTGAAATTAGAAATCTGTTCATTTGTATACACAATCGACTTTTGATTGCATCACAGTGGTGTGTGTGTGAGAGAGCTAACAATGACACGCACATTCTGTGCTCAAGTGTGGCTCTCATCCCATTATTAAAGGACAATAGAAAACCTTTTGGAAGAGACCCCATGCAGTCTGTGTGTGAGCTGCTTAATTCTCGCTCTCTCTTTTCTGACCTTTCTCCATCTCTCTGAGGAGTGTTTAGCTCAACAAATCCCCATCTCTAGCACCACTCTAATGATACTAATTGTCAGTGTAATTATGTATTGATCTGTACTGTGTGTGTGTGGGTGGTGTGTTGCATACATCATTATCAGGAGTAATCAGAAAATGTGGGGCAGGGGTTGTGCTTGTATTGCGCATGCTAATAGACTCAGTGTGTTTGTTTATTTGCTTAAATTTTTTTTTTACCGTCGCGGTTTGCTTCCCCTGTAAATGAGCTGAATGTATGCAGTCAGCACAGGTTCTCCTGCTCTCTTCCAACAAGGCCCTGGTTCTCAAGTATCATAGATACATTACATGTATTAGCTAATAGGGCAATTGTGGATCTGTCTTTAGTTAAGAGTCCAATTTGTAAGATTTTGGCGCGATTTGTTGGCAGGATATAGCAGAAATGGAATATAATTTTCTTAGTATGTTTTCATTGTGTGATGTCATGAAAATAAGAGAAATTGTTTATGTTGCCGTAGAATGAGCCATTTATATCTCCATGTTGCACTGTCATGGTTCTACAGTAGCCCAGAATGGAAGAACCAAACGCTGACTCTAGATGAGGCCTTTTGCACTTTTCGTGGGCTTTGCGGCCACTTTACGTTCTCCTTTAAGCTTGGAAGGACAAGGTGAGGCAATACCTTGATGTTATACCCCAAACAGTGCATTCAAAAGTTAATGTTTCATGTTTGCTATAAACACATTTCATTTGCAAATAGTACAGCTCAGATTATTTGTTATCAAAAAGAAAAAAAAAGAAGACAAAGAGAACATGCAAATGAGTTGCTGCGTCGAAGTCCCTTACAGGATGTCAGCTCTTTTTTAAATCATAGACAAGATCCTAAGCAGTTTTTTTAAATGTGAATATAAACATGATGATCCCTAAACAGTCAAGTTAATATTTCTAAAATCTAATTTGTTTTACATTTATTTTTCCCCTATTGAATAGCCAGGTTTATATATAAATGTGAAATGAGGTTAAATGTTAAATGTTCCACTATAAAACAAATAAAAGTCATGTATAATTCCATTTTTCCATGCATATATCAGCATATAGCCAGCAACATGTTTCAGACACACTTGGAATACACCAGTCTGACTAAAATGTTGGATTTTAATCTCTTATGTGAGATGTGTTACTGAGGTTACATGTGGTCACAGTAATCATATACTTCTTTACTGCCTCTAAATATGTCTTGTATTCAGTCACAGGTAGCATTTGAATTTCTTTTAAAGTCTTTTGAAACCTTTAAATCTGCTGAACCACTCCTCCACCATTGGTCACTGAGCAGCTCCATCAGAGCAGCTGGAGGTTAAGTACTTTGCTTAAGGGCACCTGTGGTGGCTGATGATAGAGGGAGGAAGTGTGTTACTCGCTCATTTTTTCCCACCCACATTTCCCAGCTGGTGTGGGGATTTGAACTGATGATCTTTTGATCAAAAGCACTCCTCTTGTCAGCCTGTGAGCTTGTGTTGGCATTGGTTTATTTTCGAGTGTATGCTTCTTTAGGTGTGTTTTTTTTCCTGTACATGCTCTATACAGTACATATTATTTCTCCTCTGTCTCTCCCATTCAGTTGGATTGGGGTCTAAACATGTGGTGACAGCTTTTGGAAGCAGCTCTCTGAATAGGTGCCAACTCCTTGAGGTTTCACTGTCTGCCTGGAGTGCACTCAACATAGAAATTACCACCCTGCACCCCATGAAAACAGCACTGGTGCAGCCATCTCTTTTTCTAAATTATTGATCAGTGAGGATCCTGTAACGTATTGTAGAAAACAGCTACAGCGTTTTGGACGGAAACAGTTTATAGATTGTAATTAGTTTGGTGAAAAATACATTTCTTCCTCTGACAGATTGTTTTTCTTATACACACCTAGTCTAGTCTTCTTTTAAATAAGCAGCCCATATTAACACATGAGGCAGGATAACAAATTGTTTTTCCCTCAAGATCTTGTTGATGCATTGTGTACTTTGTCTAACACCTTTGAGAGGCAACCAATCAGATACACTCTGTCTCCATGGAGTCAGTCACGTCACAGCTGATGTCAGTGAGGATGAGGCTTCAGAGCCGTGTGTGTGTGTCTATGTGTTTTATATTAATGTACTACACTATATGTCACATGCTGTGTTGTGTTTATTGGCATAGAGTGGTGATTTTCTTTTAGTTAAATCAAATTAAATCTTCCTTAAATTTATAGAAAAATACAGAACTCACTGGCATGGCCTCTGAAGGTTTAAGATTGTAGCTCGCTGAAAAATAATATTCAAACTCACGGTGTGTTTGGAGACTATCCAGTAAGAGAGGAGTCATGACTGAATGATCGTCATGAGCTGAATATTTTTGAAACATCATGAATGGCCTTTTGGTTGTTTGTGCTGAATGGATGCAACAAAATCCTTAAAATAGTTTTCACATGAGCGAGTTTAAAGGCATACTATGCATGAATTTCCTAAACAAACAAACTAAAAACAAAATATAGACTAGTATAAACATAATTCCTCTCAGTCATCACTTCTGACCCTCTCAGGTTGTTGCGGTGGCTGTATTTGCACTGGCTGGCTGTAAAGACAGACCTGCATTTTCCTTTTCCTTTTTTCTTATTTATTTTCCTGTGTTTGGAATACGTCTGGGCATCAGCCTTTGAGCAGCTGTGTTCAGGCCCCAGCCAGTAACACACAGGATGTGAGGACAGGACTCCATAAAAATGTAGCAACCAACAGTTACATCAATGTCTCAGTCTCTCTCCTCTGCTGTATGTCTGTGAGAACTGCAGAAAGAGAGAGTTAACATGCATGTACACAGACATACAGGTGGAGTGACGGATAGGACTTGTTTGGGCTGTATTCACCCAAAATTTAGTGTGGTTGTGTTTATTTGAGCTTCAGAACTTAAGTGCTGTGAAACAATCAGAAAATGATGTTCTGTTTCTCTGATTTACTGCTTTAATCTTGCTAAGTTCAGCTGGAGAGGAGCGGCCAACTTTTATTGGTGTATTTACAAACAGCAGCCGGCATATTCTACCTTTAGGTAATATGAGATCGTAAATATCAGAGTAACCAGAGGACCCTTTTATAATATTCATATGTATGTATGGGGATACCCTGCTTATAGTCTAGTTGAAGTGGATGGCCGGGTAATTGGAAGCAAACCTGCAAATGTAAATTTTGGGTTGCATTTACATTAGTAGTAGCAAATTATTTTGTGGCATTTGTTTAAACTGCATCATTTTGTATCAAGATTCATGATGTCATGACAGTAATATAATTTAAAAGCAAAGATAAATATTAATGTATTTTCTCAGCCATACTGTATGCGGTAAGTATGCGGCTCTGTGTTTTTGATGTTTGTGTGTCAGTTGTTTGTTGCCATTTTCCAACAGTTGTGAGTCGCAGCTGTTGTGTCTGGGTGTCAGTGCTGTACATTGAACAGATGTCAGAGTAAGGAAACATCATGAAGCCTGTAATACACTTTGACCTGGACTGAGGTCAGTTGTTGAAGTGAGGCTTTGTGTGTGTGTGTGTGTGTGTGTGTGTGTGTGTGTGTGTGTGTGTGTGTGTTTGTGTTTGTGTGTGTGTGTGTCTGCCTCCTCAGTTTATGGCTAAATATTAGTATATGAGAGAGGGACCTAACCTATATTCTTCTTTGATGGTGATTTCAACTGACTTCGATCACACAGACACACAAACTGGCAGATTTTGCATTATGAATGTGTAACTATGGATACCATCGGATGCTGCTCTTCTTTATTCTCTAATTTATAAATCAGCATAAGGGTGTGTCCACTCACACACACACACACACACACACACACACACACACACAAGCTGCAGCATTTCTGTTTATTTTTCTCGACTCCAGCAATGTCTCCATGAGTTCAAGGCCCCCGCTGAGATTTCTGGGTAATTTATGAGCTGCCCTCTCTCAGAATCCCTCACTCCGCTTGCAGCCAGCCACATGAACACACACACTCATGCACATGTCAGGTAAAAAAGCACCTGCATCTGCCAACATGCTCTTGGTACTGTGTGTGTGTTTATCTGATATGAAAACAAGGTGGAAGGCTGCAGAGGAACGGCTCCTGTGGTTGTGGTTGATGCCAGATAATTTTCTTTTCCTACTGTCCAATACTCTGTACACACACACATACACCTAGCAGTAGTAATTTGTGAGAATCTTCCATGTCTTTATGTTATGTTTGAGGCTGTAGATGTGTATTTATTGGTGCTGTCAATCAATTAAAATATTTAATTGCATGACTGCCTGTAGTTAATTGCGATTAATCGCAAATTAATCATGTTTTTATTTGTACAAAATGTACCTTAAAGGGATAATTTTCAAGTGATTATAGTGTAATTCAAATGTAACTTTATTACGTAAAATACATTAACCAAAAACAATGGCAAATATTGTCCAGAAACCCTCACAGGCACTGCATTTGGCATAAAAAATGTGCGCAAATAATAACATGACAAACTCAAGTCCATCAGGCACAGATGAGCAGTTGTAGCTTCTATGGTTCACTGCAGGTTTCAGATTTAAAATTCCAACACCACAAAACCAGCGGTATTTTAGGAAAAGGTTGCTATTTATGTGGATTTATTTATTTATTTAGTATTATTATTGTTACTGATAGTTTATTTCTTTAATAAAATATTGTCCTCTGAGGAGAAAAATCCTCACCTTTATTCAGCTCAGTCTATATAATGACGATTTGCGATATTCATATTTTTTTAATTAAGGCAGCAGGATCATTTACATCAGTTTAACTCTGACAGTTTACATCAGTGAGGATGTTTTAGACCACAGCAGACAGCAAACTGCACACTAACACACTCAGAGGAGATGAAGAGGGAGAGACACAGTCTGGACTCTTCATCATGGCTTATAATAATGCAGTGCAGTGACAAACGTTCTGTGACGCATGTCTGTCAGTTTGGTCTTTATAGAGACCGATGTTTTTAGCTGTAGTATTTAAACTGTACAGTAACATCAGGATGCATCATCAGTAAAGTTTTTATATCGGCCAGCACTTCACACACACGCTCCCCTCCCTCCCTCCTCCCTGCAGCTCGTCTCTGCTCCCTCGCAGTTGTGATCAATCAGTATGAAGTAATTAAGTGTTTGAAAGTACACAAATTGGGCTTGGAATAAAAACTCACACACCACGGAGGTGTACGGTAACATTATGGTTTATGATCATAAAAAGTGTTTATATCAAGTCGACACATCTGTCCATATTCACACGCGCTCTCTCTCTCTCGCTCGCTCTCTCTCTCTCTCTCTCTCTCTCTCTCTCTTTGCTGTGGGTCAGCCTTATTTTTACTTTTATCTGGTCTCAGGTGGAGCTGCAGCTCGATCAGCACCTGCTCATCTCCCTTCTCCTGTACGTTGAGCCAGTTGCCGAAACAGACACGCCTGTTCACATTGTTGGGTGACAGGGAAGCCTATTCGTCAGGTCAATATAACAGAACTCAAGACAAGATTAAATCGAAGGCAACTGGACTTGCGTGTCAGACTAGTCTGATCTAGTCTCAGGCGAAACATCTTCAAAGATATAAAGAAGTCCAGTTGCTTTCGATTTAATCTTTTATTAAAGATTATAATGACCTGGACGAATGAGAACATTCATGGACGAATATAACAGAACATGCATTAATCGTGCGTCAAAAAATTTGTGGAGTTAAAAGGAATTTCTGTTAAGGTGTTATTAACACGTTAAATTTGACAGGCCTGGTTGTTATCTGTTGGCTTGAGGAGGAGACAGCTGACGACTAGTGAGGACAGAGGTGTCTTTTCCTCTGAAACCTGCTGTTATCATTAACATTAGCCACTTCTCTTCCTCTCTAGTTTGTCCTCCCCAGCTCTCCATGATACAGAAACACATTTTTTGTGTAGTTTTCTCTGTACAAACAGGTTTTTCACAGATAAACATACCACCTGTCAATGCACTGTGCTACTCAGTGTTGCTAAATGAGTGTTTCTGGGTTTGCCATACATGTTTTCCTTCCATCTAAATAGCCGTAATTCACGGTAGTGTATTCCATCAACAACACCATGTATGTTCCTGTACATAAGCCCATATTGTATTCTGCTGTTCCCTCACGTTTCACTGAATGGAGGTTACTATTGACAAATTCCACTTGAGGTCGGCCTAATGTGTGCCCAGACATATTTTCTTGACATAATATGTTAAAGAAATAGCAATCATGGAGGAATGATTATTCAACCATTTCCTTTGGCGAGCCAGTGCACATCTGTAATCAGTCAGTGTTATTGTGGGCTAAGTTGTGTGTACATGCATGTTTAGGGCCATATGAATGGCTATATTTCATGGGGTTGCAGTGTGAAGTAGGTGAAGCAGCTCCACCCAGGAGAAACCTCCACAGTTGTGGCTGTTTGCCAGCAACACATGTGATCTTTAGCTGTTTCTGGAGACCACTTGGGGTTTATATATCTATATATATGGTGTGTGTGTGTGTGTGTGTGTGTGTGTGTGTGTGTGTGTGTGTGTGTGTGCGTATGCGCGCGCGTGCGCGTGCGCAGTGTCTTGGACATATATTTCTCTGTGACCTTGAATATCAGCTGACAGCTCACATGTACCATACACACCCAGAAGTATAATGCTTCACTCTCAGCCTGTATATTGACCCTTTCAAAACTCCCATTAAAGATCACAGCTTAAGGAGATTTATGTGTTCTCACTGTGGGTATATTGCAGAGCTTAAACGATTTGTTGACTGATCAATTTGTCGATCAGCAGAATATTAATAGCCAACTATTTTAAAAATTAATCTTTTTTTTGCTTAAGCAAAACGTGCAAAGCATTGACTGGTGATCCCTTCTCATAAGTGAAAAGATTTAGGTCAAGACAAGACAAGATAAGATGTCACCACGGGCTGTGGAAACTTGAAATGAAGGTGTTCTGTCCACTGACACACCAGAGGGCTTTTAATTTGCTACTCTAATGTCAAACTATAGCTGGCTAGCTACCTCGCTAACATACAGTCAGGGACAGGGTTATATTAGTTAGCCTATATTGAAAGAGGAAATTGATGAGAAAATTTTTTAATTTTCCAATAATGTATTTCTAAAATCAGTTAGCAGCTTAGCTCCACACCACTGTCTGCTAAGCTGTGATGCAAACTCTGCTACATGTGCTGGAACACATCCGCAAATATGTTGCTGATAGATACTTCTTGTCTCTTTATCAAGCACTATAACATAATGACAAAAGTCTTCTTAATGACAAGTGATGGAAACTGACTTAACCTCTCTTGTAGTGGCTATGTTTTTTTGTTTTTTTTTCCATTTTCTGCTATTTTATAGCTAAAGCAGTAGATCAATAGATTAACTGGTAATGAAAATAGTCATTACTTGCAAAGTCCAAAAAGGAAAAAAACATTATCTCCTGTTTTCAGATATGACTCACACACTAAACTTCCAAGCCCCCGTTGAACTGCAAATCCACAAATTCATACAACGCCACATGCATCCTGTGAAAATCAAAACAAGAAACCTCCTCTTCTGCATTTGTGAGGCCCTGCAGCCAAAGTCAGCGGAAGGTTGTTGGCTTAACCCTTTCATCCCCAACAGGGTTCTGCGTCTTTGAAAACACTGCAGAACGTTAAATACGGTCTCCAGCCAATAACCCTGCAGAGACCACAGTGAGGGGAATATTATTTCCACACTGAATATCAGCTCCAACTCACGTGGGAATCTTTTAGTGCCTTAAATTGCAGAGGAAACCACAGCAGAATGTAGCCTCCATTTAAATGCTTTCCAACCTCAAGGGAGACGCCTTTTATTCTGTGCTGATCTGTGCTGTTTAAACCTCTCAGACCTGCAGGAATGCTGTAGCACCTTTACCCTTGAGTGCCCCACAGAGACCTATATAGGCTACTGTGTATGTGCTAGTGTGTGTAGTGGTGTGTGTTAACCCTTATGGACTCCGGGGGCTACTGTATACAGTATTTTCGACAGTTAGTCTCCTCCATAGAAGATGGATTAACCCTTTTAATTTGTTTCCCTTTGGCTCTGACGGCCAAACAGCTCTTGTGTGTGTATTTGTGTGTGTTAGTGTGTGTTGGGGGCTGACTGTAGTCCAGATTGATGGATTTCTCTCCCATGACTATAATGTTTAAAATGGCTGCCTCTAGTTGTATGTCATATGAAGACTATGGGAATTGTTCTGTTGCTTGTAGCCAAAAGTGTGTACACAGAGAATAAACTAGATGCCTCGGTTGAATGGCGGCCTTTGTGTAAATGTGCACTGTAAAAAAAAGTTTTGAAATAAACAGTCGAAAAAGGGCTTGCTTACCAGTAATATCTTGTATTATGTTGATTTTTGAGGCCTTTGTGGACAAAAATAATACTGTTTCCACCATAATAACCACAAAATATTCATTTTATTTGGCTAACATACTACTTATTGTAACTTTGGCTGGGAAAATGTAAACGCAAGCTCGATTCATCCGATATCAAGGAGGATCTGACATGACATTCACTAATATAGGTCACATAGAGGTATCGGTAATAAATTGAGAATTTTTCATAACCAGTTAAAATTGAAGTAGCTTTAATTTACTTTTCATGTTAGAAAAACTTGAAAGCAAATGATGGTTATTAATTTAATATTTTCAATTCCATCCATTTACTTTTCAAAGACCCATATAATGACAAATCAGGTTCACAGCTCACTGTGAACAATAGATGAAATATAGAAATTTTAAATATTCAAGATTATTTAAAGACGAAAAGAAAATTTTTCCAACAAAAGATTATAGGTCAGCAAAACTTTAATGAAGTCAGTTGCTTTGAAATGGTGAGTATTCTGGTTTTTTTTTACTGCGTGTGCACGTGTGTATTTAGGTGTCTGCACAAGTTTACAATTCCTCACGTGCGTTTGCTGGTGTGTGTTGTCTGTCAGTCGCCTTTGTTCCCAGAAAAGAAATTGCCCCGCAGCCATTAGTGGTCACAAAAGAAAGTTGTTTCAGTTAATGGCTGTGTGTGTTCCCGTCTCCCACTTTCTTAAAAATGCACACAAATACACACAAATGCAGGTGCTTCAATTAATATGTCTTCTCCTCTTTTTTTTTTGGTTTATATCGTGTGATATTGCCTTGCAGAGGAAGAAATGGAGAGCAAGCTCTTTCCCTTTCCCTAGTTTACTGCCCTGCACACACACACATATACACACACTCACACCACGACACACTGAATGCAGGTCCAGGGGGGTGTGTAAGGGACAGAAGAAAGAGTAGTGACTGAGTAAGTGACGGAGTCTGAGGAGGGATGGATGAAGGAGGAGATGCAGAGCGACTGGGTGAGAAGGGACGGATGAATGGAGGTAGAAGAGGATGGGAGGGAGGGGGTATTGATGTCTGCTCAGTTACTGTAGCAGCTGGAAGGAGACGAAGAAAGTAGAGTGAGAAAGTAGAAAAAGGCAGAATAACGGGTTATTGACATCTGCTGGGCTGCGGGCAATTTAGGTGGATCGGGAGTGTGAGGGAGGGAGGGAGGGAGGTGTTATCTTTTCTCCTGTGTGGATCAATCAGATGATGTAGTGATAAGACTGTGGATAACACCGCCATTTACACACTCCAAGTGTGTGTGTGTGTGTGTACTTGCTCACACTTGCATCGGTTGGCTCTGGTTGACACGCCGATGCCCATTCAGTACCACACTTTAACAGTCAGTCTGCAACCTCGTGTCTGACACACACACACGGCTGTATCTCACACTCACACACATTTGTTGCCTGTCTAAAACAGTACTGCCAAAGCAGGTCGAGTCAGTTTTATTTACATAGTGCAAATCAGACATGAAACAAGTTATGTCAGGTCACTTTTCATATACAGCAGTTCTAGACTGTACTCTTTATAATATTATTTACAGAGACCCAACAGTGGCGAGAGAAAACGTCCTAACAACGTTGTAACATTCACAAACCTCAAGCAAAAGCAAGGCCAGGGTGGGCAGCCAAATCACCATCCAAGTCCTTTTTTATTATCATTTTTATTATCATGTCATTGACTAGTAACTGTCACCTTC
This sequence comes from Lutjanus erythropterus, assembly GCF_056507025.1. NCBI lineage: Eukaryota > Metazoa > Chordata > Actinopteri > Lutjaniformes > Lutjanidae > Lutjanus > Lutjanus erythropterus. The sequence continues at coordinate 17,788,240 of NC_139318.1, read as the reverse complement.
ATTATCTGTTAGTGGGTAGGTACGTAGCTCTATTTATTGCCGTGAAGAAATTTCAGTCTCACATCAATGTGCATAGTAAAGTATAAACTAAAGTGTAAAAAGTTTAAAAGTAAAAAAGTGTAAAACAGTGTACAGTATACATCAATAAAATAGGTGGCGCTAAAATATGAAAAAGCAGTACGAATAACGGTGAAAACATGTATAGGTATGAAATTTATAAAAAGAAAAAACAAAAAACACATGTATAGTTAGAATTAAGAAATGTATAAAAAATAGTGTAAACACAAATTATGTTGACGATTAAATTCAATTAATTGAAAAAATTCCCAGAACCTTTAACTTGCTTGTTTTGTCTGATTAACTGTCAAAACCCCCTAAATATTAAATTCACAATGATATAAAACAGCAAAATTGTAAATCCTTCCTTGTGAGAGGCTTGAAAAACTTAATACTTGGCGTGTGTGACTCAAACAATCCTTGAATATTTTGCAATTAGTTATACATTTCCTGACTTTGGTTGATTTGATTAATCAGGGATTCATTAATCAGCATTAATCATACTGATTTACTCTTAAAAATATGTGCAAAGACACAAATTGTGTTAGTTTAACAAACTATTCATTGTCTGCGGAGCTTTAAGCCGACATCATAGGCAACTTATTATACTCTGTCTCTGTTGGAGTGTGTGTGGCGACTGGTTAAGGCATCACATGGGTCAGCGAGTTGCCCGGGGCGATGGGCCCCTCGTGACACGGGAATGCTCAAGATATTGTCACATGGTCACCAGCATTACCGCCGTGTCACCGCCGTGACGGAACACTTTACAACATGCTGAAGGCTTTTGCACAGTGGGATCCAGTTAGGGAGAATAGAGGGTGCGTTCATGAAAGGCTCATGTTTGAATAGGCCACTTTAACAGTTTGGATAATCAAGTAAAAGTGTTGGAGCTAGATGACGCACCTAAAGGCTTGTTTGTGCTCCCACTGTGATATTGAAACAAGTCACAAGTCAACTTTTAGACGGCTCCGCTACGTTTTTAGGGACTTCCTTGGAAATCACAAAAGCGCTTGATGTGTTGAGCCTGATCTGGCTTCTATACCTTTGCTATGTTTCAGACCCCCTGCTCTCTCCTAGTCTGCCTTCTCTCAATACTGTCTGCACTGTTTAACAAAAAGTCACACGGTTTTAATTGTACTGTGTGAAGCTGTGGATATACTTAATCGGGAGTAAACCGCAATAAACAGACCAAACCTCATGTCAGACTCAAAGTGATGCAGAGTATTATCGCTCGTCTAATTGCTGTCTTTTCCTCCTTCCTCCAGCCACTGCAGATAGACGATAACTTTTGCGGCCAGGACTTCAACCAGCCTCTGGGTGGAACCAGCACCATCGAGGGGATCCCCCTCTTCATCGACAAGGATGATGGCATGACCTCAGTGGCGGCGTATGACTACCGTGGCAACACCGTGGCTTTTGTTGGCACACGGAATGGCAAACTGAAGAAGGTAGGATTTTTATTTTACATTTTAGCTGTAATGGTTTTTCTTTTTTCATACAAATTGGACGAAACATCAGTTGTTTTTTTGTTTTGGTGCTTGTCATTTCAAGGACATTCAGAGAAATGGATGTTACAGGTTTAGTGTCATATTTCTTTGTTTCCAGTGGCAAGTAGCTTTTTAGCCAGTGGTGGTAGTTGTTCAATTTGCAGCTTAATCCTTGTGCACTTTGCAGACTTTTTTTTTAAACGGGGGAAATGCTGTCAAGTCCATTTTCTCTTGCTTATAGTGGCCATTTCCAACAGGGCATTTGAGAGCCTCTTTAAAACCTGTTCGTTTAACAAGCAATTTAAAGCGAGACTGTGGCCACTCCCTCATCGATTGTGATGGTAGTCACGTCAGGCATAAAATGTTACTGCTGTGTCCCAATGCCGCGTAGCGCCTCGCCTCTAATTTAAGAGCTTGCCTCAATCAATCCAACAGCTATGACTGGCGAATGGCTTTTCTGTTCTGGTCAGCTGTGTAGTGAGGATTAATTCAGGATGGTAGATAAGAGCATGGGACAGAGGGATAGAGAGGTGATGGATGGATGGAGTTTTTAACTTTCTCTGTTCTGTTAGAGTCTGACTTTCAGTTCAACTTTGCTTGATATAACTTTTCAGAGAGCGGTTAAGGAGTGGATTTCTGAATTATTTTTGCTGTTTTGCGGCGCATTTGTGTGAACAACAGATACAAACTTGAGCCACACTGACGCAGCTGTTGCTCTTGGATGAATGTACATTAATACAACCCCGATTCCAAAAAAAGCTGCGACACCGTGTAACAAAGTGGAAAAGTGGGCTGTGGTCTGGCAAGTCCACATTTCAGATTATTTTTTGGAAATCATGGACATTGTGACCTCCAGGTTAAAGTGGAAAAGGACTATTATCAAATTGTTACCAGCACAAAAGCCAGCATCTGTGATGGTATGTGTGGTGCCCACAGCATCATGGGTAACTGTCACATCTATGAAGTGAAGACATGATGTAACACTGTGGTAAACATGCTCCTGTTTGAACATTTTTTTGTCTTTGTAATTAAATTAAATCTAGTTTGAAAAGGATCTATAGTTTGTTGCATTGTTTTTTATTAACGTTTACCACAGTGTCCCATCTTTTTTGGAACTGGGGTTGTAAAACAGAGTGACAATTAGGTTGAATATATTCTTTGTTGACAAGGCTTGACCTGTACATAACTGTCTCTGTGATTGATGTGAGATGTACACTTATACAACATGGCATGATTATGATTTTATCTGTGTTAATATGCTTGTGTGCAGCCTGTGTGTTCGTTACTATGTGTCATGTCTTGGTGTGTGTGTATGTGTGTGTGTATGCAGTCTACGGAGGACTGAGCTCTCAGGGTAAATGGTAGCTCATTAGAATTCACCCCGTTTTCCTCCGCACTGCTCAAGACCTGTCATCCATTCAATATTATGAATGTATAATCAGCCTGTGTATTTGTGTGCCTTTAATGCGTGTTTGTGTATGCACGCAGGGTTTGTGTGTTTGTCACTCACAGTATGCATAATAATGTGTGCGGTTGTGATGGCATGGATTTGTGTGTGTGTGTGTGTGTGTGTTTATGAGGGAGCGAGAGACAACAAACAATACAATGTTGACTAAGATTCAGCACTGTGCATTTGTCAAAGTGACATCCATTCACTTAGCTTGGCACTGGTCCATTTATTTATTTAGCTATCGTCACATGTCTTTTCTTCTGTGCTGGTATGCACTCTGGTTGAGATAGGAGTGTGTGTGTGTGTGTGTGTGTGTGTGTAACATCACCTGGGAAAGCATTGCTACAGCGCGTTGTTGAGGTATGGTGTTTTTATGTGTGTGTGTGTGTGTGTGTGTGTGTGTGTGTGTGTGTGTGTGTGTGTATATATGTGTAACAACAGAGCCAAAGAGCCTGCAGTTCTTTTGGCTGCCTTCTGTTTCAGACAGAAAATCCCCCAAAACAACAAGAAATCTGGTCTTGGAAAATATTCAATTTGCATAGAAGGAACAATATCTAAAAGCTGACATTCGAGCACGCACACATTCACACAGCAGACTCACAGCAGTGCCAGTTTGAGTCCTGCTATGAAGAAACATCCAATGAAAAATGTGACAGTAAGGAAAAAAAAACAGCAAAGTAATAAAGAGACAGATGAATAAGAACTGGAAAAAGAGCAACTGAATTAGTAGTGTGCGATAACAGATTCTTCTCCGCTCTGCGTTTTTGTGGGTCAGTGTGCCTATAAATGATTTTATTTGAATACTCATTAACTTATCAGTAAAATAAGATGTTTGAGTCATCAGGATCTGTTTGTACTGGAGATGAGTACTGAAACCCGGTGCCAGTGTGGTTCCTGTATGTCTGGTGACTACTTGACCAACTCACAATGCAGATTACGGTTCCTTATTTCAGTGCCACCTGAGCAGTCTGTTGACATCACCTCACATGCCATAACTAGTTAACATTAAGGCAGCATTCTCTCAGCGTGATTCTGGCATCAGGTAACATTAGCCTACAGTTAACTAGTAACTACCTAACATAGATAAAATGCTGTGTTAATTGCATGTAAAGGGTGGAAGCATCTGGCAATGCACTGGATACACTTGAAATAAGAGGGATGCATCACACTCAACTGCTTGTGTGACCTCATGAAAAGCACATCAGCTGGCAGCGTGGGTGTCCTTGGCCCCTGCAGTTTGCTAATGCTAGCAGAGGGAAACAGCAACAACACTTTGTTACAGTTTAGAAAATGAGGATCATCTGATAAAAAATTAAACATGTTCTTAAAGTCTTTGTAAGAACTGTGATGGCATTATTAAGTACTCACATTGGTACTTGGTGTTGGCAACTACCCGAATGTAAGTACTTGTAAAAAGTGGTATTGATGCATCCCTAACTGCCACTGTTATTTAGTGTTAAATTACTGTTTCGTTCTGTATCATTTTAGCACTGGTATTCAAAACACCCAAACTAGTTTCTACATTTAGTTTTTGACAGTTTGGTGTTAGTGCATGCAGACCATGATGCCATCATGGAGCGTGTTCCTATTCTTACACTTAACACTGTAGAGCACTAGTGTTGAATACGGTTTATATTAGCCATGCCTGAGGATGTGGAAAGGAGAGAGGGGTAGAAACCATGAGAATACTGGGAGGATGGATGATTGCACTATAAAGGGGGCAGTTTTCTTGTGTGTTTTTCCGCCATAGTTTGGGAGCGGGGGCAAGGATTGACAGATTTTCAAAAAGGTGTGTTTGCAGGTACAGTACTTCCAAGGCTATGTCGATAAAAATAAACAACCAGTGTGTTCCAAATGGATCTTGACCAGAGTCCTGGAATACATTTCTGTTTAAAGTAACAGTATCTTACCCGAAGCATTTCTTCATTCAGCATTTGGCTGAACTTGAAGGGCTTTGATATCTTGTGTTATCCCCATTCGGAGTCTATTTTTAACCACCTCTATTGCTCAAGGTTGTCCAGAGCAAGAAGGCAGTGGCACAAACAACATGTTTAATGCACTAATGAAGTCCCTCTGTGCTCCGTTGGCCACACACACTCACACTCACACACACAGGGGAAGCATTTACTAATGAGTCCTGGTTTGATGGGACAGAGATAGGAGAGAATACAGGGAGAGGAAGGGAGATAGATGGAAAGATGGAGCAGATAAAGAGGAGAGCGTTGGGAGGTAGAGGAGAGAAGGAAGTGATGAAGAGAGGTGATGTCCACTGGTGTGATTAACTCATTCCAGCGGTCATCTGGATACCGCTGTGGTCAAGGACACAGCGGCAGACTGGCTAGCCATCCGCCGCACTTAATATTTAGGATTAAAAGCCTCCATTCCCTTTGACTGTTTCATTATCTCTGTCTGCTCGGGTCGGCCTGTCATTGGTCACTGTGTGTCTCTGGTCATCTGTCAGGATGCCAACTTTACACGTACTGTACTATATCTCATTGTCATTCTTTTCTTTTTATGTCTTCCTGTCTAAAGCTTGAGATTTCTGCCTGTTTAAAGGAAGTTTTTCCTTGCCACAGTTGGCTCAGTGCTTGCTCATGGAGGGAACCATTGTTTTTTTTTAAAAGTATGAACTAGACCTGCTCTATACGAAAAGTGCCTTAAATAAATAAATAAATAAATAAATAGAGCTGAACTGACTTAAGGAAACCTGTCTGTAGTAAAGCAGTCAGCAGATGGACATTGAAGTGATACTCTAATGATATCGGGCAATGTTCTCAACCACTTCTGCACTTTAAGGCACTGTTGAGCATCGACAATGAAAGGGCATTCACTGTGACTTACACACACTTGCACACATATACAGACGCTCCATAGGTGGTCCGAGGACAACAGACAAAAGACAGGATCTCAGTCGATAATCCAATACCAATTGCAAGTGCTGGTTTTAGATACCGCACACACATTTACACACAAACACGCTTTGGGATTCCTCAGCTGCGCCCTCCACTGGGGGCTGACTCAAGCCATCTGCTGTTTGTACGCGGCCAGTGTGCCAGGTGGTAGGAGCCCCCACAGCGCCCGGTGTGTGCCCATTGTGGCTGTGCCAGCCTCAGGTGGAGAGGTGCTGCCCAATGCCCATTCATCTGATCCGGGCATCAATGAAGCAAACCCTCTGAAAACAGCAGGAACAGGTCATGGTATAAGACTAGTTTTAATGGCTAGTGTAGCAAAAAAACTGGAACATATTGGAAAAGTAAGACCATTGTTTTAAAGTTCATCAGTTGTGGAATAAAAGACCTTCAAAATGTGACTCTTTAAGCAGAGTGCCTGCTGGTTAGTGTGAATGTCTCATGACCAAAAGCTAACATGATTGACCTCTGCACCAGCCAAAGTGTTTCCTTAAACTGATTAGCATCGGTTCTGTCGAGGTGTCCTTGAGTAAGAACATGAACCCCTATCAGTTCTGTCATCGTAAAGGATGAGAGGATGACGGCATCAGCCAAGCAGCTACAATCTAAACATCAAGTGCCAAATGGGATTTGACATGTAATAGCTGCTACACATGGTAACACAGTTTTTATGAACAATGGCTCTAGACATCAGATCCTAAGTTTGGTCACTGGTTTTAATTAATCAAAAACTGTGGAAAATAAATACTCACGTCGGTCTCTATAAACACTGTGCTCAGTGAAGACTGAAGACAATCTCACAGCTTTAATTGCTAAAACTGGGTGGAAACATTTTGATAGTTTAAAAAAAACCTCCATGGCTGAGCGAATCCAAGTGTTGTAGGTTTGTTAGTGGCAATTCTTGCCACTTTTCAAGTAGCTAGGGGAAATCCACTCATGACTGGCAGGTGACAGTATCTCCAGTTGTCTGTTATTGAAGGTCGATAGAGACTTCAGAGAAAAAATAGGCAAGAGAAAGTAATTACTATAGCAGAATGGTGTAGCGTATATTTGTTTGAGCTTCACCCAAACTGAAATAAACGCATGAATCTATAGATTTTCTTAATTTCATTAATTTGCTGACAAAAACGAATGAAATGTCCAACAATATCTATTCTCCATAAAGTATAACTAGTATAACAAGTATAATTAGATACTTTGTGATAAATTTGTGATCCATTTTCTGTGAAACACACAGAATATGATGAGTTCACACTAACTATATACTAGCTTTGCTCACACCTGCTTTCTGACAAGATGTATTACAAATGTGGTCTACAAAGCAAATGGTCAGTCACTCTTAATCTTACATTTTTTGGTGTTTCAGGTGAAATAAGCATCAGTATACATCATTTTAGAAAAACAGCGCTTGTTTCTTAATGTTTTCTTGTATTTTCAACGCCACGTTTTACATCTGCACTGTTTTTATAGTAACCACACTGATGACGTGGCGTTGCAAGGGTTAATAACAAGTGACAGTTTGTCGTTTGTATGTGTATATTGCTGTGTGGAGTCGCTGATGTATTCCATTGAGACTGCCGGTGTCACCATCAAGAGACCATGTCACGGACTAATTGACTGATGATTGTTATTCTACTGGTGCATAATGCTGCCCTGTCAAACTCCCCTGTGTGTGTGTGTGAGTGTGTGTGTGTGTGAGTGTGTGTAGGCACGTGTGTTTGTGGTTTGCATTTAAATATCCGTGTCCACCTCCCAGCCTTTACAGAGAGGACCTCCACCCAAAAAGGGAATAAATAAACACACTGTGGAAACACACCAGTAACATTTGACCAGTAGATGCGGTCTGGAAGAAGTGATGATGGAAGAAATGTGTGTTTTGCTTTCTCTCATTCTCTGTAGGTATGTTATCTTTCTGTTCGATACTGAAAATCTTTACCAGAAAATATGTCATAGTGACCTGTGTGTGTGTGTTTGTGTGGTTTGTGTCATCATTTGGCTCAGACAGCCAAGCCACGAGTTGTTTGGCCTGGGCAGCGGCACAGAGGCTGGCTTTGTATAGGCTTTTGGTAGCCCTCGGTCATTAGTTCACACAACTGCATGCGGTCACACACACACACACACACACACACACACACACACACATCAACACTAACTCAGAACGGATGAGAAAGAGACAGAGGAAATGGAGATGGGGAGACTGATGAAAGGGATCAGATACGGTAGAGGGAACAGAAGTTAAGACCGAGCGCTCAAGACAAAAACAGATAATTTACGCTTTGCATTTAACACTGAGTTTTTCCACTTAATTTAGCTCTTTCCCAGAGCGCCATCAGTCATCCAATCTTATCAGGATGTTCCCAAATTAACAGCAAAATGTGTCATTTTCTGCAGTGGTTACTTCTCTCTCCTGACAGCACAGCTTTTAAATGCCGTTTTCCAATTACATACAGCCCAGTAAAGCCATAATGTGAGTGTGACAAACCGAGCATATACAGTATATCTTTCTCGCCACACGAACCCTCTCATAACATGCAACCTAGCATGAAATCAGCTCAATCAAATGAGAGCCCATACATCAAGGATGTATGATTTCTCGCCAGTGTTATCCTAGTCAGGACAACTGCCACAACTACCACAGGTGCACTCTGGGTGACAATTTGTGAAGATTTGTTTAGGGAAACACTCCATATTTGTCAGGTTCAGGGTTTGTGACTTATAGGCCTTAAAATATCTTCAAGTACAACTTTGATTGGCTTTAATGGTTGGATTATAAAGTCAACTTACTTTTATGAAGTTGCATTAAATCACTGCAAACCAACCAACATGGAATCAACTACCACTAATGCAGACTGTGCAGACAGACACACATGTTTATATACGTTCGCCTCAGAGGGCGTCCTTGCAGAATTTCCCACGGTGAATATAAGTTGTATGACAAGGCCTCGGGTGCTGCCATCCTGAGAAACAGCCATATAGATTGTTGGATATTATAAGCTTAAACAATGTCTAAAAAGCATCCATAACTCTCATTCTAACTAAAATAGCCACTGTAAAAACCACAGTTATGAATTAATAAAAGGATTCATCCGTTGCTTCTTCACGTCGCCTCTCTGCGTCTGTTCCCTCTCTCATTTTCTCTGTTTCATCTGCTGCTCACATATTCTCTTTCCGCTCTGTCTTTCTGTCTCCGTCTGTGATCAAAGATTCTTCTGCCTGATAATAGTTGAGCGGTGTGTGTGTGTGTGTGTGTGTGTGTGTGTGTGTGTGTACACTGAGACGACGTGGAGTGATCGCTATTTTTCTCTAATCATTTTCACTCATTAAAGAGAAGGGCAGAGCGCACGCACGCACACACACACACACACACACAAAGAGTATAGACATCAAAATGTACATACATGTTACAAGTTTACATGTAAAAGTATGTGCACAACCTTCCACACACACACACACACACGCTTCTCACATCTGGGAAAATGGGTTGTAGCACTTAGGTTGTAAGTGCAGACAGTAATGAGGGGTCTTTTTAAAAGATTTAATGCCACCCCATCACACACACACACACACACACACACACACACACACACACACACACACACACACACACACACACACACACACACAGTGCATAGTGTGAATCCACCCACACAGTCTCATTAAACCAGTGTCTTTATCTCCACACCTTTATCCTACATCTGCCATAAAAAAATCATTTTTCCTTACTTCTCTCTTAGAAAGAAGAAACTTCTAGTTTCTTCTAGTTCTTCATGTTGGGTTCTTTTGCTTTTCCCCATTTAAGAACACTTTCTGGGTCCTGGTACAGCCATTTACAAAGATTCCACTTGAAACGCTTTCAGAGGGGTTCTACCTAGAACCCAACATAAAGGGTCATATAGAACCATCTCTGAAAGGTTTCACCCTGCTATGAGAGGTTCTTCTGTGGTGTAATGACTCACCTAGACCATCTAGAAGTTCCACTGAGAACATTTCCACTTTCTAAGGGTTCAAGCAAGAGCCCATCCAGAAGTTTCTACGGAAAAATCCTTTTATATTGCAAGGGTTTCATCTAGAAACTATCCAGGATATTCTACTGAGGACCCTTCTAAGTTGGAGGGTTGTATGTAGAAAGCACCCTGGAGGTTCCACAGAGAACCCCTTGTCATTTAAATGTGACATTTAGTAAATACAAGGTTTAGACCCTTCTATGGTGGAATGGTTCCACCTAGAACCTTCTCTGGGAGTTCTGTCCAGAACCTTTCCCCCTTCTAATGGTGCTAGCAAGATCCACGAGTTTCATCTAGAACTCGCTGTGGGGGTTCTACTAAGAAAACCCTTTCTTCATTTAACGTTGATGTTTGGCAAATGCAGGGTTTTCACTTGTAGAAATAAAAGTTCTAACTTCCCATAGGAGAACGCTTTTGCTTCCTGGCAGAACATTTTATAAAGATTTCACTTGGAACCCTTTCAGAGGGTTCTACCTATAGCTATCTGTGAAAGGTTCCACCTGGAACCCCATATGAGAGGGTCCAAAACAAACCCTTCTGTGGCGTAACCAGAACCCTCTCTGGAAGTTATTTCCAGAACTTTCCCAGGATGCCAACAAGAACCCACCTCAAGAGCTTCTATCAAGAACCATTTTAAATTCCAAGGGTTTCAGAACCCACCCAAGTTTTCTTCTGAGATCTCTTTTATATTCCATGCGTTTAATGAAGAACCTACCCACGGTGATCTAAAAATGTAATTTGTAAGAGTTTCACCAAGAGCCCTTTGTCTTCCAAGGGTTCTATGAAGAACCATATTGTATTCTACAAAAAAAAGTATATTGTGGTCATCCATCATGTTAACAATCTATGTTGCAATTACTATCGTTTAAACTGAGAAAACATCTTTACTTACACTACTTTCTTCACCCATTCTTGAGAAACTCTTTCTTCCAAAAAGGGTTCTTTGGATGAAAACCGTTCCCAGTGGAACCCCTCGTCTTAAAGAACCTCTGATGAACCCTTTCATCAAAAAAGGGTTCTTCAGAAGCAGATGGTTCTCTCTTATTTCTAACAGTGTCCCAAGCACTGGCAACTTTAAGAGACATTATGAATTACTGCAAGTCGATTGCACTCTTCTTAATCTTACCTAATATCTCGTCATAAATTCAGTGTTAACTATTACCCAGTCATTTCACCGGTGCAGTGCGATATGTTCAAGGCTAATCACTTGTAAAGCGCAGGATAAGTTACAGTGAGCTCCTATGTTAGCTAATGCCATTGATGAGAACAGTTCAGTCCTTGATAATCTCAGCGCTAATGCACTTTAGGCCGGTCCAACAGTGTGTGACTGCACTGCGCTGCACTCATTCACTACCTCTGCGTTCCCATCCTAATTCACTGCTGCTACCAGGGGTTAATGAGGCAAAGTGAGGAGTAGATGAGAGAGAGAGGAGAGAAAAAGCCGGGAGAAAAGGAGACGGAAGGGGAAAAAAAAAAAAGAAAAGATCGAGGGAGATGAATAATAAATGCACCATGCTAGAATCCATTTTTAAGAGAAGATTAGAAGAGTCTGGATGCAAGCTGGGATGCTCACATGATCCAAGTGAGAGGACTAGGCCAGCCCTGTTTCTAGGTCATCTCCATTAAACATCTCAGGATAGAACATCAAAGAATCCCTGCTTTTCATATCATATATATGTGCAAAGTTACATGCCCTTTACTTTTTTACTCTTTCTGTCAATTTTGCTAAGTGTTTTATAATTCTATATTGAGAAAAATGTTGACATTGTCATTTGAAAAATGACTGAAATGATTAATTGATCATAAAAAAGATTATGGGCAACTAATTTCCTTTTGATTGACTAATTGATTTTATTAACTACTCATTGCAGCTGCTTTGAGAAAAAGTTCAATAAGATTTTGATGATATTTGCATAAAATTTCCACTGGTGTTGATATGGAGCTATATTCGTGCCTGTAGAGAGGGAAGTTGTGGGTAGAGAAGGGGATTTAGTGTCTTGGCATAGTTCTGTTCATGCCAACTCATACAGCCAACAGCACACCTGGTAGATGGCACAGTGCCAAGGCTCCATGGGCTCACTCACTTCTGGCAAGACACACACACACACACACACACACACACACACACACACACACACACACACACACACACACACACACACACACACACACACACACACACACACACCAGAAGGGATGTCATATCTCAAGCTAACAAGCCAAAATGAGCACACTCATGCAGGTATATACAAACCTGGACACACACTGGGGCACGTTGGACGGTGGCACCATGTCCAGAGGGTTCGGCATGAGTGGCGCAGTGGGCACAGATCACCTTTGGCTCACAGTGGCTGTATCTCACAAACAGGCACACACACACAAACACGTCTCGCACACTCATTTCCTTGCAATTAAGCCCAGCAGCCCCACAGTATATGCCTTGGCTTAGAATAAACTGTCTTCAGATGGCTGTGTAGCTCTCCACAAGCCCTAAATAACCACACATGAAAGCAGTGGTGGAAGAAGTACTCAGATCTTTTACTTGAGCGAAAGTATGTATGTAAGTACCACAGTGTAAATCACATTCAAAATCTTACTGAAATACAAAAGTATTAGCATTAAAATACCAAAAGTAAACGTACTCATTATTATGCAAATCAGAATTTCCATCAGAATCATATGTATTATATTACTGAATCATAATTAGTAATACATTAATCTGTTAATCTCTTTCATGTTGCAGCTGAAGCTAATTCCAGCTCCTGTATATACTGTGGGGTAGATTAATCTATAATGATACGTCATGTTAATTTATATTTTGTATCAAAGGGATTGTTTGGATTATTTGAAGTGGGATTGTGTGAGGTATTTATTGATAGTCAGTGTATTGTCTTCAGTAGTCGTCAGTCGTCATGCCCCCCCAGTTATGAGGGGCAGCGAAGGGCACCAGCATGGAAGCTAATCAATGTTCTGCTGTGGACAGGGTCAGCGACAAAAGGTATTTTAGCCACTTCGAAAAGGTCCACTCAAAAAAATCTGTACCAGTTTATGCTATTTAGTTTAGAATAGATTCACAACTTCACTTTGTCTTAAGACAGCCAACAGAAATCCACAGTACAAGCCAAATATCACCCTCTCCAAACCAACTAAACTCCCTGGGTCTTTTTACTTTGCAGAGCCCAGGATATGCTGGTCTAGCACTGCCTCGATCTGTTAGTTAGTTTGTGTTAATGTGTGACTTTGGTGAATCCAAGCTATCTTTTTAAAACACCAAAGTCACACAGTTAGACACACACCAATTGGTAGACCAGCGACTCCAAATCTCTGATTTCAATTACAGAGTTTGGTTGGTTTGGAGAGAGTGGTATTTGGCTTATATAACAGCAGTTTCCTTGTAAAAAGTAAAAAATACAGCACTTGAGTAAAGGTACTAAGTTACTCTCCACCTTTGCATCGAAGCTACAGAAGCCTTTAGCCATAAAGTGGTAGGATTGTTCAACTGTTTACAGAGAGATAGACTGTATAAAAGTTGGACATGTATGGAACAAGACACTTCAATGATTCCCTTAAATCTGTGTAAATAGCAGGATGTGAGGGGCTTCTCCATCTCCATTATAACAAATGACGAGTGTAAATGACTGCAAATATGTGAGTTACTATCAAATTAGCTAATCTACTGTGAAGAATGCAGACAGCTTGTGCACACATGCACACTCTCCTATGGGAAGCGGCTGTGCCGCGCTTATCAGATTACCCATTGCCGAGCTAATAGATTTTTAATAGATTGTTTTTGATTAGTTCCTCTGGTTTAGTGACGTTAAGATGATTAACGGTTGTGTGTACAGAAACAAACACATTCGTGCTCATCTGGACCCACATACATTTGCATACAGTGTTGTTTTATTAGAAAATGTGATTACTGGAATCATTTTTGTGTATTTTGTCACAAGTGTGTCATTGTGTGTCATATGTTCAAGAGAATTCAGGGCCACAGTGTCAAAGGGACAGTTCACCCGGATTGCCATCTTGATTGTGAGTTGGTGAGCTTTGCTGATATCACAGTTGTGATGTCTGCCTTCTCTCCACTATAATGAAACAACATGGCTCAGTTATCCAAAGCCGTTTTCACGAGTGGTTTCATGTAGTAACTGTTTTATTTCTAGCAGGAAGAAGGTAGTTCTGGAAGATTCTATTGTAGAAAGAAAATAGTTCCTACATGAAACTGCTCACCATATGGATTATCGTGACTCACCAGGGCATGATTTCTGGAAAGACACGTTGTTGTTGAGTTTTTCAAATGTATTTTTTTGGTGTTTTGAGCATCACAAACTGAGTGCCATTTAGTCCCATTATATCGAAGAGCAGGCAAATATCTTTACAGTTCATATCTCCAAAACTCAGCAACACACAACCAAAACAATCTAGATGGATAAATAGCACTACAGATAAGAGAAAAAAAAATATTTTGATTTCGATGTGAACTATCCCTTTAAAGCTATAGTATAGAGTTTGCTCTCCCTCTTTCTCTCACAAACACACACACTAAAACACCCTTGAGATACACACATAATAGACTCCAAATGCAACAGCTCCCTGCATTCATGCTTCTCACACAGCATGGTGGCGTCTCCCGCCGTCTAACTAATTACCCCCCCCGCCCTGCGTCCCCCAGAGGGAAAAACTTCAGCCTGAGGCTTCGTCACAATGTTAGCTGGCTTGCTAACTTGCCCCCAGCCTGCCTGTTTTTAGCCTGCTTGCCTCCTGACCACTGCTGGCCATATTGCACTGACCCCGTAGCTAATCCTGTTAGCGTAAGAGTTGGTGATAGCCAAGCGGAAAGCCAATACCCACATGCTGGTCTAATGCCCTATGGCTAATCTTGTAGCGTAGCAGTTGGCCAAAGTGAACTTACTTTAGTTTCTTTTGGCTCATTTGTTATTAGTTCTTGTGTGCAGTGCAGAAAGTCCACTCTAATTACCGAGTCGAGATTTCATTTAGTGCTAATTAAGAGGAGTAACAGTTGTTCCAGCAGTGGCTTAGGTTCTTGTTTTTAGCGTCAGCGGAGCTAGCAAAGAAATAGCTAATGGCTCTATTATGGGTGCAGCTGACCTTGTGGCTTCACCATTTCCATCTGCTAAGCCCTTAAAAATGAAGAATTAGGCATTTAAGAGGAGGCTCGCTGGGCATGGAGTGTTATTCACTTTCTCGCAGAGGGTTATTTCTTTTTCACCTCCTCTCTCTTTCTCTGTTTCCCTGCATTCCTACTCCTCCTCTCCTACTCTCCCGACCGAAGTCTGTTAAGGCTCATCGTCTCCTCCTCATGTAAAATATTTATCCATCCTTTCCTTTGGTTCAAATGTTTCAAACTGATGGAGTCTTTAATTAGTCATGTATGCATCTATCTCTCTTCTGCCTGCCTGTCTCTTGTTCCCCCCTTCAGTTCTCGTCTCTTTCACACAGCCCCTCTGTTTTTCTCTCTTTGATTTACTCACACCATTGCTACTCTTCTTTCTGCTCTTCTCTTTTCTCCATGGAATTAGTCATTAGCTGACTGACTGAGCTGATTGCATCTATTCCCAAGGCTAGCATTTGTTTGTGCATCTCCTTTCTTTTCCCTCCCACCTCCAGTCCTCTGGCTCCACACCCACTCTTTCTCCCATCACAGTCTTTCTCTTTCTCCTCCCATCTCATTCTCGCTTTACCTTTCTTTACCCCCCAGTTTCCGTTCTCCACGCCATCTTTCCCATAACATCGTCTTGGCCTCAAATACTCATTTGGGTTGCTGAATTAGCACACCAAGGTACACACAGACACTCCCAACAGTCTCTTCCCCCGTACCTTCTCCATAACATTAATTGCACAGTGTCATTCTAAATTGGCTAACACCAATTAAGCCCTCACTATTATATTTAATTGGTCATTTAGCTTGGCTACTGTTTGAATGCTGCGTCTCCCTGGAAATGGTTTAGTTGGCCTCCGACAGCACATGTGGCCATTTCGGAGACAGTTTCCTCCCTCCCTGTGGGTTTTACAATGGTCCGGCCAGCTACTGACACTGCCAAGAGCCAAGATGGAGAGGGGAGGGTGGTGGTGTGTGGTGGTGGAGGAGGAGTAGTAGCAGCAAATGGCAGGGGGAGAGATATTCTGCTCCGTCTACCCTCCACCTCTCTCTCCAACCATCCTCACACCCCTCTCCTTCTCCCCCGCTCCTCTGTCCATGTGTTGCTGGTGGATTAAGCTAATTAAAGCACCGCAAACAGGGTCCCCAGAGAGAGGCCGCATACACACATATTTTGACACGCACACACTCATTAACGGGTGCAAGTACACAGGCGCACACAATAGGAGAAACAGGCAGGAAACATCAGAACATGTGCACATACATAGAAAGACGTGCACCGCACTCTGCATGAACTGCAGCAGCAGATATCGGTAACTAAGGACACCATACATTATACGGTGGTGGTCATTATAGGGCCCTCTCACAGCATCATGTAGATACTTTATGGAGCAGTTTCTTCACTGTAAACAAGCTGAAAATCCCCTTCAGTGGATTTCAATGGATTTCTTAGCATATTGAATTATTTGTCATTAGCCAAGGACTGAGCTTAAGTCAGTGTAACCCCACCCCATATGCATCATATCCAACTGAATCTTCAGACTGTTTTCGCTCCAAGCTTCAGTCGAAGGAGTCTCCGGTGTGTTATCATCCATAAGAGCCTTGTGCTGTCTATTTATGGGTCACTGGCAGGGAACTAGTGGCCCAGAAATAACAGCAAACCCTCTCCCTTCAGCCTTGGTTTGTGTGTGTGTTTATGGGCTTTTGTGCATGATCTGACATGGATTATGCAAGGATTTATGCTAATATTTTTTAGCACTGGACCCACAGGCCCACCAAGCCCCTACATTTGGTGGCATTTTTGGGGGCACAAATGCAAACTGTGACACTTATGCTGGTCACTTTTTCCATTAATGGTGGTGTTCTCAGCTGGGAACACACACATCACTTTTTATGTGGATGTCCTGTCAATGTTGGTGGTATTGGATTGTTGAACATTGAATCAATATATCAATCCAGATCAATGTATCTCATAGAACTAAAAAGCGCACAGAAATTGATATGTTTGTGAAACTGTAATGTGTTGGTGACGTCGGTGGTGGTGGTTACAGGGAGCCACTTACATAGAATATTTGGTGGCCACAGAATAATGTTGAACCCTGGATTATGGCCTCTAATGCAGCAGTTGATATGATTTTAAGACATGATTGCCAGCCAGTGTGGGAGCATTCATGCCTTTATTTGTATTCATTTTGAGCAAGTCCTCACACATACCTGTATGTATGTGAGTACACACTGGAGCTTTGATGCAAAACACCAAAATGTCCCAGAGTCAAATAAGAAATAATCGGAACAGATGAAAGAAATAGGCGAGGACGGAAGGAACCCCTCCATCCTGTCATAGAGAAAGACAGGAAGAGAGGGAACGCTGTGTCACTTTGTAGGAATTCCTTCCGGATGTTTCTGCTTTCAGGATATTGGCTGTGTCTCTGGAAAACTGCCTGCTTCCAGGGAAACCTATTGGATTACTGATAACCTTGGAATGGATAGGGCCAGCAGCACACAGGGTGTGTACTGTACGAGAGAGGGGAGGGGGAGAAAGTGATGGGTGCATGGGCTTCTCTGTTGTTTCACTCACTCATCGTATTCTCCTCTAGTTAAATCAATGACAGCTCTGACATTAGATATGCGTATACGCCTGGCTTTGGTTGTTCCCTCTAAATTGTATTTGTCCTCCCCTCTCCGTGCTGTGAGAGGGCATGGCTTTTCGACTGCACCGGTGCCCCCCGTGAGAGCCCCGTTTTTATTATTGTGCAGAAGATATCAGTGGGTTTTGAGCGCACAACAATAAACACGGTCACACTCGAGCACGCACAAGCACACACCCAATAATAAGGCTCCAATAACATAGGGGTCTTTACTCCAAGTTGTCTCCAAATCCCCCAGTGGCGGGCCTGCTCCGCGGTTACCATGGCAACAGTAGTCAGGGCAGCCACGGCTGGCGATAGTGAGGAAGAGGAAGGATGAGAGAGAGAGAGAAAGAGAGTCACAGGGAGCATTGATGTTTGTGGTGCAGGCTGGGGATTTGAACGCAGTCACAACATTGGAACTGGGTTGCTGCAACGTTGCTGAACGTTAAGAGCTGCACACAGCAGAGACACAGTGCTGGGAGTGCAGTTTCAACTGGGGGTGGAAATAAGTGGGCTTGTAGGTCATGTTTACCCCTCTGTGTGTGTGTATGTGTGTGTGTGTGTGCGAGTGGTGTAGAGAGACAGACAGAAATGTGAGTGAGAGAGATGAAACTGCAGAGACAGCACACTCACTCATTAACTCCCTCGGCATGTTCATTCTGTCTTCGTGTTTGTGCGCTCGCAGATGAGCTCTATGTTTGTGAGGACATGCTCAGCCATGCACAACACAGCGGCTGTGAGCTGGATACAGTCTCCGCTCTCTGTTGCTTTGATATTACATCTGCTTACAACCATGCTATAGAATTTTTACTCAACAAAAAAATCCATATACATGATGTAAATATTCCTGCTTTGCTATAAGAAAAACGTATTACGTAATATTTGATGGTATAAGAATAGTATAATCTTACGTAACTGTGATTTGTTTTTCTCTGCAATTTGGCTTCCTTAAAATGTTTCAGATAATTTGAAGTTGGGTTGTATGAGGTACTTATCAATAGTCAGTGTATTAACTACAATAGATGGAGGTTGGCCCCAGTTTGGAGAAGCAGAGAGGAGCACCAGCATGTAAGGTGAGCAATGAACTGCTGTGGTTAGCAGCAAAATGTATTTTAGCCACTTAAAAACTGTCCACCCCCAAAATCGATATCGGTTTCAGTACAATGCTTTTAACATATTTTCACAGCTTTACCTTGCAGTAAGACAGCATTTTCTGACAGCACACAGCCGTTGTATAAGCCAAATATTTCTCCCTCCAAAGCAACCAGACTCATTAAGGCAAAGCAGTAATTTTACCTTCCAGAAAATGTGAATTGCTGTTGTGCGGCTGTTTGTTTGTTTGTGTTATTGTATGACTTTAGTGAATCCAAACTATCTTACTATAAAACACTGAAGTTTCACAATAACAAACTAACAGATCAAGGCAGTGGGAGACCAGCAACTCCTGTATTCTGTAAGGTAAAATTACTGATTTTGCCTATTGGGTTTGGTTGGTTTGGAGAGAGTGATATTTGGGTTATATAACAGCAGTTTCCTGTTGGAAGAAGGCCGTCTTACGACAAAGCAAAGCATGGAAAATATAGTAAATATAGCGTACACTTAAATTTATATTCATTGTGGGTGGACCTATTTTTAAATGGTTGAAATGTTTAAAATACATTTTGCTGCTGACTGTCCACAGGAGTTCTTCTTAGTTTACATGCTGGTGCTTCTCTCTTTCTCTCCAAACTGGGGGCGTGCTGACCTCCATCTACTCCAGCTAATACACTGAGTAGCGATAAGTACCTCATACAACGCCACTTCAAATAATATGAACTTTCCCTTTAACATCATTCGAAAGCTGTCTTCACATTTCTTGACTCTCAGTCAATATTCAGTCGTTGGTTAATGCTATTCAGTTGACAAACCATTACTACTGCCAGAAAGATGTGAAAAGAACTGTAGAAATGGTGTTTCAGGGCGAATCTTTTCTCTGCTCTCTTCACCATATATACAGTAGAGAATAGCGCAACAGACACCGGATGCACAGCAAACAGGCAGTTAGTGTCAGGACTCCGATGGAAAATCCATAGTTTCATTACAGGCCCAGTGGTATGAATGTGGCCAGGAGGCGACCAAAGCTCTATCATGGGCCCTGCGGGAGCCAAAATGGCTGCATTTAGTGATGCAGTGGAGTGAAGAGGAGGCGAGAGGGTCAAGGCTGCCGCTGGGAATGAAGTGTGTTAGAGAAGCAGCCAGATAAAGTTCATGTGCAGTAACTGGCACAGCAGCTGTAGTTGTACCCGACTCACCTTCTTTCTGAGACTTCTGCTACGCTGTCTCTGTGTCAAGGACCTCGCAACGGGAAGTGACATCAGTGCTGTGGGTCACAACATAATGCTGTTTATTACACAGATCTTTGACAGAATTTATGTAGCAGACACAGTTCTTTCTATACAAGGCGATTGAAATGGCGACAGTGACCATCTCCATTCGCTGTGGTCCTTTAATATATGTTGTACTCAATATGAAATGTATGCAACATGCATGTCTCCTTGTGAACTGTACCCAGGAGGGTTACACATTTTGTGCATTTTCTATTGTCGATAGTTGAGATAGCTCACAACAAATTAATAATTAATAAGATACAAAATGCATCTGTTTCTCATTTTTTTCATCATTTTCTATTTTTTTTTTCATTTTTTCTCATTTAAAAGTTAAGTTTCCTTATTACAATTCCTGTCATTTCTATACCATCGATTGATGCATCTTTAATAGGTTAAATTCTTAATAGCAATTAACAAATGATCATTAACATCCTTAGTAGCCAGTCATGCTATTAATGATTACAGTGACTGAATATAATTATGACTATGGGATGACAACATTTTTTTTTTCAGGGCCAGTGTGATCATTTAATCAAGTGATTATAAGTAAACATGGAAACCGATGGCCGATATTTGGAATCAATATACATTTGCAGTAAAAATAAAATTCTTGTTGTCAAAAGTTAAAATAAACTGTAAGCACATGTTTAAATAGTTGCACTTTTCAAAACAAAAAGTGCAAGCAGCTGCCAGCAGCATTTCTCAAAGTTAACTAAATAAAAAAAAAGTAAAGATAAAGAAAACTAGTATAACTTAAATTTGTACTGAAGTTTTTACATTACCTTTAAGCATGGTTAATTAAAATGGAACTTTAAATATTATTACAATTTATCTAATTGGCAATAGGATTTAATGAAAAAACACCAAATCCCATAAACATAAAAATGCTGAATATTGGATCCAATAATCCGCCAGACAGATAATCAGTCGACCTCCAATTCTGACTAAACTGTTAACATAAAATCGGCTCCTAAATTCACTGTAAACTGATTTCTGTGTTTAACACAAATCCCAAATGGCTTTTTCTTGCACACATACCTATACCTTTCACTAAAAATCGAGGATTGAAGTCACACAGCCACTCAGAGTTATTGGATAGGGAGAAGGTAGTGTTCAGGAGCTCGTGGCCATTGTTTGTCCCTCTAGGTGATTAGAGTTAAGAGGCAGGCTTTAAGGGAAATTAGCTTTCGATTGGACTTCTGATAAAGAGGCAGGATTGTAATTGTTAGTGACCTTCCAGGACCAGAAAGTAAAGATCAGGTGAGACATATTGTCCACAGTAATGTGGATTGATTTGAAAATGTTGTTTATTTGCTGAAAGTTTTGTGTCAGCACAATGCTGGAAGAGTAGAAGACTGCTTTAATCTTTTGATCCTCCTCTTTCAATGGCCTCTGGAAAGCAACAAAATAGTCTACTACAACTAGCCATAGCCAGATGTTATAATAAAAATGGTAAAGTTGGAGGCTGCTTTGGCTGCTGACCCCAAGCCTGATCATTCCCAGTAATTGTGAATCACATCACACTTGCAATATCTGTCCTAATAATCACATTGGTTTTTTTTTTAACATATTGTGCAGCCTCAATATGTAATCATGTTGAGAGAGAAGTGTGACTTAGTTGCAAAAGTTTACAAACCATCCTTGTTTTATAGTTTAGACATTTCATACTGTATATTCATATTCATCCATGCTTGTGCAGGGTTTATCACATGGTTCACTGCCCTCTTAGACACCCGCTCATCATCCATCCCCCCATCCTCCTTTCCATCCCCCTCTCTTCTCCAGGTCCTCTAATGAATTGACAGCTGTATTTTTTTGTCACACTTGTGTTTCCACGTGTACCTAACCAGATGATATAATGTCAAACGCTGGAGAAACAACCCGATTCCTCTGAGGAAGAGGCAAGTGAGGGATTACAGAGGAGAGCTGTAGCAGAGAAGGAGATGAGAAGAGAGGCGACACACACACACACACACACACACACACACACACACACACACACACACACACACACACACACACACACACACACACACTTAATCAGACTGATTGCTTGCGGCTCTGACTCTTCTCATTGCATCATCTCTCTAATGCATTGGTCCCGCATCACTCTCTTCTGCTGTGTGTGTGTGTGTGTGTGTGTGTGTGTGTGTGTGTGGCAGTTTAGAAATGCAGGGTCCTTAGTAGACTGGTAAAAGCCACAAGGGGCATGTCCTCCTGATGTTATGAAACCTTGGATGTTCACCAAAATGCGTGTTTGTGTGCTTGTTTACGGCCCTCTGATTCACATCCAGTCAGGTTTGTTAAGTCGGCAAGTGTTAATGTGTGCATACCATTTATCACTGAAGGAGTCTCTTCAGAGCACATTTATATAGAGCCAATTTCATTAACAGTCAAACCTGACTTGAATCTCTCATTGAAACAGTTTGGGAATTAATAAATGGAGTATTGAATGACTGGATGACTGCATAGATGGATGAAATAGTGAGTATGAAGCATTTAAAATGCTCAAACAAGCTTTTTTTGTTCACAAGCATTAAAAGATGCATATTTCTCAGTGCTGACATAACTGACGTACATGTTTTCTCCTACCCCTTAGTTATGACACTCTTTGGAGACACATACATTCACTCAAACACACACACACACACCCTGTGACTTGTTCCTCATTCCCATCCTCTCTCCTTAGAGAGAGCGATGGAGCCAGGAGCAATGCAAATTGGGTAAAATGTTCCGGAAAGTGGCTTTTCCCACTGGGACTTCTCAACTCCAGCACTGAGTTAGCACT
Organism: Lutjanus erythropterus; assembly: GCF_056507025.1. Taxonomy (NCBI): domain Eukaryota; kingdom Metazoa; phylum Chordata; class Actinopteri; order Lutjaniformes; family Lutjanidae; genus Lutjanus; species Lutjanus erythropterus. The sequence goes on along the minus strand of NC_139318.1, from coordinate 17,765,430 downwards.
CTGTGTGTGTGTGTGTGTGTGTGTGTGTGTGTGTGTGTGTGTGTGTGTGTGTGTGTGTGTGTGTGTGTGTGTGTGCCACAGTTCTCGCTCTTGCATCTGTGGGTGTGAGAACGCCAATTGTTCTGCATGTGTTTGAGTGCATGAGCATGTGCATGCCTGAATGTGTGTTGGTGTTCATACCCATTTCTCCCAGGCTGCCGTGGGCTACAGAGCAGATCTTCCTTGTGATTTTAGGGTTAGTTCAGAGAGAGAAAAAGAGAGTGTGTGTTAAAGAGAGACAGTGGTGGAAATTGAGGGCACCTCTCTGTCAGACCTCACCAATTAGCTGTTAGAAAATCTTGACTAGCTGTTAATTTGACCATTGGTAGAGATGGATGGAGAGAAGAAAACAGATGGAAGAGAAAGAGAGGAAGAATTTGAGAGATGAGGGAGATAAAGGCAGCCCGATATTTTCTCAGTGATGGTTAGAGCTAGGTATTGAAGTGTGATAATTTAACTGAATTGCTTTGACCCTATTGAGTATAAGAAGACGCCTTGTTATTCTGTACCAGATTTCAATAGTGAGCATTATTGAGCCGTTAAGCACGCAACATGCTTGTACTGGCCTCTAATTATGCCGGTGATCGTCTGTCTAATGATACACATTGTAGAAACTTGCAAGAAAAACACTGTATTAATGTTGTACCCAGAGACAGAGATCAGAATATTTATACTAGGCTTAACTTAAGTTTCACCAAAATCCACAGCCACACACACAGAGTGGAGCAGAGGAGAGACAGGTGAAGTGATGTTGCCTGTACTGATTAAAAGCTTGGTAGTGAACAACATAATAACATACTGACATTTTTTTTTCTTTTAGTTGAGCTAAAAAAGATCAGTGATGCTGTTTTGCCTTCATTGTTCTCTTTGAAGTTTGCTGTAAGTGATGCTAGTGATCCGGTGCATTTTATATGGAGTGAACACGGCACTCAACTGTGTTTTAGTTGTCAGCGACCAGTTATGTGGAAAGTGTCACAAGTTAGTGGTAGATTTGTTTTAATAGAAATTCAACTTTTCATATTTGCTCCTGGTGTTCTTCAACCTCTGATTTGGAACAAGGAAATAAAAGGAGCAACAGGTGAATCAGCTGGTAGATTGAGAACGGTCATAACCTGCTCCTCCATCTTTTTCTTTTTCTTCTTCTACTTCTTTACTTTTCTCCAGGTTCTCCTGAGTCTTTGAACAGGTTCCTATTTTTAAGAGAGTAATTTTACCTTAATGTGTAATGGAATTATGTTTTGTTGAAATTAATGTTATAAAATTGGTATAAAACAAGTATTGTTTGAAGCATCTGTATTGTAGTCAAAATATCTGTATTGATACCAGAATTGAAAATGTTTGAATAATACTCAGCCTGAGTGATGGTTCACAGTGATTCAACCAGTATTTACTGTACAGCATTAGTCCCCAATGTTATGCTCAAAGTCAGGGAAAAATCTCCTGTTTTCTTTTTGTTTTTGTTTTTTTAAGTCATTGCTGGTGACTCCCACAAACTAGTGACTTCCCCTTTTATTGTTTCCTTTGTATTTGTGATTGAAAGCTAACATTATTCTTCCGTAAGTGACTAAACTTGAATGACTTTGTGCATTTAACTACTAAAAAAAGAAATAAACAGGATGTAAAACAATCAAAGTAATCCAGCTGCTGCTGGAATCAGGTTTCTCAGCTTGTTGCAACAATTCAACTCAGAGTAGCTGACAGTTTGAATGGCAGGGGAGAAAAAAATGGCTTTCATACGTTGCCAAGTTCCTTCATCATTGAAGAACTGCATCGCATACCCTCCTGTGAGCGTGAATCAAGTTTACCTCTAGGTGAACTCGGGGACTTGGTATGCTTTTCTGGCATTACCCGACGCTCCCACCATGTCCGTTGCGGGGGATGTATTGTGCTGGTTAGAATTTATTGCCCTCTCTGCATGTGCGGGTGAGTGTATGTGTTTCTGTGTGTGTTTGTACCCGGTTAGGGCGGACAGTGAAGCATTGCCTTTCTACAAATGGGCCATGGAAAACCTACAGGTTGGACCATCTGCCTCTTGCATGCATGTGAGCGTGTGTCTTGTGACTTTTTTTTTCTGAATAGCAAGGTATTGTCTATTCAAAGTTTGTGACCTGGCCAAAAGCAATTTACCCGAGTACACACACACATAAACAGTAGATTTATGCATTGGCTGACTCAACAGACTTGGCATCGGAAAACTTGGAGGATGCAGGAGAGGAAGACAATGGGGACTGTGATTCTTAGTTTTACTGGAAACGATGCAAAGAGGAGGGAAGAGGGAGAAAAGAAAGGCGAGGAGGGAGGCTTGGAAGAAAAGGCCAGAGAATGGGTCGGGTTTGGGAAGGCAGGGCTGTAAATAGTTTAAGGCTGGAGGGGAGGAAATGACGGCGATAGGGAACAAAACAAGGTTGTGAATGTATTTGTAGAACGACACAAACACAGTCTGTCTGCAGCTACAATCACCAAGTTGGTAAACATTACGGAAGGGATTTTCAAGCCAAAGAAGTGAATTGCCTTTTGAAAATGCGCAAATATCATATCGGTATCGGCAATATTGCGTCTTAAGTATGTGGGATACATTTTCATCAGCCACTTATCTCAACTGCCTGGCAAACACAGCCCCATTAGACATATTTACATCAAATCCCTCCCTCCTCCTCTCTCCATCTCTCCTGTTTTTAGTCCCAGGAGGAAACCAGTAAAGTGTGTTTTTAAAAGCAAAGAGCGAGCCACGCCATCTGTAACATGCTCGTTCCTGGAAATAAGAATATAAGTCTAATTGAGCTTTTTAATTGTCCTCTAAATCCTGCTGAGCGCTCATGCTGCTGCTTAGTGGTGTGCGTGTGTGTGTGTGTGTGCGCGGGCGTGTGTGTATGTACACTACGCATGTGTCCGGTCTGTTGGGACGTGAATGGTTCTGCTTGTAAGTGGAGAGATGCAGAGAGCGAGGCTGCAGGCTCCTTCTGTGTACAACGAGCTAATGGCAGCATGTGGTTACCCTTTGAGGAATCTATTAGCGTGTATTGTGTTTTTGTAGTTTCGTAAAGTGTGTGTTTGTGTGTGTTTATGAGTCAGGAAACAGAGGGAAGTGAAACTGAGTAAGAGGCATCCATGCCGGGTTTGGTGTGTCATCATGGCTCCTTTTTAGCCACTCTTGAGCCTATATATGTGTGTGTGTCTGTGTGTAAACAACTGATTGATTGTCATTGTTGATGGTTGAATTCCAGTGTAACTCACTTTCATTTTAAAGTGGAAGTAGAGAAGTTTTTTCATTTGACTTATCATTGTGGAATAAATCTTGATTTCACAGTTTAAAGGCTGCAGAATAAAGACATTCATGTTTAGATTGCCATGTCTACAGCCCTTACATTTTTTTTTCAAGGACACGCCTTTGACCATTTGAAACAAAATCAGGTGTAATGCAAGTAGCTGCAGGGTTGTGCAGTGTTATGGAGGTTATGCAAGGGGATTGATTTGTGCTTCGAACATAGCCTCTCTACAGAAATAGGGAAATAACGTTTTATTTCTCTGATTTACTGGCTCTCTTGCTGCCAGTACTCCCTTACCTCATTCAGTCTCTACCTTGCATGAGCACAGCTGCTCGCTCTTTCTCTCTAACAAGTAGACACAAACAAAGAGGGGGGAGAGTTGAAAAGTTGTCTGTTGCCATTTTAACCTAATCTGATCATGTGAATCACAAATAGTATGGAATCAACACAGGCTGTGAGACAGAGCGGATATTTAATTTTTCCATGGCTTCCAGTCAAGTCAGCTGGAATAGAGTCATCTGTGTGTGTGTGTGTGTGTGTGTGTGTGTGTGTGTGTGTGTGTGTGTGTGTGTGTGTGTGTGTGTGTGTCTGTATAATTAATACCACCTCCAATCAGGCCTTATCTTTGATTGCATGTTGGTGTTAATTGTCTGTGTATGTGTGTGTTTTTATGATTGTACACCGTATGTGTGAGAGAAAGTAATCTAGGATTTCCTCCGTGCTCTGTATGGACAACTTCCCCTGGCTCATACACACTTCCTGTTTCTGTGTGTGGGACAGTGGTGAAGGGAAGTGAAAGGGCAAGATAAGCTGCCAGATGTTTGGGTTTTTGTGTGTGAGCGTGTTAGAGAGACAGAAAAAAAAAAGACACAATAAAGAGCACTTCTATAAAAAGCAATCTTGTGACAGTCCAGTGCTCTCAGCTGACTGTCTGGAAACTTTTGCCGTACTTCTTTTCCTCTAGCTTATTTTGGTCCAGGGGAAGCCTTCTCACCAGTTTAGCAGTTTTCATTTGTGTGTCAAAGAGGTGGCACACATTAAATTTAACACTCACTTCCACTTTTTTGTTTACGTACTAGTAGCAATTGATTTGAACTTTATTTTAAGCATGGTGCCCCGCAGGAGGAGACTGAGAGAGGTGGTTAGAAAGCAGAGTGAAGAGGAAGACGAGAATTAATGCTCAGTGACATGTGTCAGACTGCTTTTGTCAGCGACACACACACATAAACACAGATGCATGAAGCGTTTCCTTAGATGTTGATGGTGGCACACAGTATCCTGATGCGTGTGCCATTTCTCATCAAGTGATACTGTTACACTGCCATCACTCTCTGTGTGTTTTTTAGCATATGATGTGCCAAAGTTAAAGGGCTAGTTTGGATTGTTTTTGAAGTAGGATTGTATGAGGTGTTTATCGATAGTAGATGCCGGTTGCCATAACCCCAGTTTGGAGAAGCTGCGAGAGGCACCAGCAAGGAAGCTATACGATGTACTGCTGTGGACAGGGTCAGCAGCAAAATGTTTTTTAGTCAAACGTCCACCTAAAAAAAAAAAAGCAATATCAAGTTAAGGTTATGCTATATTTGGACAACTTTATTTTAACATCAGACAGTCTTTTCACCAGAAATCCACTGTTCATATATGCTCAACACTCTCAAAACCAACCAGACTCCATATGCAAAATCAGTCATTTCAACTTACAAAACACTGGGGGTTTGTGGTGGGCAGCTGCCTTGATAGTTTGTGTTATTGTACGACTTCTGTGTTTTTAAAAAATAAATCAAATTCACCAAAGTTACACTGTAAAACAAACTAACTTCAAACTAAGTTACACAGTGACTATCGATAAGTATCTCATACAACCCCACTTAAAATTATGTGAACTATCCCCTTAAAGATGGGTAAGGTTTGAGTGTATTTGAGAGGGAATATTTCCCCCAATCAACCTCTGGTTTTGTTTTGTTTTTTCTCAGTCCAGTTTTTTTCCTTCTGACTTTGTTTCATTCCATCCCTCCTCCATTTTTCTTCCCCCTCCCTCCATACCTCCGTCATGTCCTCCCTCTGTGATATAGAGGAATGAGAGTTGACCCAGCTGGCCACTACTTTAGACAAACTGCGCTCTCTCTTTCTCTCTGTGTTTGCCTTCATCTGTCCCTCTCTCGAACAGACAAACGCACACACATTATCTGTTAGTAATTGGCAGCCAGCAGCTTCTGATTTAAAAAGGTCTCACACTCACCACTCAGCTTTTCTCCAGCTTTCTTCTCTTTTTCTCCTCCGTCATTCCTCCCTTTATCCCTCTGTGGGTCTCTTTGTTTCTGTCCTTTCCTCTCCTTCGAGCTGCCCTTCTCTCTGTTTGTACTTTGCGCCTGTGGGACTTCTATGGGTTCAGCTCTTTCAACACATTACAGCATAATATTTTAGTTATGGTTTAGAGTACTGTAAATCATGTAAACACAGTTTCTCCATGTGGGAAACAAACGCTATTTGAAATAAAAGGCTCACAGAAACTTGCAAACAGTCACTTCATGGTTTTCCTGATAATGTCCCTCTCGATTTTGGATGTTGCCAGATTTGCTCATGCTAATTGTATGACTGCTGCCCGGCCCTGCATGAACCCGCAGAAACATACAGCCAGAATATTACAGCTTCTAATTGTCTTAATTTGACAGGAATGTGGTTGAACGTGGGTGGGCTGTATCATCTGGATTGCTTTTGGTGTCAACCAAACCCATCCCCACCTCCTCCTCCTCCTCAGAGACTGCAGCCATTGGTCGGGCCCCATTGTGTTACCATGGCTACAGGCCAAACCAGAGGCGGGGCATCTGTCCTCCACCTGGTTGTACCAGCTGCTCGGGCACTGCCGTGGCATGCCTGGAGTGTGTGTGTGTGTGTGTGTGTGTGTGTGTCTGTTTGCAAGCCAACTCCAGTGCAGGCAGAGAGGAGTGTGTTCCTGTATGTATGTGCATGCTATAGGCCTACACTTCCTCAATCATCGCCTATCTCTCTGCCTGTGCCCTGTGTGACCTTGCGGTTACATAAGGCAGTGTGAAGTGGCTTGAGTTGAGCAGCGGAGGTATTAATAGATGTTATTTGAGTGCAGCACGCCAAGCTTGCAGCCCACATATAGAATCATACGATGTGTCTACTCAGCTGGGCCTAGAGGGTGGAAAGCTGCACCCACCTTCTTGTTCAGCGTAAGCGTCGCCACTTTTCATCGGTTAGAATGTAGAGAGTGAATGATTTATTACCCCTCAGCTCTGCTTATTGGCAGGGCGACAACATCCGCTTCCTGGTTTTGTGTATTCACCTCTGCCCATTGGCTGGGAGATGAAAAATCATGTTACACTGTTATCAACCTCCAGCAATGGTATCCTTTCCTGTAGTACCTGTTTACAGGAAGGAACACCATTGCCATAACCACCAAATATGGCTTCCCTTTTATCACTGTGGAACTGTTGCAGGCTGTTAAAAGGATAGTTCAGATTATTTGAAGTGCTGTTGTATGAAGTACTTATCCATAGTCAGTGTAGTAGTTTCAGTAGATGCCGGTTGGTATACTCTCAGTCAGGAGAAGCAGAGTGGAGCACCAGCACAGAAGCTAAGAAATAACCTGCTGTTCACATATAATGGAATATTTTCCCAGTTTCATACTGACGTCAAGTAGCCTTTTCTGACAGAAAACCGTTGTTATATAAGCCAAATATCGCCCTCTCCAAAGCAACCAAACTCCAGCGGAAAAATTAGTAATTTTACCTCACAGAATACAGGAGTTGCTGGTCTACCACAGCCTCAGTCTGTTAGTTTGTTTGTGTTACTGTGTTTTAAAAGATTAGTTTCAACAAAGTCACACAATAACACAAATAAACTAACCGAGTAAAGCAGTGGTAGACCAGCAACTCCTGTTTTCTGCATTGTTAAATTATTGACTCTTGCCCATGGAATTTGGTTGGTTTGGGAAGAGCAATATTTCCATAAGAAAAGGAAATCTGAATGCAAAATAACAGTTGTTGTTGCTGTACACAGCAGTACACTGCATTGCTTTGATGCTGCTGTTCCTCTCTGCTTCTTGTAACAGGGCATGCTGACCGTCATCTAGGTAATACACTGATTATCAATAAGTAAGTCATACAACCCCACATCATATAATGTAAATTATCCCTTTAATGCTTATACAAAGACAATTGTGTCACTTTCAGTTGGTGCTTTGCACTAAATGACCTGTTTACAGGTCACGGGAGATGCTGAATTAGCTGATCTCAACTGTCAGAAACCCAGAAAAAGGAAGGTCAGATATTGTGAAATTATCATGTTTTTAACATTTCAGAATGTTTAAAAATAGGAGGTGAGGGTTAAAAACATGTCAAAAGTGTATCTTCCTCATTTTCCTTTTCATTGGCATCACTAGATGAGTAATATCACGAATACAAGGGATTAAATAACTCTTGGGACTAGGTCATGTCTCGCTTTTAGTGCGCGCACGTGCACATGCGCCTGCACACATGGCTGGCACATCTGCTAAATGTCACCATGTATACTCCACAGCTGTCCCTTTCCACTGTCTCTCGCTCACACACACACATACGCATAAATGGTGTAGTGTTGAGTGTGTTTTAATAGGCTCCAGTTCGAGCTATGTGTGGTCTCTTATTCCCTATACACTCTGTAGATGACTTTAGCAGCTTTGTGTCTCTTTCTCATCCCTCAGTTGTTTAATTGTTTCACTTCAGCCTGCACTGGACTTCACTCCTTTCCACTTCCTCTCCCTCACACTCTGACACACACACACACACACTCACACAGATGGAGAACAACATTTTCTCCCTCTCTGTCCAGTCCATCCAGTCTTTTGGCTCTTGAATCAGTCGTGCTCGTTGTATTTGGTGGGCAGCAGCCAAGACCATCCCTGTGGACCATTACAGCACACTAGGAGTGTGGAATGAGCCGGCAGGGAGGGAGGGAGGTAGGGAAACGGGAACTGAGCTGAGAGATGGAGTGAGATACAAAAATGTAAAGAGGAGAAGAATGCTGAATGAACAACACAGAAATGAAGCGGTGAAGGAAAAAAAGAGTATAGGGGAAGTGTGAAAGCCACATTGCTCCAACTCTCACTTGTGTTCCTGTCAGTGGCAGTCTTCCCAGTTCTCCTTTTTCTCCCTTCCTCAGTTTCAGAGGTGGATTCCCGGCACCAGGCCCGAAACCAACCAAGCCAGGGACTTTCCTCTGGATCCTTCCCAATGAAGAGTTAGCAATCTGGGCAAAAAAAAGTGGGTGGCCTCACCTGGAGATGGAGGGATGAGGTTATGTTTTGTCTTGGCATACTGCGGGGTCAGGCTTTTGGTTTCAGACAGAAACTAATGTTGTCTTTGCCCGGGTGGCGGAAAAAAATGGGCGACTCGCACTGAAGGAAGTGACTTATTGAGAGCATATGTGTGACAAAAAAGCCAAACTGCTAAAAAAATATTCATTGTTAATCAATACAATCTGCAATCCGCCGCCGCCTTCACCACTTTTTATGACTTCTGTCATGATGAATCAGATTGATTTCTTATTCTGTGAAGATGCTCATGCACAAAAATGAAGAGAAGTTCACTCACAGTCATGTATAGTAGATACACACGCTTATTTTTCAGTTTTGAAACAATTAATCACTCCTTCTGCTTATTCAGGTTCAGTGCATCAATAACTCAGACCCCATCCATCAGGATCATCTCTCCCCGTTTCCCAGCAGATCGCATTAAATTTAACCCCATGCCAAGAAAAACAGAGTTCTGCCTCCTGGACAAACACAAATAAGAGTCCAACCGTGTTAAGATAACAGCAGAAACCCCACCGGACCTACAGATCACATACCACATCACCATTAAACTCAAAAGCAACACGCAGATTTTGGTGTTTTTGACTCAAGCCCAAAGTTAATTTTTACCCCATGCTCTCTTTCTCCCTCTCTGATAATATCCTGTTATGTGGAACTGACACACACACACACACACACACGTTCAAACACACACAACTCTCTTCCTCAGTACCTCCCTGCACTGACTGTTATGAGGTTGCTATGCCAATGTCTTTCCAGTTCCCTCTTGACATATGGAGTATGATGGTGGATAAGACAAAACTGGTGTGTGTGTGTGTGTGTGTGTGTGTGTGTGTGTGTGTGTGTGTGTGTGTGTGTGTGTGTGTGTGTGTGTGTGTGTGTGTGTGTGTGTGTGTGTGTGTGTGTGTGTGTGTGTGTGTGTGTGTGTGTGGGTGCACAGAGGTGTTTTCACACATACAGAGGCATTAACATACTTGTAGGCATACACCAACACACACAAACATAATGTAGTTGGTGAGGCAGTGGAGCATTGCATTGGAGGGCAGGATTAGGGCAGTCATGTCAGGAATGTGCCTCCTCCTCTCTTCTACAGTACACCAGAAACAACACACACACACACACACACACACACACACACACACACACACACACACACACACACAGAGAGAGAGAGAGCTATCTCTAAACCCAACATCCTATACCTTTCCCTGAGTTTGCACTTTTGACCTCTTGATACAGAGTGTAAAACACGCAGAAAAAGAGGTTAGTGTGATGGCCAAAATTATTTAGTATTGCAATAACTATCACGCCATGATCTTCACTGACATATTGTAGCAGTGTGAAATGAACAGCTGATTAATGTATAAACCTTAAATAGCTCGTTTACACCAGCTATTAAAAGGGTTATTTATCTTTAGTGAATTTTGACACCCAAGTTTGAGCTGGTTACACCTGTGAGAGAATGGAGGAATCTGTCATAGGTTTCCCTGTTTTGCCCCGTCCACTTTTATTTAACCTTCCTCTTACAGTTAATACAAATCAGCTGACATTTGGCTGGTTAGTTAGGTCAGACAGCTTCTCCTCCCCTCTTCATAAATGTGTTTTTGATTAAAATGATGTACAGCCCTGAGAACAGAAGTGAGTTAATGACACAGTATAGAAAAGACAGAAGCTGAGAGAGCTCATCTGACTATCGTGTTTCTAGTTTGCTGGCATACTGATATTACAAGTTCTCAAAGATGTGCAGTTGAATTCTAGCGTTTTACTGCTTTCGTTGGTTGTGTGTGATTGTAAATTAAACACCTTTGTATTTATGACTGTTTGTCAGAAAAATGCAGACATCAGTTAGAGTTCTGGATTATTGTGATGGCCATTTTTCATTCTTTTCTGATTCAAAAATGAAGACTAAAGAAATAAGGATGGTTGAAATAAGGATGGTGTGTGTGTTTGCATCTTAGGATGGGGTTGTTCATCTTACTGGGACACTAAACTTTCAGCACCACATTTTGAATAGTGTACCATCCTAACACACTACCACTCACTGATTAGACACACTCGCAGACACACACAAATACTCACACACACAAGGCCAACCACTGCTGTAAATCGCTCTAAACCACGCTATAAAAGCTCATTTTAAACACCATCTGCATTCCTCGTTCTTTACAACAGTTACAACAGCCAGCCGTTATTTGTGTGTGTGTGTGTTCTGTCATTACTTTTCTCCCCCTCTAAACCTCCTCTCATTTAAGCCACCAAGCTTCCTATTGTTACCAGCAACTTTATCCTTAATTTAAAACATCTTCTGTGTCGCCAACTGACGATGTTGTGGTCCACTGCTATTTTGTACCCTGCGCTCATCTTGTTTACGTCAACTTCTCTCTTTCTCTTCTCCCTCAGCGTTTCATGGGTGTTTGTGGTGTGTGTGCAAGAGCTGAGTAAGGTCTTTACTTTTGTGCTGGTATGATGGAAAGACAGAGGAGGAAGATACTGCTGAGAGAAAAAAGGGCGAGGACTTGGAGAAAGAGAGGAGGATTAAGAGGAGAAAGAAAGTGTCAAAACAAAACTAAAGGGGAGGGGGAAAAGTTGAAAGTGAAGAAAAACCAGAGGTGCTTTGGGAAAGGGGGTGAAATAAAACGAACAGAGGGGAAGACGGAGAAATGAAAGAGGCGGAGGAGAGGCAGACATTTGTGGCCAGGAATGGTTTGGCACTGATTACGCTGAGGTGTGGTTTTGGCCTGGCTCCCATTAGCCTCTTGTGTTACATCTATTACAAACATCTGCACACACACACACACACACACACACACACACACACACACACACACACACACACACACACACACACACACACTTACATGACGGCACAGTCAAAACAGACCCACATTTTAACCACTATAGAATTCCTCCGCCATAATTCTGGTTCTTCCCAAGAAAGATGGAAATCACTCATCTCTCTTTTCCCCTCTCACTCTCTTTCTAAAAGATGCTATTAGAGGCACCAATGGCCATGTAATCACTTTGGCTCTCCCACAGGAAGACACACACACACAGACACACACACACACGCTCACACGCACACACACACATACCTGCCTTGGTAATTACAGCTGAAGATTAGGTCCTATTCGCTGTAATCCTAGTGAATGGCTGATCTAGTCAGTAAATGGTGGGTCAAGCGGTGCTGCATCGTGTCACATCAGGAGTGGGAGTGTGTTTTATGGTCTTCATTTCTTCCAGCTGTTAATTGATGCCTTTTTAATGTGACTGATTTAGATTAACTCCGCGCACACAATCGCACGCTCACATGTATTCGCTGCACGCAAGCATCTCCGCTACACATGCAAATTGATAGACTGTCTCGCACACTTTGTATGCACACACACTTTCATTCATACAAACACTCCCTCCCCCACTCCTGCACTCACACACTGCACAAACACTCCACTCTCCGGTCGATCTCCTCCACTGTTTGTATGTGCTCCACTCCTCTCCTCAAAGCTACATACCCACTCCACAGATGATAGCATCTGTCCGCCTCATTGCATTTAGCACTCTTCCCAATCTTTGTTTAGTTTTCCACCTTCCTTTGTCTGATAAGGTGAGAAGCTTGTTAGCATGGCTCTCTCTCTCTTTTGCAATGGCTTGAAGAGTTATTAGCAGGGCTGCAAAAAACTTTTCCTTTTCTCAATTAATTGATAAAATGTTGATTACTGTTTCCCAAAGCCCAAGGTCCCCAAATGTCGTGTTTTGTCCACAAACCAAAGATGTACTGAAACCAAAAATATTGCATATGCATTTGACAAGTTGTAATCAGTTTTAACTTTTTTTTATTCAGTACAATCAAATAATTATCAAAACAGTTGCAGATTAATTTAATTGTTGACAACAAATTGATTAAAGGAGCAATATGTATGATCCTAGAGTTCCCTAGACTCAGGCAGGTTGTCAAGGACAAGCTGTCAGGACAGAAGCTACGCAAGAACAAGAGGAGTACAAAATTATAACCGTCAGTTGTCTGTCAGTGTAAACAAAACAAACAAAAACAGACATTCTGCACCAAAATAGAAATTTCAGAGGAGAGCATACTGGCTGTGAGGAGAGAAGACAATATTAGTTTCCTCAATCTCTTATGACACATCATGGTCATTTTATGATTTGGTCCAGTAAATATATTACATATTTCTCCTTTAATGGACTAATCGTTATGGCTTTAGTTATCAGAGGTCTCTGTGGGAATCGTATACCAGGTTCTCATATGCATGCACCCATAGCTGTATAAATATTAAATCTAGTCTTTAAATGTATTCACCTTACGAATGTCTTTAACATAAATATCCTCTCAGCAGTCTTTAATGTAAATGTGTAATATTGTTTCAGTTGAGATATCCCATAAGGGATTTGTGTTGCGCCTCAATGTAAGAGGAGGTCTTTTCTCATTTGAATGGCGACACTAAAAAGGCATTCAATTGGAAAGCTCTATCTTCGAGTCTCATCTTATTGTATATGATAATGTTGTGGTGCAGTTTCTTCCCCCGTTTGCAAGACAGCTGATAAAATCAGTCATAGTAAAGCACCTCTCTAGATGCTGCACTTTTCACACTCGCAGCTTTATATATATGTGTGTGTGTGTGTATGTGTGTGCGTGTAACTCCATGCAGATGATTGAGTTAGTGTGATTTAGTGATGGTTGGAAGATGAAATGCTGCTGCCGTGCCGTGTCTAGCGACTCGCTACACACACTTATCTGACGACTGCTAGCTAAAGGCATTTAATTTGCAGAGAGAGAGGAGGAAGGGAGGAAGGGAAAGGTAGAGGAGGGAGAGGGAGAAAGGTGAGTATGCGGGAGATGAATGAGCAAAAAGGAGAGAAATGCATCGCAGGGAAAGGCTGAGGATGCAAGACATGGGTAGAGATAGAGGGATAGAGTGATGACAAGGTCTTTTAATTTCAGCAAGCATGAGGATTAAAAGGCCTTAACAGTGATGAATTGGTTTAATTTGCTGTTCAAGCAGCTCACTTTCTTTCAGCCTGTTTACACTGTATTGTATACATGCATGTGGCACCAGGCGAGTCATACTACACGTGGCTGGGGCCTTTGTTCTTTTTCTCCTCTTTTTGTTTTTTTTTCTTGCCTCCTCTTCCTCCACAACCTGTGTGCGTGTGTGTGTGTGCATGTGTGAGTATGTGACCTTTTATGAGCTCTGCTGGTGAAAGGCCACAGTCTCACACATGAATAACCATGGTGCAGACATGTGGGTGAATACCGAGCCAGTCAATAAGAGTTGGCATAGCAAGTAACCTGAAATGACAGAATAGTCTGGATTACACGGCCATGTATCAGAACTTGTTGACGAGCACTCTAAGCCTCAAGATCTTTGATAGAACCTGTCAGGTGCAGCTTGTCCCACACCCCCAAATGTACCATGTCACTTTAACAGATTTTTTTGGAGAAATGAACAATAGATAGTCTTGGCAGTAGGAGTTTATCTTGTGTAGAAACATCAAAAAGATAAAAATAGATTACTTTTGTTAGAATCATCTTTTAATGGAGCAGAGATAATAATGGGCGAGCACTCGAGAACCCATCATTCTTTGTGATTCTAAGTACAAGTGACTTGAAGGTGCGTGCATTAGTGTCAGTAATGAGTGGTGATGTGTGGAGAGGAGTGTGTTTTTGTCTGAGTGCTGCTGCTAGTCATGATGTTTGTTTGCGACAGTGAGAAAAATGGAAAAGAAGATTTTTGTCTCAGTGTTCCTTCTCATTTTTTCAACTAGGTTGTTATATACATATAAATATACATGTTTTTCTGTTCACAATAAAATATGCTTTTTTATCTTGAAAAAAGACAGTAGGCACCAAACTGTGTCTTTCACATAGAGCTACAGACAGCATTTTTCCCCCAGGAGGCCAAAGTCATGAGCCACCCTACTCTGTCTCTGATTGGCTTACACTACTGTTCTTATCCTAACCAATCACTCCTCAAGCCTAAACCTTACGAACTCAACCAATGAGACCAACAAAGAGGCTACTAGGCAATCAGAGGCAGGGTGTAGTCGCTCATGATTTTGCCTTCCTGGGGAAAAAAGTAGTGCACTAGTGCAATAATCCTGTTGTTTAATCAGCATCTCGACATGCCACGCCTGTCAGGTGGGTTGGTTATCTTTGCAAACGCAATTCTTGGCATGTTAGTGATTTCACTAACATGGATCTTTAGCAAATTTGTGAACAGGATTTGAGAGAAATAAACTTTTTGCGTGCACAGAAGAAGCTTTAGACTTTTTTCACTTCAACTCATGAAAAATGGGAGCAAAAAGAAGTTACATTCATATTTTGAGTATAAATAATCTTAAGCAGAAAGGACTCTTTGCTATAGCCATCCCTCCGTCTGTGCACACTCTGAAAAAATAGAAATACTGTCAAGTTTCTCACCGATAAAGCAAAGAGGGTAAAATTCATGGTTGCATCTGCTTTCTTTCCCAGACCTTAAAATAACCTGCTTCAGACACACACTGTGTTTTGATAGCAACCACAATGACATTCCACCAAGTGTGTGTGTGTGTGTGTGTGTGTGTGTGTGTGTGTGTAGCCTATATGTGTTTGAGTGCACGCCTCCTCCATCACTGTCACCATAGCTCTTTGTCTGTCTCGGTTCTGTTGAAGGAAAGGCTGCCTGTTCTCTGACTGTCTGACCCACATATGGTACAAGTTTACTCCAAGCTCTTCTATATGTGTGCTGTATATTGTGTGTGTGTGTGCGTGTGTGTGTGCGTGTGTGTGTGCGTGTGTGTGTGTGTGTGTGTGTGTGTGTGTGAGAGAGAGAGAGAGATGGTGGTAGGGGATTTGTCCCATAGATGTATTGGGGCGATCACTCACTCATGTGTGATGCTCCATCTGCTCCCAGCTTCTAACTCACTCAGCTAGCCAGCCAGATACACACACATGCATACACACACGCACTCATGAACACACACACATACATACACACCACCTTGGAGCTATGGGATTTTTTGCTAGATAAAACAACTTATTCATCAGAACGTTTTTTTGTTTTTTTTTCATATATTGAGGCGATGCTCTGCTCTCACTAGCAGTGCACTGCAGGAGAATGAATGCACAGAATGAGTGTAGAGCCACTATACTGTACCTGCATGTGTGTCTTTGAGAATACCTGCTCAAATGAGTCTTCCTGTATTACTGACACACACTCAGTAAGAGGTAAAAGGTATGTTTTTCTGATTTCAAGAGGGAAAAAGTATGTTTTTCTGATGTTTCTAATGGCATCTCTTGCCGTTGGAAAACAATTGATCGATTTGTTTTGTGTCTTGCTGCGTTCAAGTTCTGCCAGCCTCGCTGTGCGATAGGAAGTGAGTTATTTCAGACCTTTATCTGAATGCCTGTGCTGCTGATAGAAACCGCAGCATAAAGAGGGACAGAGAGGATATAGAGGACGTTTACATGAAGCTATCACAAAGTTGTCTCCACGGAGCCCAATAACATATATATATACACACATACATATATATATATATATACCCTTATACCAGTAGATTACTTTGTTTGCCTTTTTTTCTCTGTAATTCAACCCCATCATGTGAATGGAAGCATTCCTTAACTATTCCCTCAGCATTTTATGCATTTATTTTTTTTCTGATGCCACAGCTTATGTAGTGTAGCCATTCTTTCAAATGTTTTTGTGGCTTCATGGCACGCTGAACTGTCAGTTAAAGCAGACTATGAGTATATGGAGTATGAGTTGTAAAATGGTTGCTGCAGTAGTGTACCAATCACACTAGGGTCATTTGGAGTTTTTATTTGGGGATGAGGTGAGGTGTTTTTTTGTAATTTTATTTAGCTAATTTTAGCGTCTGCAGAGTGAGAGCCAATGATCTGCAATGCACTGTACACACCTACTAATCTGGAAGACGAGTGAGAGGTGTGGAGCCAGAATATTTTCACATCTAAGATTTATTTTGACCAAACCAGAGTTGGAGATTGTTGGAGCAGTAAAAAGACTAACCAAAACCCACCTCAACATCACGGAGGTTTTGAGGACTTTCATTTAATTTTTCTGTCAGGTTTGAATGAAATGTGTAAAAAGCGTATCACTGATATGAATTAAACACAAAAAATTGGAAGTATTAACAGCAGCAAGTGTAAAGTTACAATCAGTCCTTCCCACAGTCCAGTGACTGGCGGACCCTGCCACTTTTCTCTCCTCTGTTCATGACCCTCTTGCTGCTTTTCTTCATTTCCTTTTGTTCTGGAGAGGGCCACACTGAATTCTCCTCTTCACCAGGGCCCCCTAAATACATACACATCCTCTGCACACACACACACACACAGGGGCCCCCCTCCACATCAAAGTCAGGAATGTGGGGCCTGCTACCATTATGCATGGGTAGACCTAGTTATGTCAAGTTTACCCCTTTATAAAGGTATCTGTGTGTGTGTGTGTGTGTGTGTGTGTGTTTCTACATGCTATTAGTGAGCATAGCATGCTTTATGTTAACACACACATGCATCTCCCGATCTGCTTTGAAATGTCAAAGCTGTTACTCAAGCTACATGCTGGTGTGTAATGGCTCTCAGTCAGACCTGGGAACACCTGGACCATTTCATTCAGTCTCATTCCATGAGCTGCTAATTCATTTTCCTTCGAGTCTTTGAAGTCTTACTTGATTTTACTTCCCCTCTTTTATTTAAATTTCCTGCGTAAAGCAATATTTCTATACAGCGAGAGCTTTTTTAAAATAAAGCTTCTTCTTCTGCTCTTCCATCCTCCTCCACTTTTCTTCCTTCCTTTCTTCCCACAGTACATCTGTGCTATAGAAGACACACAATTGATGATCTCTGTCCCTCTCTGCCTCCAAGTCTCTCGCTTTCATGTACACAGGCTCCATCAGTTGTCACTCGCGGCTATGACAGGCATCATTCTCAATGACGTGCCGCCGTCTTATCACCCAACTCTCTCACCCTCATACCGCCAGCCTCCCCTATCACCAGCTAGCTATCCCGTGTGTCTATCAGAGCTAACCAGGCCTGCCTGGCACAGATAAAACACGGCATTAGGGGCTTTTGGGTGGATCGGCGGGTTGAGGGAGGTGTTAATGCACAGAGAACAGATTACAAAATAAAAATGGATGTTGTAGGAGGAAGAGGAGGGTGATGATGGTGTAGTTTTGGTTGTGTTTGTTTGCAATCTGTTTTCTCAAACAGGGATTACGCAGTGTTTCTGAATATCAAGAGGCACGTCGCAGACAAAGAAAGTTTAGGGATGGTAATAAAATCCCTGGGGATGTTTTAGAAAATGGGACGCACTAGATTATGTTGTTATTCTACAACTTGTTTCATTCATTTACTGCCTTAGATATCAGATTTCAGTTGTTTTCAACTTTAGGGGGCCACGTCTCTCCAGGGAACACGATTGTAGCGGAGTCACTACTTGTAGTGGAGTCTCTTTTTTTTTATTTCCACTTTTGCTGAGCTGACAAACACCATTAACAATCCTGGGAGGAATAACAGTTGTAGGTCATTGAAGATTTCTGAGCAGCAGTTTTACATCAGAGTCATTGAGAGACAAAGACTATAGTTTTTCCTCCTGCAATTTATTCATCTGCCGTTCTTTGCCTGTGGCTTTCGCTCCTCATTACTCCCTGCTCTTAAACTCTCTGCTTTGTCTTCGTCCTCTCCTCCCTCTCTCACTGCTTCTCTAACGTCCTTACTTAAGATAGTGCCTCTAATGTGTTTAAGGTCTGTTAATGTTACATTATACATGTTGACAAGAGAGCAGAAATGGTGCTTTCCCTGAAAACACAAGCACAGCATCATTCTGTGGATCCATCCATCAAGCACTTAGCGGGAAAGCAAGGCAATACAGAGGAGACAATGAGACAGCAGCAGCGTCCCCCATCATCACTGACTGTTGCATTGATTTCTTGGCTTGGTTCACATACTCATATACGCTCATATAGGGCTGTGGATGTATATGCAAGTAAACACTGACTGGTGAATTTATACATGTGTGAACGAACACATGTATAAATTCACAGAACAGATTTGTGCACGTTAATACACTACAGGTGTTTGTAGATATATGTGAAAACTGACAGAAATATGCACAAGCATGCCAGACTACACACACACACACACACACACACACACACACACACACACACACACACACACACACACTTTCACACATATTTGTACACTCAAAGCTCTTCTAAGTTCCAGGTGCAGAAGCTCAGTTTGATTCAGACAAATGTTCCTTATCCATCCATCCATCCATCCATCCATCCATCCATCCATCCATCCATCTGTTCAATTTCATATCCCATAGTCCTTTGTTCTCTCCCTGTTGGTTTCAGTGTTCCGTCCTGTCTTGGCTACAGCGCTTGTGGAAGAAATTGATTTGAGACAATTTATTACCTGTTGTTTTCACACGTCACCCACTCACACTCGCCCACTCTTCTGTTTTCTCTCTCTCTCACCTTTCTCACTCTCCCCATACATAAAGAAAAAACAAAAATGTTAGCATTACATATGAACTTCATCCTCGGAGAAAAGGGAAAAAGAATGAAACAACGTAAAATTAAACAAAACACGTGACAGAAAAGGTTAGATTAGGTTGGAGGAGATAAACTATGAAGAGACAGTTGTTTGTGTATTTGGGATTTTGCAGACTGGAAGATGCACAGAGAGACAAGCAGATGGACACAAACAGAAGAGAGGAAGGCTGACAGAAAGACAGACTTTTACTCTCTGCATTATTGTGTGTGTGCAAATCCAGTCTAGGCTGAGACTGGTCATTAGCCAGTGAACTGGACTTGGGTGTCTTGTCCAGAGATAGATGTGACTGCCAACTCAAATGCCTCGTTTTTTTGTGTGTGAGAAAGAAAATGTAGCAGAAAGCCCACAGAACAAAACTATTCTTTTACTTCTGTGTGCAGGCCAACATTTTTCCTGGTTCTTTACTTAAAAAACGTGCATTGGTATATGTGTGTATGTATGTGCGCTCATCTAGATGCGAGCCATCCGTGAATGAAATGTATCCTTTGTTTACGGGGCCATTATCTAGATAATAACATCCATATTTCCTCTCATCTCCAGCGCTTTATCATAGCCTTATGAGCTCTTTCTCTTTTCATTCTTTTCCCCTCTTTCCCCTGCGCGCACACACACACACACACACACACACACACACACACACACACACACACACACACACACACACACACACACACACACACACACACAAACACACACACTCAGACACACGTACTCAGGCAGTGAGAGATAATAGGATTGTTGCCCCTGGTTTCTTTTGGTGAGATTGTAAATAAATTATTTCATCGTGAAGTGTGTGTGCTTGGCGTCCACCGGTGCAAACCTCTTTATGTGTGTGTGTATGTACATATCTATCAAAGAACATATTAACTAATGCATATCTATCATCGTTTGCATGTGTGTGTGTGCCTGTTTTCATCTTATCATTTTTCATCTATCTGGGTGTGAACCTATTTGTCTCTGTGTATCTTTGTGTGTGTGTGTGTGTGTGTGTGTGTGTGTGTGTGTGTGTGTGTGTGTGTGTGTGTTCAGTATCATTTTCCAGCTAGTCATTGCCTGCTGTCCTTTCCTTGTCACTGTGGGCTGATAGCAGTGCGAGTCGACAAAGCTCAGTAATGGAGAGCTGATACTTGCCCTCCCCCCTGTCGCTCTGCGCTTTTCATTTGCTGCTGAGATGACTTTGGCTCACAGCCATCCCAGCCAGCCAATCTGCTATCTCGTATCTGCACCATTACTTTCCATATCTGGGCAAATTATTCACCAAAAGCTCACAAAGAAAATTTGAGCGCGTGCACGCCCGCTCGCTTGCGCTGCCAGATAAATAGTTGCATTTGTCTACAGGTGTACTGGATGATTATGTTTTCATTCACACAAAGATGGCGTCTCACTGTTATTCTCTCCTGGCTTTGTATAGGACCGCAGTGCTTTCATACACAACCACTTTTGTCATTATTTCAGTTAAAAAGTGTTTTCATTAGTTCCTCCTAGGTGCTGAATAGAGCTGTCTTTTGTACAGTTGTAATAACACCATTATCCAGTCAATAATGTTCCTTTCCATGCATCTACCTCTGTTATCATGCCTCATTTCTATTAAGCCGTTTACATGGCTCCGTAAAGCAGGCGCCTTCAACCTTTTTTCAAAATTTTTATAATTTCACGCTGCCTACCACTTTAATAATAACCACCTGTTACTGCTAAAGTAAATGCGGTCTATTTCTCCAGCTGGAGAAATGTGCACAGAGGCTACAGTGTGTTTAAAAGTTTGGTCCAGGGGAAAAAATGCAATGCAGTTAGATTTGTTGGATAGTGTAAGGTGTTGTATGAGGTGTGAGAAAATAAAGATTGATATATTTCAGTGGTTAACTGTGTCTTTTGCTAATGTGTGCTGCAAATATAGATGAAAGAAATACATTGTGTTTGATATATAATAAAAGTAAAAATACACAAACCTATAATTTTCAACTTACTGTCTTTTAACTTACTATTTCCTTCTGTTTAACAATGTATCTTGGATTTTATCAAACAAGTTAGTACTCATCTATTCCAAACACACCTCTCTCCCATGCTTTGTATGTGTGCCTGTAGCTGCTTCAAAGTAAAAGGCCTCTCAACATTTTGTTCTTGCTTTATTGTGAAGGTCTTTCTTGTAAAGCAGTTGGTGGTACAGTGGGTCCTGTACAAGGAAGTGTTTGAGATGACCTGAAATGCAAAATCATTGCTTAATAAATGGTTGGTTTTGTGGGAGTTGTTATCACAATAAAAATGCGAAAATGCAAATATGATACGGCATAACGCTCTGCTCTCTGTTGAAATTTTACATAAACAGTCGACCATTGATCATTTTTGTATCTCTCTGATATATTAAAAAGGCATTCAACCTATTTATATACCTTCTATGGATCCTATATATATATCGTTATATGGACTGTAGTGCTTTTTTAACTCTAGAGTCTTACACATTGCTCCTTTAAAGACTTGGAAATTTTTTAAGTACTTTTATAAGAATATTTAGAGTATTTCACTAAACTGTTTTCTGTTTCCCTGCAGATCTTGGTGAACTCTGTGAGTCCCAACCGTCCAGCGGTGCTCTACGAGAAGGTGACTGTTAGTGAGGGAGGAAGCCCCTTACTGAGAGACATGCTGTTCAGCCCAGACCAGCAGCACATCTACACGCTGACTGACAGACAGGTGAGCTCAGTGTTGAAAAATGCACGCATAAAAATGCACAAACTCAGGCCAACATGCACACAAAAACACCAGGGCACACACTCAGAGTTCATCTTTCTGTGCAGATGTGATGCGGTAACCAAATTAACATGGAATCAAATTTATGAAATTCATACAAACACGGGCAGAGTGTACCCAGTAATGATGCATGTATGTAGCCTTCATTAGCCTCCATATCCAGCATCCCACAATACAGCAGTAACCACAGGTGACGGTACGGGGCTAACAATGCCTTGTTAACACACGTGGCTCCAATTACATGTGTGTTTGGACGGACTGACAAACACACACACGCACGCACACAGACATAATTCTGTTGCACTGCATGTTGCAACAGTCATTTCTGCCACAGTATCAACTGTCCTGAGCAGACCTCACCACCATTAACCATTAGCTGCTGTATATGTTAACCCTCCTACCCACTGTACAATCACAACACAACTCATCCCCACCGGATATAATTACACAGAAAGACACGCACACCACCTACACACATTACCACCGTGACAATTCTCTAATAATCAAGACATTACACACACAGAGATGTACAGGGACTGTTATAGGTCACATGTGGTGTGTGTGTGTGTGTGCCCGCGGTCATTAACAGCACCACCGCTGGTGAGTGCTGTGTCTACTTTGATGGTGAGTCGAGGGGGTGAGGGGTGGGTGGAGGTGGAGGAGAGCATGTCGCATCTCTGTCGCTCCCCAGGCCCAGCTGCTCCCCTCGTTTTTCTGTCTCATTAGTGTGGTGAGTGAAGGAAGGAGGGATGGAGGGAGGGGGGGGGGGGGGAGGGAAGTGGGGCTGTACATGATGTGAATATGTCTGTATTTAATAGATCTAAAACGGGCTTCGGGGAAAGATTGTCTGATTAAAAAGGGTGAGATATGTGTCTGAGGTCTGTTTTGTGACGGCTGTTTGAGGTCAGGCGAGTCGATTCTGTATCCAGCTAAACCAAAGCGTGACTTAAAAATGACATTTGCTGTCTCTTTTTCTTCTGTTTTGTTAAAGGGCAGAGGTTTATGACTGCACTAATTAAATTAGTTATCTGTGATTCAGTCTTTGTATTCAAAATAAACTGCTTTTGCAGATAGGGCTGAGTATTGTCTGAAAACATTCAATATAGCTGTGTTTCCAATGTAGGAACTTTGCCCAGGAACTAGGAACCTTTGACAGAACTTAATGCGTTTCCACTGCAGGGACCAGGGTCTAAATTAAGTACCCAGGACTTAATTTTGTTCCTCCAAAAAGTTGCAGCTTAGGGGCTAGTACTTTACAAAATTACAAGGACTTTAAGGAACATTTCTGATTGCTTGAGTACTTGGAGCATTTTTTAAAATCTGCTGCTGCACACTAGTTTGTTTTTTGTTCATTATACTTCAACACAGTCCAGGCCTCTGTTATTTTATGTTCATGGGTCCTTAGACAGTGGTGGAAAGACAACAATGAGCTGAAGTATTAATTTGAGCATTTATTCTCTGAAAAGTAGTTCCTGGGACTTTAAGTTACGGATAACTCTGGGACAGGGTACATAAAATCTGTAGATTCATAATTAAAAATGTGTATGCTTAAATATAGAAGTATGCATACACGTTGTACTTATCAGATTTATGAATCTGTATACAAGGTTCTGTTTTATAAATCATGCCCACTGCCCACCAACTGGCCACACATGCCTCATTTCCACTGCCATGGTTAGCCATAAACAGACAGAGCTACGCCCTGAATCATTTGTCTGCATACTGATACTTGTGCCTGCTCAACTACTGAATGAGAAATATCACAGAGGTGCATTCCTCCACAGTCATTGTTCCAAGGAGGATGATTTTTTGACCAAAATGCTGCTTACTGGTATTGGTAGCCTCAGTCCTGAGGTCAGTGATGCCCCTTTGAATTTTCAGTAACACTGTGTGGGTGCATGTTCTGTAAATAAATCATCACATGGTTTCAGTAATATTGAGGACTTCTTAAATCACTACTAATTTAAGAAGGCAATGGTGTGTGTTGCCAATACACATCATCGCTTTCTTAAATTAGTGGTGAGATTTGAGGTGCCACTGGAATTTTTTTCTGATACATTTGTGAGTTTTGAAGACTTTAAATTTGATGTAAAACTTTCAGGTAGCAGGGTACACAGTACTTTGACATTTTCATTGTGGGAATCATAGATTTCGTGGATTACTTTCAACAGATATGTGATTAGAGAAAGCAGCACGCTACAGAATAGGGGTGGGTCCTGCACAGCAACGCATGCAGGCTAGAGGAACAAAACACATGGAAAGAATGAATGAATCTCTGTGTTGGTATGTTAGTAACACATAGATGCAGATTGGGTATTTGTTGTGGCAGATCAGACAGATGTAGACGCATACGTAGGTTTTGTGTGAGTGTGTATTTTTGACTTGGTGGCCTGCTCCACTTTATCTTGGCAGCTGGAGCAGCTAAGGGCATGAGGGACACACACACACACACACACACACACACACACACACACACACACACACACAGAAATACACTCATTTACACTCAAGGACGTTCTCTCTCAATCCAACTCCTTTTCTTCCGAACCCCCTCCTTCATTCTCTGTCTGACACACACACCTTCATCTTGCTGTGTGTTTGATCCCCATTAATGGTTAGCAGGCTCGGGTTAAGAAGAAGGGGGGGGGGGGGGGGGCTGCAGTTGCCAGACCTCCTAGCTAAACCCCCTTTCCAGCACTAATGACTAGAGGGGGCAATTCCCTCCTCTCGCCCTCCGTCCTACCCTCATCTTTATCCTCTGCCCTCCATCTATCCCGTTACGCACCCCCATCTCTACTTTTATAAATCCGTGCCTCGGCTGCTATACACACTCACTCCCACTCCCCCCCACACACACACACGCACGCACACACACACACACAGACACACAGACACACAGACACACACTCCCGTGTTTCCATCTAAGCCCAAATTGAGTCCTCCCCTCTCAACTGCCTTCTACTGATCCCATTCCCATGTTTTTAATGATCTCTCACTATCGCTGCTGTGGCCCTCTTTTCTACCCTCACACACACACACATACATACACACACCCAGAAACACACACACTTGCTCTTTTTCTTAAAGGAGGCAGAGGTGGAAAATTGTGGAATTGAGAGACGGATGGCTTGATGAATGGAAGGAGGGAATTGAGGGATGGTGGTAGGAGGCTGGGTTTGAACTGGAGCAGGATGCTACTGTGCTACACACACACACGCACAAACACACACACAAACACACACACACACACACACACACACACACACACACACACAAACACACAAACACATGAGGAAACTTGCAGGAGGAATGCACCCAACCTCCGTTTTCCCTATTTTCTCATGAAATAGATACAGACAGCTCTGCTCTCATCCTGCGAGTAGACATCTGTGTGTGTGTGTGTATGTGTGTGTGTGTGTGTGTGTGTGTGTGTGTGTGTGTGTGTGTGTGTGTGTGTGTGTGTGTGTGTGTGTGTGTGTGTGTGTGCGTAGCCGGTTGCCTGCGGGGGTTCCTCAGACAAGCCAAGCACATTAAGGTGTCACTGGACATATCCACTGATGCGTAGCCCACGACAAGTCCTCCCTTCGCTCACCCCCCTTCCCTCTCACACACTCACACTCACATTTACACACTTAGACATACACATACACACACACACACAAACAGAGGCCCATGCGGTGAGTCAGAGTTAGGGGCGAGGCCTAGTGATTTATGACTCGCTCTGTTCCAGCTATATTCATCACTGTCATTATTATCAATGGAGGATATGACAGCAGGAGAGGACGACCTGCTGTGTGTGTGTGTGTATGTGTGTGTGTGTTTAAGAGTGTATGTGCGTGTGTGTATTTGACGAGACAGTATGCTATTACAGGAAATTTAAATCGGTTTATTTGTGACTGCAGCGGATGGTCTGTGTGTTTGTCTGTTATTGTGTGCTTGTTGTTTGTGTTTACCACAATTGCACATCTGACTTTGTGTATGAGCTAATCAACAAGGGTCCATTCACTCATCCCCCAAGCTTTACACACACGTTGCCCTATTCGTATTATAGATATTGTGATACCATTCTTTCCTTCCCGATACCAACTCTGATGCCTAAATGTTGTGCACTGGCTGATACTGTGTACTGATCCTATCCCACAACCCCAAAATGATTCAATCTTAATCCTGCAAGTCTACAAAGGAACCCAGGATTCGCAGCTCTCGCAAGATTTTCTGACAATTTTGGTTAAAATGTCCACCTCTTGAGATCTATCACAGGTCTCTGGTTCCTCTCTAGACACTGTATCTACTGTTCCCTTGTTGCCCTTGATAACTGAACAGGCATTGGATGTGACAATAGCCAGAAAGAGATAATGGAGAAATAAAGAAAAAAGTGGACCACCACATTTAAGTGATGAAGTACTGTTTAATATATAAAAATATTAAAACATGCCAATACATGTCATTAATATTCTTGATCAATTTCTGGCAAACACTCAGGGAATCTGTAGCGTCTGTTCTCAGACAGGGATACTCTTCATGAAGTAAAGGCTTGTGTGTTTTGTTTTTTTTCCCCCATCCAAAGTCGAAGTTTGCTATTGGAGCAGCCGAGAACTGCTCAGGCTCTTCTTGACTTTGTAGACATCGTTGTCAAAAGTGACGTTATGAAATTTACGCTTCTTATGCCAGCTTGCATTCAACCGTGCACATACTGGTACCATTGTATCATTTATCAGTCAGATCTGAAATGTCGGCCTCAGCCCACCAAGATACTGATGAATCCTGGAGAAACTCCAACTAGAAAATACACAGCCTAGTGTATTTCTCCGACTCCAAAGACCTTCTGCTTACCATGAACTGGCTACAATAATGCGGACTATAATGTGACATGATATTATTTTAAGGTAAAGCTAGTGTTTCTCTCCTCCACTGACCATTTGGCATATGGGACACTGGAAGTAGCAGGGTCCCATTTCAAGACTAATAAATGACGTGGTGTTGAATCAGTGCATAGATTTAATTACTCACTAATGCAGAATTTATAATGAGGCATTTCCGGTATATAATGAGGCACGCTGGTATTGGAACGATCCTAATTCATCACTCAAACTGCGTTATTATCGGTGCGAATAAGGAATGAGGTTAGTTAAGTCATGCTTGTTAGCTAAAATTGTTTGTTACTTTTCGCAAACGCCCGAAAAGCCTCACTAACAAGACTTTTTGAAGCATCTCTCTTCTGTGCAAACACTTTCACTGTGGGGAAATCATCTTGTGGTGTCTTGGCTCAGTCAAGACTCTCTATCATCAAATCATTGCCGTTTCTGTTTTATAGCCAAAAAGGTAGAAAGCTGCTACTGAAGTTGATGCCACAGCTGCCATTCTTGCAGTCTTTGTACACATACCCAGCGTCAGTGTCATACACACGCACACGCATCCTTGTGTCTTTGATGGCAGCCATGCATATGATAGTGGTGTGGTGTGCAGTGCTGGCTAATTGCTAAAAGCATGAATATTCATCTCCTCTGGTGTGGGAAGGGGGACTGTGTTTGGAGTGAGTGTGAGCGTCCTGGAAACAGACGAGAAGGACTTGGAGGGCTTGATGTATTATGTGTATGCATGAGACAACCTTTGTTCAAGTGTCAAGCAAGCTACACCGAGTGGTACAGTGTGTGTGTGTGTGTGTGTGTGTGTTGATGCATAAAGCATTTATGTCTCAATCACATTTGTGCCAATGATGGCTCGTGTGCTCATACAGTAATTCAGCCACATCTGCATATCTTTGTTGGCATCTGCATTTGCACACACTCTCATACGCATTCAAACATATATTTTTGTGTGTAAGAGTGTGCGTTTGTGTGTGTGGGCTAACACCATTGTCTGCTTTCCATTCAGCATCTGAAAGAGATTTCCCCCTCCACATTTCACCAACACTCTCATCCCTCCAAGGAATCTCTATTCATGCACACACAAACACACACACACACACACACACAGACACACACACAAAGTTC